>NC_080182.1:35662874-36262874 GCF_950295315.1 Erinaceus europaeus | reverse complement strand
TCATGTATTTGTGATTCTAGGTCACACTGTCTCTTGTAGATTATTGATTTGTGTTTGTAAGCAGTTAACCAGGTTAGGTCAGGCTGCAAATTCTGTTTTATGTCACTGGCGGCATCTTTTAGATTCAAAGACCAAGGAGAGGAACCATAGCACCGGAGCTTTCCCTGGTGCAATAGCGCCCTCATGTGGTGCTGGGGCTTGAACCTGGACTATTCAAGATGCTCCTGGCAAGGTGTACAAGCTGTCTCTGGCCCCAAGAATTTTGTTTTAAGTGGAGTAGTGGGGACTGAGCCCAGAACCATCACGCATACATAACACTACTGAGCCACCTCCTTGGCCCAACTTCCTCTTTATATTGAGAGAGAGAGAGACAGAAAGAAAGAAGGAGGAGGAGGAGGAGGAGGAGGAGGAGGAGGAGGAGGAGAAGGGGATGTGGGGCTATGTGTAAGGGGGAGGGGAGGAGGAGGAGGAGGAGGAGACACTAAAGCCTCTCTCCATCCATGGAGGCCCCCCTGGCGCAGTCCCATGTGGTGCTGGGAGCATAACTCAGGGCCTCAGTGTGGTAACTTGTGTGCTTTCTCACTACCTGGCCCCCAGAATTAGGGCTTTCTTGACTTTCCTAGTGAGTTTTCTCTTTTGTTTTTACTTTTATTTTTTCTCTTACTGGGAGCTAATGGTGTGCAGTACAGTCTCGAACACAGGCACAGCCTGTCGTGTTCTCTTGACTGGCATCTAGGGGACACAAGGATCCCAGTGTCCTTCCACCCTATCCCTCTCCCTCCTGCATCACAGCCCTTTGTCTTGGGGCAACACTCCATGCCCATTCCAAGTTTCACCTGTGTTTTTCTTTATGTCCTCTGCTCTTAAATTCTGTCTATAACTAAGATAATTTGTTATTGGCCTTTCTCTTTCTGGCTTGTCTCACTCAACATAACGCCTTCTAGCTCTGACCACGCTATTGTAAAGGAGGGAACGCCATTCATTTTTGAAAGTTGCATCATACTCTTGTGTATATGTAACACAACTTCCTTAACCGTTCATCTGTCACTGGGCCTCTGGGTTTCTTCCAAGTCTGGGCTATTACAAACTGTGCTGCTATGAACCTTGGTGTCTGTAGGTCTGTACAGATAGGTGTGGTATATTTTTTTTTCTTTTTCTTTTTCTTTTTATCAGAGAACTGCTCAGCGCTGGCTAATGGTGATGTGGGGAACTGAACTTCTTCTTCTTCTTCTAGCGTTTGCCCTTCTTCCGTAGCCAGTCGACAGCGTCAGGTTGAGCCTGATGTCAAGTTTCGAGACCTCCTTTGAATCTGGAGAGGTGGCAGTCGTTGACTATGTGGGTCATAGTCTGTCTGGAGCCGCAGGGGCAGTTCGGGTCGTCTCTGGCTCCCCGGCGATGGAACATAGCGGCGCACCGGCCATGGCCTGTTCGATAGCGATTGAGGAGGGCCCGATCAAAACGTGCTAGGTCAAAGCCGGGTTGACGCTTGCAGGGGTCTGTGATGAGGTGTTTGTTCTTGACCTCAGCTGACTGCCAGCTCTATTTCCAAGAGTCTGGAACTGAACTGAACCCGGGAGTCAGAGACTCAGGCACGAGACTCTTTGCATGACCATTAGGCTCCCTTCTCTACCCCATGTCCTTTTCCGCTGAGCTGTGCTTGTCCACTAACCTTTCCCAGGACTCCCCTTTGCTGCCCCTTGCTGCTGTCGTATGCCATACAACTGTAGTTACTGGTATGACAAAATATCAGGAAAAAAGGACCGATACCCAGTAAGGGAAATTGCTAACTATAACAACAATAATAAATAATATAAGCTCAACGTTAAACAGGTACTTCATGGGGCTGGGAAAATGCACAGCATTAGAAGACAAGACCTGCATGCCTGGAGCGTTTACCAGAGCCGAGGTGTGCTTGCCCTTTCTCGTTCATAAAATAAGCAAATTAAAAAATAAGAAGAAGAGGGAGCTAGGCAGTGGCGCAGTGGGTTAAGCGCACATGGTGCGAAGCACACGGACTGGCATCAGGATCCCGGTTCGAGCCCCCGGCTTCTCCTCAACCTGCAGGGGAGTGGCTTCCCAGGTGGTGAAGCAGGTCTGCAGGTGTCTATCTTTCTCTCCCCCTCTCTGTCTTCCCTTCCTCTCTCCATTTCTCTCTGTCCTATCCAACGACAGCAATAACAACAACAACAACAACAACAATAACAACAACGATAAACAAGGGCAACAAAAGGGAAGAAATTTAAAAAAAATAATAAGAAGAAGTAAATGAGAAAATATCTGCATGGAGATTGACGACCAGATGAAAATGTGCACATATTTAACAGTAGCTTCTAAGTTCAGAGCATAATTGAGCAATTGTTTTCTTGATGATTTTCCTGCTTTCACCCTATGGTCTGTGGTGGCCTTGTGTTTTTCTAGTGGTCAAAAAAGTGATAAATGAAGTGGATTGTCCATCCAGTTTTATAGCTGAATTCTTGCACTTACTTCATTTTTTAGACTACTGTCTAACAAAGTATCTACGTTACTTTTCTTTCCATGCCCTTATCCCTCCCCCCCCCCCCCATCTCTTCCTTTCTTTTTTATCAGAGCACTACTCAGCTCTGGCTTCATGGTGGTGCAGGAGGTGGGTTCAACCTGGGACTTCGGAGCCTCAGGCATGAGAGTCTCCTTGCGTAACCATTATTCTGTCTGCTCTCTGCCCCTCTATGTTATTTTTATATAAAAAAATCAAACTTATCATAGAAGGTGAGTCTAAATAGTAATTTAAGCTCCAAATCCTTTACACTTTTCCAACTAGTTTAGAAATTAATTTTATAGTAGTGCAAGTAAATATGAATCTACTGTTGTCTTTTAGAGCACTGCAGTCTGCTGATGTAATCGTGCTGCTTGGCACCAGATTAAATTGGATTTTGCATTTTGGACTTCCTCCAAGATACCAGCCAGATGTAAAGTTTATCCAGGTACCCAGAAAGGAGAGATTTTTTAAAAATTAGTGCTCTCTGTGGCTTGTTGTTCTCCCTCTCAGCTGGGATCAGTTCGTCTTTCTTTAAGAACCATCTCTTTACAGAAGTGGACTTTTACAAATCTCTTCACATAACTATTGATACCAAAAACAAGCAGCCGCTGAAAGCCTCTGAGACAAAGCGCCACTACTTCTAGCCAGAAAACCTTTCAAATTCAAGGCTTAAATATTTCAACAGCACACTTCCCCTCTTCTCTGGAGCTCACGCATATTTAAAAGTAGATCAAAGAAGTTTAACTAGGATGGGGCATTAGAACGGAATAATTAGCATTGTGAGGAGTGGAGTTGCTCTTTTCAACGGAAACTTTTGAATAGCCTTTCACTGGAAATATCTAAACAAGGCAACCTGGAGTTATTAAACAGGAAGGTTGGGAGGTACTCTGACCTCCCGTTTGAGGACTTCTTTCATCACGACTGTTTTATTTTGATAAGAACACTACTAGGCTCTGGCTATTGGTGGCATCTGGGATATAACCTGGAACCTCTTGCATGCAAGGCCTGTGCTGTCTCCCCTCCTGGCTCTTTATAAGGCAGTTTCCTTGCTAGTGTAGACAGCACCGCCTTCCTTCATAGTAGTAAGCAAACTCCTTACGTGAGGGTAGTTGATGACCCTGCTGTGATAACTTTCTCCTCCCTGTGTACCTTATATTTCTTAAGAAGTCAGCTTCTAAGAAAGCCGGGTGGTGGTGCACCCAGTTAAGCACACATAGTGCTATTCCCAAAGACCTGAACAAGGGCCCGGGTTCGAGCGTCTGTTCCCCTCCTGCAGCAGGGATGCTTCACAAATGGTGAAGCAGGCCTGCAAGAGCCTACCTTTCTCTTTCCCTCTGTCTCCCCTCCGCCTCTCAATTTCTTTCTGTCCTATAGAATGAAAACAGTGGAAAACAGTGGCCTCCGGGGGTTCGGGCAGTAAAGCAGCGGGTTGGGCGCACGTGGTGTAAAGCGCAGGGACCGGCATGAGTATCCCCGTTTGAGCCCCCAGCTCCCTACTTGCAGGGGAGTCGCTTCACAGGCGGTGAAGCAGGTCTGCAGGTGTCTATCTTTTTCTCCCCCTCTCAGTCTCTGCATTTCTCTCTGTCCTATCCAACAACGAACAACATCATCAACTACAATAATAACCACAACAAGGTTACAATAACAAGGCAACAAAAAAAGGGGAAAAAATGACCTCCAGGAGCAGTGGATTCATGGTGCAGGCACTGAGTCTGGGCAATAAACCTGGAGGCAAAAAAAAAAAAAGCAACTTCTAATAATTCCTATCTCCCTGGTGCCACTGAGAACTAAAACCACAAACAAGCAAGATCTGGCTTGGCCTGGGATATACTGCTGCCTCTTAATTGCCCCTCTGACTGTAGAGTCAAGTACATCCCCTCTGGGATGGCTAAATTATTTTCCCCCTGCAGAGATGGTTTCACATGGACACCCAGAAGTGGAGCTTATGGGGTGTAGTTATTTCATGTGTTACGAGAGGTGCTCAAATCATGGACCTTGAGCCAACAGAATCAGTGCTACCTGGCATTCTACTGGGAATGCATATTTTCAGGCCCCATGTCTGACCTACTGAGATCAGAAATGCTCGAGGTAGATTCTCAGAACAACCTATAGTTTAATAAGCCTTCTATGTAATTCTGATATATGCTCAAGTTTGAGTCCTCCTGGTGCAAGTAGTGATCCTAGTAGAATTAAGTAAAACCTCATAATTGGTTAGGTTCAGAACTGTAATAGATCGTGTCAGATGCGTTCACATGGATACAGTGGAACAATATTAAAAATTCTACAACGTTGATGTTAAAATGTGGCTGGTAGGGGCCAGGTGGTGGCGCACCTGGTTAAGTGCACACATTACAGTGTGCAAGGACCCCGGTTCAAGCCCCTGGTCCCTACCTGCAGGGAGGAAAGCTTTACAAGTGGTGAACCAGTGTAGCAGGCATCCCTCTGTCTTTCCCCTCCCCTCTCAATATCTGCCTGTATCTATCCGATAATAAATAAATAACTATACTTAAAAATTAAAATGTGGAGGGTTGATGCGGCTTCTACAGTAGCTGTTCTACTTATACGGCTCTTTGACTTCTGACTTTTCTTTGTTATTGCTGGAATCCCACTGTTTCTTTTAGCTCCCCCTCATTTCTCTTTTATGGCAGAGACAGAGAGAAGTAGAGAGGGAGCGAGAAGGAGGACGAAAAGAGGCAAGAAAGACACCTGCAGTATTACTCCCTCTCTCATGAAGCTCCCCACACACAGGTGGGAACTAGGGGCTTGAACCTGGGTCTTCATGCATAGGAATGTGCTTGCTCTCTATTGATTGTGCTATTGCCTGGCCCCAGATTCTTTTATTAAAGGACTTACTGAATATCAAACATTCTTTCTCATATGTCATCTCTCTCTTTTTTCTTCACCCCTGACCAGGGTTTCTGCTGGGGCATGGTGCCAGCACAACAAATCCACTGCTCCTGGTGGCCTTTTCTCTTCTTTTCTTTATTTTATAGGACAGAGAGAAGTTGTGAAGGGAGTGGAAGATAGAGAGAGAGAGAGAGAGAGAGAGAGGGAGGGAGGGAGAGAGACATGACTGTCTGGCCCCCATCATATGTCATCTATGTGCAGTTTGCTTATTCAGCCATATTGCCTTCTTAAACATCTGTAAGAGTGAGCACGGTTTGTTCTTTCTCTGTGTCTCTGTTCTAGGTGGACATCTGCGCAGAAGAACTGGGGAATAACGTGAGGCCTGCCGTGACTTTGCTAGGAGACATACATGCCGTCACCAAACAGGTTAGAAGTTTTGCAGGGCGTATGGGACTTGCCGTTGAGCAAATGGAGTTCTTGAAAACGCTTTAATTTTGATTCACTTGGTGACAGACCTAATATCTGTTTTAAACAAAACTTACTACTATGTAAAGCTATAACTTTACAACTCAGTTAATCCAACTCCTTGTATCTGGAATATTTTTATATTAAAAAATTTTCAGAAGATGATTGGAAATAAAAAAAAGTATTCAGTGGGCTTACGGTGATTTACTAAGTTGAATCCAATTACTTGAAAAATGATTGTATAGCTTCCAAAGGAACTGAACTTACAGCTGAGAAATGGCTTTATGCGTTGGAAAAACCTAACTTAATCTTTCTTTAGGCATCAGCTTCAAACTGCTATCAGTGAAGTATCCAGATTCTCATGACCTATTTCACTGTGACAGGAAAACAGAGTATAGTCACATTATCATTTGTTTTGGGATACAAGTTGGTATTATTATCATGGTTATGTAATATTATGTAGTTCTTGGTCGCATGTTAAAATCCTGGAGCATTTTTGTTAGCATTATAATGGTCTCTAGATATTTGGGCCTGTCAGTCTTATCTCATGGAGTGATTTCTAGCGTACTGGGGAGGGCTTAAAACCTCTGCCTTAGGAGGTGTGTGGGGGAGGAAGTTTTGAGCTGCCAGAAGGCATCCCAGCATCTTGTAGTTGGCCACACTGACCCACACACATAACAGCCTTCTTGTTACCTATTTATCTTCTGTCAGTTTGCTGAGAGGCAATAAAGTGAGTGTTGTGAAGGGCAGGGTGCTCTAGCAATTTTATCTTCTTTAATAAGAGTTGTTTATGATAATTGATTTGAGTGCATGTCCAAAAAGAAAGCAACAGATTCTGTGATTTTTCAGCTTTTAGAACACTTCAATAACATGCAGTGGCAGTACCCTCCAGAAAGTGTGTGGTGGCAGACGCTGAGAGAGAAAATGAAGAGTAACGAAGCCATGTCCAAGGTAATGCGGGGCCCACTGGGACTCAGCAGTGCTTCAGGCTCCTGGCTCCCTTCATTCTGTCATGTCGTGACCTCTGCTTTCCTGAAGACCACCACTCTAGGCAAGGAGTCACGGGAAAAGGTCTTGGGGTACGATTCTCAAAGACTTTATGGACAATTAAGAGAGGAATCTGATAAAAGGAATAGTAAGGTTTTACACATGTGGTTAAGTGACATTTATTTATGTCAACACCCACACATACATATATGCACATTGTAGTAAATATGAACTTGACCTGGAAAGAGGCTTGATGTTTCTTGTGGAAGTAGACACTGCAGCATTGCAGCATAGATCACAGGCACGGTGCCGTGTACATGCCTGGGCGCGAGCTCTTTGGTACTGTGGTGTCTTTCTCTCTTTCCTCTGTCTCTCTGTCTTTGTCTCCTTGTCTGAAAACTAAAACGTCAGGGAGTCAGGCGATAGTGCAGTGGGTTAAGTGCACGTGACGTGAAAACTAAAACGTCAGGGAGTCAGGCGATAGTGCAGTGGGTTAAGTGCACGTGACGTGAAAACTAAAACGTCAGGAGCAGTGAAACCCTTGTGACTATTTAAAAAAGTCATCTTTACACAGGTATACTTGATCTGTAAAATAATAAGGCATCTAAAACATATGTCACGGTGACTTGATTTACCATTGTGAAAGAATTGATCTATTTCATTAACATAACTATCACCACATATTTATCTTCTTTTTTTCCTTTGATGAGAATGTTTATTTTTAATTTTTTGTGTCTTTTTGTTTTTCTTAAACAGTTTCATGAGAGAGGAGGAGAAAAGGGTAGGGAGGGAGAGAGATGTGTCAATTAGGGCACTGCTGGAGTTCTGTGAATGGTGGTGGTGGCAGGATTGGATGAAGCCATTTCTAATTCTTCTCAAAGCTGAAAATTGCTAGAAATTCTTTTCTGACTTCTTCACTGGCATTCCTGGCTTTGTGTGGTGACTGAAAACTGGAATTGTAGAGATATCCAAGATCATCAACTATCTAACACCAGCAGGGAAATCAGCCTCTTCTGCTGGATTTGGTGATTTCTGCTTAGTGTGTGTGTGTGTGTGTGTGTGTGTGTGTGTGTGTATGTGTGTGTGTGTGTGTCTGTGTCTGTGTGTGTGTCTGTGTGTCTCTGTGTGTGTCTGTGTGTGTGTGTTTGTGTGTGTGTGTCTGTGTGTGTATGTGTGTGTGTGTCTGTGTGTGTATGTCTGTGTGTGTGTGTCTGTGTATGTGTGTGTGTCTGTGTGTGTGTATGTGTGTGTCTGTGTGTGTGTCTGTGTGTGTGTCTGTGTGTGTCTGTGTGTGTGTATGTGTGTGTGTGTCTGTGTGTGTGTGTCTGTGTGTGTGTATGTGTGTGTGTATGTGTGTGTGAGTGTGTGTGTGTGTCTGTGTGTGTGTCTGTGTGTGTGTGTGAGTATCTGTGTGTGTGTATGTGTGTGTATGTGTGTGTGTGTGTAGTAATTTCTCTTTGATTATGAGAAACATTGTTTCTGAGGGTTTCTTTTGTTTTTTTGTTTATTTATTTGTTTGTGATTTGTTACACCCTGTGTACCTTGGTTCAACTGCGTGTTGTTTTCTGTGTCCTTTGTCCACTGAGTGTTCATACTGATACAGTCAAGAGAAAATATGAAATTCAAATTGTTGCTAATACATCAATCATCTTCAATTTGCATTTTGAAAAACAAGCAGAAGTGACCACACATTACTCTGCCTTACTCCGTTTTATTTATCGTGAGGGAAATAATGGTTTCTAAAATAGCTTTCACATGGGTAAAGTGTCTCATCTCCCCATGATAGGCCCCTGCACACCACTCTCACCAGCAGTTTGAATATTCCCCACCACTATACACTGCATCCTCAGTGCCCTTTCATACCAACCTCTTTCTCCTCAAGGTCCTTGGGTTTGATAGATGGTTGCTAAGAGTCTCATGTCCTTCCAGCTTATCTAGCCTGGCTCTTCCTGTGGAATTGAAATCACTGACTTTATTCTATCAGGAGTCCATCTCAATTCTATTTCTTTTAAAAAAAATATTTATTTATTTATTGCATTTTGTTGCCCTTGTTTTATTGTTGTAGTTATTGTTGTTGTTATTGGCGTCATTGTTGTTAGCTAGGACAGAGAGAAATGGAGAGAGGAGGGGAAGAGAGAGGGGGGGAGAGAAAGACACCTGCAGACCTGCTTCACTGCCTGTGAAGTGACCCCCCTGAAGGTGGGAAGCTGGGGGCTTGAACCGGGATCCTTACGCTGGTCCTTGTGCTTTGTGCCACCTGCGCTTAACCCACTGTGCTACCACCCGACCCCCACAAAGATCCAGATTTTCAAAACTCCTATTTCACTTTACTCAACCTTAGGATCATATTTCAGATGAGAATGTTCTCGAATTAAAAGCTTACTTTTTAAGGCATTGTTTTCCCAACAATTTTTAAATAGTTAAAAACTGTTTGGTTTTGGCTAGCTCAGTCTTTACAGATATTTTCACTCTAGGATTTCTCAGTCTGTGACATGCTAGTAGATATCGTGAAACTCCAGGGAAAAAAACTATTCCATCTTATTTGATTTTGCCCAACCGGTCGAAAGGGACCCATTTTTCTCTGTGTGTACCTCAGGACTGGTCACAGATCAGTTTGCTTCTCAGTATGTTTGTCTGGTAGCATTGTGATAACTTTGTAGCTCGTAGCTGTTACTTACTTCCAAGAAGGACTTTCTTTGTATCTCAGTCTAATTTAATTTTGTTTCCCTCTCGTGTTCTAGGAGTTAGCTTCCCAAAAAACCTGGCCTATGAATTATTATACTGTATTCTTCCATATTCAAGAAAAACTACCCAAGGATTGTTTTATAGTGAGTGAGGGAGCAAATACGATGGATATTGGGCGAACTGTGCTTCAGAACTACCTTCCTCGTCACAGGTAGGGCTTCTGGGGCAGACATTTGAACGATGTGTTCAAACTGAAGCTGTAGGAATGCAGATGCCCAAACCACTTAGGAATGTGGTATACTCAGCATACAGGGCAGACTTCAGAAAGGATTTGTAGGTGAGGTTTTTGTATAACTTTCACATTTGATACGTCAGCCAGATTGTGTGATGATATGTGTACTGAGCGTTCTAGGGGTATGCTGGGAATACTGTGAGAACCAGCTTGAGCGTGGTGAGATTTTTCCCATTGAAAAATGGGGAACAGGGAGTTGGGTGGTAGTGCAGCAGGTTATGCACACTGGGCGCAAAGCACAAGGACCAGCGTAAGGATCCTGGTTTGAGCCCCAGCTCCCCACCTGTGAGGGGGGGTTACTTCACAGGCAGTGAAGCAGGTCTGCAGGTATCTATCTTTCTCCCTCTGTGTCTTCCCCTCCTCTCTCCATTTCTCTCTGTCCTATCCAACAATGACGACATCAGTAACAACAACAATAACTACAACAATGAAAAACAACAAGGGCAACAAAAGGGAAAATAAATATAAAAATTTTTTTTTTAAAAGAAGAAAAATGGGGAACTGAGGAAATGAATCTCCTGTGAGACTTTCTCTTTCTGAGGTTGATCTTGGGAGAGGTACGGACCTCAGTTTTCTGCCTCCCTGTTAGCTTACTCCCTGTCTCCAGAGACCTTGCATGTTTCTGCCCCCAGGGGCTCGGCATTCCTTCAAACATTAAGCCAGCTCCCTGCCTCACCCTGCATTCCTGATACAATGGCCGCTCTCTTATTATCTGCATATCAGTGTTCTGCTTTGTCTAACAAATAACTCAAGGTCTCCTCCCTATTTCCCGCCCATTCTGCTCATTTGCTATATTCTTTTTATACCCTCAGGACCCTCCCTGCCTGCACAATATTATTAATCCTACTAGTTAAACCCCTCGCAACAGTTGCTAAGGAAGTTCCTACCTTTCCCAGCTCCTTTTTACCTTTCTCCGCCCCTTTCCTAACCATGTATGGTATTGTCAAGCCACTTCTGTTTCCAACTTGCCACTTCCATTTTCCAGCCTTTAAGAGCTTGGGTGTGGGACTGAATAAAGATTATTTTGAAATACCTTGCCACCACCAGCTCAGTTCCTGGCTCATCTCTCCTGCATTGCTGGCCCAGTGGGGGTATACCAGTTGTCTGCCAAGCAACCTGGAGTGACTGTTATCCTCTTACTCTGCTGGCACTTGATGAATCAATCCCTCACAGTCTAAAGCCTTTAGATGACAGGGAATGCTTTCTGTTGTTTTTTCACTTTTTTTGTTTATTTTTATTTTATTTTCCCTTTTTTTTACACTTGTTTTATTGTTGTAGTTATTATTGTTGTTATTGAAGTCATTGTAGTTGGATAGGACAGAGAGAAATGGAGAGAGGAGGGGAAGATAGAGAGGGGGAGAGAAAGACAGACACCTGCAGACCTGCTTTACTGCTTATGAAGCGACTCCCCTGCAGGTGTGGAGCCGGGGGCTTGAACCAGGATCCTTATGCCAGTCCTTGAGCTTTGCACCACGTGCGCTTAACCCGCTGCGCTACCGCCCGACTCCCTGTTTTTTTACTTTTATGAATCATGTGACCATGACCAGAATAATTCCAACCCCTGCGTACGCCCTTCAACAATCCACGATCACATCTCAGATTTCATTTTAACTTTGTTCCCCAACAGGCTCGATGCAGGTACTTTTGGAACAATGGGAGTCGGTTTGGGGTTTGCTATTGCAGCTGCTCTGGTAGCTAAAGATAGAGACCCAAGGCAGCGGGTCATCTGTGTGGAAGGAGACAGCGCCTTTGGGTTTTCTGGCATGGAAGTGGAAACCATCTGCAGGTAAGACAGAATCTCAAATCAAAGAATTCCTCCTGCTAAAAATGTGGAAGGTCAAACACAACACCCCATTCACCATTTGCAAGGTGCCCTGTGCTGTGTCTGAGGATTCTGGTCTGAATATATCCAGGCTCTTGCTCAGCCGGAATAGCATATCCCTGACCTCTGCACTGCTGGTTTTAAGGCCACTGGGGCTGAGGGTGTGGCGGGGGGGGGGGGGGGCGGTTTTCTGGTCTGAGAAAAATTTGTTTCCTGGAAGGCAGCAGACCTTGGTAATTAAGAGCCTGACTCAGATATAAACATTATCTCAGCCATGTCAGAGCCAAGACTCAGTCTGCTCTAAAATATAGATAATACTAATAGCAACAGCAATAGAATAATAATAATAGTAATAATAATAATTTCTACCCAAGAAGATTATTGTGAGGGACAAGTGAAATTATCAGGGTAAAGTTCAAGGTGATGACTCTGGGTATGGGACGATTCAGGTTACGTGTATAGTTGTGGAAATTCATGGAGAAACTCGTGAATTTTATACATCCTACCATAGAAGTATAGAGATTTATTTTTCTCCTCAATTATTTAGACTATAGTGAGACCATCATGGTTTCTTGCCAGGGTGTCTATTAGGGTTTTATAAAATCATGTTTGATGATCTCTAAAACATTGGTATTTATAAAACTTTCAAGATCAAAGGGACAGACAGTACCTACTAGTATGTCACAACCAGACACCAAAAGGATGATACTTAGGAAAATTAACCAAGAGAATGAACGCTGTTTGGGAGTGAACAGCAAGTAACTGTTAAGTAACTTAACAGTGTGCTGTTTAGTTTTGTTTTATCCCCACATCTCAGAAAATAAATGTTAGAAAACAGATGGAGAGAGAAAGAGAAACAGCTGCAGATCTGGTTCACCACTTGTGAAACTTTCCTCCTGCAGGTGGGGAGCCTGGGCTTGAACATAGATCCTTGTGTGGGTCCTTGCATTTCATACAAGAAAAGAAAAGAGGAGAGGGGAGGAAGAAAAAAAAAAAGGAAAGAAAGCATGTTCTCTTGTTAAGTCATTGGCTATCAGCTTTTTTGTCTTTACCATCCCATTTGACACGATTCCCTGCTCTGATCTTTATACCATCTGATGTTTTGCTACTTATGAGTGAAGCAGCTTGAGAAGGCTATGCTGGTCACTTGTGCGCCTTTTAGTTTATTTTTATTTTTATATATTTTTTTTGCCTCCAGGGTTATTGCTGGGGCTCGGTGCCTGCACCACGAATCCACTGCTCCTGGAGACCATCTTTTCCCCATTTGTTGTTTTATCATTGTGGTTATTATTATTGTTGTGTAGGGATCCAGGGAACTCAAACTGGGATCCTTACACTGGTTCTTGCTCTTTGCACCATGTACACTTAGCTGGGTACACCACCGCCCGGCCCTCATTTTTTATTTTTTACTGCAACACAAGCTGGTGTATTTTAGCATGACAATATAATAATAATAATAATATAAGAGCAGTAGAAATCATCTTCAAGAAAAATAATGTAGTCTTTTTAATTTAAAATATTTTATTTTTTTATTTTCCCTTTTGTTGCCTTTGTTGTTTTTATTGTTGTAGTTATTATTGTTGTTATTATTGATGTCGTCATTGTTGGATAGGACAGAGAGAAATGGAGAGAGGAGGGGAAGACAGAGAGGGGGAGAGAAAGACACCTGCAGACCTGCTTCACCGCCTGTGAAGCGACTCCCCTGCAGGTGGGGAGCCAGGGCCTCGAACAGGGATCTTTGTGCTTAACCCACTGCGCTACTGCTCGACTCCCAACTTGTGTGCCGTTTACAACCTCTAGCAAGTTCTGGTTCTTTGTGAGCACATTAATAGAAAGGTACATGTGACAGTACTCTGAGGTAGCATCTAGCACTGGTGTGTCAGAAGGTATTAAGTGTGGAATTTTTGCCATTTGTATCTAAAAGCCAGAGTTTAGAAATATTCAGTCGGGCAGAGTGCTGACCTAGTGTAGTGGCTCTGCACATAGACCCTCAGGCCTGAGGCAGCAGGGCTTCTGTCCAGACCCCTCTCATCAGAGTCCCGTTCACCAGAAGCAGAGGTTCACCCCTCTGGTTAAAAACAAAACAAACAACCAAAAAAAAAAAAAAAAAAAACCCTCAAAACAAACAAAGAGAAAAACCTGGTTTCCTTCAGCCTATAACTAACACGGTGGCAGAACTGCCGCGACCAACTCTCAACCTTGGATTTTTCTACAATTCCTGAACATTCTGCATAACCTTTATTAGGGTCAAAAGAAAATTTTAAGTCTTACCCTAATATTACCAAAAAAAAAAAATCATGGAAAAACATAGCCATTTTAAAAAAGTTATTTATAAAATTAAAAATATCGACAAGACCATAGGTTAAGAGGGGTACAATTCCACAAAATTCTGATTACTAGAGTTCTATATCCTATTCCTTCCCCTGATAGCTTTCCTATTTATCTCTCTGGGAGCATGGACCCAGGGTCACTATGGGGTGCAGAAGGTCAAAGGTCTGGCTTCTGTAATTGCTTCCCCACTGAACATGGGCATTGGCAGGTCGATCCATACTCCCAGCCTATAACATAGCCATTTTAAGTTAAAATTTTAGTCTGGAGGCAGGGTGGTAGCACAGTTGGTTAAGAGCACATGGCGTGAGGTGCAAGGACCAGCAGATCCTGGCTCGAGCCCCCGGCTCCCCACCTGCAGGTAGTTGCTTCACAAGCGGTGAAGCAAGTCTGCAGGTGTCTATCTTTCTCTCCCCCTCTCTGTCTTCCCCTCCTCTCTCTATTTCTCTCTGTCCTGTCCAATAACAATGTCAGCAATGACAATAATAATAACAATGATAAACAACAAGGGCAACAAAAGGGGAAAAAAATAGGCTCCAGGAGCAATGGATATGTAATATAGGCACCGAACTCCAGTGATAGCCCTGGAGACAAAATATATATATATATATATATATATATATATATTATAATATATATATTCCAGCTGTGTTGTGATGTGCTTGATAGATCACACACATTATCACGCTCACAGACCTGTAGGAGAGAAGCTTCACAGTGGTGAGGCAGTGCTGCAGGTGCCTCCATTTCCCTCCCTCTCTCTCTTTCTCTCTCTTTCTTTTTTTTTAATTCATTTAAAAATGTATTTATTTAGGATAGAGACACAGAGAAAAGGAGATGGGGGTGGGAAGACCTGGGAGAGAGAGACCTGCAGCACTGTTTCTCCATTTGTGAAGTTTCCTCTGCGGGTGGGGACGGGGTCTTGAGCCTGGGTCCTTGTGCTTGGCAACAAAGTGCACTCAACCAGGTGCAGCACCACCTGGCCCCTATTTCTCTCTCTTTCTATAAAAAACAAACTGAAGAGGAGGAGGAGGAGGAGAAAAAAATCAAGAACTGTTAGGCCCATCCTATTTCTAAATTCAATAAAGCTTATATGATTGCTATCTTCCTGACAGGAAAAAGAATAAAATTTCTTAAATTAAAAAAATAAAAATAAAATAAACAGACAAAAAATGGCCTCCGGGAATGGTGGAGTCCTGCAGGCACCAAACACCAGTGATAACCCTGGTGGTTAAAAAAGAAAGAAAGAAAGAAGAACAGAAAGGGAAACTCCAAGCAGGATTTGACTGAATTTGGAGTAGGGCACCAAAGTAAAAACCCTGGGTTGAGGGTGAGAGTGGATGTTCGGCTTCAATATATATATATATATATATATATATATATATATATATATATATATATATATATATATATATTACCATTTGTGCTTTGCTCTCAATTCTAGGTACAACTTACCAATCATCCTTTTGGTAGTGAATAATAATGGAATTTACCAAGGTTTGGATGCAGATTCTTGGAATGGAATGTTAAAAACTGGAGATGCTGCCTCCGTGTAAGTCACCCAGAGCAATGCGGCTTCACTTTCTCTCATCTACCTGGACTGTTTGCTGTGTTTGGATGTGCGCTGGGGGGTGTGTATTGTTTGTTCTTACTAACCAACCGCCTTCTCGAAGGGCAGCAACCCCATCTGCTTGGTTCTTTCTTCACTAATGAATTTATGATCAAGGAACTTCTTTGCACAATTGTCGATAGTTAACTTAGGATCAAGGAATTATTCCAGATCGAGGAGTAAATGGGTCTGCTGCCTGTGCCTTGATGATAAATGGGCTCCTGGCAAAGTGCTCCAAGTCCGGCTTTTCCTATGATAGATACCATGCAGGAATGTGGACACTCATATATACTAGTGATACAGAGATCTTCCTCCCCTCTGGGGTATAAATAGTTAAATATTGATCATTTGATGGCAGAGCCAAACTGAGACACTTTTAGGGCTGGCTATGGAGGGGGGGAGGGAGAGAGGAGGTTAGGGGGAAAGGGAGAGAGGGAGAGAGGAGGTAGTTTGACAGTTAGCTTCTGGCACTCATATGGAGTGGCTCCAGCCAGGGGGTAAGCCACTGACTCTCCCTCGCCAGCTCAAGGGGCCACGTGATTCAGAAAGGAGGAGTATTCGGTACAAACACTCATTTATTTGGAGATAGGTATAGGTTTATATAGAGAGTTAAACAAAGAACATTTTTCAAATATGTCAGAAATTACAGGTTTCTTAAAGGCCAGCTTGCCCCTATGGCAGGGGGCTGGTTTGACAAGAATTGATGCAATACATAAAGGTCAAAATGATTAGTCTCCATGATGCAAGCAGTTTAATTATCCAAAGGCATCTGAGAGAAGCATAGGGGTTAAACCAGTAAGGTGAGGTAGAGAAAAGAAAAACAAAGATTGATGTAAATCATAGATATGAAAGGGCACAAAGAAATAGGATTTTGGGGGCTTTTCACTGGTGTTAGGGGTGTGTCCGCCTTTGTGATCAAAAGGTGAAGTGGATGTGTGAACTTTGAGTGAACCCTGAAGCAGGCAGCCATTTGGCCTGCTGCTAGCAGGAGAAACTAAGTGTGAGAGGCTTGTAGGCTTTCTGTGAGCTTGAGAGACTAACAAGGAGAAACAGTCTGGGAGACTTTTCCCTCTTGGCTCATCTCTGTGAGGAGAGAGGCTAACAAGTGGGTGTCTTTCCAAACCTCCATCCAAGGAATTGGAGAGCTTCCCTAAGCTCTACCAAGCTTTCATATAGTCCCACAGTTAGTGTGGGGCAGATTGGTGTGGGCATGCTGTTAGGCTTCACTGACCTCACCTGCTGTTTTTTATCTGTTCTGCAGTGATCTCCCCTCCCTGCCCCCTTCCTACTCCTGCAGATTCATAGCAGTTGATAGGATGACCGGTAGCTACTGGCCAGTAGCCACCTGTAGTTACTTAAATGTAGCTACTTAAATCCCTGATTTTCACTGCTCACATCTCAGTCATTCGCAGCAACAGGCTACTAGTAGCTCCTTCGTGGGACAGTGCTGACAGCAAGCATTTCCGCCATCACAGGAAGCCACTGGACATTGCTTCAGAGACAGCACATGTCCATGGAAAGCTGGGCATGCTGGGATCTCAGTTTAAGTGCTGGACATAAGAGGATGCCTTTTAGCTCAGCCTAAAATTTTCCAGAAATAACTTTAGGGGATCAATTATTTATTTATTTATTTATTTATGGGACAGAGACAGAGAGAAACAGATGGCGGGGGGATAGCTGAAGCTTCCCCCTGCAGGTGAGGGCCAGGGGCTTGAATCTGGCTTCTTGTACATGGTACTGTGTACACTCAGTCTGGCCCCAGAGGATGAATATTTTTTTTCTATTTCTTTCTTACTTTCTTTTTCAGGGCCCCACCACCCTGTCTTCTGCCAAACTCACATTACGAGCAGGTCATGATGGCTTTTGGAGGGAAAGGGTATTTCGTACAAACACCAGAAGAACTACAAAAATCCCTGTCGCAGAGCCTGGAAGACTCAACTAAGCCCTGTCTTATTAACATCATGATTGAACCACAAGCCATGAGAAAGTCCCAGGTGAGTGCGATTACTAAGCAGAAAGCAAGAAGTGTACCTGCTGTCCAAGTAAAACACCTGTCTGTTCAAGGATTTCCTCTTAAACTACCTCTCAGTTTGACACTTTTGCTCTGTCTGTCCAGTGAATTTTTGTTTTGCTGTGTGAGGCCAAGCCCTCACCTCGTGGAGTTTAAACTGCAGGAGAGGAGAGGGACAGTCCAGTCATCTCACCACGTGAATGCATGGTGACAGAGTGAGGAAGCTGCCCTAAAGAAAGGAACCCAGTTTTGACGGAGTCTGATTTACGCTGTGGTCACAGGGAAGGCTTAGTAGAGTAAGTAGTGCTCATGCTGAAAGCCAAAGGCTAAGTAGTGACAAAGTGATCTTGAAAAAGAACAGAACATCGTAACAACAACCGCCTCCCCCACTTACTTCACAAAGCTAGAGTAGTGAAGACAGTATGGAACAGGCATAAACATAGACACATGAATTGATGGAACACAAGAGAGAGCCCAGGAATAAACCCACATGTATAGGGTGAGCTGACAACAAAAGACCCAGGAATATACAGTGGGGGAAGGACATCTTTTCAATAATTAGTGTTGGAAAAAATGATTTTACACAATACACACACAACTCAAAGTGGATTAAAGATTTTAATGTACGACCTAGAATAATAATAATAATAATAAAAACACCTAAAATAATAAAGATTCTAGGAAGAAACGTGGGTGCTAAATTCCCTGAGAACTGAACCTGGAGCCTTGGGCTTGAGAGTGTCTTTGTACAACCATTAACCATGATCTTATCACCTTGTTCTACCACTTTTAAAGATATATATAATTGATTTATTTTGCTGTTGAGGTATATACATTCTTTACATATTTTGGTTATTAACACTTTATCAGATATAAGAATTATAAATATTCCTTTCTATTCAATAGATAACCTTTTAATTCCACTGATGATTTCCTTTGTTGTGAAGAAGCTTTTTAATATTGAATAATCCCAGTTTTCAATTTGCTTGTGTTTGGAAATCAGATTCCAAAAAAATCATTACTGATGTCAGGCCTGAAGTTGGGTCCCTAATATCACACCAGAAAAAGAGAGACGTGGTGTTTAGCTCCTCACAGAGAGGAGAGAGATGCAGGAAGCAGTGTGGTGATGAGCTGTGCACAGCAGGACTAGGTCACGAAAGTGGTTTGGAGAGAGTTTCACAGGTCTTCCTGTGGGACTGACAGATTGCTGTAAGGAGAGATCAACAGCTTCCGGAGCCTGTCTGCACCTCCATGGACTCAGTGATTGCTTTTCCTTAAAACCACACTGCCAGTCTTTATGCCACCCAGCGGCCTGGTGCGTACACAGGGCCTGTGCTTGCTTCCCAGGACCCTTCTAAAAATTTGCTTGTTGAAAGAACTTCCAACCAGATACCCAGTAGGCAGGTTTTAAAATTTCATGCCAAAAATATCATTTTATTTATGACTCGGTGTATACATTCCTGTGTCTGGAATGTTAGTTTTGACAACCCAAGATGTCCTCTTGACTTCAGGGCATCAGAGTATTAACTAGACTACAACCACAAGAGGTGTAGCAAACACCTGCTCAGAAGACCAACATAACATATACTCTCAAGGCCAGTGTTAACCACAGGAGAACCCTCATATATGTCCCCTTTCTGCCAGCGAATTTACGTTCCAGATGAAATGCTTCTGATGATTTCTTCTCCAACTTCTCTATGACTTTTGAGTGTGGTGTTGGTGGAGACATATGTTCATTTTTCCTCTTTTATGATTCTGGAAAAATTATTCTTACAGTTCTTGTGTGCCACTGTTATCCTCATCCCAGTTGAATTCCATGCATATTAGAGTTCCCATGCTATTAATATTTCCTTGATTGTGTCCACCTGTCATTTATAACTGTCAGGCTAGGCTGGCAGCATGCTTCCTTCTGTACTGCAGGGGCTGCCTGGTGTCTTGCGGGTCACACCCGTAGGAAGGCATTAGCCCTGGGAAAGTCTCCCACATCCTGCTCTTCCTACCCAGAGGAGGCCTGGGAGCCTGCTCCTCTTTGACCTCCCTCATTTCCTCTCTCCTTTTAAGTGTTGTGCTCCTCCGCCTCCCCCACTCTAGTTTCCTGTACCGTTAGTGGGGAAGCACCCAGAGATTCTAGTTTTCTGTACTGTTAGTGGGGAAACACCCAGAGATATTTTAAATTGTTCTGTAGGACAAGGCAGCCAGGTTCACCAGTGGACTTTTGGCTCCTTTTGGGAGAAGCACTAGATGGAAGACAAACTTCACTTACCACGTTTATGGGAAATGTGGTTTATATCAGGACTTTGAGATTTTTTGTGTGTACACCATAGGGAGGCTATGGTTTGAAACGATTATCTATTTTTACTGAATGTTTGTTGTCTTTTCTTTTTCTAGGACTTCTTCTGGCTGACACGTTCTAACTTATAAATGAGTGACCTTGAGTTTGCTCTTTCCTGTAAGAGGAACTCAATTTCTACGGCAGTTACTATATTCTTAAAATTGTTATGCAGAGAGAAATAAACATTTCTAAATGGCGTTTTATAACAGAAGAACTGATTAAAAAACAAAGAACCAATCACAGAAATAACTGTTCCCAGATGAGGGAAAGGGCTTTATAAAACGCTAGCATTAGCACAGTCTGGCTGTTCAGTTAAACGGCAGTGTTATTTTATACGCATGTAGCCTTAAAATCTTTTGAAATCATCTGAAGAAAAAGCAAACAAAGAAGCAAAACAAAACAAAACACACCAAGAGTTGTCAAATGTAGAGAGACGTGCAAGAAATTGGAGTACGCCACAGTTTACCTGTGAACACTTTACACCCAAGTCTCCAGACCATTTGCTGGAACTTGTTCTGTGATTTTTTTTCTTTTTCTTTTTCATGTTTTAACTTTTAGCTGCCAAGCTTACCACTAGGGCTGAGCGCCTGCACTTACAGGCCAACACCTGGTGGTCATTATTGGGGGTGGGGGGATGCGCTTCTCCAAGTAGTAGGTTAATAGATTGTCCAGCAGAGGTCAGTCTATTCATATAAAAAAACAGATGAGCTCAGGATCACTTTGATAATAGTCCACTGCCTGCTTATTTTGTCAAAAATGATGATGTTAAGTCTCTTCATAGAAACGTTTCCTTGGATTAAGTATTGATTGAGTTTATTGGTTTATGGTCAAAACTTATTCTGGTAAAACATTTTGCACCTCATACTTTAATCAACATACTTGTCTGGTCCTGCTCTCTCTAAGTTAATACCACCCAGCTAACACTGCTTTGTTAATACTGTAGCTGATCTCAGCCAGGACTCAAGTGCTTCATAAAAACAATGTGGAAAAATTATGTTTCTTTCTTTCTTTCTTTTTTTTTTTTTTTTTTTTTTTTTTTGACTGAGGAAAATTTAGACTTCAGGGTAGGAAATGACTCCTACGTGGGTTCCTCTTCTGGCATTCTCTCTAAAACCCGCTAGGCTTCACAGGATATGGGGGATTAAAAATACTATGCAGAAACTCCTAACCCAGTGCTTGGCAGCATATAGAAGGCAGTCAGTGCACAGCACCATTTTCAGAACACGCGACTTTAGAGGAGCTTGTGCCCAGGCCAGCCTGCATGTGCTCAACCTCGTCGGATCTTAGACGCTAAGCAGGGTCGGGCCTGGTTAGTACTTGGATGAGAGAAGAAGAAAAAACGTTTTGGAATTCTGTCCTGTCTACCAGTGTGGTTTCATTTTTCAAGTAAATGGGTCTGACTTTTCTAAATAGATGAGTCACTTCCTGGAAGACAGGAGCTGTGTGTTTTTGTTTTTATTTGTTTATTTTTTGGTGTTTAGAGAGTAACATTTTTTATTGATTTAATAATGATCAACAAGACCGTAGGATAAGAGGGGTACAATTCCACACAATTCCTACCAGAGAATTCCATGAGGAGCTGTGTGTGTGTGTTTTAATTTTTTAATTGTTTTTTAAAATTTCTTTATTAGGGAATTAATGTTTTACATTCAACAGTAAAATACAGTAGTTTGTACATGCATAACATTTCTCAGTTTTCCATATAACAATACAACCCCCACTAGGTCCTCTGTCATCCTTCTTGGACCTGTATTCTCCCCAACCCCCACTCACCCCAGAGTCTTTCACTTTGGTGCAATATGCGAACTCCAGTTCAGGTTCTACTTGTGTTTGCTCTTCTGATCTTGTTTTTCAACTTCTGCCTGAGAGTGAGACCATCCCATATTCATCCTTCTGTTTCTGACTTATTTCACTTCACATGAATTTTTCAAGGTCCATCCAAGATCAGCTGAAAACAGAGAAGTCACCGTTTTTTTGCAGCTGAGTAGTTTTCCGTTGTGTATCTAGACCCCAGCCTGGAGCTGTGTGTTTTACCCTGGGTCCAGTCACCTGCTCTGAGGGAAAGAGGCTCACTAATAGTTGAATGAAGCTTGGACACAGTCTAGATGTTTTCTGTGATCATTGTACACATGTACCTTTGAAGTAGCTCCACTTACTAGGTGAAGTAAGTATATTTTCCTTCAGGAAAATAAAAAAGTCTTGTGGTCCGGGAGGTGGTGCAGTGATAAAGCTTTGGGCTCTCAAGCATGAGGTCCTGAGTTCGATCCCTGGCAGCACATGTGCCAGAGTGATGTCTGGTTCTTTCTCTCTCCTTCTTTCTCTTCTTTTTTTTTATGTCTTTCTCATAAATAAATAAAATCTTTGAAAAATATATTAAAAATGAATTGAAAAAAAAAGTCTCAAATGTATTACAAAGAAGTAAGCAGGGGATAGGTGGTGGCTCGCCTGGTTAAGCACACATAGGACTAAGTGCAAGGATCCCAGTTGGAGCCCCCAGTTCCCCACCTGCAGGGAGGGTGCTTCACGAGTAGCAAAGCAGGTCTACAGGTGTCTATCTTTCTCTCTCCTCCCCTCCTCCCCCCAGTTTCTCTCTGTCCTTTCCAGTCAAATGGGAAAAAAAAAATGGTTGCCAGGAGCAGTGGATTTGTAGTGCCAGCACTGAGCCCCAATGATAACCCTGGAAGCAAAAAAAAAAAAAAAAGTAATCATGCTTAAACACCCAAAGAAGTGGAAACTGATACAGGAACCCAACATATTTTTGTTTCTTTTATTATCTTCAAGACATGCCGAGGCAGTGAGGAAGCTGTGCATTCTTATAACAAAGTAGCATGTGACTAGCATAAGGCAAACTTAGAGTGACAAGGATAGAATTTTATATATTATTACTGGATACAGATTGAGAGAGGAGGGCTAGACAGAGAAGGAAAGAGGCAGAGAGATACCTCTGTAGGCCTACCTCACCATGAAGCTTTCCCTCTGTGTGTGTGTGTGTGGGGGGGGTTTTGAAGGGATCAGGGGCTTGAACCCTGGTTCTTGCACACTGTAAGGTGTGCACTTAACCAGGTGCACCACTACCTAGCTCCTACAAGGATAGAATTTTGCGTGACTAAGTTAAGAAAGAAACCAGTTAAATTCTGGATAGGTATTATGATTGAGAATCTTTCATAAAACTGCCTCTGGGGACAGCTGTGGAGAATGAAATATACATAGAGAAAGTTGGAATCACTCGTTTTCTGTTCTCATTCGCTGCTGCTAATCTGAATAATGGACTAATCTGGAAACAACGCTGACCACCCTGTGAACTCCCCTATAGGTCAGAGGAGGCTAGAGGTTCTAACAGGCAGGACCACCTGTCGGCCTCGCATCCCCCCAAGACTTCCCAGCAGAGGGCACTCGCTGGTCAGTGAGACCACTGTAAATCCAGACCCTCTGATTAGAGAGTAGAGAAAGAGATCCAAAGAAATTTCTAGAATAAATTTCTAGAATATCAGTTTCAAAGCTTTAAATTTTGACCCAAGCCTGGAAATCTCCAGAGATGACGTCCCAGAGGCATCGTCCCTGATCTCTTTCATTCCATCTGGTGACCCCTGCAGACAGCTCGGGGGGCGGGGGGGGAGGCCGATCTCTAGCAATACAGCTGGTCCTGGGCCTCATTCCCCTGCATCTGTGTTCCTGTGAATTGGCTCCTCATGCCCCTCATGGAAATCAGACCCATCCCCCCGCCCCCCAGCTCCATTGCTTCAGCAGTTTGTGCTCTCGCTACTGCCCTGTGCTCTCCGAGTTCCCACCTACTTTCATCACAGGGACCAGCTCAGTCCCCTCCATGAAGCCTTCCCTGTGCTGCTGCAGTGTCCTGTGGGCGTCTCTGTCACCACTCCCACTGTTCAGGGTGAATTGACCCTCTGTCTGCTGTCCCCACTGAATACCCCCCCCCCCCCCGTCTTCCAGAGCCGGAGTCCTCTGGATTTCTTGACCCATATGTCAAGCTTCTCTGTGATTCATCCTAAGGAATCTGCTTCCATAAGGCAGTTAGTTAGCAGTTTATACATCCTGGATACTTTCTAGCAGGGAAGATGACCCAGAAGGGAGTCTAGCAAAAAGCTGCAGCTGACAATATCCAGCAAGGCTGGATAGTTCACTGCCAAGGACCAGAAGTCTACCCAAGGCCCTCATGTGACTAGATGCAGTTTCCACTCTGACAAAATGGAAGTCTAAACTACTTTCATACTTCAGTGCTGTGAACTGGGATTGATACTTGCTATGATCACAGATCCATTTCATAGCTCTCAAAGCCACTCCAAGCCACTCCACCATCTGTTAGTGATTCTGTCTAAATAATAGCCCTACCACCACCACCACTCTGCTTGCATTTTGTTTTTTTCAGAATTTTTAGGGTTTTTTTTGCCTCCAGGGTTATTGCCGGGGCTCGGTGCCTGCACCATGAATTCACTGCTCCTGGAGGCCATTTTCCCCCCTTTTGTTGCCCTTGTTGTTTTATCAGTGTTGTGGTTATGATTATTGTTGCTGTTGTTGGATAGGACAGAGAGAAATGGAGAGAGGAGGGTAAGACAGAGCGGGAGAGAAAGACACCTGTAGACCTGCTTCACTGCCTGTGAAGCGACTCCCCTGCAGGTGGGGAGCCAGGGGCTCGAACCGGGATCTTGCCAGTTTTTGCGCTTGGCACCACGTGCATTTAATCCTCTGCACTACTGCCCGACTCCTAGAATTGTTATAGTTTTCAGAATTTTTATAGTCTTGATTTTTTCCCCCATATTGAAGCAGATCATTGAAGGACAAAGGACTAAATTCATTTTATTTATTTATTTATTTATTTATTAATATTTATTTATTTTCCCTTTGTTTTTACCCTTGTTTTATTGTTGTAGTCATTATTGTTGTTGTTATTGATGCCTTCGTTGTTGGATAGGACAGAGAGAAATGGAGAGAGGAGGGGGAGACAGCGAGAGAGAAAGACAGACACCTGCAGACCTGCTTCACCGCTTGTGAAGCGACTCCCCTGCAGGTGGGGAGCCAGGGGCTTGAACCAAGACCCTTATGCCGGTCCTTGTGCTTTGCGCCACCTGCGCTTAACCGCTGCGCTACCGCCCGACTCCCTTATTTATTTATTGTTTAGGACTAAATTTCTTAAGGAGGAGCTAGAGTCCTCTGGGAGAAGAATGGAGACAGAGAAACACCACCCACCCTTAGGTGGGAGGCGAATACTGAGAGGTGAGAGATTCAGGTCACACACTACCATGCCTGCCCCTTATCCCTAGGACTATGACAGGAGCCCTGAGGGAAAAGCCCTTTTCCTTCCACTCAAAGGCTGACATCAGAGTTCTGATTTCTCTGTATCGTTGGACACAAGGGCATGTCTGGACAGCTTCACTATTAATCACAGAAACACTTAAAAGGTGATATTTTCATTAGAACGTTCTAAAATACATAATATAGGGCTCTTCCACCTTCTGCACCCTAAAAAGAATTTTGGTCCATACTCCCAGAGGGGAAAAAATGTTAAGGAAAGATGACCAGAGGGCCCTGAACTCCAGTTCTATCAGGATCCAGAAAGAGAAGAGGAAATAAAAAAAAAAAAAAAAAAAAGGAAGGACATACAGAAGTAACAATAGGTAGAAGTGTGACTTAGAAAGGAAGAGAAGGCAGGATCACAGGGGAAAAAAAGGGAATATATATATATACTCTGTGTGTGTGTGTGTGTGTGTGTGTGTGTGTGTGTGTGTGTGTGTGTGTGTGTGTACCCATATCTGTGACCTTGGGAGAACTACTGCAGTTTCCAATGGAGGGAATGGGGACACAGAACTCTGGTGATGGCAATGGTGTGGAATTATACCTGTTATCTCATAATTTTGTAAATCAATATGAAATCACTTAAAAAAATCCCGGGAGTCTGACCTGTCACTTGTGGCCTGTCCTACAGCTTCAGGCCCAGACTTTCTCTTGGGCAGAGCATGTCATCCCGAGCCCCCATCCTGGCTCTGCTCTGGTGGTTACAGGAACTCTGAGCCTGTGTCCTCACCTAGAGCTGTCCTGAGCAGATGCTGTTTGGAGAAATGCTGGCACACAGCGTGGCAGGAAGAGCTCTCTGATACCTTTTCCCGACTGGCTTCACTCCCTGCCCCGCTGGGTCCCAACCCTCACAGTGTGAAGTGCTGTGTCCCACCCTGGAGCTCTCTGGTCAGATACACCCCTCATGCGCGGAGTGACGTGGGCCTTTGACAGCCTGTCTGTTGCTCACTGGGAACCGGCTTCTCCAGCCACATCATTTGGCTGCTTTCCTCCCAATAGCTCGGCACAGGCCTGGGCTGTCCGTGTAAACGCAGGAAAACGCACATTCACTTCCAGCCAAATCAGATTAGCCCGCCCAGTCGGCAGCCGGGAAGTCACGTGCTGCTTTCCCAAACCAAATCTCAATTCTTTTTTAGATAATTTGCTCTTAGGTGTTGGCCATGCCTCCAGCTTCCTCTTTCACAGCTGTCTCTCCATCTCTCTCCCTCTCTTATCTCCCCCTCCCCTTTCGATTTCTGGCTGTCTCTATCCAATAAATAAATGAAGATGGTAAAAAGTGAGGGGGGGGAGGAGAGAGAGAGATGGAAAGCTACCCCAGCACTGAAGCTTCCTTTAGTGCAGTCGGAACTGGGCTGGAGGCTTGAGTCTTGCTGGTTCTATCAAAGCCCGTGCACCATGCCGGTGAGCTGTCTTGCCGGCCTTAGGCATCACAAGCAGTAAAGCAGGTCTGCAGGTGTCTCTATTTCTCTCTCCCTCTCTATCTCTCCCTCCCTCTCTCAATTTCGCTCTGTCCTATCTAATAAAAGAAAAAAGAGGCTGGGTGGTGGTGCACCAGATTGAACACACATGTTACAATGCATAAGGACCTGGGTTCAAGCCCCTGGTGTCCACCTGCAGTGTGTTTGAGAATCAGTGAAAGATGATTTCAAAGTTCCCTTCCATCTCTAATTCCCAGAACAAAGATGACCTTGAAGAGGGTGTTGTTGCTGCTGCTGTTTCGTTTGTTTTTGTCATTGCTCACTTGTGGTCGTGCTGGGGACTGAACGTGGCATCTCTGAACATCAGGCATGAAAATGTTTTGCATAACCATTATGCTATCTTCCCAGCCTGGGTAAACTTCTAATTTAATTCATAAGCTAGAAACTGAGAGAATGGCTATTCCAGCAACTACAGCCTTTGCATTCCTGAGTTTCCTGCAGTCAGCCATGTTGTTCTTTGGTATCTCGTTCACTCAATTTTTAGACTCATGATGAATCATTTTTCCTTACAGACGTGTTTATTTCATGCACTGACTGGAATCTTTTATTTTTGTTTGTGTGATATGTTTGGGAGAGAGCACACCTGTCACAGAATTGGCTAGTAGACATTTGTTTAGATTATTAACTCTATTTTTTTCTCTCTCTTTTCCCCTCAGGGCTGATGTTAGGGTACCATGTCAGCGCTGCAAATCTAGTGCTGCCAGTGGCCATTATTTTTTTTAATTTTCTTTTTCTTTCCCTTTTATTTTAAATTGTGTAGTTATCTTTATTCATTGATTGGATAGAGACAGCCAGAAATTGAGAGGGAAGGGGGTGATAGGGAGAGAGACAGAGAGACACCTGTGACACTGTTTCAACACTTAAAAAGCTTTTTTCTCCTGTAGGTGGAGACCGGGGCCTTGAACCCAGGTCCTTGCACATTGTAACATGTGAGCTCCACCAGGTGCACCACCACCCAGCCCCCCCTTTCATTTTATTAGATAGGACAGAGAGAAATTAAGAGAATGAGAAAGAGATACAGATAGAGAGGGGGTCGGCAGTAGCGCAGTGGGTTAAGCGCACATGGGATGTGAGGATCCCGGTTTGAGTCCCCGGCTCCCCACCTGCAGGGGAGTCACTTCACAGGCAGTGAAGCAGGTCTGCAGGTGTCTGTCTTTCTCTCCCCCTCTCTGTCTCCCCTCCTCTCTCCATTTCTCTCTGTCCTATCCAACAATGACGACATCATCAACAACAACAACAATAATAACTACAACAACAATAAAACTACAAGTGCAACAAAAGGGGGGGGAAAGCAAATTAAAAAAAGAGATAGACATAGAGAGAGAGAGAGAGAGAGAAATAGTACCCCTGTAGACCTGCTTCGCCACTGGTGAAGCTCACTCCTTGCAGGTGAGGAATGGGGGCTTGAACTTGGGTCCTTGTGCATGGTATTGTGTATACTCAACCAGGTGTCCCACTGTCCAGTCCCCCTCTATTTGTTGTTTTAAGCATACAGCTCAGTGAACTTTTATTTGACTACCTATCCATCTTGCAACCACTGCTCAGATGAAGATATATAACTTCCAACAACCCAGAGATCTTGATGACACCCTATCCCCACAAGCCCCACCTTCCAGAAGTGGCCCCAGAAATCTGACTTCTATCACCAGAAGTTAATATTCATTCTCCCGTGATGAAGTGCTACGGCATTCCTCTGCCCTGCTTTCTCCTTCCATGAGCATGATCTAATTTGCAGGCATCTTGTCATCTTGCCAAGTGGGGAGAGGTCTGCTTCAAGAGTTGCTGGCTCAATAATCCGTTTACACGGAGCAAACCATCCCCGGGCTTAGTGGCTAAATACAAGACACTTATCTCTCACGGTTGTGTGGGGTGAGGAGACTCATTGGATCTTCTTAGCTCACCAGAATTCTCCTTCACAGTCACGGCCTCAGGGCAATGGAATGGGGCTTTGTAGCAGCTTCAGTGAGCTGTAAGTTCTGGGCTACTATTTCTTCTCTTTATTAAGGGGTTCATGGTTTATATGTAGTTGTTGGCACATGGGTACAATTGCTCATCTCCCCATGACAAGGTGTCTGAAAAACACTCTTAACCCCAGTTTAAGTCCTTTTCTATCTTTTTTTTTTTTTCTTCACCAGAGCACTGCTCAGGTCTGGTATATGGTGGTGCTGGGGTTTGAACCTGGGACTTTGGAGTCTCAGGCATGAGAGTCTGTTTGCATAACTGTTATGCTATCTACCACCACCCTTTCGTCCTTCTCTGTTGTCATGCACCAGGACCTCAAGTTCCTCTCCACTTCCTCCCATTTGCTCTTTCCCCAGAATCCTTTGCTCTGGTGCAATGCCCCAAACCCAGGCGACTTTTACTTGGTGCTTTCCCTTTCTGTGCCTGTTTCTTAAGTTTCCACCTACCGGTGCGATTATCTGGTGTTTATCCTTCTTGTTTTGGTTTGTCTCACTTAGTATGATTCCTTCAGTTCCATCCACAATGATGCAAAGGACTTCATAATTTTTCGTAGCTGAGTATTGTTCCGTTGTGTATACATAAAGAGAGTATAATTAGTTCAGGTGAAGATTGTGACAACCTGTCTGAGCATTTATCAAGCTGGAATAAGAGACGCAGATGAAGCCAAATGCAAAGTTAGGTGAGGAAAATATTTCACCCAGAGAGGAATGTTGATTGTGATAGGAAGTGCCTAAGTGACTGTTTGTATTGATGAGAAACACTTTCTTTTTCTTTCTTTATTATCTGTATTTATGTATTAGGTAGAGACAGACAGAAATCAGAAGGGGAAGGAGTGATAGAGAGAGAGAAAGACACCTGCAACACTGCTTCACCACTCGAAAAGCTTTCCCCCTGCAGGTGGGGACAGGCGACTCGAACCCCAGCTTCTGTGCATTGTAAAATATGTGCTCAACCAGGTGCACCAACGTGAGGCCCCAAGAAATATTTTCTTAAACCACGAACGGTCAAAAGCTTTGACTAATAAAATAAGCGCACTGATTTTACCTGGAGGAAGGAATTTTCTTTTTCTTTAACCAATGCTCTGCTGGATGCTGGGTTGTAGTGGTGCTGGGGATTGAACCTGGGAGTTCAGAGCCTCAGGCATGAAAGTTGTTTCTATAACCCCAGTGCTCTCTCCCAAGCTTGCTAGGTGATGTACTTGAATAGACAGAAATAGGATTTTTGGGGAGTCGTGCGGTAGTGCAGCGGGTTAAACGCATGTGGCGGCAAGTGCAAGGATTGGTTTAAGGATCCCGGTTCGAGCCCCCGGCTCCCCACCTGCAGGGAAGTCACTTCACAGGCGGTGAAGCAGGTCTGCAGGTGTCTGTCTTTCTCTCCTCCTCTCTGTCTTCCCTTCCTCTCTCCATTTCTCTCTCTCCTATCCAACAATGACAATATCAGTAACAACTACAATAATAACTACAACAATAAAAAAAACAAACAAGGGCAACAAAAAGGGGAAAAATGAAATAAAAAAAAGAAATAGTAAATTGGTAAATTCTCTAGCCTCCACTCAACTTTAATGTGACATGCTGAACTTGAAGGGAGCCACACATGGAAGATAGAGTGTCACTCGACCAAGAGACAGAGGGTATTGGGGAAAACAAACAGACAAACAAAAACATGGGGAAGAGAAGAGTGCAAATCCAACTATCAGTTTTATACTTTGATATATACATATATATTTAAATTTTTATTTATTTACTCATGAGGAAGGAGGAGAGACAGAACCATACATCACTCTTGCACATGTGCTGCCGGGGATCGAACTCGGGACCCCATGGCTGAGAATTCAATGCTTTAGCCACTGCGCCACCTCCCGGACCACTGATTTTTTTTTTTTTAAGGAAAGTGCCACAATGAGGGTACATTGAGGTGATGATAGTGATAATCAAGTTTGCATAACCCTTAAGAGCTTTCACACACACGATTTTATGTCATCCGCGCGGTAATCTTACAGATAAAGAAATAGACTTTGGGAAATCTGATGACTTTTGCTCCTCTTTTAATTGCCACCAGGGTTATCGATGGGGCTTGGTGCCTGCATATCAAATACACTCCTCCTGGTAGTCACTCCCCCTTTATTTGCTAGGACAGAGAGAAATTGAGAGGGGTGGGGGAGAAAGACACAGAGACAGGCACCTGCAATATTTGCTTCACCATATGTGAAGCTTTCCCAGGGGCTCAAACTCTGCCCTTGGTAATGTATGTGCTTAACCAGGTATGCCACCACCCGGCCCTCAAAATTAGACGGCTTTCCACGGTCACATGTACTGTGGTTTTATCCTTGAGCACTGTAACATATGTGCTCGACCAGGTGCGCCACCACCCTGCCCCAAGGGTTCCCTCTCTCTCCTTCTCTCTCTGAAATTCAATTCTGTTAACTTAAGGATGAAAAGTGCAAGTGGTCCTTCTGCATGTCTGAGGGTCGACATATCTGAGGAGAAGCAGACAGACTTATTGATTGGTGCTGGCAGAGAACAGAGTGCTCTGTGCCTGGTCTTTCTGGTCCAGGGTTCACAGTGACTTGGTTATGCAGAAGTCCCGGCCACCCAGAGCAGCTGCATCAGCAGCGGGGAGACCAGTTGGTCAGCTGAGAAGCTGAGAGAGGACCCACTCACAGCACCCTGCTCACCCTGCCCCCCACCCCCGCCCCATAGCTGCAGTCTGGACCCAAACTGGAGCCTCGTGGTACAAAGGAAGAGCCACCAGGGTGTGGGGTTGCGTCGTGGGGGAGAGAGAAGAGATGGGAGCGCAGCAGAAGCACAAATCTTTATTCACGCGGGCACCCCAGAAGTGGGCAAGAGCAGAGTGGTTCAGGCCACGAACCGCAGCAGCAGCAGCAGCAGCAGCAGCAGCAGCAGCAGCAGGCTTTATAGGATAAAAACCGGAAGTGGCAAGTCGGAAGGGCTTGGCTAGGAAACAAGGCACTGGGGCAAAGGGTTTCAGCTCTCCTGGGAGTGGGAAAGGAGTGGAGAAAACAAGGCACTCCGGGAAGCTAGGGTTTCGGCTCTGGGGGGAATTTGCGATAGCCCGAGGGTGTCTGCACAATTACCCAACACCAGGGAGCAGAGGATTTGTTTAAATCATTACCTTTATTTACTGGGTAGAGACAGCCAGAAATCGAGAGGGGAGGAGGAGATAGAGAGGGAGAGAGAGACAGAGAGACACCTGCAGCCCTGCTTCACCACTCGCAAAGCTCTTCCCCTGCAGGTGGGGACTGCAGACGTGAACCCGGGTCCCTTCGCATTATAGCATGTGCGCTCAACAAGGTGTGCCACCACCGCCCCCCCCACCCCTATTTCTAGGAAGTAGAAGAGTTCCTGTAAATTAAGAGACTTGAGACTGCATGTCCCTCATGGCAATTATATATAAAATCACATATATGATGTCAAAGCCCCTGAAGAGCCCTGCAGCACAGAAAGAGGACAAATATTGATGGTTTTCACGTATAGGTGGAAATTTCTTTCTTTCTTTTTTGAAAGTTGTTTCCATTTCTTTTTTATTTATTTATTTTCCCTTTTTGTTGCTCTTGTTTTTCATTGTTGTAGTTATTATTGTTATTGATGTCGTCATTGTTAGATAGGACAGAGAGAAATGGAGAGAGGAGGGGAAGACAGAGGGGGAGAGAAAGAGAGACAGACCTGCAGACCTACTTCACCGCCTGTGAAGTGACTCCCCTACAGGTGGGGAGCCGGGGACTCAAACCGGGATCCTCACACCGGTCCTTGTGCTTCGTGCCACATGTGCACAACCTGCTGTACTACCACCGACTCCCAGGTGGAATTTTCAAAACAAGAACAGAAAGGGAGAGCACAAAGTGAAACCAAGCGTAGACATGGTATATTGCAGCAAAGCAAAGGGGCGGGAAGGGTGGTGGGTCCTGGCGCATTATGGTAGGGAAGCGTGCAAGTTGGAGGTGAGGGAGTTCTGCTTATCACGGGAGATGAGAAACCGCCCCCATATGCCAACAGCTGTACCATAAACCATTAGCCCTTTCCCCATAATGACTAAAAAATAAAATGAAGACGTTCTAAAAACACTTCAACAGCGATTCTAAAACTGTGGCCTATGGACCCAAAGAGACAGCAGCCGCACGAGCTGCAGGGAAATGTGTATAAACAGACAACTGCCCGGGGGAGCTCGCGCTTCAGTGGTTCTCCTTTGTTCTCTTTTCTCTGCTGAGGACCCTCTCCTTCCTATAAATACCACGTCCATCCTAAAAGCACACGCAGACATATTTACAGATTTACGTCTGCAACAAGATACTGATCTCTCACTTCACTGGTACAGAAATTCTCAGAATCGAGACGCACTGGAAGTGGCTTGTGGTTTGCAAACTCAAAAACGTGTTTTGAATTGAGGCCAGTTAAGAAAAATAGATCACAATACTTGGATGTCTTTCTTTCTTTATTTTATTTTTTTATTTTTTAACCAGATCACTCACTGTTCAGCTCTGGCTTATGGTGGTGCGGGGGATTGAACCTGAGACTTTGGAGCCTCAGGCATGAGAGTCTGTTTGTATAACCTTTATGCTCGTATGTCTTTCTTATATACTCAATTTCTTGTACAATTCTCTCCCTACATTGTCAATTTAAGTGCTATTTTTAAAGACTCAAAAGTGCGTTTGCTTGTTTTCATTTTGTGTCATAATAAACAGTTCTTGAATAAGGGACTTCACAAAACTCAAGATCACTAGTAAGTGGTAGTATGCAACAAAGTAATGACCTTCTACGATAATTTCCCATGTGTATTCCTGCCCCCTTCCAGCCTGAGAGATTCCTGGAAAGAATCTGTGCTGAACAGTAGTTCAGTTTCTCTTAGGAATGGACTCCATAAATAGCTGATTTGCTCTGCTTGTCCTTGGACTGGTCTCAATCACTGTTAAAGCTGAAAACATTCATATTCAAACAGCTTGAGCTTGTTAACCTTGATATACAATGGGAGATGATAAACCCTTGTATAAACATATGTAGAGGAAAAGTGTAACGAGATTAACGCCAATAGGAACTACTACTTTGGAGGTCACGTGTCAGCGTACCCAGCAAAGCACAAGCGCTGCTACGTGCAAGGACCCAGGTTGAAGCCCCAGTCTCCACCTGACGAGAGGAAGCTTCCTGAGAATGAAGCAGGGCTGCAGGTGTGTCTCTTTCTATCTCCCTCTCTATCTCCCCCTTCCCTGTGGGTTTCTCTCTGTCTCTATCCAATAAGTAAATCAAATCAAACATTTTTTAAAAGAGACAGTTTAATGACATCTCTGCATCACTTTTAACATAAAAAAACATAAATAACACTTTTGTTGACTTTTCTCTTTCCAGTCAGTTGTCTGTTTTCATTTAAAATGGAGCCTGGCTTTTAAAAAGTAATGAATACAAAGTGTCTTTGTGTAACGGCTTAAAGGTAGAATCAAGATGCATTAAAAATTAAAGACCTACAGGGGGGAGCTACGAGCAGCAGATCGCTTTCTCTCCTCTCCTATCCTCTCCCGGATCAACTAGGAATACCAAAGGAGACCACCCGGACCGAAACAAGACAGGACTAGAATGACCACAGGAACCCAGTAAATCACCCGTGAGTACAAACACGCGTGGCTGGTGACAGAGAGGAGAGAGGGGCCTAAGGAGAGATTAAGTGACTGCTCACAGTTCAACAGTTTGTCAGTGGAGACACCACCTCCAGTCTGCTCCACCAACAAGGGGACAGCTGAAGGGAGGAAAGGACTCCCCAGAGACTCACCAAGTGCAACTCTGAGTCTCCATTGCTACTACCCTCAGAATCTGGAGCAGCAACAGGGAGGGACACCAGGGCACAGAGATCTAACCGGGAAACTCAGGAGAAGACCTATACCTCGGTGGCATAGCTGAGGGGCTGTGAAAGTCTCTTTGCATAACCACTGGATTATCTCTGCCACACCCTGCTTTATTTCTTGGTCAGGAGTCAGTGATTAAACAAAGAAGCCTATTGATAGTTTAAAAGCCCTCAGGCTCCCATAGCCTACAGGGGGAAAAAAAAAAGGCTTTTACACCACTGAACTCCAACTCAGGGATTGAAAAAACTGTTAACTTATATAAAATGGTTAAAACAACAAGAAAAAATATTGGAGACTCGAACCAGGACAAGAGTCCAGCTAAAAGTCCTCCAGAGGGTGAAGCACAAAACAACGAGTTCAACATCCAAACATTAGCCAAGGAAATAATAACAGGAGTGAGTAAAGAATTTGAAAAAATTGTAATCAGAACTGCAGGAACAACAAATGAGAATATGGAAGAAAATTCTAATAATCTCATGGTTATTAGAGAGCTGAAAGCTGAAATCGCTGAGCTAAGAAGGCAACTAGCTGAACAAGCTAAAACAGTATCAGAGCAGGGCAACAAAATAGATGAACTCCAGAAAGCAGTAGAGGGCAGAGAGAATAGAATCAATGAGGCTGAAGACAGAATTAGCAAGATTGAGGATGAATTAGAGACAACTAAAAAAGAAGTAAGAGATCTCAAAAAGAGATTAAGAGATGCTGAAAACAACAACAGAGTCCTATGGGATGACTTCAAAAGAAACAATATACGCATTATTGGCTTACCAGAGGAAGAAAGAGAAGGGGAGGAAGAAAGCATTCTCCAGGCCATAATAGCTGAAAATTTCTCTAGTCTAGACAACACCAAAGACATAAAGATTCAAGAAGCCCAGAGGGTCCCAAACAGAATTAACCCAGACCTAAAGACACCAAGACATGTCATACTTAGATTGGAAAGGAATAAGGATAAAGAAAGGATCCTCAAGGCTGCAAGAGAAAAACAAAGAGTCACCTACAAAGGAAAACCCATAAGATTAGCAGCAGACTTCTCCATACAAACACTACAGGCCAGAAGAGAATGGCAAGATATCTATCGAGTGCTCAATGAGAAAGGCTTTCAGCCAAGAATACTATATCCTGCTAGATTGTCATTCAGACTAGATGGAAGCATCAAAACCTTCTCAGACAAGCAACAGTTGAAGGAAGCAACCATCACCAAGCCTGCCTTGAAAGAAGTTCTGAAAGGTTTCCTATAAACAACCAGACCACCACAAATAGAACATATATCAAAACACTCTAAAACTCTACAAGAATGGCGTTAAAATATCTTCAATCTTTGATATCAATAAATGTGAATGGCCTGAATTCACCTATTAAAAGACACAGAGTAGGAAGATGGATCAGAAAACACAACCCAACAATATGTTGTCTACAGGAAACTCACCTAACGTAACAAGACAAACACAGACTTAAAGTGAAAGGATGGAAAACTATCATTCAAGCCAATGGCCCACAAAAAAGGGCAGGAACAGCTATTCTCATATCTGACATGATAGACTTTAAAATACATAAGATTAAAAAAGATAGGAATGGACACTACTTAATGCTCAGAGGATCAGTCAATCAAGAGGACTTAACAATTATTAATATCTATGCACCCAATGAGAAGCCATCTAAATACATCAAACTTCTACTGAAAGAGCTACAGCAATATATTAACAGTAACACAATCATAGTAGGGGACTTCAACACCCCACTATCTCAACTTGACAGATCATCCAGGAAGAAAATCAGTAAAGACATAAGGGAGCTAAATGAAGAGATAGATAACCTAGAACTATTGGACATTTTCAGAGTCATTCAGAGCAAGTTGTGGTATATATACACAATGGAATAATACTCAGCTGTAAAAAATGGTGACTTCACCATTTTCAGCCGATCTTGGATGGACCTTGAAAAAATCATGTTGAGTGAAATAAGTCAGAAACAGAAGGATGAATATGGGATGATCTCACTCTCAGGCCGAAGTTGAAAAACAAGATTAGAAAAGAAAACACAAGTCGAACCTGAAATGGAATTGGAGTATTACACCAAAGCAAAAGACTCTGGGGTGGGTGGGTGGGTGGGGTGAATACAGGTCCATGAAAAATGATGAATGAAATAGTGGGGGTTGTATTGTTAAATGGGAATCTGGGGAATGTTATGCATGTAAAAAAAAAAAAGAAGAAGAAGTAGAAACGCAAAGCAGAAATTGACTGAGTTTGGAGTATGGCACCAAAGTAAGAAAGCAGAGGTACACTAGAGTTTGCAGTGAGTACCTCCCTAATACTTCCTCTCCACTTTTCCAAGCTTTGGGTCCATGATTGCTCAACAATTTGTTTGGCTTTGTATGTTAACTCTCTTTTCAGTCACCAGGTTCCAGGTATCATCAGGATGCCGGCCAGACTTCCCTGGATTGAAGACACCACCAATGTGTCCTGGAGCTCAGCTTCCCCAGAGACCCATCCTACTAGGGAAAGAGAGAGGCAGACTGGGAGTATGGACCGACCAGTCAACGCCCATATTCAGCGAGGAAGCAATTACAGAAGCCAGACCTTCTACCTTCTGCAACCCTCAATGACCCTGGGTCCATGCTCCCAGAGGGATAGAGAATGGGAAAGCTATTGGGGGAGGGGGTGGGATATGGAGATTGGGCGGTGGGAATTGTGTGGAGTTGTATCCCTCCTACCCTATGGTTTTGTTAATTAATCCTTTCTTAAATAAAAAAATAAATAAAAAAAATTAAAGACCTACAGGGAAGCAATGATCAAAGATAAGACCCTGAAGTAAAAGATTTTGGTGAGCCCTTTTCTCTCACCAGGCTCTCTCGTGAAAGCCATCTCCTACTCAGCTGAGCTCCATTGTCAAATGGATATTTTTTCTTTTGGGGGGGGGATGATTTTTCTTTATTTATTTTTAATTTTTATTATCTTTTATTTATTGGATAGAGACAGCCAGAAATCGAGAGGGAAGGGAGTGATAGAGAGGGAGAGGGGGAGAAAGACACCTGCAGCCCTGCTTCACCACTCGTAAAGCTTTCCCCCTGCAGGTGGGGACTAGGGGCTCAAACCCAGGTCCTTGCACACTGTAACATGTGCGCCCAACCAGCTGCGATACCGCCTGGCTCCTGGTTCAAGCCCCTGGTCCCTACCTGCAGGGGGAAAGCTTTGCAAGTGGTGAAGCAGTGCTACAGGTGTGTCTCTTTCTATCTCCCTCTCTATCTCCCCTACCCTCTCGATTTCTGGCTGTCTCTATCCAGAAAGGAGAGAGAGAGAAAGAGAGAGAGAGAGAGAGAGAGAGAGAGAGAGGGAGAAGACCTCTTAGTAAAACTTTTTGAATCGGCTATAATTGGGTCCACAAGATAGCTCACCCCGGAGGGAGGGTGCTAGCTATGCCATATGCACAGCTCAGACCTCAGTGTGGCCTCCATAGCAGGGCAGAAACATTGGTCCTGTGTTGTCTTTCCTTCTGTCTCTGTTCCTCTCATTTTATTTGAAAAGGTTGGCTCAGAGTGGTGAAGACCTGGCAATGACAAATAAGTAAAAAGTGAAAAATCAATACACTTGTAAGAAATTGAAGTATATAGGGTTGAGAGATTGATCACTCGGGAGAATGCACTTTACCATATGCAAGAACCTGGGTTCAAGCCCCTAGCTAGCAGCATGGAGGAACTTCACGAACGGTGGGCAGTGATGTGGTGTCTCTCCTCTGCTCTCTGTCTCCCTCTCCCTCTGACTCTCATCCTCTAAGAAAAGAGCCCACCAGGAGTGGTGGAATTGTGCAGGTGTGGAGCCCCAGAGATAACCCTGATGGTAAAAAAGAGAGCCAGAGAAATAAAGAAGGCAGTATAGGGGAAGGAGCAAGGGAAAGAAAGAGAAAAAGAAAAAAAAACAAAACCCTGACATATAATATTTATTTCAATGAACAACTATATGCCACCAAGCTGGAGAACCTGGAAGAAATGGACGATTTCCTAGATACCTACCAACTTCCAAAACTAAGTAAAGAGGAAGTAGATACCGTGAACAGGCCCGTCACAGCTAATGAAATTGAAATAGTTATCAAAAATCTTCCCCCAAATAATATTTATTTCAAGTATACAAAAACAGTGATTCAGTATTTGTATATATTGCAAAATGATCACAAGAAATTTAGTTAACATTTGTGACTGCATAGTTACAAAACTTTGTTTTACAAGAACACTTAAAATCTATTCTCTTAGCAACTTTCAACTACATAAAACAGTATTATCAGTTACAGTTCCATGGTATACGTGACATCCTGTGACTTCAATATTTTATAAATAAGGGAATCTACACTTTTTCATTTCCTTTATCCTCTTAGTCCTTCCATTTCCTCCCCACCTCTGGCAACCACCTGTCTGTTAATTTAAACATGTTTTAATTTTCTATTGATTTAATAATGATTGACAAAATAATAGGATAAGAGGCATACAATTCCATAAAATTCCCACCACCAGTGCTCCATATCACATCCCCTCCATTGGAAGATTTCCAAATTTTTTATCCCTGGGAGCATGGACCCAGGATCATTATAGAGTGAAGAAGGTGGAAGTCTGGCTTCTGTAATGGCTTCTCCACTGGAAATAGGTGTTGGCAGGTTGATACATACTCAAGTCTTTCTCTTTCCCTAGTGGAGGAGGGCTCTGGGAAGGTGAGGTTCCAGAGTACATTGATGGTCATCTGCCCAGGGAAGTCAGGTTGGTGTCAAGGTAGCAGCCTAAAGGTAAGAATTTAGCAGATGAGATTTGAGGTCTCCATTTTGGAAAAAGCTAGGTATATTCCAAAGGGCCCATGGTTTTACTAGTTTTTGCTTGAGCCAGACAGCTAACATGCAGGTGGGCTAAAGTTATTGTCTGGGAGATGGTGTCAGAGTTGGAAATAGGACTAGAAAACTGGATCAGGGAAGAGCAGCTCCCAAATATGGGAAAAGTATATAAATATTGTTAACTGTAAACCCCATCGACTTGATCTGGGGCCCATATTCAGCACAGGAACCTATGTAACCTCTGCATCCCTGTATATGTGAGCTCACATTCTGTGGTCATAGCTGGGCACATTCTAGGCTGCACTCATCACAGGACCTGCCTTGCTTCAGTGGCAGAGTATGTTGACCCAACCTCCCTTCGGAGAATGGGGCAGTCCCTACCAATGCTGACCCACATTGATGGCAAGGTCCTGTAGAAGCTCACAGCAGGGTCCACTGTGTTGTTCCTGATGGAGATGACCAGTGACAGTGCAAAGAGGGATCTGTTTAGAGGTCTAGGCCCCTCATGTCTGTGTGGGAATCCCAGGATTCCTTGACTAGGGCTCCGGATGATGCGGATGCTTTAATTTTTTAAAGTCTTTTCCTAATGCAAGGTTATTAGGATTTTTTTTTCTCCTAAGATTTTAATAGTTTTAGCTCTTACATTAACTCCATGGTAGACTTTGCATTCCTTTTTGTGGGTGGGGGGAGCTAAGGGCCAAGACTCCTTTTGTTTACTCTGCATGTGAAAGACTGATTTCTCTTGTTGCAAAGACTATGTTACTCCATGCAATGACAAATGTCTTCGTAATAAATAATGTTTCATTGGATGAAGGCCTAGAGACTCATTCACTTGTCTTAGAGAGTCAGGCTGTTTCAAATCTGAGACAGTAACAACCATCCTTGCACCTGCACTACTGATGTGAAAAAAAATTCAAACTAACCCTACAATTCAGTGGGCCTTTCCATGCCACTTCTGGGCCAGATGGTATGTGTGTGTTACAATCTGACAGGCACCACCAGAATGCAGAATTCTCTTCAGTATACTTTGCTACCTATGAGGCCTGAGAAGGAAAGCTCTAATTGTGATTGGCTTTATTGACATAAGCCTGTCACAAATCTCAAATAATTTCCTCTAGACAAATCTAATAGCCCCGGTTATTAGATTATGAAAGATTGAGAACCTTTCAGGAGAGTTTGTAGAAAGATAATAATTGTGGCTTTGGCCTTTTAGGACACCTTCATAAGTCACGGGCTCATAAAATAGATGCCTCATGGAAAACGGAAATTTACAAAAACTTTAATAAATGTTGGAGGCTTATAAATACCTCTGTGTCGGGACCTCCCCAAAGGGTTCCTGTTGTAACTTCACATCAGCAGTGCAGTTCATCCCTCAGTCCTGCCTTGGCCATGACCCGAATGTGTATTCCATCTTCTAGTTTATAGGAGCAGGTGGGACTCAGGTCAGCCATCTGTGATGCCCATCAAAACCTGTAGCTCATGCCAGCCAGCCATATGTGCCTGGACTGTGCCCCAGCTTGGCACAGGGTAGTACTTGTCACTCAGCAATGCCAGGTGACTGTCCTAGAAGCTGATGGGGTATACCAAGCAGTTTCCTCATCTCCACCACAGATAGCAAGATAGTTCAGGAACAGTCCTAGCAGGAGTCGCAGCAGGACAGAGTGACATCGTTTTGCCACTGTGCACATCAGTGATGACATGTTTGCACTGAGAGAAGGATGCACTTGCTTTATTTCTCAGAGGAAGCATCTGAGCTGGATGATGGAGTTCATATTCTGCTTCCGAGCTAGAAATCCTGAGAATTGCCTAATTGGTTCTCACCACCATTGTAGATCTTCTGGTAAACATTTGAGGAGTGGAGAAATAGGGTACCCTCTCTTCAAACTGTCCTCTTAATTTCAAATGTGGCCTAAGTTTTTTTTTTACAGTTTATTTATTTTATTATGCTAATGAGAGATACAGAGAGAAAGATACACACAGAGAAAGACCAGAGCACTGCTCAACTCTGGCTTATGGTGGTGCTGGGGATTGAACCTGGGACCTTGGCATCTCAGCCATAAAAGTCTTTTGCGTAACCATTACGCTGTCTCCCCAGCCCTTCTTTTTTTTTTTTCTATGTTTTTTTTTTTCTCATTGGAGGATTAACAGTTGACAGTCGACAGTAAAATACAGTAGTTTATACATGTGTAACATTTTCCAGTTTTCCACATCACAATTCAATCCAAGGGTCCTCTTCATCCTTTCATTTGCTCTCTCTTCCCCCTCTCCTATCTTTCTTTCTTTTCTCCTCCCTCCCTCCCTTCCTTCCTTCCTTCCTTCCTTCCTTCCTTCCTTCCTTCCTTCCTTCTTTCTTCCCTACTCTCTTCCCACTTCACTCCCCTTTCTCATTGTTAGAACTTTATTACCCTGGAATAACTCCTGCAGGTAGAAAGAGATGAGGGGGTGGTGGTAGCACAACTGGTTAAGTCTGTGTTCATATGGGAAGAGGGAGGACGAGGACAGTGCGGCTTCAGGCATGAAAGTCTTTTGCATAGCCATTATGCAATCTCCCCAGCTCTTGAAGAGTTTTTTAAGTCCACCACCCTTTCTTACATTCTCTCCATCCTTTCTCCTGCCACCCACTCTCCTGCCTTCAATTCCAACCTTGGTTCTTTTGTCAGTGTTCACTGATTTACTTTATTAGCCCAATGCTTGTCTTTTTATGTGGTTTCCAAGATAAGGGAAAAGCAGACTCCATCACGCTCCTGTCTTTTTTTCCTTCTGACTTAATTTGTTCCACAAATTCCTCTCAAATTTATTCCATGTTTCTGCAAATGCCTCCAATCCATCTTTTTTGATAGCTGAATAGTATTTCAGTGTGTGTTCAGTTTCTCTCTCTCTCTCTCTCTCTCTCTCTCTCTCACACACACACACACACACACACACACACGAGAGAGATACTTCAGCACTGCTCCACCGTTCATTCACAGAGCGCCTCCTGTGTTGTTGTTCGTGGAGCTCTCAAGTGGTGCTTGAACCAGGGAGGCTTATAGAGCTTTTTTGTTTTGTTTTGTTTAACCCAATCACTGATAGATGGATATGTAGATTGTCTGTGTATCTTAGTCATAAAGAGCCTGACAATGAACATGTGGTGGGCATAATCTTGTGTTCATGTTTTTTCTGTTCTTTGGATAGGTTTCCAGAGCACTTGCTGGACCACATGACAGCTTAACTTGTTGGCTTCTTGAGAAAGCCCAACCCTGTTTCCAAAGTGGCCGCACAGCTTACATTTCCACCAGTAGTACTCGAGAATTTCTTTTGCCCCGCACCCTTGTCAACATTTATTGTTCCTCCTGATGCAAAACATGCACAGGGGTGAAGCAGTGCCCACCTAGGGGAACGTGCATTTCCCGGTGATCGTTGTGATGATCATCTTTGCGTGTTCCTGTTAGCCATCTGGAGTTCTTTTTAGAAAAGTGTCTATTCAGACTTTCTGTCCATTCCAGAATTGCATTTACTTGGTCTTTTGCTGTTGTGAATTTTTGTAAACTATATATTTTTATTTAATATTTTAATGAGAAAGAGACATACAGAGAGAAAGACCAGAGCACTGCTCAGCTCAAGCTTAAGGTGGTGCTGAGGATTGAACCTGGGACTTTGGGAGCTGTGAATTCTTTATGTTTTTAATATTATTCCATTGTAGACATATGATATACAAGGAGGTTCTCCCACTCAGGAGACTGTCTCTCTGTTCTTTTTTTTTTCCCTAGCTAGCATTCTGCCTGGGCTCTGTTTACCCTTGTTCCTTGCTCTAGAATAGCAGTAGTCATAGCCATGGTGACACATGACAAGTCATGCCCACAAGCTAGTAGTTGAAACTCCAACTCTTACTGAAAAGAGCAGACAGGTATGTCTGAGAGTCACTTTGATGTATGTCTGTGTCTTCTGAGGTAATTTATTCTTGTAAAAAGTAAAGCATTTGCAAATGTCAGTATATTTAAACTACTAATCAGGGACACACTGATTTGGTCACATCTTAAATTACATGATTAAGAGCCTATACTCTAGAGCGATAGTGACTTTGTTATCAAGTTGACCAATCCTCCATTAAACTTTTGGGTTTTTTTTGTTGTTTGTTGGTTTGTTTTTTACCAGAGCACTACTCAGCTCTGGTTTACAGTGGTACAGGAACTGAACCTGGGATTTAGGAGCCTCAGGCATGAGAGTCTTTTTACACAACCATTATGCTACCTGTCCTCACCCCCCACACCTGCACCCTTCAAACCTTTGAGTTGTTTTCTCGTATTTTTCACTTGTACACTTGTGTGGGCACCACCTAATGGCCACTCCAAGGAAAACAGGGTCTCTTGGAATCAGGAGGTTGTTGTGGGATGTAGAGGAAGAATAGGTTTTCTTTCTGCTACCAAGGTTATCATTGCAGCTCAGCGCCTGCACAAATCCACCATTCCAGTTGGCCATTTTTCCATGCCCCCCCACCTTACTTAATAGGATGGAAGAGAAAATCGAGAGGAATAAGAGAGAGACACCTGTAGCACTGCCTCATTGCCTATGGTGGGAACCAGGGATTTGAAGCTGGGTCCTTGCACTGGCCCCAGTGTCTCTCTGTTCTGTATAGATTATTAAACAGATTTATTGCAGGAGAGAGACAGAGAGGTCAGAGTTCAGCTCAGGCATATGTCATGTCAAGGGCCAAACCGAGAGGCTCCCAGTGCAAGTCCTGTACTCTTCTGCTGAGCTATGTTCACAGTAACTCACTCTGTACATGTTTTGTTTTGCTGCATAAAGGCTTTGCCATAGGAGTAGCCTTACTTGTTTATCTTCACTTCTTTCATCTTCCTTAATGTTATGACTCATTTTCCAAATGCATTGCTAATGCTGGCCTCATGAAGGAGTTTACCTGTCTTACATATATTTACGGTTTAAACATCTTACACCCAGGTCTTTGTTCTATTTTATTTATTTTTTTGTATATGGGGTAAAGAGTTTTTTTTTTCATGTGGCTACCTACCTTCTTATCATCTTTGAAGAGCTGTTCATTTCTTTTTAGTATGAGCATGGTACCTTCTTCACCGATTAGGTGTTGATATATATACAGTGGCTTTCAATCTTCTCATTGATCCAAGTATCTATTTTATTTCAATACAACCAGGTTTTAACTGCTATCATTTTTTAATATTGTTTGAAGTCATCTAATGTAATGCCTTCACTATTTTTTTTTGAGCCCATATAAACCTCAGTATCTTTCATTCTACTATCTTAAATATAATCAGAATTTTGATTGGAAATACATATATGTATTTCCCATAAGAATGTGAAAGACATTTGCATACTGATTTTGAAACCTGCCATGTTGTTATATTCCTCTGTTGTTCACAATAGTTTGTAGTGAAGATGTTAGGTCTTGGGAAGGCCAGTCACCTCCCAAGCCATTTATTGTTTTCATTTATTTTGTTTTGCATGTGGGGAAAGTTTGCAGCTCTGGAGAGAGAATAAATGCTTCTTCATGGAGAAAGCTTTTTGGAAAATAGAACCCCCCATACATACACATTTATTGATGACAAAAGAAAAATGCAGGTCAGCTTTACATTTATCACCCAGTGGGTAAAAATGTCATGGGCAGGTTAAGTGCATGTGGCGCAAAGCGTAGGGACTGGCATAAGGATCCCAGTTTGAGCCCCCGGCTCCCCGCCTGCAGGGGAGTCACTTCACAGGTGGTGAAGCAGGTCTGCAGGTTTCTATCTTTCTCTCCCCCTCTCTGTCTTCCCCTCCTCTCTCCATTTCTCTCTGTCCTAACAATGATGACATCAATAACAACAACAATAATAACTACAAAAACAACAAGGGCAACAAAAGGGAAAATAAATAAATAAAATAAAATAAATTTTTAAAAAAGTAACCAAACTGATCCTTAGACTCTGTGAAAATCATGGTGGTTATGGGACATGAAAGGGGTGGTGGGAGGAGTAGGTGGGATTTTGTGTGATCGATTCATCTGGTGTGATGACACTGGCATCTTTGATGGTGGGCACAGTAAGCTGTATACATATATATCTAGAGGTGAAACTATACTCCTAATATCCTCTACTGTTGTAAACTAATATTAAGTCAATTTAGAAAAAGCTGCAAAACTCTTTCAGAATGCAGCAACTAAAGAGACATGACAAATAAATACAACTTGAGAGTCAGAGAGAGAGAGAGAGAGATTGATTCATTTTGAACCAGGAGAGTGGGTTGTATGATGCCCCAGGTCACATCAGACCTTGTTAGGCAGGTGCTAGTGTGTGAATATGGAGCTCAGTCTGCCCTTGAGGGCTACAGCTTGTGAACATTTGAGTCTTGGCTCCGTTTTCATCACCTCCTCAAGAGCCACTTACCTCAGTCTCCAAAAAAGAAAATTCTGACATCTTAATTTTAATGTAGGCATTTGATCCCTTGCCTGAGATAAATATAACCCAGTGTAGTACGGAGACGGTTTAATGGGAAATGGTTGGCATTCTTTCTTGGTAAAGGCATGGGGAAAGGGTGGAGAGAGAGAGAGAGAGAGAGAGAGAGAGAGAGAGAGGGAGAGAGAGGGAGAGAGAGAGAGAGGCAAGCAGCAGCGAGGAAGACAGAAGCAGAGATAAGCAGGGCTCCACAGCAGTCTTGCCTGGAGACCTTGACACTTGCCAGACCCCAGCCAGCATGGTTGTCCCGAATCCGATGACTCTGGGAATTTATCTCCAGCTCTTCTTCCGCTTCCTCATATCTCAACCCACTTTCATTGCCAGCGTTCTCCCCATCTCAGCAGGTAAATGGTAACCACAGCTGTCCTCTTGTCCAGCTGCGTGGAGGGCTGAGGTGGGGAAGGGGGACAGGGAGAGATGCTTTTGTAACCCTTGCTGACATTTCCTCTGTTCTTGAGGGGAGTCTGGAGGGGAGCTGGCCCCACAGCTTCCTGTCACCTCAGCTCTCTGGGGGAGCCTTTTGGGTTCTTTTTCCCAATGGCCCCCATCTGCCTGCACAAAACTAGAAATCCTTTTTAAAATGTTTTCTGCCTCTCCTGGTTTGCTGTATGATTTCATCTTGGTCAGGAACTTGGGGCTGAAAGCAGTGATTAGAAGAGAGAGAGAGAGAGAGAGAGAGAGAGAGAGAAAGATGCAAGTGAAAGACAAGCGAACCCCAGACATTTCTACAAATATTTTTCTGATCTTTTCCTAAGGAGGCTTGACTCTGGGGCTACTGGGGAGTGAACTTGCTTCTGTTCTCATCCCTGGGAGGGTGCTGCAGTCACCAGGACCCTCTCACCCAAGGGAAAGGGGATCTTGTGGAAAGTTCTGGGTGTTGGGGACATCCTTGCAGCTTCAGAGCCGGTGTTCCTGTTTCTCCAGCCTTGTTTCTTCTCCCGCTGTGCTTTCTTGCTGAGATGGAACTTCTGTTCAGCCTGGCCAGTGGCAACTGGTGGAGTTCCAGAGTGGCAGCCTGGCTGGGTGCTGAGGCCAAGGGGCTTTTCTTGCCGACCTGACAACCTTTCTCAAGCCACAAGACTCTTGTCCTTGTCCTGTCTGACCCAGGACAGGGGAAGTATTGGATTACGGACATGGTCTATTTAAACCTTTCTGAGAAACACAAGTATTTCCGGAGGGCTAGAGGGAGGTGGACGGACCCCAGGCTTCACTGTCTGTTCCCTCACAGTCTCACCCCTCTCAGTTCACCTCAGTCTCGCCTGGTTCTTCTTCTCAGCAAAGGCCATTTCAGGCAAGCCTTCTGACAGGAATCTCACAAAGGCTTTTGTTGAGGTAGAAAATTTGCTCTCACTACCTCTGGGTGCCTGGCTCTTGAGTGTATGGCTGAATCTAGTCCCCAACCTCTCCATTCATAAAAAACAAACAAACAAAACCCTCAGCTGCCAGCATGTGAGTGCCCTAAGGGAGACTGGGGATATTTATAAACATGGGAGGGGAAAAGAAGCTGCAGGAGGGGAACTTGAGGGAAACTTTGGGGGGTGGGGAGAGGGTAGCAAAGTCAGAAAGCTGTGCCCCTTCAAATTCAAGTTGAGAGGACTCCACTTTTGGGATTATTGGTAGTCCATTTGGTCTGTTAGTTATTTGACAACTTATAATTTATGTAGACCATAGATTCTTTGGAGAATCTGAAGAAGTGTTGGGACTTTAAGAAAGCACAATATTCTGCTTCCTGTCCTGCCTGGTGTGTGTGTGTGTGTGTGTGTGGGGGGGGGGGTTGATGGCTCTGACTTTAGGAGACAAGGAACCTCAGACTGTAAATGCTATGTGAAGATAATTTGTCTGACAAATCAGCAGAGTCCGATGTGTGTCTTCTACATTTCTCTAAGGTCAGAACAGTGCCCAGCACCTAGCACGTGCTCAGTAGGTCTTTGGTGAGTGAAGGAGTAAGTCATCCTAGTGTATGGCTTCCTTGACATGGAGTCAAGATGGCCACCAAATTCTGAGGCCCGGCAAGAAAGGCAGCTCTGACTTTCTGTGAACTTCTTGCCTTAGCCAGAACCTTGGCACAGCTCAGACACCTCTCAGGTGAGGCCTTTTACAGTTTGCACTAGTCAGGGTAACAGGTAACAGGTGAAAAGTAGCGATTCAGATGTCTTCAGTGCCAAGACCTGGAGGAAGAGACCATCAGAGGTATGGGTGGCATTTGGGGAACTGACAAGGGATGTGGACCAGCCATGGGAAGGAAACTTTTCTCAATCCTGTGCTTGGAAAAGCCAGGAAGAAAAATGTGTGTGTGTGTGTGTGGGGGGGGGGGAATGGATGTCAGGGAGATTTGAGGCCTTGAGGTTGAGGAGGGGCACTGAGCAGAAACTGTGATCATGAAGGGACTCAGAGCAGGAAAAAGTAGTGGAGGATGCTTGCTCCCTCTTTTCCAGTCATCCACCTCTGGGCAGAGCCTCTCTTTGGACAAATGCAGCTGGAAGCTAGTGAGCAGGAGAGACTGTCCATGTAGTTGTGGGGTTAGTCTCTGGGGCCCAGGGAGAAGGCGGCATTCGCTTCTTGATGAATTGCTAGACCCAGATTTTTATTTATTTATTTTTTAATTGAGCCACTGAGGTCTGGTGGGTGTATGATACCTCCACTCCCAGGTCAGCTCTTCTCTCCCTTCTTTCCTCCCTCCTTTCCTTCCTTCCTTTCTGTCTTTCTCTTTTTATTTCTTTCTCTTTCTTTTTTTCATTCCTTTAAAAAGTTTTTTTAAATTAATTTATTGTTATAGTTATTATTGTTGTTGGATAGGACAGAGAGAAATGGAGAGAGGAGGGGAAGACAGAGAGGGGGAGAGAAAGACAGACACCTGCAGACCTGCTTCACCGCCTGTGAAGCGACTCCCCTGCAGGTGGGGAGCCGGGGGCTCGAACCGGGATCCTTACACCAGTCCCTGCGCTTTGAGCCACCTGCACTTAACCCACTGCACTATCGCCTGAATCCTTTTTCTTTCTTTCTTTCCTTCTTTCTTTCTTTCTTCCTTTCTTTCTTTCTTCCTCTCTCTCTTTCTTTCTTCCTTTCTCTCTCTCTTTCTTTCTCTCTTTCTTTCTTTCTTTCTGCCACCAAGGTTATTGCTGGGGCTTGGTGTCTACACAAAATCCAGCACTCCTGGTGGTCATCCCCTCCCCTTACCTTTCTTTTTATGTGGTGACACAGATAGAAATTGAGGAGGGAGAGAGAGAGACAGAAAGAGAGAGAAATAAAGACACCTGCAGCTTTGCTTCACTGCTTGTGAGTCTCCTCCTGCAGGTGGAGACCCAGAGTTTGAACATGGGTCCTCAAACATGGTAATGCGTGTACTCAACCAGGTGTGCCACCACCTGTCCCCTAGCACTTCCATTCTTTCTATTCTGGATAGAGAGGCAAGAGGGAGGCACCACAGCACTGCAGCACTACCCCTGGTGGTGAACTCCTGTGTCACACCGGGGCTCAAACCCAGGGCCTCAGGGATGGCAAGGCACATGCCCTACCAGTTGAACTATCTCCCTAGTCCCCACGTTAACTCCTTTTACTTTGGAATGCCACTCTAATGCGTTTTGAAAGCCAGTTTCTAGCAGGGTGGTGAGTTATGAAGTACATTAGGTAGGGAGAGGCAAACTATTCCTTTAAGTTAGACACAGTGATGGGGCAGGGGAGGTGGCCCAGTGATATAGCATACACCTTGTAAGTGTGAAGCCCTGGACTCTATGCCTGGCACCGCCTTGAAGCTAAGACAAGATGAATAAATGGTGAAGTGGTACTCTAGTCTCTCCCATACTGAAGAAAATACAGAAGAGAGTAGGGACAACCAAGAGAACTGCTTACCTGAGAAATAGTACAGCGCTGACGAAGAGCTTCGAGATCAAACAGCATAATAAACCAGAGTGGTCTTCAGAGCCTCCATTTCTGCATGTAACCTGTGGGGACGATCACTGACTTCTCACACACGGTGAGCATGAAGACAGACCCATGTTCCTGCTACGTTGTTTTAAAAGACAGAGTCAGAAACGCTTCCCAAAAGTTTCTGTTGAAAGTGGCACCCAAATTTAAAATGTCAGGAGCCCTAACTTTATGTTGAACACTGATGGGTTATAAATCATTCTCAAGTTCAGTGGTTTAAACATCAGTCATTTATCATTGAAGTACAGGTATTCAATGATCCCCTAAGCAAAATCCAGCTGGACTGGGTTCAGCTGGCCCCAGCAGGGCTCACTGATGACAGGAACAGGCTCCAGTGTCCACGCAACAGAGCTCAGTAATTGTTATTTCTTTCTTTCTTTCTTTCTTTCTTTCTTTCTTTCTTTCTTTCTTTCTTTCTTTTGCCTCCAGGGTTATTGCTGGGCTCAGTGCCTGCACCATGAATCCACCGCTCCTGGAGGCCATTTTTTCCCCTTTTGTTGCCCTTGTTGTTTTATTATTGTAGTTATTGATGTTGTAGTTGTTAGATAGGACAGAGAGAAATGGAGAGAGGAGGGGAAGACAGAGAGGGGAGAGAAAGAGACACCTGCAGACCTGCTTCACCACCTGTGAATCAACGCCCCTGCAGGTGGGGAGCCGGGGGCTGGGACCGGGGGCTGGAACCGGGATCCTTACGCCAGTCCTTGTGCTTTGTGCCACCTGCGCTTAACCCGCTGTGCTACCGCCTGACCCCCAGTTGTTCAGTTTCTACAGTGTGGTGGCGCAAACCCAAGGACAATATTTACAGATAGTAGACCTTCCACACTATTCAACTTAAGTATTCTCACAGCACATTGGGGTGGATGTGGTGTATGGCTGTTTTTCAGATGAAGAAATGGAGGCTCAGAGAGGTTAAGTGATTTGCCCAGGAATCACAAAGCTGGTAGGTAGGAGAACTGGAGAATTCTACCCTCTGACTCTAAGGTCAGGATTTTTACCAATGTAGACCTAATCTGCTTAAGCCCATGGAACATAGTGATAATAGCTTTAATATATTTATTTTTCTCTATGGAGGGGATTAATGGTTTACAGTCGACAGTAAAATACAGTAGTTGGTCCATGTGTGATATTTCTCGGTTTTCCACATAACACTCTAACCTCCCACCTAGGTCCTCCTCTGCCATCATGTTTTAGGACCTGAACGCTGAACACCGCCCCCCCACCCCCCCGCCCCAGAGTCTTTGACTTTGGTGCAGTACGCAAAATCCACTCCGAGTTCTGCTTTGTGTTTTCCCCTCTGTTCTTGTTTTTCTTTTTCTTTTTTCTTTTTTTAAATTTACTTATTGGGGAATTAATGTTTTACATTTGACAGTAAATACAACAATTTGAATTTCCCAGTTTTCCATATAACAATGCAACCCCCACTAGGTCCTCTGTCATCCTTTTTGGATCTGTACTCTCCCCCACCACCCACCCCAGAGTCTTTCACTTTGGTGCAATATGCCAATTCCAGTTCAGGTTCTACTTGTGTTTTCTTTTCTGATCTTGTTTTTTCAACTTCTGACTGAAAGTGAGATCATCCCCATATTCATCCTCCTGTTTCTGACTTATTTTACTTCACATGAGTTTTTCAAGGTCCATCCAAGATCAGCTGAAAACAGTGAAGTCACCATTTTTTATAGCTGAGTAGTATTCCATTGTGTTTATAGACCACAACTTGCTCAGCCACTCATCTGCTGTTGGACATCTGGGTTGCTTCCAGGTTTTGGCTGTTACAAATTGTGCTGCAAAGAACATATTTGTATCTGTTCTTGTTTCTCAGCTTCTGTCCATGAGTGGGATTATCCCATATTCATCCTTCTCTTTCTGTCTTATCTCACTTAACATGATTCCTTCAAGTTCCATCCAAGGTGAGATAAAGAAGATAAATTCATCATTTTCAATAGCAGAGTAGTATACCATTGTGTATCTAGACCACAACTTGCTCAGCCACTCATCTGTTGTTGGACACCTGGGTTGCTTCCAGGTTTTGGCTGTTACAGATTGTGCTGCTTGGAAGCACTGGTGTTTCAGTGGTAGAATTCTTGCCTGCCACACAAACTGTGCTGCTAGGAACACATAGGTGTTCACACATCTTTCTGGGCAGGTGTGCTTGGCTCGACTCATAGCTTACAAAGTTTCCATCCTCTGGAAACTCTCCTCTAGATTCTATTCTTCATCCCCTCCTACCTTCTCTTTAGGATGATAGGGCCCAAAGCTCTTAGCAAGAAGTTGAAGAGGGCTTTAGTAGAGTGTGTATGGATTACTAGTGCACTGCTTTCTTTTTCCTTTGAAAGTATTTGAATTTTAATAAAAAGGTTTATTTACTTATTTCTATAAAAAAAAGAGAATTTGAGAGAAATAGAGGACAGCCCAGACCCACAGCACCACTTCACTGCTCATGAAGCTTCCCTCCTACAGATGGAGACCAGAGGCTTGAACCTCTGTCCTTGAGCATGGTAACATGTGAGCTGTATGGGGTATGTTACTGCCTGGATTTTTAATTTTTATTTATTTATTTTATTGCTACCTGGATTATGGCTGGGGCTTTGTTTCTGCACTATGAACCCATTGCCTTGGTGGCCATTTTTTTCTTTTTGTATTTTCTTTCTTTCTTTTTTTTTAAATTAGGTAGGATAGAGAAGTTAAGAGAGGAGGGGGGAATAGTGAGGAAGAGAGACACTGGCAGCACTTCTCCACCACTCGTGAAGCTTCTCCCATAGTGAGGAGCCAGGACTCAAACCTAGGTCTTTGTATATTTTAACAGGAGTTGAAGACCTGGGCAAAAGGATGGTTTAGTAAATGAGTTTATTTCTTTCTCCCTCCTTCTTTCTTTCTTTCTTTCTTTCTTTCTTTCTTTCTTTCTTTCTTTCATTTTTTCTCCCTCCAGGGTCATCACTGAGGTCTAGTGCCAACACTACAAATCCACCACTCCCAGTGGCCATTTTTTCTTTCATTCTCTTCTCTTCTCTTCTCTTCTCTTCTCTTCTCTTCTCTTCTCTTCTCTTCTCTTCTCTTCTCTTCTATTCTCCTCTCTTCTTTTCTTTTTCTTCTTCCTTCATTTTATTTGATAGGACACAGAGAAGCTGAAAGGGGAGGGGAGATAGAGAGGGAGAAAGATAGACACCTGCAGACCTGCGTCACCACGTATAAAGCTTCCCTGCTGCAGTTGGGGAACGAGGCTCTAACCTGGGTCCTCGTGTGAGTCCTTGAACATAGTGCTATGTGCATTTAACTGGGTGTACCACCTCCCAGCCCCAGTGAAATAGGTTTCAGCCATACTCTGGGGAGATGAGACCTTGGCAACCATTTCTTCTGACACAGTGAGCCAGCCCACCCCTTGCCCACACAGACATCTGTGGCTCCCTGGCAGGCAGAACCCCTCAGATCATGCTTGAGTTGAGGTCTCAGACAAGATGGTGAGGAGTCCCACATTCAGTCCCACAGAATCAGATCACATGGAAGGGTCTATGTGCTCTCTGGCCTCTGGAACCTTCTGTTAGCTGCTGGGACCCAGACCTAGAGCAGGAGTTTTGTGGTCTGGTGTCCATTTGTTTCCTCTGGCTGGAGGCCAGCCAGGCCACCACTTGGGAACCATTCATGTTCTTGGCAGTAGATGACGAGCCATTTGTTTGTGTCTGATGCTGATCAGCTCTCGTCTGATGTTCTGTAATGCGCTTCCTTGCCATCTCCTTCCATTTAGTTCCCCATATTTCTCTGGATAATGCAATCAGAGAGGGTTCTTAAATTAGAGGGCTCTCTAGGGGTCCCAGTTCTTGCACTTCACCCCAAGCCTCTGGATAAAGCAGCAGTCTCATCTCCGGCTCAGACACACAGAGAGAGGTGGCCAAGGGGGGGGGGGAGGTGTTCCCTCCTGGTACCCAGGGTCAGGCCTCCAGGTTCCTGTTCACCACACTCAGGCCCGCTCTCCTCAGTACATGGCCACCACTGCCACCACTGTGCAAATTCAGCACAGCTGACACCCCATATCATTTAAGACGTTGGAGCTCCAAGCAAGCTGCAATTCAAGTACAACTTGCGCTGCTCTCGCCAGTCGTCTCCAACACTTTCAACCATGCAAAGTGTTTTTCCAGCTACTGTTTAATTTGCTTTTCCCCAGCAGTCCCTGCCATGTGAGCTCCTGGCTTTGCATCCTGACTCTGCTGGTCCCCTGAGCCGTGTGACTGTAGGACATTCACTTCACTTCATTGTGGTCTCACTTTCCTCATTTTACTAAGTGCAAACTGTGGGCCTGGAACTCAAGACGCAACAATGAGACAAAAGGTCAAAATACCTCCTCCAGATGACTTTCCTGTCACCTCCTGGGAGAGCTGCTACAGGCCAGCCCACGGGGCCCAAGGTCACCAAGAGGTGACCAGAGGACACTGCAGGAGAGGTGGAGCCCATGAGCCTGCTACTCAAGGAGTAACCCACTCTGCCTAGGTGGTCATAGATAGCCTTCCAATAGTAATGGAGAAAGAGTGATATATATAGAGAGAGAGAAGGAGAGGGAGAGGGAGAGGGAGAGGGAGAGGGAGAGGGAGAGGGAGAGGGAGAGGGAGAGGGAGAGAGATATACTTTCAAAGCATGCCTTAGGTTGCTAGTATCTGAAACGTGATGTGACCCAGGAGCTTGTACAGTGGGTAAAAATACTTGATTCTCAAGTTTGAGGTCCTGAGTTTAGTCTCTGGCATTGTATGTGCCAGAGTGATGCTCTGGTTTTCTCTCTTTCCCTCTCTATTCTCATCAATTAATTTTTTTAAAATAATTTTTTTATTGACTTAATGTTTTCAAAGAGACTTACTCATTTTATGAAAGAGCAAGAGATCAGAGTATACCATTCTGGTCATAGGTGGGTCAGGGTTCAAACTGGGACTTCACACATGGAAAGCCTATACTACGCTGCCACCCCATGGTGCTTAACACTTTAAAAAATGTTATGTCTTGTTAAACATACTATCTATCTATCTATCTATCTATCTATCTATCTATCTATCTATCTATCTATCTATCTATCTCTTACACACACACACACACACACACACACACACACACACACACACACACACACACGAGACAGCCCAGCAGTCCAGTCCCACATTCTGATAAAAGAATTGATGGGAGTAGAACTGTTACTCAACTTATGCTCCTGAATCCCCACTGGCTCTCTTGTCTTACAAACTTATATCTGGTCTGCCTTCTTCAGTACATCTCCCTCTTGAACTTCAGCTGGGGTGTGACTACTTTTATCTCTGGGGCCAGATGTCTCATAGACTTGGACTCTGCCTCCTCCTCCTCCTCCTCCTCCTCCTCCTCCTCCTCCTCCTCCTCCAGCAGTTAAAGGGCACATTCCCTGCCTCCCACCACCCCATCTCCCTAAGCTCTGCAGAGCCCAGCTTGGAAGTCAGTGTTGTGGTGCTCAACTTCCAACCCTGCTTCCTGGTCCCAGCTGGACGTAAGGACCACCTGGGCCAATTTACAGATGCTCAGTGTCCAGGCTGAATCAGATCAGAATCTCGGGGGTATTGGGATCAGGTGAGGTGGTCAAGCCAAGGTTAACTACTGAGCTTAAAATAACTCATCTCAGAATAACCTAGAAGCTTTGTTAAACTCGACTGTTAAAACACATCTGGGGTTTCTGACTCGTGGATCTGAGGTGTTTGGAGTTCTAAGGTTCCAGGTGGCCCCAATTCTGCTGGTCCACGGACCGCACTTGGAGAACCTCACATTTATCTCTGAGAGTCTGTGGCAGCTTCCTGTGGCCACTCAGAAGTACCTTCTTCTGTGTCAAGTCATCCTCTGCCTATCTTATAAGGACACATTCTGGACTCATTTGAGTAATCTCCTGCTTTAAACTCCTTAACTCAATCACATCTGCTCCTTCTCCTTGCCCATGACAGGTAGCATGTGCTGATTCTAGGGTTTAGAATTTGAATCTCTTTAGGGGGCATTACTCAGTCTACCTGGATAAATTGCCCATACAAGTCCCAGTCATATCAGAATCGAAGACCCAGACACATATATGGTCCTAACTGATTTCTTCTCAGAGCAGAGCCTGGGACAAGGGACTGGGGAGTAAGTAGGGTGTTTGAGAGGGCATTTGTTCGGGAGGGCAAGAGGCAGGGTGAACAGGGTGGGGAAATAATCTATCGAGGGGGACTTGTGAGCAAAGTCATTGATGCTGGCAGCCAGGTCTCCAGGGAACCCCAGGAAGACAGGAAGCTGGGGTACCCATCCACCAGCCTTTGCAGACATACTTTACCGCAGCGCCTCCCATGGCTGAGAAGTCCTCTGGCGTGGTCCTGGGTGCTGGTGCAGGAGCTGGAGTCCCAAGGGCCTGACTGCAGAGGCTTGTGGGCAGGGAACTGACAGCCTCTTCCAGGAATACTTCTGAGAGCAGCTGGGGTCTTACAGACTAGGTCACTAGCCCCATCTGTTTTTGAGCTGCGGTGTTTATAGCTCTCTTCCCACGATGGATGCAAGGACTGGGGTCCAGCTCCTAGGGGAGCCCATTCAAGATCAACAGGGCTGACCTTACATGCTTTTCTATATGCTAGACACTTTTTAAAAAACATTTACTTATTTTCCTTTTTGTTGCCCCTGTTGGTTTTTTTTATTGTTGTTGTAGTTATTATTGTTGTTATTGATGTCATTGTTGTTGGATAGAACAGAGAGAAATGGAGAGAGGAGGGGAAGACAGAGGGGGGGGAGGAAGAGAGACACCTGCAGACCTGCTTCACCGCCTGTGAAGCGACTCCCCTGCAGGTGGGGAGCTGGGGGCTCAAACCGGGATCCTTACACCGATCCTTACACCGGTCCTTGTGCTTTGCATCATGTGCACTTAACCCACTGCGCTACCGCCCACCTCTAAGGCCAGCAGTCTTAGTGGTTACGAGGTCTAGTAGTCATAGCACCAGGCTGCCAGGGTTCAGATCTTGCATTTCTTGCATGTGTGTATATATGTATGTGTGTTTACCAGGGCCCTGCTCAGCCCCGGTTTGTAGTGTGATGGTGGTGGGATTGAACCTGAAACTTCGGAGCCTAGGGCATAAGAGTCTCTATATAACCATTATGCTATCTCCCCCACACCTCTTACATTTCTTTTAGCTTGGTGATGTCAGACTGAATGGTTGCCAGGCTCTGTGCCTCAGTTTCCCCACCTTTAAAATAGGTCTAGAAGTAGACTTCACGGAGCAGTTGTGAAGCTTAACTGAGCTAACTGTGAGCATAAAGTACTTTACAATATGCTACCCCGCGGGCGGCAGGAAAATGTTGACTGCCTCCAGAGCCTCAGTGTGTCTCCACACAGGCCCAGAGCTCATGAGCCCCTCCCACAAGATCATTTGTCAAAAGGCACAATACACTCCATGCAGTAACTTGTATTTTTCCCCAGTGAGTTAAGGCAAAAATGAGGCTCTCCGCTTCTGTCCAGTGCAAGTTTCAAACCAGTCCCAAAAGTAGGGTCATGGTGACTTCTGGTGGCCCCTGGCTCTCCCAGATGACTTTAAAAATACGCCTGGCTCTGTTCCACATCCCATTCTGGGAGCACGAGCTCCATTCAGACCTGCACGTATGTTTCCCCGGCAACCAACATAAGCACAGGCGCGAGGCGTGTGTTGGGGAGCTGGCGACAGCTGTGGAGAGGCCTCCTGGCTGCCAGAGGCTTTGCACTGAGGGCCAGCTGGGGTCTGGAAAGGGGGTGGGGATGGAGGGAGAGACACAGGTTACACCCCCAGGCCTCCCCACTCTCCCTGCCTGCTGTTGATCTGGCCTTGTTGTGTTCAGTCTGAGAAGACTGAGGAAGCCCCAAAAGTTGTTTGCTTTTGCTGCTGGTGGTAGCATATTCTTGGAACACAGACTCCATGGGAGACCTCTAGGGGTCTTAGGCTGGGCATGGGACTTCTCAGGGGCCCGGGAAGGAGGAGTTAATAGTTACTGCATGTGGAGACCCACCTGCCTGACGGGTTTTCTTTACTGTGTCTCGGGTTTGTTCAGCTGTGGTAACTTGTCCTTGACGAGAGGGGCCTGCAGGTGGGTCGTCATCCTTAAGGACTGGAACTGGGCTGTCGCTTTGTGCCCAAATGAAACCAGCTCAGTTTTTACTGATACTTCGTTTTATATATAATTTTTGTTCTCACGAACAGCTCATCTTTGGCATTCGCAGTGCTTGGGATTAAGACCGGGCCCTCAGGTGTGCGAGTCCTGCTCTGCTGAGGCATCTCCACATCTCTGAACTGACTCAGCTCCTTCCTCCCTCCTTTTCCTTTCCTTTCCTTCCTTTCTTCCTTCCTTTCTCTCTTTATTTCTCTCTCTCCCACTCTTCTTTTTCTTCATCTTCTTCCAACTCCTCTTTTTCTTCCTCCTCCTCCTTACCCTCTTCCTTCTATCAGAAATTTTCATTCTGTACTTCATTTCAAACAATCTATTTTAAGTTAATTTAATGTATTTTATTTTTTACCAGAGCACTGTTCAAATTTAATTAATACTGGTGCTGGGAATTGAACCTGGAATATCAGAGTCTTAGGCAGGAAAGTCCTTTTGCATAACCACTATGCTATCTCCTGATCATGGCTATTTCAAAAGTCATTCTTACAGGGGTGGAGCTCATGGGCTTCAAACACTCTGTAGTCACTCAGAAACCAAATCCTCAACCACTGAGGTTAGTGTTCGCAATTTTAGGGAGTTCCAAGCAGAGACAACAACCCTTTTATTCCTCCCTTCCTCTCTCCCTCTTTCCCTCCCTCCCTCCCTTCCTTCCTTTCTTCTTCCCTCCATAACTCCCTTCCTCCCTTCCTTCCTTCCTACCATGGCTTCACTAAAGCTTCATGATTCCACCGCTCTCAGTGAGTTCTCTCTTTTTTTTCAGATAGAGAGTGAAAGACATAAAGGGAAAGAAAGAGAGAGAAGGGGTGGGGCAGGTGGTGTCACCTCTGGTTAGTCACACACATTATAGTGTGTGAGGATGCAAGCTCAAGTCCCTGGTCCCCACCTGTAGGGGGAAAGCTTCCCGAATGGTGAAGCAGGGCTGCAGGAGTCTCTCTCTCTCTCTCTCTTCCTCTCTTTCTCCCCCTCTCCTCTCCATTTCTGTCTCTATCCAATAATAAGTAAATAAATAAAAAGAGAGAAAGAGGAAAGATACTGTAGCATTGCTTTACTGCTCGTGGAGCTCCCCTTTGCATTGACTTTGCATTGATTTTCCCCATGGTGGCAGGGGACTTGAACCCAGGTCTTCACACATAGTAAAGTATGTGTTGTGCTGGGTGAGCTATCCTCTTGACCCATTTGTCTTTCTGTGAGCTACGTTTGGCCATGAAATGGTAGAGAAAGCTGATAATGAAACAAGAAACAAGATGGATGGAAATGCTTTTCTCAAGGTATCTGAGGTCAGTAGTTTCCCTTTTTTCTTTCTTTTTTTCTTTTTTTAACTTCAGTTATCCAAGTCAACTGCTCTGGCCTCATCCCCCCCTCTGGTACTGCCTTCAAAGTAAGAGACCTGACCGCCATGATGACCACGGATCAAACTGTCTTGTTCAGGTCCACTTGGAAGAAGGTGTGGGGGACATTTTGTCAGTGGGTTCGCCTTCACTTGTGTTCATGAGCATGATGATGTCATTGTGCTAAGGCACTGAGGTGAAATTTGCGGAACTCACATTTCTTTTCTGGGCCTGCCACTAACTCCTGTAGCACTGGGAACAACAGTTGCTTTCTCTGTGTGACTCAGTGTCCTCTTGTGTGAATTGAAGGCAGGAACCATATTTCAGAGGCTCCTTCTGACTAGTTGGCTAGCCAATTGCTCACCAATTTACAGAATCAACATCTGTACAAAGAAAGGGCTGTGTGTTTTTCCTCTGAGAACTGGCACCAGAGAATCCACGGAGTGCCAGTAAGGGGTGTGGGCTTCACATTCACTTCACTCTTGGTGACCCATTTGGTGAGTGATCTTGGCCAAGTGGTCTTGGTTTTAATATTTTTACGCTCATTAAAGGACAGTGAAGGTCACATGAGCTGTTAGATCCAGCGCCTTCTTCAACATCTGGAATGGAGTTAAGCCCTCAGTTACTGGTTTCAACAATTATCCCAGGTGACGGCGAGAGAGCTGGAATCCAGGCGGCTTTGCCTTCTCCTGGGATGTTTTCTCTTCTGGAGGCTGGAGAGATTTGCTCAAGATTCTGATGAATTAGGTTTCAGATCCCAGAAACCAATGGGCAGATAAAAGAGACATCACCAAAGTGCTTGGGCTTTGGAATCAGAGACCTGGCCTTCGAAGTCACCTCCACTGGAACTTGGATGTCAGAACCTTGTTTTCCTCCCCAAGAAGAGGTGGGGATAGTAAGAAGTTGTCTAAGGGGCTGTTGTGAGAATCCAAAGAGACAGCATGGAAGGACTGTGCTCTGAGCTGGGGTTATGTCCTCAGGAGTCATTGTTCTTCAACGATGATATTAGGGTTCTGAAACCTTGAACACAGAGGCTCACATCTGGGGACGGCACTTCAGCAGACTGAGTTCTTAGCAGAGAGACGTGCTGGTGAGCAAAGTCCACCACAGGAGACCCTCCTTGTGGTAGTGAGGAAGAAAGCCATTCACCTACCAGACAGGGTAAGCGGACAAAGAAAGTCCCCAGCACATGGCAGGCCTCCTAGTCCACCCTCTGAAAACTGAGCAGTCCAATGCAGAGCCCAGCTAGTGAGACAAACCACTTCCGGTATCCGGTTCATTCTTGTCAGGAGAACTGGGCCCTCGGTCCCCACAGCAACTGCCTTGTGGGGGAATGACATGCTTCCCTCCTTCAAGATGGGCAGCAAACACCATGTCACCAGGCCTGCCAGTGTGGACCCTCCATGCTAGTTAGAGGAATATTAGGATAGAAGAGAACAAAAATTTGTAATGGGATGCAAGAAAATTATGACTGATTTGACAAAAAAAAAAAAAAGGCCCAATTATTTTTATTTTTTACTTTTGATTTCTTTACCAGAGCACTGTCAGCACTTGCTTTTGGTGGCACTGAGCACTGAACTCGGGGAACCATCAGTGACTTCCGCATCCCAGGTGCTTGACCTCTTTTTGGTCACATGTGCATTTTGCTCCTTTTCCTAAATGGAGACAACAAAAATTTGAGTTGACTCATATTTTCTTTATTATTGTTGTTGCTGTTATTAGTAATGAATTGAGATCTATTTTTGTTTCTAAATTAATTCTATCTCCCAACTGGAAATGTAACTACGGCTATCCTTCCTGTCAGCCAAATGACCAGTATTCACTGCACTTCTTAGTTCTTTGTAACTTGATCACTTCATTAAATAAGAAAATGGGTTGGGTCAAGAGACAGCTCACAGGTCAGGTGGGTATGGCTCTGATCTGAGTGCCAAAGCTGAAGGATGCTCCAGTGCTATAGTGCCTCTTCCTCTTGTATTGTTCTCTCTCTCTCTCTCTCTCTCTCTCTCTCTCTCTCTCAATGAAAAAGTTGGTCTGGGGATGTGAAGTCAGGGCATGTTGGAAGCCCCGGCAAGACACACCCCCCCACACACACACACACGCACACGCAGACGCACACACGCGCACACACACACGCACACACGCACTCACACACACGCACACACGCGCACACACGCACACACACGCACACACATGCACGCGCGCGCACACATACATGCACACACACATGCATACACACTCACACACATGCACGCACACACACATGCACGCGCGCACACACTCACACACACACACATGCACACACACATGCACACACTCACACAGGCACATCATGAGGTTGTCATAAAACTAACTCAACCCCACCTGCAGAAGGGGAGCTTCATGAGTGGTGGAGCAGGGCTGCAGGTGTCTCTCTCTCTCCCTCTCTATCTCCTCCTCTTCTCTCAGTTTACCTCTGTCCTATAAAACAATGAATTCAAGGAGCCCATAGTCTGTGTGATATCAAAATAACACAAATAATTAACAGGAATGAAGTGGTGTCTTTGGGTTCATGTGAACAGCTGGAGTTTGTCAGAGAACAGAGGCCTTGAGACTAGAAGACTGTTCTGGGTTTGAGTCCTGACCCTGGGTTTGAGTGCAGCAGGAGACTGGGCTTGAGCCTGGGTCACGCCAGAGCAGGCACGCTATCCCCGTGAGCTATTTTGCCAGCCCCGGATGAATTAAGAGCTAGATATAAAATAAGAACTAGAAATAATCTTGGAGATTCTTTTGGGGAGAAACCCCCAGGAGCGACAAAAGGAAAAGGCATTTATAGCAGTCGGGCGGTAGCACAGTGGGTTAAATGCAGGTAACGCAAAGCGCAAGGACTGGCGTAAGGATCCCGGTTCGAGCCCCCGGTCCCCCACCTGCAGGGGAGTCGCTTCACAGGCGGTGAAGCAGGTCTGCAGGTGTCTGTCTTTCTCTCCCCCTCTCTGTCTTCCCCTCCTCTCTCCATTTCTCTCTGTCCTACCCAACAACAATAACAACAATAATAACTACAACAATAACAAAAAACAACAAGGGCAACAAAAGGGAAAATAAATGAATAAAAAAAAAAGAAGAAAAGAAAAGGCGTTTACAAGAAATTTACTACCAAAAAAAAAGTCACCAGACCACCACAGGCCAGGGCATTGCTCTGGGGGTGGGAGAAAGAAGTCAGCTTTACCTTTCTTTGCTTTTGTAGAAAACCTACTTGGCGATCCAGGAGGGCAGGAAAAATGCCTTTGCATCTTCTCAAGCTTTGATCCTCAAGAGGCTTCAGAAATTTTTGTTCTTTTTCCACAATCTAATGCAAACCCCACCTCACCTTTTCTATTCTCTTATTTTCTCTTCTTTCCTTTTCTTTTCTTTTTTTTTTGGCCTTCAGGGTTATTGCTGGGGCTCGGTGCCTGCACCGTGAATCCACTACTCCTGGAGGCCACCTTTTCCCTTTTGTTGTCCTTGTTGCTTATCGTTGTTGTTGTTACTATTATTGTTGTCATTGTTGTTGGATAAGAGAGAAATCAAGAGAGGGCAAGCCCTCTGCAGATGGGGAGCCAGGGGCTCGAACCGGGATCCTTGTGTGTGTCCTTGAGCTTTGCACCATGTGTGCTTAATCCACTGTGCTACCGCCCGACCCCCTCACCCTCTTTTCAAAAGTAGATGCATCTTTTAAAACATTTATACTTCAAATAAAGTCAGAGTTGTTTTTTTTTTCTGCAAGTCTCCAAGTGAGGGTGCTCACTAGATCAGCCCCTGCTCTCTCTCTTTCAAAGATTTATTTGCTTGTTTATTAGTGAGAAAGATAGGAGAAGAGATAGAAAGAACCAGACATCACTCTGGTGCATGTGCTGCTGGGGATCGAACTCAGGACCTATGCTTGAGAGTTTAATGCTTTATCCACAGTGCCACCTCCTGGACCACAGCCCTTGCTCTCTTGAAGCGGCAACAGAATTTTTGTAGGCTGACTCTGTCTGTGTAAAGAAGCACAAGTGAAATCCATTACCTTTTTCTTTTCTTTCTCCAAACTCTTGTAGCTGAAAAGCTAAGAAAATAAACAAAACAGAAATAAGATAAAAAGAATTCCCAGGACAGGAGAACCAGACAACTTGAGTTCTGTAAACAGCTTGCTTGGTTCATGGAAATGCTCTCTTGCTGAGTGTAAAAGGGTCAGCCCGTGCCCCCTGCCCCACCTTCTGTAATCCAGAGGTTGGAGTGACTCCTTGAGGGCAGAGGGTGGAGATGTCCACCGGAGTGGGGTGTCTTTGGCTTCCCTCCTCCTCACCTTCTGTGCATCCTCCCTCAACCAGTCCTGGACGCATGAGTGGAGGAGACAGGTGTGTGTGTGTGTGTGTGTGTGTGTGTGTGTGTCCCTTGAAAGGGTGAAGTGGGGCATATGGAGAGCTGAATCCCAAGTGTCTGCAGAACTAAGACGTCACTATGGAAAAATGAAGCCGTGGAAACTCTGGGTCTTTCCACTCCGTACCAGCTGTCCGCAGGTGTTGGAAATACCCTACCACTTGGGCCTGGTATAGCCGGAGAGCTTTGTTGCTGATCTGTGGCCAGAGCTCCCAAATAGCTCTGCTAGCTTGGCCATCCCTGTCAAGCTGGAGGAGAGGAATTAATAGCACCCACTGATGGATGCTGGCTGCCATAGTCCAACAGAGCCAAGGCACAGCCAGCACGGTGGTAGTGGTGGTGGTGTGGTGTTGGTGTTGGTGATGGTAGTGTTGGTGTTGGTAGTGTTGGTGGTGTTGGTGTTGGTGGTGGTGTTGGTGGTGGTAGTGTTGGTGTTGGTAGTGTTGGTGGTGTTGGTGGTGTTGGTGTTGGTGGTGTTGGTGTTGGTGGTGTTGGTGGTGTTGGTGTTGGTGGTGTTGGTGGTGTTGGTGTTGGTGGTGGTGTTGGTGGTGGTAGTGTTGGTGTTGGTGTTGGTGGTGTTGGTGTTGTTGTTGTTGGTGGTGTTGGTGGTGTTGGTAGTGGTGTTGGTGGTGGTGGTGTGTGTGGGGGGTTATTATCCTTGTTCTCTTGACTCCTGGTAACATTGTCTCCTCCTTCCTCTCTACTTACCACATTCCATTTGGGCAAATTTGAACTGAAACTAAAATCAATGGGGGTGGGGCAGACAGTATCACACCTGGTTAAGTGCTCACATTACAGTGCGCAAGGACCCAGGGTCAAGCCCCTGGTCCCCACCTGCAGGGAGAAAGCTTCACGAGTGTTGAAACAGGGTTGCAGGTGTCTCTCTCTCTCTCTCCCTCTCTGTCCCCACTCTCAATTTCTCTCTGTCTGTATCCAATAATAAATAAAGGACTGAAAAATAAAAAAGGAAAGAAAGAGAGGAAAAAAAAAGAGAAGGAGGAAGCAAGAAGGAAGGAAGCAAGCAAGGAAGATGCCTTCCTTTAAATAAGATAGAGCATTACCTTGCGGGAGGAGAGAGGGACAGGTCTGGCTGCTTTAAATCTGCAGTCAGAGGAGTCACTTTGAGACAGACGGCTTACAATAAAATAATGACAAGTAAGAGCTCCTCTTTTCTTTGTTTTTCTTTTATTTATTTTTGGTTACAGACAGAAATTGAGGGAGGAGGGAAAGAGAGAGGGAGGGAGGGAAGGAGGCACCCGCAGCGTCACTCCCACCCTGCACCCAGGGGCTCGAACCCAGATCCATCCGCACTGCAATTTGTGCGCTCAACCAGATGTGCCACCACCCAGCCTGGCACTCCCTGTTCATCCTTGTGGTGGGGGCAAGATTTCCATGGGTGGCAGAAAAGAATGATCCTCTCACATCCCTCATGGGAGGGGTTCTCTGGTCTGCTCAGAGTCTCCTCTGGATAACACTGGAGTCCCAGCTCTGTCTAGCTCCAGTCCCCCCCACGATGACATCAATAACAACAATAATAATAACTACAACAACAATAAAAAACAACAAGGGCAACAAAAGGGAAAATAAATTTAAAAATTTAAAACAAACAAAAAACCTTGGACTGACTCTCCACTCACTTTTTTTTTTGCCTCTGGGGTTGTTGCTGGGGCTCTGTGCCTGCACCACAAATGCCCACTCTACGGCTGTTTCTTCCCATTTTTGTTGCCCTTCTTGCCACCATTGTTATTGTTGTTGTTGGATAGGACAGAGAGAAATGGAGAGCGGAGGGGGAGGCCAAGAAGGGGAGAGAAAGACAGACACCTGCAGACCCGCTTCACTGCTTGTGAAGTGACCCCCCACTGCTGGTGGGGAGCTGTGGGCTCGAACTGGGATTCTTGTGACGGTCCTTGTGCTTCGCACCATGTGCGCTTAACTTGCTGCTCTACTTCCTGGCCCCTCTCCACCAATTCTAACCTTCATGCAGGTAGCTTCTGGGTTCCTGTTACATAGTGAATATAATTGCTTAAAGATTCATATTGGGTGGTGGCGCACTGGTTAAGCGCACATAATATGAAGCAAAAGGACTTATGCAAGGATTCCTGTTTGAGCCCCGGCTCCCCACTTGAGGTCGCTTCATAAGCAGTCTCTCTCTCTCTCTCTCTCTCTCTCTCTCTATCTCTCTCTCTGTTTCTCCCTCTCTATCTTCCCTTCCTCTCTCAGTTTCTCCCTGGCCTATCCGAAAGATCAAGGAAATGGTCACAGGAGCAGTGGATTCATGGTGTAGGCACCGAGAACCAGTGATAACCCTGGAGGGAAAAAAAAAGATTCATTTCTATGTCAATAAGATAGAACACTGGAGTGTTACTCTGGCATGTGTGATACCAGGGACCAGACTCAGGACCTCATGCTTACAAATTCCAGACTCCTTCTGTCTACTTAAAATATTTTTATTTTCAGGTCGGTGGTAGCACACCTGGTTGAAAGGCACATGTTAGCATGTGTGGGGACCCTAGTTCAAGCCCCTAGTCCCCATCTGTAGGGAAAAGCTTCAGAAACAGTGAAGCAGTGCTGCAGGCGTCTCTGTCTTTTCTATCTCCATCCCCTCTCATTTCTATCAAGAAGCTTTTATTTTATCCTTTAATATAAAGAACACAAACTTTTTTTAAAGTAGGTATTGTTGTCTGGGGACCACCCACTTGCCCCTTGTTTTGGCCCAAATTGTTTGACCCCAGAATTCATAGTTGAAGTACCAGAAGGTCACACTAAGACTGTACTGTAAAATAAGTCCTGTGAAGAGGTGATCAAGTTAGAATAAGGCAGCTGAGGTGGGTTCTAGTCGAAGCCAAATGTTTCCTAAAATGCTCCAAGTTATTGATTGCTAGATAAATGCAGATAAAGACAACAGCGAGATACTACACCCCTGTGAGAATGTCACACATCAGAAAGGAGAGTAACAAATTCTGGAGAGGTTGTGGGGCAAAGGGACCCTCCTGCACTGCTGGTGAGAATGTCAGTTGGTTCAACCCCCTGTGGAGAACAGTCTGGAGACTCTCACAAGCTAGAAATGGACCTCCCCAATGACCCTACAATTCCATCCCTGAGGATTTATCTGAAGAAACCAAGCATATTAATCCAAAAAAAAAAAAGTATTTATACCTATGTTCATAGTAACACACTTAGTAATAGCCAAAACCTGGTGGTAATATAGCTTTGACAAATGAACTACATTGCACTGTGGTCCTTTGGATTGAAAGCTGCCATGATTAAGTCTTCTCTGTGGCCAGGCTAGTCAGGGGGATTATCTAGTCACATGACTTTATGAACCAGGAGGCTGGGCCCCACCAATGAGTAATAGTGAGGTCTGGGGGAAAAGACATGGCATGGGATATATATCACAACTCTAGCCCCCACTGGCTGACAAGCTGGCCACCTTTGTTCTTGAGGGGTCCTGCTCATTCTCTATGACAGGTAAAGGTATGGGGGGAAGGGGTGACCTTCTTTGTACTGGAAGTTTCTAGGCATTCATTCCTAGCCTGCTGCCACCTGACTGTGTGTGACTCTAATTCATCCTCGGATGTCAGTCTTATCTGAAAATGAGAACGAGAATGCTAGTACATGACTAGATGCAAGACGCAACTTACCTAGTCAGAGCACGCGTGCTCCCACGCACAAGGCCCTGGGTTTTGAGCCCCAGGACCACATGGGAACACCATGGGTAGCATGGTGGGCAACTCCGTCAATAGTAGGACAGAGCTGTAGTGTCTCTTCTCTGTGTCTGCCTCTGCCTCTCTTTTCTCTTGCTTTCTCTGCTGCTCCATCCTAAAGAATGGAAAAGTTGGCCCCCACAGAGGTCACAATGGTATCATGCATGTTTGAGGTCCTAGTATGCATATATATAATATATATATATATATATAAAGAATATATTGGTCCAGGAGGTGGCGCAATGGATAAAGCATTGTATTCTCAACCATGAGGTCCTGAGTTCAATCCCCAGCAGCGCATGTACCAGAGTGATGTCTGGTTCTTTCTCTCCTCCTATCTTTCTCATGAATAAATAAATCTTTAATAAAAAAAAGAATATATATGGCATTACTAGGAGGATATCAGGAACACCCCCCACACATATACCACTTTTCTGGGCCTTTCAGATTCTTACTCACACCACAGAATTACCAAATGTAGGAACCATCCGTGTATTAAGAGAAAATATATTGGAAAAGAATTAAGGGGAAGTTTATTAAAAGGAGCTAGCCCCTCTAGAAAAGGAGGGGGCATGTGGTGGATCTGTTGCTGCTGTTACAAGGTCAAGGCTTTTGTGCTAATATCTTGGCCCCCTTCCTCTCTGTCATTGTCCATATCTTTCTCTCTCTCTCTCTCTCTCTCTCTCTCTCTCTCTCTTTCTCTCTCTCTCTCTCTGTGTGTGTGTGTGTCACTGATCACACTACCAAAGCTTCTCCCAGTGCCAGTGGGGGTCAGGCACATCCCTAGGTCACACACAATGCAAAGTAGCACCCTATCCACGTGCACTGTCCCTCTAGTTCACCTTCCATTGTGCTCAGTGCAGTGCTGACTGGCTTGAACTTTTGCAGTCCATTGTCGCCTCCCTCTATGTGAGGGAGTTCGTGGTTGTCTCTCAGGTGGTTTTGTCTGGTGACCTGTCATGAGTCACCAGATAGCAATGAATCTGAGGCCTCCAGGTGGCCTGTCACAGGTGCGTGCCATTTTACGTGTCTCTCCGCTGCCCACCTGTGCGTTTCTGCTGCCTGAGTTCTATGCCCTCTTTTCTTGTTACCTTAGCATGGAGGTTCATCTCGTAGGGCTGGTGAACGATCGGAGGAGGTTGCAGGATGCTCAGGAACACTGCTCAGGGTTGGCGCTGTGTAGGGAAGTTGTGAGGATATGTTTGAGCATGGTGTGGGACCTCCTATTGAAAAGTGGGAGTCTGGATGGCATGACCTTTCTGTCAGTCTCTCTCTACTTGAGATCGAGCATGGAAGAAAACAACCACCAGGAAAAAGTTCCCTCTGTCAGTCTCTCCGCCTCACAAAACACTCTGCATGCAGCCCATTTCCTTGTTCTCAAACCAGTTGGTTCGTTTACTCAGAAGTTAATAGAAGTCCATCTTCTCTGATCATCTACGGCTCACACATCATTGTTCTGCTCTGTCAAACTATAACCAGGGACATCTTCTTTACTGCTCCACCCACTCCAGACCTTCTAATCCTACATGATCTATCTCCTCTCTTAAGGCTCCTCTCTGTCTGCTGGTTATTGATAACCCTACTTCCTTTGTTCCTTTGATCAAATAAACCCTTTGTTCAACATTTACTAGGGATGCTCTGACCTTTTCCCAACCCCCTACTTCTCTTTGTCCCTCTTCTCCCAAACCATATATGGAATGGATAATTTACTTCCTCCTGCAACCCCTTATAAGCCCTACTTTGCTGTTCAATAAACAGATTGCCCATGAGACAAGTCCTGGGGTCTTGTCTTGCCGTGACACTAGCATTGGGCACAGAGAGAGACCTGTACGGTTCCACCCCCTGCTGCCACAGAACATTCCCCTAGGTCCCTGCATCTGGTGCACAGCAGGGCAGGTAAGCCAGGAGTTTGTGCCCAGGAAGAGGCCTCTCCACATTAAAAGTCCGACAGCGCTGCACCGCCGGACCCAGGGGTGCTTGCTACTATATAGACCATTGGTGATATTGTAGCAGCTAAACAGAACCACTGTCCACTCACCTCATAGTGCAGAGTGCCTCTCAGGAGTGACTGGACTCCACACTGGCAGACCCCACCAGGGCCCAGAACTTAGTCTTCTGCATGTGAGCAGAGCCAGGGCAGAACAGTCCTACACCCCAACGGTTCTCCTTGTACAAGACTGCAAGGGCAGAACTCTTGCCAAAACTGGGTTCTGCAAGGATGGACATGGAGGCCCAAGTCCATGGCCTTGTTGGGAGCCTCACTGTGCGCAGGGAGGGTGCTGGGCTGCCCCTGGTGTCCAGGCCTCACTCTCTTTCTGGGCAGCAGGAGTGGGAGACGTGGTAGGGGAGCAGGACCACGTGTGGCAGTGGTGGGGACAAGAGCTCCTGGAACGGAGCCCAGGGCGGCGGTATTCCAGAAGTGTCCTCCTGGCCCAGTTGAGAAATCCCAGAGCTGCAATTAGGACACGATTCTGTGAACATGACACCTTTTGACAGCTGCAGGAAGGCCCTGGAAACCTTGATTGTGAATTCGATTTTGTGGGCACTTCTGTTGTGCTGAGCTGATGTCTGGGCTGTGGAACCCCAGGGAACAAGCCTTGCTTACAGCAGGGAAAGGAAATATGTCATCTTCTATCTTCATCCTGAGTCCTTATGAAGGACCTGGGTTACAGGCCTGGAAGCAGCTAGAGAGGAAAAGGGTTTCCAGCTCTCATCTGACCTAACAATCCCATTTTGCATTGGAGAAAAACCAAGGCCCAGCAGGTAAAATGCGTTGTCCAAGCTCACACAGCAAGGAACTGGTCATGGTGGCTCTGGAGACCAGGGCTCCTGAGCCTGGGCTGCTCTGCTGGGCTGAACAGGGGTTAAAAGAGCTCAAGTTGTTTGTACAAGTGTAATAATAATGGTTGGCTGTTAGTGCCTAGGCAGAGAGAGTGAGATGACACTAGAGAGAAGGAGCCAGAGAGATCAGGACTGAGACAGAAAAAGAGAGTTTTAGAAGGGGAAATGCACAGGAAGGAGAGAAGCAGAGACGCACATGAGTCTGAGTCACCAGCTTCAAAACAGAGATGGAGACACCTGCAGAATTCAGTGGGGACTCCATGGTCAGCAAGCCGAGCTGCCTGCCTGCTTTTTCACAGCGATGCCACAGGTGGCAGCTGCGTGGTTTCAGGCACAGACCTCAGTAGGACAAGTATGATGGCAGGGGTTGAAGAGGTAGCTTAGTAGCAGAGCACATGCCTTGCACTTGCAAGGCCCTGGGTTTGATTCCCAGCACCACTTTTTTCTTTAATTTCTTTATTGGGGAATTACTGTTTTACATTCAACAGTAAATACAATAGTTTGTACATGAATAACATGTCTCAGTTTTCCATATAACAACACAACCCCCACTAGGTCCTCTGTCATCCTTCTTGGACCTGTATTCTCCCCCACACCCACCCCAGAGTCTTTTACTTTGGTGCAATACGCCAATTCCAGTTCAGGTTCTACTTGTGTTTCCTCTTCTGATCTTGTTTTTCAACTTCTGCCTGAGAGTGAGATCATTCCATATTCATCCTTCTGTTTCTGACTTATTTCACTCAACATGAATTTTTCAAGCTCCATCCAAGATCGGCTGAAAACGGTGAAGTCACCATTTTTTTATCATTATTTTTTTATTAAATATTTATTTTATTTATTTATTCCCTTTTGTTGCCCTTGTTGTCTTATTGTTGTAGTTATTATTGTTGTTGTCGTTGTTGTTGGATAGGACAGAGAGAAATGGAGAGAGGAGGGGAAGACAGAGAGGAGGAGAGAAAGACAGACACCTGCAGACCTGCTTCACCACCTGTGAAGCGACTCCCCTGCAGGTGGGGAGCCGGGGTTCAAACCGGGATCCTTATGCCAGTCCTTGTGCTTTGCGCCACCAGCACTTAACCCACTGTGCTATAGCCTGACTCCCCGAAGTCACCATTTTTAATAGCTGAGTAGTATTCCATTGTGTATATATCCCATGAGTACCCATTTATTGGGGAAACTGACGATCCTTCCTAGCCGACTGAATCCACATGGATCCCAGTCACTTTCAAAGCCAGCAACAGGCAGCTCCTGACAGCTTTCAACCTGACGCTGTTGACTGGCTACGGAAGAAGGGCAAACGCTAGAAGAAGAAGAATATACCACAACTTGCTCAGCCACTCATCTGCTGTTGGACACCTGGGTTGCTTCCAGGTTTTGGCTATTACAAATTGCCCAGCACCACATTTAATAGTAGATTGGCTCTGTGGGTCTCTCTCTCAATTAATTTTTTAATTATGTATTTATTTTGCCTCCAGGGTTATCACTGGGGCTCAGTGCCAGCACTACAAATCCACTGCTCCTGGAGGCTATTTTTCCCATTTTGTTGCCTCTGTTGTGGTTGTTATTGTTGTTGTTGTTATAGCTATTGTTGTTGTTGGACAGGACAGAGAGAAATCAAGAGAGAGGATGGTAAGATAGAGAGGATGGAAAGATAGACACTTGCAGACCTGCTTCATTGCTTGTGAAGTGACCCCCCTGCAGGTGGGGAGCCAGGGGTTCGAACCGGCATCTTTACGCTGGCCCTTGCGCTTTGGGTCATATGTGTTTAACCCGCTGTGCTACCGCTCAGCCCCCGTATTTATTTTTTTTCTGACACCAGCATTATTGCTGCCACTTAGAATCTGACAATGAGCCCATCCCTCCCAGCAGCCATTCCCCCACTTTTTTTTCTTTTGAAAGGACAAAAAGAAATCGAAAGGGTAGGGAGAGAGAAAGAGATAGAGACACCTGCATCACTTGCTTCACTGCTCATGAAGCTTCCCTTCCACCCTGCAGGTGGGGGGCAGGGACTTGAACCTGGGTCCTTGCATGTGGTAACCTGTGTGTTACCACCTGGTCCTCTTTGGCCCTTCTTTTTATATTAAAAAAAAATGTTTTTGCCATAACCCAAATAAGAAAGTTGAAAGAAAATGGACATGGAGGGAGGGAGGAAGGGAGAGAGACAGACAGACAGACAGACAAATGGGGGGGGGGATCCTTCAGCTCATGCTGCTCTAAGTGGCAAAAGCAGGACGCAGCCCCACTTTGCCTGCCCTCTGCAAGGCTCTGAACCACACACTCTGAGAACAGACTGTGTCTGGTCATTGTGTCCTGTGTGTGTTTGCTCTTCAGTGTGGACTTGTCAATGGAAGAGACGGTAAGTGAATGAGTGAAGAGTCCTTTCTTTTGGTGGCTCTCGCTCAGGGGCCAGTGGGCCGCTGTTCGCAGGTCCAGGCCCATCAGTTTTGTGGTACCTCACACTCATTCTTCTATGTATTGCTCATGATGGCTGGGATATGTTTCCAGCATGTAACCCACAAGACTGAAACATTCACTAGCATGACTTTTGCAGAGACAGTTTGCCTATTCCTGTTCTAATTTACTATCCTCATTGAGTTGGTTAAAACAGCAGAATTGAAGCAACCCAAGTGTCCAATGACAGATGAGTGGCTAAGAAAGTTGTGGTGTTTACACAACAGAAGACTACTCAGTTGTTAAAAATCATGAAGTCATCTCTTTGGCCTTATCTTGGATGGAGCTTGGAAGAATTATGTTTTTTTTAAATTTTTATTTATTTATTTTCCCTTTTGTTGCCCTTGTTGTCTTTTTATTGTTGTTGTAGTTATTATTGTTGTTGTTATTGATGTCATTGTTGTTGGATAGGACAGAGAGAAATGAAGAGAGAAGGGGAAGACAGAGGGGGGAGAGAAAGATAGACACCTGCAGACCTGCTTCACCACCTGTGAAGCGACTCCCCTGCAGGTGGGGAGCTGGGGGCTCGAACCAGGATCCTTCTGCAGGTCCTTGCGCTTTGCACCACATGCGCTTAACCCGCTGCGCTACTGCCCGACTCCCAAGAATTATGTTAAGTGAGACAATAACAACAACATACACCAGGTGCTTCACTTATCGGTGAAACTTAGGAAACAAGGGCAGAAAGGGAAAACACAAAGTGAAACTTGGACTGGTTGTGATCTCTTGCACCAAAGCAGAGAACTTTGGGAAAGGAGGGCAGGGAAGGGGTCTTGAGGCCTTGGTGCGTCATGGTGGAAAAGGACCTAAGTTGGGGGATGGGGGTGTTTTGCAGGGAGATGAAAGATTGGACCCATGTGTCAACAACTGTAGTATAAACCATTAATCCCTCCCCTAATAAAATGATATAAATAAATAAGTAAGTAAAGACAGAAAGCAGTACTTTGCGGCCGAGAGACAGCTCACCTGTCAGAGTGCACACTTTGCTATGCTAAAGGACCCAGGCTTGAGCTCCTGGCTAGCATGTGGGAGCACCATGCACTAAGGAGGCTTCCAAAAGCATTTGGGGGGCTATGCTGGCGGTGTATTTCTTTCTCTCTGTATCTCTCTAAAAAAAAGTCTGCTGTGAGTGGCAGAATCATGCAGGTATGGAACCCCAGCTATGACCCCCAGTAGCAAATAAGAGAAAGCCAAACAGTGCTTATTGCTGAGTACTGAGTACTGGCTCTTCCCTTGCAGCCTGGGAGGGCAGGCTCTCTCTGGACAGTCTCAGTGGGGGTTGACTTTGAGGTTTGCCAGAGCAGTATTGACATGGCAGTTTTTGAGCGGAATGAAAAGCAGCCTGTTGGATAGATTACACTCCATTTCCTCCCAGCTAGCAGGGCCACTCAGGCTCCCAGGCTCCCCACCTCACCTCCTGGCCTGGCCACCCCCTAGCATAGCCTGGGGACTGGCCACTGGACTCATCTGGGGCAGAGGCAACAGCAAAGCAGGATTTGGCCGACTCCCACCCCACATGCCCTGCAGGCTCGGTGCTAGGAGCCCTGGGGGGCGTGACCAAGCTCAGCCTGTCTCCAGCCTGTGTGTCCCAGCCAGTCCACCCTGGGCCTCACCCACAATGAGGGGCCTGTCACTCCGCTTCTCTCATCTGCTCACCATTTCAGGACTCCTCTGTCACACAGCATGCTGCCTGGGTGAGTTGTGTGTGTGTGTGTGTGTGTGTGTGTGTGTGTGTGTGTGTGTGTGTGTGTGTGTGTGTGTGTGGCGCGCACGCGTGCATGTGTTTTCTTTGAGAAGGATTAAAAAAAAAAAAAAAGACTCTTGATCAGCCAACTTGTCCTGGTAGCTCTTAGCAGCTTTTAACATCTTAAACTTCTCAGCCAGTTTTGGAATCACAACCACCAGGGATGTCACAGCTGGGGGCACCATGGCACCCATGTTCTCTGGTGACCTTGACCGTGGGTGGCAGGCTGGCAGCCACTGCTCCCTGAGCTTTGAAGTAGACTGGTGTTCTGTGGTCTGAGGCACCCCTGGCATCTGCTGACTGAGACAGCTTCCATCACTTGGGGCTGCTGGCTTGGGTTTTAGTGCTCGCTGCCCTGAGGGTGGGGGTGGGGAGCAGCCACTGAGTCACTGACAGGTCTTTGCAAGACTGTCCTCCCCTGCCCCCCTCTCCTGAAATCCCTACCCTTGGGGCAGATCACCAACCTCCCCCCCCCCTGCCTTTCAGAGACACTTAAGGAGCTTCAAGTTTCAGGCTCCGGATTTGCTTTTCAGGCTCAGGGTTTGCTTTTGGGGTATTTTGGGGGTGCTGGATGAATGCCGTAGGATGCAGTCTTCACTAGACTAGGTGGGTGGGGATGTATGTGTGTGGGGGAAGGGGTGGACTGGTTACTGTAAGAGCATCACCATAGCTGAGCCCATTAGGGATGCCTCTGCCCCATTCCTTTCCTCTCTGACTATTCTCTCTAGTGCAAACCCAGCAGGGAAAGGCCCAGAAACCTGAGGAGGAGGATGATAGAGGTGAAAAGCCCACCGCCTGCACGACCCCTCACAGAACAGTTACCAGGTGGCAACACCTACTGCTTCTCCACCTGCAAAGGATGGGATATTCATGTCACTTTGCTCTTTAAAAAAGTGGGCAATTGACAGGAGTAATTCTTCTTAAATATGTTACTTATTTCTTTACTGGATAGAGACAGAGAGGAATTGAGGGGGAAGGAGGAGATAGCACACACACACACACACACACACACACACACACACACACACACACCTGTAGCACTGCTTCACCACTTTGTGAAGCTTCCCCTCCGTAGGTGGGGGGCCTGGAGTTTGAACCCCGGTCTTTGTGCACTGTGACATGTCATTCAATTGTTGCACCACCACCCAGCCTCCAACAGGAATAATTCATCTAGTAACTTTAATACACACACACACACACACACACACGCACACACACACACACAGGCACACACACACACACACACATCATGTTCACAGTTAACAATTATGATGGTGAAATTGTGCAATAATTTCCTACTAAATATTATTTAACCCCCCCAAAAAAACTGGTATTGATTTGACACTGGTTTATGTTGTAAGACTTTTAGGAGTGTCTATGTGTGTGTATCAAACACCACATCTACTTCCAAAGTCCCTGTGCCAGCACACCATGTGGAACCCCTCAATCTGTCTCCCCTCTAACCCATCCTTCTAAAACACACCCTAGTTTTCCCAGAAGCTAAGTCTGGGTATCACTGCTTGCAAGTTTGTTGTAGTTACCTGTGTGAGCAAATCTGTCACTTCTGCCCCTTGGCAGTTTCTCCTAAGGAGTCTGCTTGCTTTGGAGTGGAGAGCTACTCCTTGATGTAAAAAACTGGGTGGAGATGGGAAAGTGGGGGGGCTGTCCCTGTGGGTGGGGGATGCAGAGCCTGTCATCTGTGTGAAGGGGGCTTCAGAGATGATTTGAGCTAAATTCCTCATGGTGCAGATGGGGAAACTGAGTCTCAGGCTGAAGGAGTGAACGCGCCGGGTCACATGGTCCCTTGCACCCAGATGGGGCCCTCTTGGACCCCTACCCTTTATTTCCCAGAGTTGGTCGAGGTGATTTGTGTTCCAAGTCTGTGCCCAGGAGCCAGGAGGATGTTTTGGCCAAGAGGCAAAGCCAGCATCAGCAACAACAAGAGTAACACAAGTAAAACAAATGCCCCCCAAACACTGCCAGATGCCTGCCTTGGGCCCATTCTCCTTTCTGCTGTGACTTGGCATCAAGACAGCCACGTCCAACATGGCTGGTGTCCATAATACAGGGCAAGCTGGGCTGAAGCTCCGTGGTGGTTGACACTGTTTCCAGAGCGACTGCCTGAAGTTGAGCTGTACCCTCATTTCTTTGGGTCAGGAGTGAACACACACAGGCTCACACACAGGCTCACACACAGGCTCACACACAGGCTCACACACACACACACAGAGGCTCACACGCGTGCACACACAGGCACACACATGCTCACACACATACACGCTCACATGCACACACACACAGGCTCACACGCGCGTGTGCACACACACACACACACACAGGCTCACAGGCACACACATGCTCACATGCACACACAGGCTCACATGCGTGCGCACACAGGCTCACACGCACACACACATAGAGGCACATACACAGGCTTATACGTGCGCACACACATGCACACACGCACACAAGCACACAGACAGGCTCACATGTACACACACAGGCACACACACACAGACACACACACATGCTCACACCCACACACACAGGCACACACACACAGAGGCACACACACACATGCTCACACACACATACACAAGCACACACACAGGCTCACACACACACACACACAGGCACATACACAGGCTTACACGTGCGCACACACATGCACACACGCACACAAGCACACAGACAGGCTCACATGTACACACACAGGCACACACACACAGACACACACACATGCTCACACCCACACACACAGGCACACACACACAGAGGCACACACACACATGCTCACACACACATACACAAGCACACACACAGGCTCACACACACACACACAGGCACACACAGAGGCACACACACACACACAGGCACACACACACATGCTCACACACACAGGCTCACACGCACACACACACACAGGCTCACATGCACACAGGCTCACACACACACACAGGCACACACACACAGGCACACACACAGGCACACACACATGCTCACACACACACAAGCACACACACACAGGCTCACACACACACAGGCACACACACACACACACACACACACACAGGCACACACATGCGTGTGAATGAATGTGTGATTGTTTCCATCCCAGCCGACCCTACTGTGCCTTTTCCAGGCTCGCCTCTGAGCCCTGACATGATCCCAATGAAGCTACGTCCCCCTGAGAGAGACCTAGAGGCACAGGATGGCCCCAAAATAGACATGTGAAGTCCTGGCTTAGTTGTCCGGGAGGGATGTTTGTGTGTGTGTGTGTGTGTGTGTGTGTGTGTGTGTGTGTGTGTATGTGTAGGGTGAGTTGTTCCCAAACACATCCACCTGATGGAAATACTCAGAGCTGGAATGCACTGTAAATAAACCAGACTGAGCTATAAGGAAGCGTCTAGGGGGGAGACCCAGAAACAGACACCGTCACCTGCTGACGATGAAGTAGGTGGGGGGGGGAGGCTGCTGCGGGGGCAGGGGCATGCACAGGCCCCAGCATTGCCTTCACTTTCTCACACCAAGGAGAAATACCAGAAGGGGCTGCTCTCAGCGACAGGGCACTCCCTCCACGGGACATGGGGGCAGGGGTGCATGGTGGAGCCCATGGGTGGCTTGCAAGAGCCTGTGAAGGGATGTGGAGACCAGTCCCAGGAGCCTGCCCACTGGCCTCCCTGTAGCCTGACCCGCTGAAACTGTGTGGAGACTACAGTGGGGGAATCTGTGGTGTTGGGGTGTGTCTGTCAGACCGGTCTGGGAAAAGGGCCAAGTAGCTAAGCTAAGCAGGTAGGCCATGTGCTTTGTCATGCGTGTGGCCCGGGTTCAAACCCCAGCATCACCCGGAAGGTGCCACCGCGCTAGAGGAAGCCCCAGCATTGCGGTGTCTCTCCTTCTCTGCTTTGCTCTCTCGTGAAAAAACTGGCCTGTGAGTGATGAAACTGTATGTGGAAAGAGAAAGAGACTCAGGAGGGAGGAGCACTGCATTCATGCCAAGAGAAAGAGACTCAAGAGGGAGGAGCACTGGCATTCATGCCAAGCTCAGAATGATGACAGCAGAATAAGGTTATTGCACCACCAAGGGAGGGAAGCGGCTAATGACAGGCCCTGGCTGCTCACAGCCTGGCCTTGGTGCCACGTGCTGAACTTAAGTAATTTCGCTGTGTTAGTTGGACCACTCTGCAATCACAAGGCGTCAAGAAACAAGGCCTGGTGACCCCCAGCCACAGCCACGTGGCCCCATCACTCCACCAGCGAGTCTGCCTGATGCCCCATTCCTAGGCTCCCTTGCCCCCCCCCCCCCGACACTATACAACTCAAGCCCTTCTGTTGGGCTTTGACACTAACTCTCCAAGCTCTGCCCCCCAACACATGCATACACATCGCTTCTTTCTTCCCTGCTGTATTTCTGGAGGACCAGAGATCAGCCCCTGTTCCTCTCTAGAAAAATGTGGTTCCAGAGCCTTGGTTGAGCTGACCCCAAGACTTTACTTGGAGCTGGGCTTGAACCTGGGCCTCTTGCAGCCACTGCACCGGTACTCTAGCCATATGGACCTTGGCTGAACATGGCGTGCAAGCAGTCAGAGCTTCTGTGGTAAGTATTCAAGATGCTTCCGTCAAGACAGATGCTGGAGGTGAAAGCATTGAGGCCAATCCAGGGTCAGAAGTTGTGAGGAGGTGTGTGCAGGAAGGATAGCACAGGAGACAGAGTGGGACAGGTATCCAGAAAGATGCACAGACATGACAGACGGTCTGTCTCTGCAATCAGTGTGGCTCTAAACTGTCTTTCTCCCCCTTTACCGTTGTATTGGGGCTTTACAGTACAGTTGTTAATGCATGAGTGTAACCCCTCAGCTCCCCTTGACAGGTATCTGCAAAAACTCTCACCTGCCACACTCACCACCAGGGCCCCAAAGCCCCCCAACCGTTCATTCCCCTTCCTCAGGGTTTTTTGCTTTGGTATAATACACCCAGTCTACATTTTCCTGTGTGTTTCCCCTTTCTGTCCTTGTTTCTTAAGTTCTGCCCATTAGCGAGACCACTGGGTATTCTTCCTTCTCTTTTTGGCTTGTCTCACTTAGCACGAGCCCTTCAAGTTCCATCCACGATGAGGTGATGGAGGTGACGTCATCATTGTTAACGGCTGAGTACTATTCCGTTGTGTCCATTTATCACAACTTTTTTTTTCAGTTGCCGCCAATGTTATCACTAGGGCTTGGTGCTGGCACTGTGAATCTACTGCTCTTGGTGATCATTTTTTCCTTCCTATTATACTTGGTAGGTCAGCAAGAAATTGAGAGGGGAGGGGAAGGTAGAGAGGGGGAGAGAAAGATAGCTGGACATCTGGATTGCTTCCAAGTTTGGATTATTACAAATTGTGTACTGTGAACATACGTGTACATAGACCTCTTTGGATCTGTCCCCAGGAGAGGCATAGCTGTGTCATACGGCAGGTCTATGTCTAGCCTTCTGGGAGTTTTCCAGACTGCCCTCCACAGGGATTCTGCCAAGCTGCATTTCCCCTCCCACACACAACAGTATAAAAAGGCTTCTTTCGGGGGCCGGGCACCCATGGCACAAAACACAAGGACCAGCCTAAAGATCCCAGTTTGAACCCCCAGCTCCTCACCTGCAGGGAGGGTCACCTCACAAGCAGTGAAGCAGGTCTACAGGTGTCTTTCTCTCCCCCATCTATTTCTTCCCCATCTTTTTTTTCTATTTTTCTCTGTCCTATCCAACAATGACAGCAATAACAACAACAACAACAATAATAACAACAGTAACAATAAACAAGAGCAACAAAAGGGGAAAAAATAGCCAGGAATAGTGGATTCGTAGTGCTGGCACCGAGCCCCAGTGATAACTCTGGAGGCAATAATAATAATAATAATAATAATAATAATAATAGTAATAATAATAAATTTAAAAAAGGCATCTGTCCCCCTACATCCTCACCAAATTTTGCTGTTCCTGTTCTTTCTAATGTATTACATTTTCAGAGGTATAAAGTGGTATCTAATCATTGTCTTTATTTGCATTGCTCTGATAATCAGTGACTGTGAGCTCTTTTTCATGTGTCTTTTGCACCTTCTGAACTGTCTCCCTGCTCATCTTCCCTTTCCCTGGGATCTTCTTCCTCCTCATTCCCCCAGTTTCCAGTCCTTCAAAACCAGTCCAAGTGCCCTTGACTTCTCAGGTATCTTCTTCTTTGGTTCTTCTAGAACTCACATGAACACCACTTTCCCCAGAAAATTCTCCAAGTCCTGCATAGCAGGTGGCCACCTCCTTCTTTCTCCTTTGCTCCAACTCCTCGTTGGCCTGACCTGGGTGGGCAGGCCCCGGGGCTCTGGTGGACTTGACTTGACTTGACTGCTATGGATATACATACATATGCCCATGTTTCTCTTTTTTAAAAAATTTTATTTATTTTCCCTTTTGTTGCCCTTGTTGTTTTTATTGTTATTGTAGTTATTATTGTTGTTGTTGTTGTTGATGTTGTCATTGTTAGGACAGAGAGAAATGGAGAGAGGAGGGGAAGACAGAGAGGGGGAGAGAAAGATAGACACCTGTAGACCTGCTTCACTGCCTGTGAAGCGACTCCCCTGCAGGTGGGGAGCCGGGGCTCGAACCAGGATCCTTATGCTGGTCCCTGTGCTTTGCACCACGTGCGCTTAACCCGCTGCGCTACCGCCCGACTCCCTGTTTCTCTTTTTTATTGGGGAATTAATGGTTTACAGTAAATACATTTGTAGATACATGTGTAAAATTTCTCACTTTTCTGCAGAACACTCTCACCCCCAGCCTAGGGCCTCCTCCAACGTCAGGCACCAGGATCTGAAAGCCCCCCCGTCTCCCCCCAGAGTCCCTGACTTTTGTGCAACACACCAAACTCAGTCCAAGTTCTACTTTTTAAAACATATATATGTGTATATATATATATATTTAGATAGAGATAGAAATTGAGCAGGGAGGGGGAGATAGAGAGGGAGAGAGACAGAGAGACACCTGCAGCCCTGCGTCACCTCTCTCAAAGCTTTCTCCCTGCAGGTGGGGACCAGGGGTTTGAACCTGGGTCCTTATGCACGGTAACATGAGCACTTAACCAGGTGCACCACCACCTGGCCCCCAACTTCTACTTTGTATGCACCCACTTTTCTGTCAGTTCAAACCTGGGAGTTAAATTGGTGGACTGTGGTATATGCCTGTATTCAAGTTCCAAAAGCAAAGCCTAGCAGTTTTCCAACGAGCTTGAGCTAAGTCAGAGAGAGAGAGTTCTAGTTGTTCCATATCCTTAGCAGCAACGATCCTTGTCTTCTTCATTTCAGCCATTCTGGTGGGTGTGTAGTGCTCCTGCCCAGAGCAGCAGTGACAACTAGAAACAACAGCCCGTTGGGCCTCCTCAGCTCCCCGCTTACCTTATCTTGAACAACAGAAGCCAGACCTAAGGATCCACGCTATGAGATTCCATTCACACCGAGCTTGATGATAAGCTTATGGAATGTGTACTCTAAAGGTCAGGACTGGGCTGGGTGGCGGCACATCTAGTAGCGCGCACACATGTCATGTCACAGTACACAAGGATCTGGGTTCAAGCCCCCAGTCCCCAGCTGCAGGGGTGTAGCTTCATAAATGGTGAAAAAGGGCCGCAGTTGTCTCTCTTTCTATCTCCATCTTCCCTCTCAATCCAATAAGTAAATAAATAAAACATTATAAGAATGAGAAATCATGAGCAGAGGTAGATAGCATAATGGTTATGCAAATAGACTCTCCTGCCTGAAGCTCTAAAATCCCAGGTTCAATCCCCCACACCCACACCACCATAAAACTAGAGCTAAGCAGGGCCCTGGGTAAAAAAAAAAAAAAAAAGGATTTTTTTTTTCCTCCTGGGCAGATGACCTCACCAGTGCATCCTGGAACCCCACCTCTCCTGAGCCCTGACCCACTAGGGAAAGACAGTATGCATTGACTTGCCAACGCCCATGTCCAGTGGAGAAGCAATTACAGAAGCCAGACCTTCCACATTCTGCTCCCCATCGTGATTCTGGGCCCTTCATGCTCCCAAAGGGATAAATAATAGGAAAGCTTAGGGAGTCTGGCTGAAGCGCAGCGGGTTAAGTGCAACTGGCGTGAAGCACAAGGACTGGCATAAAGATCTTGGTTCGAGCCCCCGGCTCCCCACCTGCAGGGGAGTCGCTTCACAAGTGGTGAAGCAGGTCTGCAGGTGTCTATCTTTCTCTCCCCCTCTCTGTCTTCCCCTCCTCTCTCCATTTCTCTTTGTCCAATCCAACAACGACGACATCAATAGCAACAACAATAATAACTACAACAACAATAAAAACCAAGGGCAACAAAAAGGAAAATAAATAAATAAATGTAAAAAAATGTTTTTAAAAAGAATAGGGAAGCTAATGGAGGGAATGGGATATGGAGCTCTGGTGGTGGGGACTGTGTGGAATTGTACCCCTCTTACCCTATGGTCTTGTCGATCATTATTAAATTATTTAAAAAATAATTTTTTAAAAAAAGAATAAGAAATCAGGATGGGGGTGAGCAGCCCTAGGGACTCTGGAAGCAGGAAGTTCCTTAGCTTGATCTGGGTGCAGGCTTCTAGGCGTGTCCACTGTGTGGACACAGCTGTAGGGCTGTACAAGTCTTGTTGAAGGTCTGCTGTATCATGAGCTGTTACTAACACTGGACATGGGTGGTGTCATGTGCCAGCTCCCTCCTTTCACTAAACTGTCACTGTGGTGAGTGCAGGTGGCACCGAGCATTTGCAGAATCAGATAACGTGCTCTAGTAGATCTAGTCGATGGGTATCGGGTGGTCGATACTACTTACTGTGGTCAATGTGTATTTCTTCGTGAGCACAGTATTAGAAACACCCTCCTGCCCCACTCCAAGAACTCTGTGTTCCTTGCCCCATCAACAAAGTGATCACTCAGTCCCTGGAGGAGAGACATGGACCCTACCAAAGTCTTTGATGCTTGTACTGCCTGCTGGTCCCTTACCATCTTACTTGGTGGAGGTCAGGGAGACTATATCAGTTAGCAAACAGGAGATGTGTCCACATGGAATAGTTTAGAATTTAGATCCAATGGGGCCAGGCAGTGGTGCACCCGACAGAGTACTCATGTCACCATGCTTAAGGACCTGGGTTCAAGCACTCTGTCTCCACTCGTGAGGGGAAGCTTCACACACACAGGAGTCTCTTTCCCTATTCTCTGTGTCTCTATAAGAAAAAGGGAAAAATAATGGCCGTTGGGTATGGCGGAGTCCTCATGTAAGCGCTGAACCCTAGGGATATTCCTGGTGACAAAATAAAATAAAATAAAATGGGATAGAAAATAAAAGGATAGAATAAGAAATGCTATCCAGTCACTTCACAGGAGGGGAAGCAGGTCTGCAGGTGTCTATCTTTCTCTCCCCTCTGTCTTCTCCTCCTGTCTTCATTTCTCTCTGTCTTATCCAACAACGATGACATCAACTACAACAACAATAAAAAAAAAAAAAAAGGAAACGAAAGGGAAAATAAATAATAAAAAAAAATGTAAAAAGAAGAAACAGCATCTAAAATTCTGGAGGGACTGTGTGGTGTCCTTGGCACAGCGTGAGTGACTGAGCCCCTAGTCTCGGCCCCACATTAACAAGCAGCAGTTTTCTCTAAACAGCCCTTCCCAGCCTGGATCAGAAGAAGCGTGGCGGCCACAGAGCCTGCTGCCTGCTGACACCCCCTCCACCACCACTGTTCCCACCACCATTCTTCAGAGGAGGCAACAGTCTGGTGAGTATTGGAGATACTCATGAGAGAGGGGCGGGGAGAGGGGGAGAAAACAGAAATGAGGCTTCTCAGGGCCAGCACACAGCCTCATCCTGCATCCCCCGCCCTAGGAGAATCTCTGCTGAGGGCCTCAGCCCTTTCTCTCAAACAGCAGATTGGGGCCTGGATGGGGCATGTTGCCAGGCCTTTCTTCCCCTGTCCTAAGCTGTGAAGAGCTGTGCATTTCCCAAAAACCACTGTAGAGATACGATTTAAGAACAAGGAACACAGGACTTCACCCAGTGAGGTGAATTTGTGCCCTTCTGGGTTCCAATCAGCTGCTCAGATAGGAACGTCTCCTTGTGTTTTTCTTCTCCCGGGGTATTTGTGGAATTCCCTTCTAACACCATGGCCAGGAGGAAGGTGGGAAGTGGTCTTCTCATAGCTGTATGAAAGGTGGGAAGGATCAGAATTAGGGAAGAGGGGGAAAAGGAGGATTTGGGAAGCTGAGCTGGGAGACACCGGATCAGGACATTCTTTGAACCAATAATTCTCAGGTCTTTCCAGAGACCCTTTACCCTGGACTAGCCAATACAGTAGCCGTTAATTCAGTGTCTAGTGAGCACTTTTGTTTTGTATATTTATTTATTACTACCAGAGTTGTCTCTGAGGCTTGATGCTTGCTCCACGATCCCACGGCTCTTGAGTAGCCATTTCCCTTTATTTTTATTTATTTATTCGGTTTTTTTTTTTTTTTTAGTTTGATAGAATAGAGAGAAACTGATAGGAGAATGGGAGATAGAGAAGGGAAAGAGAGACACCTGCAGACCTGTTTCACCCCTTATGAATCACCACCCCACATAGGTTGGAGGGGGGCATTGAACCCAGGTCCTTGTGCATGATAATATGTGCTCAGCCAGGTGCCTGGCCCTCCAGTGTGCACTTCTGATGCAGTGAGTGTGAGCTGAGATGTGCTGTGTGTATCAACTATAGTAGTTTAGAGACGCAACAGGGTGCTCTGGGAGATGGCACAGTGTATAAGGCATTGGACTCTCAAGCATGAGCTCCCAAGTTCAATTCCTGGCTGCACATGTACCAGGGTGATGTCTGGTTCCTTCTCTCTCTCCTCTTGTCTTTCTCATTAACAAATAAAACTTTAGAGGGAGAGACAGACTAAGCATGAAAAGAATGTAAGCCCTCTTACTGGTACACTTACATATTGAACAGATGTTGAAATGATTGTGTTTGGGGTGTGTTGGATAAAGTAAACTCCATTAAAGTTCATTTTACTCAGCTGTAAACCATTAGTCCCTCAATAAAGAATTTTTTAAAAAAAGTTCATTTTTACTCATTTCCCTTTTCCTTTCTCGTGTGGCTACCCTCCAATTTACAGCTACATGGCATTTAGATTGGCTGCTCACACTTTGTTTCTACTGGATGCTACTGTCCTGGGTATTAGACAATGACACCCCCCAACCCTGCAGATAAGCTTCCCCATTCCATTCTAAGTGGCCAGGATTCTGTCTCCACAGTCCATTCAAATCAGGTACATCTCCAGAACAGATGACAGAACAGAAGCTGGTGGCCCAGAAGGTCACTTTCCTGGGACACTTGGGGAGGGAGCCACCGGACTTGGGAACTGGACTGTGGAACAGGTCTGTGTGCTGAGTGACGGCCCTTCTCCTGTCCCCCAAGTCTGACCTCTGACCTTGTGTTGCTTTGCATTGAAGCTTCTCTCTCCCGACATGAAGAACCTCATCCTGGAACTCGAGACCACGCAGTCCTCATGCATGCAAGGATCACTCGGTTCCCCCGGGCCTCCTGGCCCCCAGGTTGGTACTGTTCATCCAGCCCTCTCCTTCTGGCTTCAAAGTAGGGGTGCCCATGGGATGGGGGTGGGGGGGGTCTCCATGTCAGCCGCCTTTAACGTGGTGCAGGGGCTCCTCCTCCTCCTCTTCCTTGCCCACCTCCAGAGCTGCAGGTCGATGCTTCTTCTCTGACTCAGTGTTGATCTTCCTGCCTCCGTTTCCCCATCGGTGCCATGGGAATGATAATTGCCCCTTCGAGAATATATCTGGGGGTGACCAAATGAGGTGTGCTTACATGGGTGCAGATACGGTATTTATCAGCTGACCAACGCTTGGTGACAGTGCGCTGTCCCTTAGGTGCCCTCTGACCCCAGCCGTGGGCCCAGGAGTGAAGGCAAAGAGGAGCTGGTTACCCAGAGCTCACTGGAGCCCCGACAGTGTTACCAAGCTGCCCAGCCCTCCCCACCACCAGAGCTGAAAGGATGCGTGATCAACAGGAGAAATGCTAGACAGAGAGTTTTCTAGGCAAAAATCAAAAAGGTCCCCTCATGGTCTCCTAGCCTCCTGGTTCCCCTGGCCTGAGAAAGAGTGACATCCATTTGGGAGTGAATGCCTCCTTGGACCTCAACCCTTCAAACTTCCTCAGGCCCCAGGCCCTTTGTGCTGACAGCTCCTGCTCTGGGGATGTTCTTGCCTCTGGTTTTTGCCACAGCCAGCTCCCTTGTCACTCTCCCGCGTCACTTGCCATCTCTGTAGAAGAGCTCCTGCCTTCCCATCCCCTCCACCTCAATGACTCATCTTCATTCTCTACCTAATTTTCTTCTCTGGTTTTAATTTTCTTACTTGTCCCTTTATTACTAGTTTCCTTGCCCTCCCAATTCTGTAAAATTCTGTAAAATCTCTATGGCAGGGGTGGCAAATATAGGAACCATGGTCAAATCCAACATGGCTTGCTTTCTAGTTAAAGTTTTGTTGTCTTGGGCCTGGCAGATAGCTCACCCAGCTAGAGCGCACGTTTTACCATGCACAGGGACTGACTGAGTTTAACTCCCTGGCCACCAAGTGGGAGTACATGCATGGGGAGAGCTTCAAGAATGATAAAGCATTGGTCCGGGAGGCGATGCAGTGAATAGGGCTTCGGAGTCTCAAGCATGAGGTCCTGAGTTCAATTCCCGGCAGCACATGTACCAGAGTGATGTCTGGTTCTTTCTCTCTCTCTTCTATCATTCCTCATGAATAAATAAATAAAATCTTTTTTAAAAAAAAAAAAAAGAATGACAAAGCAGTCTGTGATATCTCTCCTTCTCTCTGTCTCTCCCTGCTTCTCTCTATATATCTTTCTCCCTGCCTCCTCTCTCTCTCTCATTTCCTCTCTGTCTCTTTCCCCTTTCTATCTTTTTAAAAAATATTTATTTATTTATTTATTCCCTTTTGTTGTCCTTGTTGTTTTCTTTTTCCTTTTTCTTTTCATTTTTTTATTCATGATTTAATAATGACCAACAAGATTGTAAGATAACAGGAGTACAATTCCATACGATTCCCACCACCAGAATTCCATATACACTCCCTTTCACTGGAAGGATCCCTGGTCTTTGTCTCTCTGGGAATTTAGAGTGAAGATTTGTATGGGGAGCAAAAGGTGGGAGTTCTGCCTTCTGTAACTACTTCTCCACTGGACATGGATATTGGTAGGTGGATCCACACCCCCAGCCTGTTTCTTTCTCTTTTTAAAATTTTTTTATTTATAAAAAGGAAACATTGACAAAACCATAGGATAAGAGGGGTACAACTCCACACAGTTCCCAACACCAGAACTCTGTATCCCATCCCTTCCCCTGATAGCTTTCCTATTCTTTAACCCTCTGGGAGTATGGACCCAAGGTCATTGTGGGATGCAGAAGGTGGAAGGTCTGGCTTCTGTAATTGCTTCCCTGCTGAACATGGGCTTTGACAGGTCAATCCATACTCCCAGCCTGCCTCTCTCTTTCCCTAGTGGAGAAGGGTTCTGGGGTAGCAGAGCTCCAAGACACATTGGTGGGGTTGTCTGTCCAGGAAAGTCTGGTTGGCATTCTGCTAGCATCTGGAACCTGGTGGCTGAAGAGAGTCAACATATAAAGCCAAAAAAATTGTTGACTAATCATGAACCTAAAGGCTGGAATAGTGCAGATGAAGAGTTGGCGGGGGGGGCTCTATTTTGTAGATAGCTAGTAGGCATATTTTAGTTATATTCCAAAGGGCCTGTGGCTATACTGTTTGTTTTTTTTTCCTGAACCTGAAATATGAAATGCAGGTGGATCCAAGTTACTGTCTGGGGAGATGATGTCATGGCTGGAAAAAGAACCAGAAAGCTGGATCAGGGAAGAGAGTAGCTCCCAAATATGGGAAAGTGTATAAATATTGTTGACTGTAAACCCCATCAATCTGATGTGATCTGGGGCCCATAGTCAGCTTAGGAGCCTATGTGACCTCTGCATCCCTGTAGATCTGAGCTCCCATTCTGTGCTCATGAGTAGGAATATTCCAAGCTGCCCCAGTATCAGGACCCATCTTCCTCAGGTGGAGCATAGAGTATGTTGTCCTGCCTCCCTTTTTCTTTTTTTAAATATTTATTTATTCCCTTTTGTTGCCCTTGTTGTTTGATTGTTGTAGTTATTATTGTTGTTGTCATTGTTGGATAGGACAGAGAGAAATGGAGAGAGGAGGGGAAGACAGAGAGGGGGAGAGAAAGACAGACACCTGCAGACCTGCTTCACCGCTTGCGAAGCGACCCCCCTGAAGGTGGGGAGTTGGGGGCTTGAACCAGGATCCTTATGCCACAGAGTTGAGAGTTTCTGTATCAGAGTCCCAGCCTAAAATAATTAATATCTGACACTTTAAAGTTTGTGTTTGTCTATTTGCATGAAGAGAATCCAGAACACTACTAAGTCTGGCATGTGGTGGTTCCAGGGAACAAACCTGGGTCCTCAGGCATGAAAGTCCTGTGCTGTAATGTTGATCTCTCTCCCTGGCCTCTGTGTGACTCTTTACAGAAGTAAAGGGCCTTCCTGGTCTGTAGGGATGGGGACATTATCTGTCTTATTCATACTTGTAGTAGGTTCTTCCTATGTGTTTGTGGAATGCAATAGAGAAAATGAGATTTTTGTTTTTTACCAGAGCACTTCTCGGCTCTGGTTTATGGTGGTATGGGGGATTGAATTTAGAACTTTGGAGTCTCAGGCATGAGAGTCTGTTTGCATAACCATTATGCTATCTAACTCCCAAGAAAATAGAATCTTTATCTTATTTATGTATTCACCTATATAGAGATAGAAAAAACAGAGAGGCAATGAAAGAGAGAGATAATGTGTGTGTGTGCATGTGCGTGCATGCGCGTGCGTGTGCGTCTGTGTGCATGCCTGTGTATGTATGTGAAAGAGACAATGCCACCAAAGCTTCCTCCAGCTGTGGCAGGGACCAGGCCCAAGCATGGCAAAGCAGCATGCTATTCAACAGAGCTAGTTCACCAGCCTGACAAAAATAAGATTTTTCAGAGAAACTGTAAAGGCAACTTGATCACACATGGGAGAGACCTAAAGATTCTTTTCTTTAAAAAAAAATATTATCTTTATTTTTTGGATAGAGACAGCCAGAAATCGAGAGGGGAGGGAGAGATAGAGAGGGAGAGAGACAGAGAGACACCTGCAGCCCTGCTTCACCACTTGCGAAACTTCCCCCCTACAGGTGGGGATCATGGGCTTGAACCCAGGTCCTTGCACACTATAACATGTGCGTTCAGTCAGGTGCACCACCGCCGGGCCCCTAGATCTAGAGATTCTCAGGAACTAGCCATGCAGTCTCAGACCTCATCATACAATAGCTGTCTAATGCAGGTGACTCAGGGGAAAGAGAGGAAGGGCCAGTTAATATACTACAGCCGCCGACACCTCTGAGAGAAAGAAGGGGCAGCCCAGGACCCCAGCACCAGCCACAGCTGGGAGTGAGTGAGCTGAGCAACGCACATTTTCCCCTGCCTCCATTTATCTATTCCCGCTATCTATTTAGGAATCTGCATTTTTTTCTTTCAGAAATATTAATTTACTTATTTTGGACACTGAGAGAAATTGAGAGGAAAGGGAGAGATAGATAGAGGAGATAGAGAGAGATAGAGGAGAGAGACAGGGACCATGCAGTCGTTCACCTGGTTACACACATTATAATGCACAAGGACCCGGGTTCAAGCCCGCAGCTCCAACTGCAGGGAGAGAGGGAGGTGTGAGCTTCATCAGTGGTGAAGCAGGTCTGCAGGTGTCTCTCTCATTTCTCTTGCTAGCTTCCTATTCCCTCTAAATTTTTCTGTCATATATATATATATATATATATATATATATATATATATATATATATATATGGAGAGAGAGGTGGAGAGAAAAAGAAAGAATGAGGAGAGAGACACCTGCAGCACCGTTTCATTGCTTGTAAAGTTCCCTCCCTGTACATGGGGCCGGGGACTTGAACGCAAGTCCGTGCATCAACCAGGTGTGTGTGATCCACCAGGTGCAGCACCACCACCGACTGCTAGAATCTGCGTTTTAACCGCACGTCAGCTTGAGAAGCACTGAAGCAGTGCACTGCCGCCAGGAAACCGAGTTTGAGCCTATTTAAAGAACAGACACCCGAGGCTAAAGGGTAAAAGCAGGATGAAACAAAACTCTCCCTCTTCTCCCTCAAACAGGAGAATAAACCAAGGACAGTGTTTCCCAAACCCACCTATGCCCCCCAACCTTAACAGTTCTCAGTGCTGTGCCCTCCTCCCTGAACCTGGGACTTATTTGGTCTGGACTTAAGAAAAAAGTCTTGGAGGGTTTACAAAGGCATTTGGAGACCACTGGCTGAGAGACTGTCAGGTGTACGAATCTCAGACAAGTCACAGCTCCAGCAGGCCTGTGTGGGGTGTGCTTGCCCTGTAGACCTTGGGGATGAAGTCATGGCCCGGGGGATTTCCCGGACTTCCCCTCTGCTATTCTGGTGGATCTGGGGAGCAGCTAGCCAACCAAATGTTTCACAGAGGCATGACCAGAAAGCATGCTGGCTCAGACTATGCCAGACTTCAGGCTCCAAGCGCTGCAGTTACCAAGCTAGAGGTGCCCCCTGCTCCTGCAGCTGGGCAGTGGGAGAAGAATATGCTGTCTGAACCAGGTGGTGGAGCAGACACATTACCATGAATGACAACCTGCATTCAAGCTCCCAGTTCACACCTGCAAAGGAGAGGGGTTTCACTAGTGGGGGAGCAGTGCTGCAGGTGTCTTTATTTATTGGATAGAGACAGCCAGAAATCAAAAGGAAAGGGGGACATAGAGAAGGAGAGAGAAAGAGAGACACCTGCAGTCCTGCTTCACCACTTCTAAAGCTTTCCCCCTGCAGGTGTGGGCCAGGGGTTTGAACTTAGGACCTTGTGCTTTGTAACATGTGCGTTCAACCAGACGCACCACCACCCAGCCCCTGCAGGTCTCCCCCCCTCCCTCTCCTGCCTCTCACCTTCTATTAACCAATACTTAATAATAATAATAGTAACAAAAGACGATGAAAAACTGGGAGTGGTGGAGTTATGTAGGCAGAGTCCCAGTAATAATCCTGGTAGCAAAAATTAGGGGGAAAACTTTCTTTACAGTCCGTGTTTTTTTAAATAAAAATTATCAAGGCTTGTGAAATCATACGTTTCAGGTTTTAGAATTCCACATCTGTCTGCACTGCTTCAGGATCACCACCCAAAGCCCAGTTTCCATCCGTCACCATGCGATTGACCCCCCCACACACACTCCTCAGCCCCCTTTCCCTCTGCTTAACCACCAGTCTTTTCTCTGTTTCTGTTTTGTTATATATTTGCCCATACTCTTTTAATTTCTTTAAAAACATATTTTTTGCTACTCTTCGTGGATTCCCTCTCTCTTTTTTAGAAGATACAGTTTTTGGGATTTGGGCAGTAGCGCAGCAGGTTAAGTGCACGTGGCGTGAAGCGCAAGGAACAAAGTAAGGATCTGGGCTTGATCCCTGTTTGAGCCCCCGGCCCCCCACCTGCAGGGGAGTCGCTTCACAGGTGGTGAAGCAGGTCTGCAGGTGTCTATCTTTCTTTCCCCTTCTCTGTCTTCCCCTCCTCTCTCTATTTCTCTCTGTCCTATCCAACAACGACATCAATTACAACAACAAGGGCAACAAAAGGGAATAAGTAAATAAATATTTTTTAAAAAGATACAGTTTTTTAAAAATCTATTTATTTTATTTTGCATAGAAACAGAGAGAAATTTAGACAGGAGGAGATAGAGAGAGGTCTGTAGCACAAATTCACCACTTGTGAGGCTTCCCCCCTTTAGGTGGGGTCCAAGGGCTTGAACCCAGGTCCTTGCTCACTGTAACTCGAGTGCTCTGCTGGGTACACCACCGCCCAGCCCCTCTTCATGGAGTTTCTTAGTTGTTGTTCCTGTGGACAAAGCACTGTGTCATCCTTGCCGGGCCCCCAGGGGAGCTCGCTGACCAGCGGCTGAGAACATAGGACATGTGGGGTGGCCTCTTGCTTCCAGCAAAATGCATTTCTTGAAGACTCATTAGTCTTGAAACTCGGCTCCAGGGAGAAATGAAAACCCAGCGAGTCAGATGTGGGAGCATGGCAGCCAGAACTCCACTGGGAGCAGAGACTAGAAATGAGGAGGCAGACACTGAGCCCTTCAGGAGGCCCCAGGGCCTCAAGTCTGCATGGACAACTAGGCACATGGGAGCTTCATGCTGTCCCAGCTCAGCCTCCGTGGCCTCCATCCTACCCCAGGCGTTCATTCTTCCTTCTTGTCTTGCTCGTGTAGGGTCCACCGGGGCTGCCTGGCAAGACAGGACCAAAGGGAGAAAAGGTAGGAGCTGCTTCTCCCTCCACACTGCCTCGCCTGTCCATTTCTGGGGGTGCCACTGAGGCTGAGATCCTGCCCCCCCACCCCGCCCCGCTGTCTCAGCCTGGCCCGTACTCCCAGCCCCAGCCCTCCTTCTGCTCCCTGCCAGCACTTCCCTTCTGAAGCGGCCTCTGCTGACCTGTCTTCTCCATCCACAGGGGGAGCTTGGCCGGCCCGGAAGGAAGGTATGGTCCATGCTGTTCTGGCAGCATTGCACGGGGAACTCTGCCTCTCGTGCGTGTGAGTGCTTGCACGTGCACACCCAGAGGTGGGGGAGCCCGCTCCTCAGGGGCACAAGGCAGGCAAGCCACAGCCTCCCCCTTTCTGCCGACCTCTTTGACTGGGGCAGGAACCCACTGGTGCCTGGGGTTCAGATCTCTGCCCCAGATCACACTGCCCCAGCCTCGTACCATCTCTCCCCACCACCCCCCGGAGAAACCCACAGCTCACAGTGACTCACGCTGGCCACTTGATTAAAAGGGGGTTACCGACAGAAACCAGTGGCTCTTGCTTTGGGGCCCTGAGGAGGTGACACCCAGGGTTTTCACTAAGAGTGCCCACTTTCTTGGTCCTCAGCCATCGGAGGGTGAGAGGGAAGGTGCTAGAGGCTTCATGGGGTGGGGTGGAGGTTCCTTGCTCCCCTAGCAGCCCCAGAGACAAGTGTTAATTAACCCGTGGGAGGAGGGACACCAGCCTAGTCTGACTTCTGTTCTTCCTCTTTGAAGGGTAGACCTGGCCCCCCGGGTGTCCCTGGCATGCCTGGGCCTAGTGGCAGACCTGGTCCCCATGGACCCAGGGTAAGTGTGATATGCTGTCAGAACGTGGGGGTAGAGACGGTGGCTGAAGGGAGGGAGACTCACTTCCCCAAGACAGAAGAAGAGGGCACAAGGACTGCCCGGGGAGGGACGCAAACAGCCCCCTTTAGCAGGACGGCGAGAACTTATCAGTCCCCAAGGCTCTGCTCTCAGGCATGAGGAGAAACCTGGGTGGGGGGGGGGGGCAGTCTCCTCTCTCTCAGGCCCTTGCCGCTCCTCCATCCTGAGAGCTAGCATGCAGCTCTGCGGTTTCCCTGAGCTGTCTCCTGAGGACAGCCGTTGGCTCAGCATGCTGATAAGGCAGGGGGTGGGGGCGGGGGTGCCACTGACTGAAAGGATTGAAGTCTCCCTTTCAGAGAGGGAGCCCGGGATGCTGACCAGGTACCCTTCCTCAGACTAGTCACGCAAAGTCACAGCTTGGATCCTGTTCTCACTCTTAGATGTTTGTGTGTAAGAACTGTAACATGTACGTTTCACCTGCAGATGTCAGGAGTGGGCAGGTGAAGGGCAGGTGAAGGGCAGGTGAATGGTTTTTTTGGTTTTTTGTTTGTTTGTTTATTTGTTTTGTCATCTCTGCTGCTTTACTGCTCAGGGATGACTTTCTCAGATAGAAACAGAGGGAGTCAGGCAGTAGTGCAGCGGGTTAAGCGCAGGTGGCACAAAGCATAAGGATCCCGGTTTGAGCCCTCGGCTCCCCACCTGCAGGAGAGTCGCTTCACAGGTGGTGAAGCAGGTCTGCAGGTGTCTGTCTTTCTCTTCCCCTCTCTGTCTTCCCCTCCTCTCTCCATTTCTCTCTGACCTATCCAATGACAGCAGCAACAACAACTATAATAACCACAGCAATGGCAACAAAAGGCAACACACAACCACACAATGGCAACAAAAGGGGAAAAAATGGCCTCCAGGAGCAGTGGATTCATGGTGCAGGCACCAAGCGCCAGCAATAACCCTGGAGGCGAAAAAAGAAAGAAAGAGAGAGAGAGAGAGAGAAAGAAAGAGAGAGAGAGAGAGAGAGAGAGAGAGAGAGAGAGAGAGAGAGAAAGAAAGAAAGAAAGAAAGAAAGAAAGAAAGAAAGAAAGAAAGAAAGAAAGAAAGAAAGAAGAAAGAAAGAAGCAGAGAGGCAGGGGCCGGGTGGTGGTGCACCTGGTTGAGCGCGCACGCGCACATGTTAGGCGCATGAGGACCCAGGTTCAAGCCACTGGTCCCCACCTGCAGGGGGAAAGCTTTGAGACTGGTAAAGCAGGGCTGCAGGTGTCTCTCTGCTTCTCTATCTCCCCCTCCTCTCAATTTCTGGCTGTCTCTGTCCAATAAATAGAGATAATAAAAAAAAATTTTAATAAAAAAAAAACCAAAACTTTACCCTCTTTAAAAGAAAGAAAGAAAGGAAGGAAGGAAGGAAGAAAGAAAGGAAGGAAGGAAGGAAGGAAGGAAGGAAGGAAGGAAGGAAGGAAGGAAGGAAGAAGGAAAGAAAAAGAAAGAAAGAGGCAGAGGAAGAAACCAGGCCTTCCTACAAGGTGATCGCGCTCCGATCTGGGGAGCACACCTGGCAAAGCAGTGTGACACCCAAGCGAGCTGTTTTGCCGGCCTGAGGACATTTCTCTTCAAAAGCAGTTGACGGTGTCTTTGACGGCTGAGCCCTGAGACCATCTGGTCACTGTAACTGAGGAACAGAATCTCAAATTTTTCATTAAACGTCCATTTGCTTTTTAAAATTGTGATTCAGTTTTTGAGAATATAGTAAGCATATTTCTTTAGAGCAACTTAAATGTGTTAATTATTTTTCATAATTTACTTATTTTTGTTTACTTTTTTTTTTTTTAAGCCAGAGCACTACTCAGCTCTGGCTTATGGTAATGCTGGGGGATTGAACCTGAAACCTCAGGCATGAAAGTATGTTTTTTTTTTTTTTTTGAAAGAATTTATTTATTTATTCATGAAAAAGATAGGAGGAGAGAAAGAACCAGCCATAACTCTGGTACATGTGCTGCTGGGGATCGAACTCAAGACCTCATGCTTGACAGGCTAGTGCCTTAGCCACTGTGCCACCTCCCGGACCACTGAAAGTATGTTTGTATAAGCACTATGCTACCCTCTGAGCCCTAATTCATTATTTGTAAATGTAAAGATATAAATGTTATGAATTCAGTGCAAATCAAGTATTTCAGATGAAAATTAGAACTTTAATTGAGAAATAATATAGATATAAAATACATAGCAAGTTTTAATTACTTTTAAAAATAGAATTTAAATATTTCACTAATAATTTTCATATTGGTTATATGTTGACATAATGCCTAATTAATTAGATTAAATAAAAATATGTATTAATGTCCATTTTAGTGGTTAGGAGGCAATACAATGGATAAAGTATTATTGAACTCTCAAGCATGTGGTTCCAAGTTTGCTCCCTGGCATCACATGTGCCAAAGTGATACCCTGGTTCTCTCTCCCTAATTAATTAATTCATTGTAATTAATTAATTGATTGATTGACTAATTTAAATTAATCTTACCTATTAAGTTTATCTTATAATATGGCTTCTAAACAGTTAAAAAATAAGTATGTAACTCCCCTTATATTTTGAGAGGTAGGTGATTTTTTTTAAGTTGGAACCTATTAACAATCTTGCAAGAAACAGCTTTTTAAAAAATATTTATTTATTTATTCCCTTTTGTTGCCCTTGTTGTTTTATTGTTGTAGTTATTATTGTTGTTGTTATTGATGTCGTCATTGTTGGATAGGACAGAGAGAAATGGAGAGAAGAGGGGAAGACAGAGGGGGAGAGAAAGATAGACACCTGCAGACCTACTTCACCTCCTGTGAAGCGACTCCCCTTCAGGCGGGGAGCCGGGGCTGGAACCGGGATCCTTATGCCATCCTTGCACTTTGCGCCGCATGCGCTTAACCTGCTGGGCTACTGCCCAACTCCCAGTAGGTGATGTTTTGTAGGTCAGTGCTGGTATAGAGTTTCTTCAATACAAAGAGTGCTAAACCATTCTGAGAATGCACTGAGCCCTCGCACCCTACCCCTAAACTCCAAATCTTCCTTCGTTTCCTGCTTCACTGTAAGATGCACCCAGAGGCTACTGTTCAGCATGACTGCAAACTTAAGTGGGTCTATTCATGCCATGTATCTGGAAGGTCCTCCTTATGCAAAGAGTAAAATAGATGAAGTTTTTTTCCCGATGGAGTTCTCTGAGGTCCCAGTGCCCCATGCTCTCTCCCCTACCCCCTTCATCACCCTCTCTAATAAAAGACTAGGTATCGGGGCCAGGTGGTGGTGCACCTGGTTGAGGGACATGTTACAGTGTGAAAGGACCTGGGTTCAAGACCCTGGCCCCCACCTGCAGGGGAAAAGCTTTGCAAGTGGTGAAGCAGGGCTGCAGGTGTCTCTCTGTCTATCTTTTCTTCCCTCTTGATTTCTGGCTGTTTCCATCCAATAAATATAATTTTAAAAAATGCTTTAAAAAATTTTTTTCGGGAGTCGGGCGGTAGCGCAGTGGGTTAAGCGCAGGTGGCGCTAAGCACAAGAACCAGCGGAAGGATCCCTGTTTGAGCCCCCGGCTCCCCACCTGCAGGGGAGTCGCTTCGCAGGTGGTGAAGCAGGTCTGCAGGTGTCTGTCTCTCCCCCTCTCTATCTTCCCCTCCTCTCTCCATTTCTCTCTGTCCTATCCAACAACAATGACATCAATAATAACTACAACAATAAAAAAAATTTTTTTAATTTAAAAAAAGACTAGGTATCCATCAATTTCCAATATCTAGTAACCATCAAGTTTGAGATCTGACTTAGACAACTTCATTTAGTAGTTTAAAAAATTTAATTAATTTTTAAAAATATTAATTTTATTTATTTATTCCCTTTTGTTGCCTTTGTTTTTTTACTGTTGTAGTTATTATTGTTGTTGCTATTGATGTCATAGTTGTTGGATAGGACAGAGAGAAACGGAGAGAGGAGGGGAAGACAGAGAGGGGGAGAGAAAGATAGACACTTGCAGACCTGCTTCACCGCCTGTGAAGTGACTCCCCTTCAGGTGGGGAGCCGGGGCTTGAACTGGGATCCTTATGCCAGTCCTTGCGCTTTGCGCCACCTGTGCTTAACCCGCTGTGCAACTGCCCGACTCCCAATTAATTAATTTTTTATAGAAACAAAAAAAATGGGGAGGGAAGAGGGAGGGAGGAAGGGAGAGAGATAGAGATAGATAGATAGATAGATAGATAGATAGATAGATAGATAGATAGATAGATAGATACAGCATTGCTTCACTGCTCATGAACACTGATTCCTACCCTACAGGTAGGGACCAGGGACTTGAACCTGGATCCTGCTGCACTGTGACAGGTGCACTCTTCTGGATGCCCTAAAGCATGGCCCCCTCATTTTATAGTTTATCTCAAGTACTGACATGAGATACATGTACAGAGCCTTGAACCCCTGGGGTGAGCAAGGGAGCCTCTGGAGACCTCAGCCTCACAAGCCAGCCTCAACCTTGTCCTTGACACGTCCGGCTCAGTTTTCTTAGGGCCTATCACTATGGGTCTCCCGTTCTTCTAATTCCCACAGGGTGAAAAAGGTGACCTGGGTGTGATGGGCTTGCCAGGGTCAAGAGGACCAATGGGCTCCAAGGTCAGTGTGCTGGTCCAGGGGGTGCTGTTAGGTCATCTCAGTAAGGGTCTGGAGGAGCTGCTTCTCACAAAGATGGCGACCAGATGGGGCTGACGTCGGGGACTGGGGAGTGTCCCTTGCCAGGGTGCTGGCCTTTCTGTCCCTTTGAGAGGACATCATACCCTTCTGTTCTCCTGGGCAACAAGGGTCAATCCTCTGGATAACACAGTTGAGGCAGAACTTCCTTCAGTTCTCTGGGTGGAGAGGGTAAGAACATTGTCTTTCTGAGGCCTGCTGTAGACACAGCCCTTGGGGACATCTTTGCAATTGTCACTGTGCTCACCACTCAAGCTGGCTGTGCAGTGTGCAGACATGCCTCCTCACCCCATCCAGGGATTCCTTTCACTCTTACAGCAAACTCAAGGACCCTGCAGGGCTGACTGTAAATGCGTCTTCTGCTTTCTTTCAGGGACAGCCTGGATCCAGAGGGGAAAAGGTTAGTATTGTCTGCGCCAGCTGCTAGAATCTAGTCTAGGCTCTGAGCCCTGGGGATTAGGGAAGAGCAAAGAGCTGTCCAGCATCAGTGGGCTAAGAGGCAGGGACCTTCTGGAATAGGGCAGACAGCACAGTGACAAGCTTATGATGCCTGGAAGCTGAGGGTCCATGGCACAGGAGAGCAAGTTAAGGCTGAGCAGGTAGAACAAGAATAGAGAGGGGCCCCTTCATGACCTCCTTATCTGTCAAAAGCAAAAACAAAGCACCCCGCCAGAACATGGGTGAGGGTGAGGAGCCCAGAATTTCCTTTTCTTTTCTTTTACCTCCAGGGTTACTGCTGGGGCTCGGTGCCTGCACTATGAATCCACTGCTCCTGGAGGCCTTTTATTTTCCCCTTTTGTTGTCCTTGTTGTTTATCATTGTTGTTATTATTGTTGTCATTGTTGTTGGAGAGGATAGAGAGAAATGGAGAGAGGAGGGGAAGACAGAGAAGGGGAGAGAAAGACAGACACCTACAGACCTGCTTCACCACCTGTGAAGTGACTCCCCCCCTACAGGTGGGGGCCCAGGGGCTCGAAAGGGGACCCTTATAACAGTCCTTGTGCTTCACGCCATGTGCGCTTAACCTGCTGCTCCACCACCCAGCCCCAGGAGCCCAGAATTTTCTAGAATGCCCTTTGTCAATGCAAGATTTCCTTAGGGGGCACACCTAAAAGGCAAATCAAAACATATTTCTTCCATGGGTAAGTCACTTAATTGCAGAGACTCTTTCTCTGCCTAGAAAATAAGGGTATTGCTTCGAGAGGCTTTCAGTTTGAGATGCCCAATTCCCGCCCTGCCGCCGCATGCTGTCAACTCACTGATGCCTGTGATTCCTTTCTAGGGCGCCCGAGGTGAAAGGGGGAACTTAGGTCCCAAAGGAGACAAGGTAATGGCCGCTCTCTATATATTATGACAGAGAGGACTTGAGAAGGAAGGGCATAGAGAGGAAGAAAGAAAGAGAGACCTGCAGTACTTTATCGTCTTCCCCGCTGCAAGTGATGGCTGGGGACTTGAACCCAAGTCCTTGAGCATGGGAATGTGTGTTCTCAACTGCATGTACCATGACCCATCTCAGTAATGACCCCTCTTTAGAAACCATAAAAGCTTTAGAAACAATTTCAATAAAATTGGACCAGTGTTGCAACACCTTTTCATTTGTCAAGAGAAAGTAGGTGGCCAGTATGTTTTCATTAGTATCTGCAGAACCAGCAGTTGGCTGAGCAGTTCTGTAATACCAATATTGAGAAAACAGCAGTATGGGACGAATAATACATGGACTGTGTTGGGGCTGGAAATGCATGCTCACAGGGACAGAACTCACCAGACCATGCAGAGCACCTTGGCCAGCACCAGGGGGAGCTCTATGGATGGTGGAGTGAGGCTGTGGGGGTCGCTTTCCATTTCTAAAATAATGAAGGAAAAAACCAGTCTTAGGAGGCCATTCAATGGTGGTATCAGGCATGTGTGATATCCTGCCTTTATTCACTGGTGCTACAAAAACTACTATGTTATTTTTCTGCATATAAAAAGAAAAGATAGTGGTCCGGGAGGTGGCGCAGTGGTTAAGGCACTAGACTCTCAAGCATGAGGTCCTGAGTTCGATCCCTGGCAGCACATGTACCAGAGTGATGGCTGGTTCTTTCTCTCCTCCTATCTTTCTCAGGAATAAATAAATAAATTTTTTTTTAAAAAAAGATAAGATAAATTGTAGTAGACATGTCATCCTCAGTCCACCTCCCTCTTGTGGACTGACAGGGAGGAAATGGTAGATGACATTCCATTTTTTAAAATTTATTATTGAACAGAGACAGACAGAAATTGAGAGGGGAGGAGGAGACAGAGAGGGAGAGAGATAGAGAAACACCTGCAGCCCTGCTTCACCACTCGTGAAGCTTTCCCCCTGCAGGTGGGGACCAGGGGCTTGAACCCGGATCCTTGTGCAGTGTAATGTGGGCATTTAACCAGGTGCGCCACCGCCTGGTCCCATAGATGACTCCTTACAGGTGTGGTTTCAGAGATCACTCTGTGTTGCTGTCTTCACAGGGCTTCCCCGGAGTTCCTGGTATGTTGGGGCAGAAAGTAAGTACCAAGGTGTAGCACAAAGGGGCCTCAGTAGCGAAACATTAGCTTGTCAAGTCCAGTCCATGTTCTGCTGTCCGTCTGTCCCTGCGCCACATGAACACTGCCAGAGAGGGTCCCATGGATGGTGGAACAGTGCTGTGGCGTTTCTCCTTCTCTCTCACAATCTCTCTCACTCTAAGAAAAAGAGTCCAAAATTCTATTTCTAGAATATTGAACTGAGGAAACTATTTTTGTGTTTTGTGCCTGAAGCCCTGGGTCATTTTGCATTAAACACACACACACACACACACACACACACACACACACCCTTCTATCTAGCACAACACACAAGACCTCCTCTGCCTCTGTGCCCACTAGGCAGGAAAGTGGGTGGCTCTATGGGAGAGTCTGGGCTGGGTAGGGGGTGAGTTACCACACACGGGAGTGACAAAAAGCAGGATGTGGATCCCTCCCTCCAGTTCAGGGGATAAAGATGTCCCAGGTGGCTCAAGAAACCCTTCCATAGGGGACGTAGCCATGTTCAAAAGCAGAAAGCTTTCTGACAAGGGCTCAGGCCTGTGCTGTACTGGTCAAGGGCCCCATTGAGAGGACGTGTCTCGTGGGCTCAGTGCCACCACTGACTGCACTCAGCGGGCAAGCCCTCCAGATAGTACAAGGACCACCAGGGCACACAGTCATTGTAGGCATCTATGTGTGTATGTATGTATTTTGGATAGAGACAGAAACTGAAAGGGTAAAGGAGAGAGAGAGGGAGAAAGAGAGGCACCTGCAGCACTGCTTCACCACTGGAAAAGCTTTCCCCCTGCAGGTGGGGCCTGGGGCTTAAACCTGGGTCCTTGTGCGTGATAATGTGTGCGCTCAGTCAGGTACACCACCCTCTGGCCCACCACCCTCTGGCCCCACACAGTCATTTTATCTGGGAGGTAGCAAGTGTATTTTAGTGATTTTTTACCTTTTTTTTTCTTGCTTTTACTTTAAATTGTTTTTGTTTTTCTTTAATTTGTTTTCCTTGTTGTTTATCATTGTTGTTGTGTTGTTATTGCTGTTATTGGTATTTGCTGCCATCGTTGTTGGATAGGACAGAGAGAAATGGAGAGAGGAGGGGAAGACAGAGAGGGGGAGAGAAAGACAGACACCTGCAGACCTGCTTCACCGTTTGTGAAATGACTCCCCTGCAGGTGGGGAGCCGGGGGCTCGAACCAGGATCCTTAGGCCAGTCCCTGCACTTTCCACCACGTGCGCTTAACTAGCTATGGGGAAACTGTTTGAACTTTAGCCTCAGGGCACATATTTTTCAAAGCAAAACATAGAACCCTTTATTCTCATGCTCACTACTTTTTTTAAATGCACCCTAAAGTTTTACTCTGCAAATTCTCCTAAACAGTATTATTCTCTGTTCTTTACCAGCCAACAGAGGTCAAGCAACTTCAATCATCAAGCATTAGTTTATTTTAATTTATCTCTGCCTTAGGGGGGTGAAAAAAAAAGTTTCTGCTACCCTAGTTGCAGTGTTGGGATAGAAATAAATAGATTAATTATATAAACAAATTAAAGGAAACATTAAAAGAGAAAAATAATTGTATTATGGAACAGGGAGGCTAGGCTTTCCTTCAATGCAGCAGTGAGCACCGAGGGATAATGAATGACTATGAAATTAGGCATGACAGCATCTCTGGCCTCTGTCCCATGTACTGGACTGGCTATTTAGAATTCTCTTTCCCTTTCATGGCAGGCTGTTTTAAGACAGGGCTGATATGATAACCATAATTAGGTCTTAGGAAGGAAATTAGATTAAGAAATTACTGGCTACTTCCAGTTGGTGAAGAAAAGGCCCACACTTCCTTCTGACAGTCTGTCCCCCCAAAATAAGGCTGTGTGCTGCTGTTTTCACTCAGCCCAACAAGACCATGACCATGGCCTCTATTTTTTTAAAACTATAATAACAATGACTTGTTTTTTAAAACATTTTATTTATTTATTTTATTTATTTTAATGAGACATACAGAGAGAGGGGAGAGAGAACAGTGTACTGCTGAGTTCTGGTTTATGGTGGTGCTGGGGATTAAACCTGGGACCTTGGAGCCTCAGGCATGAAAGTCTCTTTTTTTTTTTTTTCTTTCCTCCTCCAGGGTTATTGCTGGGCTCGGTGTCTGCACCATGAATCCACAGCTCCTGGAGGCCATTTTTTTCCCCCCTTTTGTTGCCCTTGTTGTAGCTTCGTTGTGGTTATTATTATTGCCCTTGTTGACGCAATTCGTTGTTGGATAGGACAGAGAGAAATGGAGAGAGGAGGGGAAGACAGAGAAGGGGAGAGAAAGATAGACACCTGCAGACCTGCTTCACCGCCTGTGAAGCGACTCCCCTGCAGGTGGGGAGCCGGGGGCTCGAACCGGGATCCTTACCCTGGTCCCTGCGCTTTGCGCCACATGCGCTTAACCCACTGCGCCACCGCCCGACCCCCGCATGAAAGTCTCTTTGCATAACCATCATGCTGTCTCCCCAGCCCATTGTGGCCTCTATTAAACGGTCAAGCAGACATCTTGATGACAGCCCACCGGCCTACATTCTCTTACTGCCTGGATAATAAAAGGACATGATGGGCTGGAAAGAAACTATATCGATTCAAGGAGATTTGCTGGTGAGGAAGGCTGGATGGGGCACATTCATTCCATTGGCTGAGCTGACAGAGCTGTCTGCTCAGTTCTTCCTGTAAAGGATTTATTTCCCTTTGGGTTCTGTCTCTTCGCACAATGTGAAAAGCCCTCTGGGCGTCTCTTGCTCTCTTTGAATTGGATGAGTCAGGCAAGGACGCGGCCTGGGCTTGTCAGCCATGACCTCTCTAGTGGGGAGTACTTGGATTTACACGGGGGCGTGCTGAACTGCGGAGGAGGCACTGGCAGTAGGAACCACCTTGTTGTGGGCTTGCAACCTAAAGACGCAGCAAACAGGCCTGGAATTCTCGAAGATGGGGAAGAACGTGAGAAACTGAAATGGAGAAAATGCATTTTTAGGAAAAGCTAGCCTTCAACTCTGAAATTCTGCACTTAGTTCTGACAGTGTAAAGTAGGATCTTTCCATCAGGAGTGTGGTCTACATTGTTCTCCGGAACTTACATAATAATTACACGGAGTGGACTCGAATCTAAGACTTCTCTCTCCACAAAGAGTCTTCCTGTAATTAAATAAAATGAGAAGGATAGAACTTAAACCAGCGTATACTAAGGGGTGGGGAAAATAGCCTCACAGAGGCCAGTAAATGAGCAGAATCATGGCGATTGTCACTATCAGGCCCAACAATTTAAAAACCCAAGAGTTGAATCTGAAATAAAACAACATAAAATTTCCTCTTTCAAAAACTCTATTTACTTATTTTACATAGAGACAGGGAGAAATTGAGAGGAGAGGGGGAAAGAGAGAGAGAGAGACCCACAGCACTGCCTTGCCACTTGTGAAGCTTCTTCCCTGCAGGTGGGGAGAGGGGGCTTGAACTCGAGTCCTTGTGGATGAGAAAGCGCACACTCAACAGGGTACACGATCACCTCCCCACCCCTTAAAATTTCAACTAAGTGCAAGCGTTTCTCCCCACGACACGTAATGTGTCCCACCGGCACACACGTCTGCGATGCGCTAGCTATCTGCTTAAAGCCATTCTGGAGGCTGATTTGGACATTTGTCTCTCCCAGATCATAAGTCCCCCCCCCCCAGATAATCTCCTTTCCTTCTTCTTCCTTGGGGGGGAAAAAACTATTTGCACATAATCCCATCACTATCCCAGTCACCCAGGACAGCCCACTCGGGAAAGGTCTGGAACGACCAGGCACATTGCCCTTGATTGTTCAAACACAGAGACACATGTCTGCCACCCATGCCCACATCTCTCCTTCTCTGCCTCCTTCCCAGGGTGAAATGGGCCCAAAGGGCGAGCCTGGCATAGCAGGCCACCGGGGACCCATAGGAAGACCAGGAAAACGAGGAAAGCAGGTAAGGATCCCTGGGTCTTCTGCACCCCTGGAGTCAGACCCTTCCAGGTTGGGGGTTGTGGAGAGCCAGGAGGGTGGAGTAAGTGACAGGTGTGTCACAGACTCAGTCTTCAGTAGAAACAGCACCATTGCTTGCAACTCCTTGCTCCTCTCGTTGACCATGGTTTGAGGTGGGTGGAATGGAATGCACTATTCAAACTGAGACCAGGACCGGAAGCAAGAGTGGATTTTTCCCCTCTTTGTTGCCCTTGTTGTTGTAGTCTTGTTGTGGTTATTATTGTTATTGTTGATGTCGCTCGATAGGACACAGAGAAATGGAGAGAGAAGGGGAAGATAGAGAGGGAGAGAAAGGCACCTGCAGACCTGCTTCACCGCCTGTGAAGCGACTCCCCTGGCATAAAGGAATGTGTTTGTTTGTCTGTTTGTTTTGTCTTCAGGGTTTTTGCGGGGGTTTGGTGCCTGCACTATGAATCCACTGCTCCTGGAGGCCATTTTTCCCATTTTGTTGCCCTCGTTGTGAACCCTTGTTGTTGTTATTATTATTATTGTCATTGCTGCTTGTTGTTGTTGTTGGATAGGACAGAGAGAAATGGAAAGAAGAGGAGAGACAGAGAGGGGGCGAGAAAGACAGACACCTTGCGACCCGCTTCACTGCCCGTGAAGCAACCCCCCTGCAGGTGGGGAGCCGGGGGCTCAAACCAGAATCCTTGTGCAGGTCCTTGCACTTCATGCCATAATGAATTTCAAAGTCAGAAAAATTTTAGATACCACCTCATTCAGTCCATTACACTTAGTCACAGAGAAGCTAAGGACTGGGGAAATAGAGCAGAGGGCCTTCCTAGGACTCCCCCTCTGCCAGTTACCAAGTTACCAGTTTCTGAGAACAGAAAAAGTGAAGGCCTGCTTCTCCTCATTCTGCAACTTCTCCCATCACCTTCCTGCCTCCGGATTGATTCACCTAATGATAGGCCCAAGAAAACAGCTCTTGGCTGTCATAAAAATAGCTACTTAAAGAGACAGAAAAACTTCCTTGAGGGAGATCACCAAGGACACAGAGAAAGAAAAAAAAAGAGTTCCTTTCCTGGAAAGTACTGCTCAGATCATCAACCAGCTTATGGAGAGGAGAGATGACTTGTTCTGAGCAGATGACCAATAAGAAGTATGTTCCAGGTGTCTGGCGGTAGTGCAGCGGGTCAAGCGCATATGGCGCAAAGTGCAAGGACTGGCATTAAGGATCCCGGTTTGAGCCCCCGGCTCCCCACCTGTAGGGGAGTCGATTCACAGGCGGTGAAGCAGGTCTGCAGGTGTCTGTCTTTCTCTCCCTCTCTGTCTTCTCTGTCTTCCCCTCCTCTCTCCATTTCTCTCCGTTCTATCCAACAACAATAATAACTACAACAACAAAACAAACAAACAAACAAAAAACAAGGGCAACAAAAGAGAATAAATAAATTAATATATGTTAAAAAAAAAAAAAAAGTATGTTCCCTTACTGCTAGTGTCAGAATCGAGGAACACTTCCAGCCCCTTCAAGCTGTGGCACTTCCTGTCCTCACAGCCAGGTCCCATGGCTGTTAGCAAAACAAGCCTCAGCTGTGGCTATATTAAGCTGGTGTGACTTCCTTGGCCACTCTTGACCCGCCTTGGTCACCTCATGGAATGCTTCAGCTTGGGCAGAGGCTTAAGAATTCCTTCCATCAGGGTGGAATTGGAAACCATCTCTGACCTCCCGGGTTTTATATTAAGAGCTTAAGGACTCCTTGAATGTGGCAGGAGAGCCCTCAGGGCTGTGTTGACAAGACAGCAGGCCCTAAGTCACCGTGGTGACTAGAAAGGAGTGCCAGGCATGCCTGCTTCTCAAAGGTGGGCAAAGTGATGCCTTATCAAGTGGACAAGCCAGCCAACGCACAAGTGTAGAAAGGGGATCCAGGTCAAAGATACCAGTCTCCAATAACAATGACAACAGTAATAGTAACTACAACAATAAAACAACAAGAGCAACAAAAGGGGAATAAATAAACAAATATAAAAAAGTTAAAGAAAAAAAGATACCAGTCATCGGGTCTGGGTGGTGTCACAACTGGGTGAGCATCCATACTGCAGTGCACAAGGACCTGGGTTCAAGACCTGGTCCCCACAGCAGGGGGGAAGCATTGTGCACCCATAAAGCTGTCTCTATCAAATACATAAATAAAGATAATTTAAGAAAAAGATACCACTCATCAACTGTCATCCTGTTAGATCAAGGACAACCACAGACACTTAACAAATCATTCTGGAAAGAGCCTACAGCTGGCCTTGGTTTCTGGGTCTTTTTTTTTTTTTTAATTTAATTAATTTATTTTTTAAAGTTAACGGTCTCTTGCACCAACCACCTTATTTGTTTTTAAATATTTTATTTATTTATGAGAAAGATAGGAGGAGAGAGAGAAAACCAGACATCACTCTGGCACATGTGCTGCCAGGGATCCAACTCGGGACCTCATGCTTGAGAGTCCAAAGCTTTACCACTGTGCCACCTCCCGGACCACTTCTGGGTCATTCTTAAGGTCTTCCCTCAATGGGGAATGTTCGCTTCTGACCCTCCTAGACTAGGCGGCTAAGAGAACACGCCCTCTGAGAAAATGAGGGTTTTTCTAAAGGTGTGAAAAAGATAAAAACCAAGTCGGGTGCTGTGGTTGTCTAATCGTCCTACACAGTCCTTGGTTCTGTGAGAAGATGCTCTCGCCTCTGACACCTTAGCCAGCCTGCCAGGAGACCTATGCAGATGTCTGCTTACTGCTTCCCTTTTACAGACAAGACTACTGAGCCGCAGAGCCTTTACAACAGGTAGCCAGGGTCTCGTGGTCAAGGAAAAGACCCAGATCTCTAGATTTACAGCTCCACAAAGCCTCGTTGTGTCTTCAGCTTCCTCTTCCTCCTTGACTTGACCTGGGTGAGGGAGGCGGGCAAGATAGGTTGCCTCCCACAGAAAGCTTGTCATTCTAAGGGGAGACGCTGATGGAATGATCATACATATAATTGTAGGGTTATAATCTTGGATAAAGGCCATGAAGAAAAAGAATTCTGAGAGCCTGTGGCTCAGAGAACTGACTCAGTCTGGCAAGGACTCAAGGAGGGGTTTGTGACACCAACATATGAGCCAAGAGCTGAGGGGTGGAAGTTTGTTGGGCAGAGGGCAGAAAGAGGAGTTTGGCACAGAGAGAACAGCCTTGAGAAGGTAGAAAAAAGGAGTGGTACCATCGAGGATGAAAAATACCAAAAGGCTAAAATGAGACCAGACTATCTAGCGAGGAAGAGCTTTGTAGGTTCAATGAAGGAGCTGGGCCTTTGTCTTGAGAGCAACAGGCAGCCATTGAGAGGAACCTACTCTTGTGATGGGCTAGAAATAGTCCTGGCATGTGGGCAGAAGGGCTAAACTCTTGTCCCAATTCTGCTGTCTCCAGGCTCAGTGACCTGAGTAAATCTTTGCTCCTTGCTGAGTCTCAGTTTCCTCTTGGGCTCAGTGAAGGGAGTGGGTGGAGTTGGATCCTTTCAGCTGTCCTGTGCCATGTTTTCAGAACAAAGTGAGAAGCACTGCCTGAAAATTACATCCATCGCTCCCTCAAACACTGCCTGACCTGAACCTTTTTAAAAAATACCTGAACCTTTTTAAAAAATATTTTTTAAATAGTTAATTTTCTCTTTAGTTGCACTTGTTGTTTTGTTGCTGTAGTTATTATTATTGTTGTTATTGATGTCGTTGTTGGATAGGACAGAGAGAAATGGAGAGAGGAGGGGAAGACAGAGGGGGGAGAGGAAGATAGACGTCTGCAGACCTGCTTCACCGCCTGTGAAGCGACTCCCCTGCAGGTGGGAAGCTGGGGGCTCGAACCAGGATCCTTACTCCGGTCCTTGCGCTTTGCACCATGTGTGCTTAACTGGCTGCGCCACCGCCCGGCTCCTGACCTGAATCTTTTAGGAACCTGCTGGTCAAGACGTTTGGGACTGTGCTCTGTCTTAGCCTCTGGTTTGCAAGTGTAAGATGGTTCCTCATATAAAGAAAAATGGGAAAGAAAGTTTCTCAAGTTGTATTGTCCTAACAGGACCTGTCATTGTTTTCTCTCAGGGACAGAAAGGAGACAGTGGAATCATGGGCCCACCAGGCAAGCCTGGGCCTTCTGGTCAACCTGGCAGACCAGGTCCTCCAGGGCCCCCAGGCCCTCTGTCTGCAGGTAAGTGATGCACAGACTCGTTCACTTGATCTAGAGCGTTGCCTTCTAAACCAGCCTTCTTAGAGTGGACACGGGAGATGTCAGCAGCGATCTGTTTGCATGTTTTGAGTTAGAAACTGCTGGAGATGGCAGCCTGGGAGTTGGCACTGTGAATAAAACACTGACTTCTCAAGTATGAGGTCCTGAGTTCAATCCCCACCACTGCATGTGTCAGAATGATGCTCTGGTTCATTCTCTCTCTCTCTTCTTCCTCTTCCTCTCTCTCTCCTCATTAATAAGTATTTGGTAAGTAAATCTTTGAAAAAAAAGGAAATTGTCACAAATGTTCTTATATTCATATTCTCTCCTTTATTCAACTTTTATGCAAGGGATAAACACCATTCTTACTTTGTCTAAGCATTCTGATGAGCAAAGTGAGGAGAGAAATATACTATGTTGTGGGCGCTGGGTGACAGCACATCTGGCACAGTGCACGTTATAATGCACAAGGTCCACGAGGGGGAGCAATTGTGATTTAAAAAGCCATCAGAGGATGGCTTCCAGCCTTTGATCTATCCTGTGCTCCGCTGAAATACATTTAACCCAAGGCCATGTGGTCTGTGGGAGCTGGTACCCACTGTCTCTATGCCATGCTTGGGTATTAGGGCATTTCTATGGCTGGGAATCATGGTCCCTGGGGTTCAGTTTCCTAAGGAATATGCCACCAACATCCCTTCTGAGACCTTCTCTCTTCTCAGGACATCAGGGGTCTCTATCCTTTCTTTGTCTAGGAGGAATGCCTTTTTTTCTCGCCTCCAGCTTCCCAGCCACCAAAAAAAAAAAAAAAAACACAAAAAACAAAAAACTCTTAGGACCTTTGTCCTGAGAAGCCAGGAAGAAGACTTTGTCTTCTAATAGTACTGGTGGGCAGGAGCAGACAGCATAATGGCTATGCAAAGAGACTCTCATGCCTGAGGCTCTAAAGTCCCAGGTTCAGTCCCCCACACCATCATAAGCCAGAGCTGATCAGCTCTCTGGTATAAAACAAAACACAACAGTAATAGCTATTAACAAGGACAGGAAATCACCACGTTTCACTACTCCATCCTTTAGAGAAGAGAAGAGGAAGAAATCATGGGAGAACAAGCATTAGTGAGAAGGCTGACAGTTATTATGCCACATTGCTTTCTGTTTTATTACGGGAATTGGATCTGACATGAAACCCCGGCCTTGTGCTCATGCCTGTGTTTCCGTGGGTTGACCAGATAGCCACTGGGGGACAGAGAAACTGCTGCCACTCTGTGCTTTTCTTCTATTTTTTAAAATTGTTATTTATTCATTTATTCCCTTTTGTTGCCCTTGTTGTTTTATCATTGTAGTTATTGTTGTTGTTATTGATGTCGTCGTTGTTGGATAGGACGGAGAGAAATGGAGAGAGGAGGGGAAGACAGAGAGGGGGAAAGAAAGACAGACACCTGCAGACCTGCTTCACCGCCCGTGAAGCGACTCCCCTGCAGGTGGGGAGCCGGGGGCTCGAACCGGGATCCTTACGCCGGTCCCTGCGCTTTGCACCACCTGTGCTTAACCCACTGCGCCACCGCCCGACTCCCCGACTCTGTGCTTTTCCTCTTGAGTTCTGGCATAATGTTTTCCTTGAGTCTGTCGGCCACAAAGTGTCAGCTTCAGGCCTGAGAATATGTCCTGAAGCCTGGGTTTGAGTTTTGCCTTTGTAAGGGACTCTCTTCATTATTGGGGGACAGGGGAGGAGGGGCTTCTTAGGGACTCACAGAACTGAGGGGTAGCTAGGGGACCTGGGGTGGGGGAAGGTATGTATGCATAGGGAAGGCCTTAGCAAACCAAAGCAGTGATGTTTCACTGTGTGCATCCATTTGTAAAGACTGGAATCCCAGTTCCCTCCTAGGGCCTGGGATTGAGTGAGACGACAGGTTCAGAGACCACCACCACTCCATAGCCCACTGCTTCTGCTCTGACAGCCTCTGGTAGCCTGCAACCCCGTCCTGTTCACAGGCCCTGCTGACTCCTGTTGTCTCTCCTTGCTCTTCCAACTCCTTCCCACTTAGCCCAGTCAACCTGTCCCTTCTTCCCCTCCACACCCAGCTTCACTGCCCTCTGCCCTTTAAGCTGGAATCCACTGGACAGTCTCTCAGGCCTGAAGTGATGCTTTTGTCACCTTCCAGCTCACCCAGAAAAATCTTCTCCTTCCTTCAAAACCCCTCTCTTCCTGGGAGCCAGGAGGTGGCTTGGTGGGTAGAGAACCAGACTTAGCATATGTGGGGCCCTGGGTTTGACCCCTGGCATATAACATGGTTGTATGTAGACAGCACAAAAATAACTCCATGGATGGGGGAGCAAAGCTTTGGTCTCTATCTCTTTCTCTAAAGATAAAGAACTTTTCAAGAATTGGAAGGGGCTAGGTGGTGGCTCACCTGATTAAGTTCTCACATTAGTGTACAAGGACCCTGGTTCCAGTCCCTGGTCCCCATCTGCAGGGGGAAAGCTTCATGAGTGGTGAAGTAGTGTTGCAGGTTTCTTTCTGTATCTCTCTCTCCCCTTTTTTTTTTCATTTTTAAAAAATATTTTATTTATATGCAGAGAAAGACAGAGAGAAACACCAGAGCACTGCTCAGCTCTGGCTGATGGTGGCGTGGGGGATTGAACCTAGGACTTTGGAGCCTCAGGCATGAGAGTCTGTTTGCATAACCATTATGCTATCTCCTCCACCCTCCCTCTCCCTTTCTATCTCCTCCTCCCCTCTCAATTTCTCTCTGTCTCTATCCAATAATAAACAGATAAATAAATGCATAAATAAATGTATAAATAAGTAAATATATTGGGCTGGGCAGACTGTTCAGTGGTAAGATGCATGCTTAAGGCCCTGGGTTCATTCCTCGGCTCAGCACTGAAGATGATAATAATCATCATAAGGCCTTCGTAGATCTCTAACCAGTGAGCCCCTCTCCCTGGGCTATGCATATGGTAAAGCAGAGTCCCTATCTGGTGAGCTATTGCTCTGGCCCACGAGAGAGGATTTGTTGCTTTTTTTTAATTTATAAAATGAAAATATTAACAAGACCATAGGATAAGAGGGGTACATTTCCACATAACTCCCACCACCAGAACTCTGTATCCCATCCCCTCCCCTGATAGCTTTCCTATTCTTTATCCCTCTGGGAGTATGGACCCAGGGTCATTGTGGGATGCAGAAGGTGGAAGGTCTGGCTTCTGTAATTGCTTCCCTGCTGAACATGGGCGTTGGCAGGTCGATCCATACTCCCAGCCTGTCTCGCTCTTTCCCTAGAGAGAAGAGTTTTAAAGAGGCTGAGATGCACGAGAAAATCATCAAGACTGGGTTTGGGCAGTAGCGTAGCGGGTTAAGCACACATGGTGCGAAGCACAAGGACTGGCACAAGGATCCCAGTTCGAGCCATGGCCCCACCTGCAGGGGGGTGGCTTCACAAGTGGTGAAGTAGGTCTGCAGGTGTCTTAAAAAAAAAAAAAGAAAGAAAGAAAGAAAAGAAAAGAAAGAAAATCATCAAGACTTAGACCAGGCCCCTAAAGTGATTCCTGAGACGGCCTTTGAATCTGACCAGAGTTCTAAACCAGTGGGACCAGGGCAGTGACTCAGATCAGACAGCACAAGCCTCCCATGCTCTAGGCCTGAGTTCCATCTGGGCACCTCGCGGAAGCACCAAAAGCAGATTAACAGAACAGCACGGTGAGAGGAACAGTGCTTTGGCTTCTTGGAGTTTCTTTTATAAAAATAGAAAATAAACTTCACAGGGGCAGGACTGACTCTCTCTCTCTCTCTCTCCTGACTCCCCTCTCAATTGTTGTCTGTCTCTACTCAAGTAAATAAATAAATAAATATAATATTTAAAAGGAAAGAACCCAGGGATGAGGAGCAACCTAGCGGTAGAGTGCATGTACAAGACTCTGGGTTCAGTCCCTGGCACCCACCTTCTGCACCCCACAATGACCCTGGGTTTATGCTCCCAGAGGGATAAAGAACAGGAAAGCTATCAAGGGAGGGGATGGGATACGGAGTTCCCATGTGGTGGGAATTGTGTGGAGTTGTACCCCTCTTATCCTGTGGTCTTGTCAATATTTCCATTTATAAATAAAAAAAAAAAAGTTATACTCTTAAAATAAAAGTTTTCTGGGGAGTTAGGTGGTAGCGCAGAGGGCTAAGTGCAGGTGTAGTTGCGCAAGGACTGGAGTAAGGATCCCAGTTTGAGCCCCTGGCTCCCCACCTGCAGGGGAGTCGCTTCACAGGCGGTGAAGCAGGTCTGCAGGTGTCTGTCTTTCTCTCCCCCTCTCTGTCTTCCCCTCCTCTTTCCATTTCTCTCTGTCCTATCCAACAACGATGACAACAATAGCTACAACAATAAAACAACAAGGGCAACAAAAGGTAATAAATAAATAAGTTTTCTGATGAGAAATCACCTGATAATCTTACTAAGATTAGTTTGAATGTAGTGAGTCATTTCTCTTCTTACATTCTAGATTACCTCTTTCTCTTGGGCCTCTGACAGCTGATTATAATCTACTTTGGTGTGGGTCTCTGGATTTTCCTTCTTGGAGTTCGTTGAACATCTGGGACTTACAAATTCATATCTTTCATCAAATGTGAAAAGTTTTTTTGAGGGATAGATAGCATAATGATTACTTTCATGCCTGAAACTCTGAAATCCCAGGTTCAACCTCCCTGCACCATAAGCCAGAGCTGAACAGTAATCTGGTATAATAATAATAATAATAATAATTAATTAATTAATTAAAAAGGGAAAAAAGAAAGAAATTTTAAAAGTCCAACTTTCAGGAAGACTTGTGTCTACCTAATCCTAAATTTCCCAGAATTCCAGAATTCCCATCCCAGGTCTCCCCTGGGCTGCGTGCAGGCTCTGGCCACCTCAGCCAAACTCCCTTGTGCTGGTTAACTCTCCCCCGGCTGATAAGAACTTGAGCATCAGAGCAAAGTCCCTGTGGCTCCAGAGCCAACTCGTGGCCACCAGGACTACAGATGCTTTGTGACTCCCTGAGACATTCTCACTGGGCCTTGCGGCCTCTGTTGGGAGCACACTGGGGGGTGTCCTGGGCCCCTCCGCTTGCTCCCAGATTCTCTAGGACCCCCTCTTATCCAGCAGTCAGGGTGCAGAGAGGCTCCCTGGGTAAAGGAGATCTGAGGCCTCTGGCTGCTGGACATGGGCACAGGGTCAGTGCTGGGTAAGGCCGGTTGCTGTGCCCTTCAGCGTTGCCTGGCAGGAGACTGTCAGGGTTAACAGGTGCCCTCTGACTGCTGGGAGGAAGCGGCAGGGAAACTGAGCGGCAGCAGGAAGCAGGCTGCCAGCCATGTCCTGTCATCCTTGGGGGAAGCTGCCTCTGGTTCTGAGGCCCAGTGCTGGGGTGGGAGCTTGAACTACACCACTGTTGTTAAAACAGGGGCTGGGATCCTAGAAGGGGGTAGAGGTCAAAGGCCTGCAGGACGAACGCTGCCATAAGCAGATAACACAGTTGCTGAGCCCCTCCTGCCCCCTGGCCAGGGGTGTGGATGAATCAGCACGGTACCTGGGAACTGGCAGCTTCCTTCAAGCAGCAGGAAACACAGATGCTTGTCATCTGAATGATGGAGCACTAGCTCAAGTATGACTTGAAATCGCAGCCTCGCCATTCGTTAGCTGGAGCGTGGGACAGACTGCTGAACTTCCCTGAGGCCAGGCTTCTGGAGGAGTCGTTGGGGTCACAGAACTCTCTGGAAGGCAGCTCCGACTCTACTTCCACATCCTCAGTGGCAGGTGCTTGGCTCCCCAGGTGCTCCCTGAGCTGGTGGCATCTCTGTCTGTCCCCGACAGTATGAGACAGTATGAGACTGGAGCGGCTCCCACTGGGCCGTAGTTTCAGTTCTTGGCAGAAGGAACAACTTTTACTTTTACTTCCTGCTCTTTTGGAATCTCCTGGATCCCTAGTTGCTGGCTGGTCTGGATGTCAATCAGTGAGTGGCTATTCTCTAAGCCTCTATTTTTCCCAGGTGGAAGCGTCCGTCCTTCTTTGCCTCCTTCCTTCCTTCCTTCCTTCCTTCCTTCCTTCCTTCCTTCCTTTTCTGGTCCCCATCTTGTCCCCCATTCTGTTGGGTTGCTCTTGACCTAGTACTTTTCTTTTTTCTCTTCCCTTCCCTTTCTTCTTTCGTGGGGGAAGGGGGATGTAGGTAATATAATGGTTATGGAAAGAGACTATCATGCTTGAGGCTTCAGAGTCCCAGGTTCAATCCCCACTCTGTCATAAGCCAGAGCTGAGCAGTGTTCTGGTTTAAAAAAAAAAATCCTTTCTTTCTTTTTGTCTCCAGGGTTATTGCTGGGGCCTGGTGCCAGCACTACAAATCCACTGCTCCTGGTGGCCTTTTTTTTTTTTTTTCATTTTGTTGGATAGAATAGAGAGAAATCAAGAGAGGAGGGGGAGATAGAGAGGAAGAGAGAAAGATAGACACCTGCAGACCTGCTTCACCGCTTGCGAAGCGCCTCATCTTGTAGGGGTGGGGGCTCGAACTTGTATCCTTTGCATGGATCCTTGTACTTTGTTCTATGTGTGCTTAACCAGATGTCCACCACCTGGCCCCGTAGTTTTCTTTCAACTGAAGTGTGATGTGTCTAGCTTTTGCTGAAGATCTTTTCTATCAACCAATTGGTATCCTTTCGCTCATTTGTTTGATTATCACATGTCCTGTGCTATGTGTCAAACGCTCGTAAGTGAGACAGACACCAGCCCTGCCCTTGTGGGGCTTATGTTCCACTAGGGGAGATGGGTCTTGGTTATAAAAATCTCCCACCAGAATCCAAAGGCATAATGCTTTGAGGGGAAAAAAGGGCAAAATGAGAAGGGGGTAGATAGCATAGTGGTTATGTAGACTCTCATACCTGAGGCTCCCAAGTCCCAGGTTCAGTTCCCTGCATCATCATAAACCAGAGCTGATCAGTGAACAAACAAACAAAACCACATAAGGAATGATGTTCTTTTATACCAGGGGATCATAACTGGGTGAGAAGATTCAAAAGTCTGCCCTTCCCCGCCCACCAGGCGGAAGCTTCATAAGGAGTGAAAAATGGCTGCAGGTGTCTGTCTCTCCCTCATTATCTCCTCTTCCATTTCTCTCTGTCCTATCAAGGAAAAAAAAAAAATCTCTGGAGGCAGTGAGGTTTGAAAGGTTTGAACCCATGCAGGAGTGAGTTAGGAAACATCTGGGGAGGGAGGAATGGAGTAACAGTGAGAAGAATCTGGAGTTAGGAATGGGGAACATGCCCTCCTGTTCCGAGACCAGCAGATCTCAAAGCACATTGGAGCCCTCCTGATATATAGATAGATATAGTTTAGTTTAGGTTTTTTGCCTCCGGGATTATCACTGGGGCTCAGTCCCTGCACTGAGAACTCCTGGAGGCCATCTTTTCCCATTTGTTGTTGCTGTTGTTGGATAGAGCAGAGAGAGATTGGAGGAGGGGAAGACAGACAGGGGAAGAAAAAGATAGACACCTGCTTCACCACTTGTGAAGTGACCCCTTGCCGGTAGGGGAGCCCTGGGCTCGAACCAGGATCCTTGCACCAGTCCTTGTGCTCTGCACTATGTGCGCTTAACCTGGTGTGCTACTGCCCAGCCCCCACTTTTCTCTCCTATCAGAATAGACTTTCCCCAGATGCCCACCCCTCTCCCACTGCAGAAGTTATATCGGCAAGAGGGTCTGGGAAGTAGAATACCTGTCTAGTCTCTAGAAGGGAGGGAAAGAGGGTCAAGCTTAGGGAAGGTGCTGCCTGCCCAGAGAACATCAGCTGCTCCACCGCTCAGATCCACAGAGACTCTTGAATCCTCCCCCTGGCCTCCCCAGAAAGACTGTGGCCTGCAGCCTTCCTCCTGTGGGAAGTTAGCTCGCCTCTCCTGGCTGTTGGGTTACCTCTGGTTCTGCTAACTCAGCAGTCTGTTGCCTCCTAGGACAGCTTGTCATGGGACCTAAAGGGGAAAGAGGATTTCCTGGGCCCCCAGGAAGATGTCTCTGCGGAAACCCCACGAATGTGAATAGCCCCTCCTATGGAGACTCCATATATGGGCCCAGCTCCCCACGAGTTCCTGCGGTAAGGCTTTTTGGTGTGCAAACTAGGCTGTGACTTTCCCTTGGGACTTCATCTCTGGGCTTCTAGGGTTCCATAAAAATCTTGGTAGTAAAACTCATCCCTCCCATCCCATCAAGCCAGCAAATTGAGAACCACTCCTGACTGACTTTTTCAGATAGAAAGACAGAGGTGGACAGAGGAAAAGATAGTACAGCACCAGAGTTTCTTTCAGTGTGGAGAAAGGGCCATGAGCATAACAAAGCAAGGGCACCACCCAAGTGAGCTATCTTGCAAGCCCTTTTCTTTGTCTTAAAAAAAAAAAGAAAAAAAGAAAGAGATCCCCAGCTGCAGGGGGGAAGCTTCCTCAGTGGTGAAGCAAGTCTGCAGGTATCTCACTATCACTCTCCCTATCTCCCTTTCTCTCTCTCAATTTCTCACTGCCATTATATGCTAAATAAAGATAATAAAACATTAAAAAGAAAAAAAGAAACAGGGAGTTGGGCGGTAGAGCAGTGGGTTAAGCATATGTGGCGCAAAGCACAAGGACCGGCATAAGGATCCTGGTTCGAAACCCCGGCTCCCCACCTGCAGGGGAGTCGCTTCACAGGCGGTGAAGCAGGTCTGCAGGTGTCTGTCTTTCTCTCCCCCTCTCTGTCTTCCCCTCCTCTCTCCACTTCTCTCTGTCCTATCTAACAATGACAACATCAATAACAACAACAATAGCAACTACAATAACAATAAAAAACAAGGACAACAAAAGGGAAAATAAATAAATATAAAAAATTTAAAAAATAAGAAGAAATACAAAAACAGGAGAGTGTAATGAACCTTCATGTATTCTCCATCCAAACTCACCAGCAATCAGCTCCTGGCCAGTCTTGTTTCCTTTTTCTACCTGCTCAAAACCACCCAACTCCCTTTTAGGGGGGAATAAACCCTGGACTGATGTCCTGTGTGCTGCTGATTACATAACCAGTGTTCTCACTGGAGGTGTTCATAAGGGACTTCCATGTTCTTCACTCAGAAGTAACACCAGGGGGCCAGGTGGTGGCGCACCTGGTTGAGTGCACATTACAATGTGCAAGGACCCAAGTTTGATCCCCTGGTTCCCACCTGCAGGGGGAAAGCTTCACAAGTGGTGAAGTAGGGCTGCAGGTGTCTCTCTCTCTCCCGATTTTTTTTTTTTTTTTTTTGCCTCCAGGGTTATTGCTGGGGCTTGGTGCCTGCACCATGAATCCACTGCTCCTGGAGACCATTTTTTTTCCCCTTTTGTTGCCCGTGTTGTTTTATCATTGTTGTGGTTATTATTGTTGTTGTTGTTGCTGTCCTTGGATAGGACAGAGAGAAATGGAGAGAGGAGGAGAAGATAGAGAGGGGGAAAGAAAGGCAGACACCTGCAGACCTGCTTCACTGCCTGTGAAGCGACTCCCCTGCAGGTGGGGATCTGGGGTCTGGAACCAAGATCCTTACACCGGTCCTTGTGCTTTGTGCCACCTGTGCTCAATCTGCTGCGCTACCGCCCGATTCCCTCCTCTCAACTTCTACCTGTGTCTATCCAATAAATAAAGATAATTTAAAAAAATTTTAAAAAGGAAGTAACACCAGAACGGACAGCTCTGAGCATGAGAAATGTGTTCAGGATTATTTCCCGATGTTGAAGAGCTTGATTAGACGACATCACCTTTTATTTAAGTCTTGGAAACATTTCAGATGTTGAAATCTTGAGCTGGGGAGATAGTATAATGGTTATGCAGAACAACTTTGATGCCTGAGACACCAAAGGCCCCAGGTTTACTGCCCAGCACCACCAGAGGCCGTAGCTGAGCAGGGCTTGTGTGTGTCTGTGTGTGCCCATCTACATAGCTAAAATAAATAAATATAATAGTTAAAAGAGGGGGCAGGCAGTGGTGCACCTGGGTAAGGGCACATGTTGCTATGCCCCAGGGCCTGGGTTTGAGCTCCTGTTCCCCACCTGCAGGGGGAAGCTTCTTGAGTGGTGAAGCAAGTACTACAGATGTCTGTCTTCCTCTCCTCTCAATTTCTATCAGAAGCAGTGGATTTATCATACAGGCACCAAGCTCCAGTGATGACCCTGGTGGGGAGGCAATAAGAGGAGGCAATAAAACTTAAAATAAAATGTTAAAAACTCTTGAGGCTGGGGAGATAGTATAATGACTATGCAGAAGGATTTCTTGCTTGAGGCTCTCAGGCCCCAGATTCAATTCCCAGTACTACCAGAAACCAGAGCTGAGCAACGTTCTGGTGCAAAAAAGATGTTGAGGGGCCAGGGGGCGGTAGCACACCTGGTTAAACACACACATCACAGTGCACAAGGACCCAGCTTCAAGCCCAGGTCCCCACCTCTGCAGGGGGAAAGCTTCATGAGTGATGAAACAGAGTCTGTCTCTTAACCTCTCGATCTCCTGCTCCCCTCTAAATTTCTGTCTCTAATAAATTAAAAAAATATTTTTAAATGTTGACAACTCTTAAAGCATGATGTATTATTATTATTTATTTTGCTACCAGTTATCACGGGGAGTCAGTGCCTGCAGTTTCACCGCTCCCAGTGGCCATCTTCTTTTTATTTTTGAGAGAAGGCATGAGACATAAATAGAGGAGAGAGAGAGGCAGTGGTGCACCCGGCTGAGTGCCTACATACTGCGCAAAATGACCTGGGTTCAAGCTGCTGGTCCGCTTCTGTAGGGGAAGCTTCACTAGCATGAAACAGAGCTGCTATCTCTGTCTCCCTCTCCTTGCTCAACTTCATTGTGTTCTATCAAATAGAAGAATTAAAAGTAACTTAAAAAACAAAATAGAAAAAAACTTTGAAAACTTTTTCTAAAGATATATATTTTTACTTACCATTCTTATTTTTTGCCTCCAGTGTCATTGCTGGGGTTCGGTGCCTGCACTATGAATCCACTGCTCCTGGAGGCCATTTTTCCCATTTTGTCACCTAGTTGTTGTCATTATTGTTATTGTTGCCAATGATGTTGTTGTTGTTGGATAAGACAGGGAGAAATCGAGAGCGGAGGGGAAGACAGAGAGGGGGAGAGAAAGACAGACACCTGCAGACCTGCTTCACCGCCTGTGAAGCGACTCCCCTGCAGGTGGGGAACCTGGGACTTGAACCGGGATCCTTACGCCGGTCCTTGCTCTTTGTGCCATGTGTGCTTAACCCAAAACCTTTTTTTTTTTAAATATTTTATTTTCTCTTTTGTTGCCCTTGTTGTTTTATTGTTGTTATAGTTATTGTTGTTGTTGTTGATGACATCATTGTTGGATAGGACAGAGAGAAATGGAGAGAGGAAGGGAAGACAGAGAGGGGGAGAGAAAGACAGACACCTGCAGACCTGCTTCACCGCCTGTGAAGCGACTCCCCTGCAGGTGGGGAGCCGGGGGAAAACCCAAAGACTTTTTATAGAGAGAAGGAGACAGAGAGAAAGTGAGACACCTGCAACAGGACTCTCCCGCAAGCCCAAGGGTAGGAAGCCGGGGTTTGATCTCTGGCCTTCTCACATGGTAGCATGTATGTTCCACTGGCGCGGCACTACCCGCCTCCCTGGTGGAGCTTTAAATTTAATTTTAAACTCAGATGTCAGAGGCTAGATTGAGAAGACAGTCCTCCTTCCATGCTCTGCCTCCCCCCCCACCCCCCCAAAAAAAAAACACCCACTAGAGTGTCCTCCTTACCCCCACGGCCCATCAGCCCCAGGGTAGTTCTTGCTTCTGCCCCTGCCCTGCCCTGCCCTGCCCCATGGGAGAAATGCTTTCTGGAAGCCACACCAGTGTGTTCTCTGGCAGATTTTTGTGGTCAACAACCAGGAGGAGCTGGAGAGGCTGAACACCCAAAACGCCATTGCCTTCCGCAGAGACCAGAGATCTCTGTACTTCAAGGACAGCCTTGGCTGGCTTCCCATCCAGGTACCCCCAAACAGACACTCAGGACATGAGACGTCACCCTGGAGAGGGATGCCCTATTAAAGGGAGGGAAGGCTGACTGTTTGTATCCTTTGCTCTGTTCTTCTTCTGTTTTTTTTTTTTTTTTTAATAATTTTTTACTAGTGATTTAATAATGATTGACAAGACTGGTATAAGATTAAGAGGGGTCCAATTCCCACCAGTAGAGTTCCATATCCCCTCCCCTGCACTGGAAGTTTTCCTATTCTTTATCCCTCTGGGAGTATGAGCCAAAGATCTTTCTGGGATGCAGAAGGTGGAAGGTCAGGCTTCTGTCTTTGCTTCTCGGCTGGACATTGACAGGCTGATCTACACCCCCAGCCTGTGCCTAAGGGCTCTTCATACCCCAACTAGAATTTCCTCTCTGAGTCAAGGGTCCAGGTGACCTCTACACCCATGTAAGGTCAGGCTGCCATCTTGGCCTGGCCCAGCACCCCTGCAGCCCATAGAGCTCAGGAACAAATGGAGCGCCTAGCCCACCCCAGGGGATATCAAGGACTGCCCCCCAGGCAGCACCCTTGGACCTAGAGCCTCTGTCTCCAGCACCAGCAGCTTGCCCTGATGTAGCACCCCTGGTAACTGGTGTGTCTCTCTGGCCAGCTGACCCCTTTCTACCCTGTGGACTACACCACAGACCACCGTGGCACCTGTGGGGATGGGGTCCTGCAGCCTGGGGAGGAGTGTGACGACGGGAACGGCGATGCTGGTGACGACTGCATCAGTGAGTGGGGCCCACCCCAGCCAGGGAGGACCAGGAGGCCCGGAGAGAGATCACGGAGGCCAGCCTGCCATGGGGCGCAGGGCAAAAGACACCAGCTGGGCATTGGGGACTGCTTGATGGGGTGTTCCTGGGCTGCTGAGGGGACAGATGCCCGCCCCCGCCGTTCAGGTCAATGTGGCCAGGATCTCACCTCAAAGAAGCCTTGCTCGTTCGCAAGGGCTGGCCAGATCCACATTCCAACTCGTGTTCTGTATCCAGAGATAAAGGGTCCACGGAACTCATCTGAAGCAGGGCTCACTTTGCCAGCCTGAGTCCCCAGAGTAAAACCTTTTCAGAGGGAAATGGCGAGACCAGAACTGCCTTCCAGTGTATGGAAGGTTGTGAAGGCCAACAAGCTTGACACTGAAGGGTTTGGTTTCCTTCTCTCCTTTCCTCCTTCCCTTCCTCATGTCTTCCCCTTCCCTTCCTTACCTCTCTCTTTCCTCCCTTCCACTCCTTACTCTCTCCCCCACTTCCTTCCTTCTGCAGGACAAGTTAAGGTGGAAAGCATAAACTTTTAAGACAGAGCAGGATGTGAATGCAGGGTCTGACAGTCCAAGTTGCCTTCAGTTCTGAGAGGGCTGGGCCGGTGGAGCTGAAGGATGACTCACGACTCCGGAGTCTCGCCTCCCTCCACTGAAACACGGCTTTCACTACACTGTCCACCCGCTTGGGGTCCAGTATCCTGAATCCACACAGGGCTTCTTTGTTGGTCCCTCCTGAGAGGAGAAGGCTGGGTTTTGGGGCTGGGAACACAGAGCTTCCAGGGAGTGAGGGCAGTGGGGTGAGGGGGTGTGCAGGGCTTTGGGGGGTGGGGGTGAGCCTCAGATGGCACTCAGTGGATGGTGAGTCTTGGGGTGCCGGCTTTGCTGGAGACGCTCTGAGCCTGGAGCAGACACGGTCAGCTAGCTGGCACAGCAGGAAGGAACTGGTCAGACAAGGGCAGGGCTCAAACTTCAACCCCTTCCCCTCCTGTGAGAACTGAGACCCCAGTGACAGTCCTGCATCCCCAGGGCACAGCGCCACTCTGTGTGTCACCCACGTAGGCCACTCCCTGGAGACAGACAAGTCTCATGTCCTTTGCCTGGTCTCCTGACCTTGACCCCATGGAGGCAATGGAGGAAGTTTACAGGCCCTAGGCCTGACATTACAGGCCTCTGGCCTACTCTTGGTCTTCCAGCTGAAGGGGGCAGGACTGGACCCGAACTGTGGTCTTCCCGTTCTCTCCCGTGAGATCTAGGTGACCCTGGGTGCTTCTGGAACTTCATGGGGCCTGTGCAAGGGCATGTGTGCTCTGATTGGAGGTGTAAGACCACTGTCCTGACAGGCTGAGGCGAGCCCACGCCGCCACCACCACCCCTTCTCAGGCCTGGTCTTTTGTATCCCCACAGGCTGTCACCGCGCCTACTGTGGAGACGGCCACCGGCACAGGGGTGTGGAGGACTGTGACGGCTCAGACTTCGGTTACCTCACGTGTGAGACCTATCTGCCCGGGTAGGAATCACCTCACCCCCCCCCCCAACTTCCTTTTCTACCCTTCAAAAAATACCTGATGGGGCAGGGGAGATAGCACGATGGTTATGCAAATAGACTCTCAAGCCTGTGGCTCCAAGGTCCCAGGTTAAATCCCCAGTACCACCATAAGCCAGAGCTGAGCAATGCCCTGGTAAGACAAATAAAAACCACCTGAGTGCCTCTTACATGGCTGAGACTTTAGACACTAAGGGGGTGGTGACACCACCACACACAGCCCTGCCTACCTGGGGGAGAGAGGCATTAAATGTATGAGCCCCACACACCCTCCCAGAGCACCCTATGTGCTGGGGTGCTGAGCTGGGTGGGGCACAGCCATCTGTCACCTCAGTCCTGGACACAGGAGCATCAGTCTCTAAGCTCATCTCTTGCCCCCGAATGTGCTCGACCCACAGAGGCAACCAAGACCCTTAGTCCCCTGGGCAAGGGGGCCGTGAGGGGGAAACCCAGTGGAAGGTGGAGAGATCAGGGCATTTCAGAGTCCAAACATCTGTGGAACCCAGATTGTCTGAAACAAGCCCAGCACTGGGCAGGCCTGTGAGTAACAATAAGGCACCACAGTATCCTTAACTGTGCTGTCTTGGGGGGGGGGGGGGCGTCAAGGAATCCCCAGGAGCTCAGCATTCCCATCAAGGGCATATGTGGTTCCTTCCAACCCTCAGTGGTTAGCACTTTGTTCATATAAGTAGCTGGTGGGGGTCGGTAGAATAGCTCACTTGGTAAATGTGCTCAGCCCAGTTTTGAGCCTGGCCCCCACTGCATTGAAGGAAGCTTTGGTGCTGTGGTCTTGTTCTTGCTCTCCCCCCCTCCCCCCTACTTCTGTGTCTATCATATATATATATATATATATATATAACTGTCCTGCCCTCCACAGAGGCAGCTCCTGTGATAGCTGAGGCCAGTAGCCCAGACCCAGAATGGACCTCCAAGCCTCCTTGCAAGTAAAAAGTGGCATGAGGTTCCCTCTGGAGCCACTCCCTCCAGCCGTTGCTTCCAGCCCTGGACCCAACGCTTGGCAGGGCTAGAGAGCAGTCCTCAGGCCCGTCCCCCTGTCCCCTCTCTGCTCTCCATTCCAAGTGGTTCTCCTCAAAGTCCATGCAGCCCCAAACACATATCAGCTCAGTCTGGGGGAACCTCAGACCTACAGTCACCCCAGAGTCTGCATCTATGGGCCTGTGGTCACTGCACCTCCTCCCTCAAGCCAGAAAAGCCCCAATCCTTTGGGCTGGCTGAAGGCTCTGCAGTGACAGCTGGGTGTGAGTCAGAGAGGGAATGCAGAATTGAGCAGCACACAGGGCTTGCCCGCTGACTCCCACTGAGTCTCCAAGCACCTGAAATGGATCTTTGTGAATTAAGACTTCAGTAGAACACACTGTCTCAGGACCAGCTCTGGGGCTCACAGAGGCGTAGACCAAGCTGTCCAATACCACAGCCCTAGACGCAGGTGGCTGTTTGCAATAATTGAACCTAAGTACAATGTGGAATTCAGTTTTACCATCATCACATGAGTCAGGCTTCAAGAAGTCCGTCGCTGCATCTGTCCTTCCAGTGGCAGCCACGCTGGAAACACAGCCTTTGCATCAGCTCAGGAGGTTCTGGGAACCTTCTAGACCTTGAGAATGGGGTGATTTTGTGGTCAGTGCTGGGTGGGGCACAAGGCTGTTTGCCACCCTCTTCCTCCGAGATCTCTAGACACTCCAGATCTAGACTTCTCTACCTCTCCTACGAGAAAAACCTGCCCACAGCTTAAATACCCTCAAGCCACTTTGGATGGGAGAAAGTGTCCCCCCGCCCTACGCCCCCACCCCCCGCCTCCCGCCCCATCTCTCTCTGCTGTTATTTTCACGATAGACTGACTGTTCAGCTCCGGCATATAGTGATGCTGCAGGTTGGGCCCTTGACCTCTGGAGCCTCCAGCATGCAAGTCTGGTGTGCTGCCAGCCAGCACAGGGAACTACTATCTTCATAGAACTCTCCACTGACCCCCAAGCAAGGGGACAACTGTGGCTTCTGTTTGGTCTCAAAGAAGGTGGCTGCCTTGGCCTTTGAGATGACACATCACCCTAACCCCCCTGCCTCTCTCCCCCAGGTCCTACGGAGACCTGCAGTGCAGCCCCTACTGCTCCATCGACTCCACACCCTGCCGCTACTTCACGTGAGGGGCTCCAGGGGCAGGTGGGCGGGCGGCAGCTTCTCCACCCTCGGCCAGCTGACCTCGCACCAGCCTGGTCCTGTCTCCACCAACTTCATGTGACGAGAACAAGGACCAGCTCTTGCTGCTAAGACGCGCTTTTAACTCAGTCCGACTAGAAGGATTCAGCGCCACTGTACCCTGTCTTAATCCAAAGTACTGGAGAACCTTCCACATGCCCAGCTGGGGAAAGGGACCCTTGTTGCTACTGCCTGGCCAGTAGCCCACCCGCAGCGTCCTTCCCTGGTGGGCTGTGGACTTGGCTTAGCACTGTGAGACCCGCAGTGCTGAGTGAAGTGTCTCCAATCACCTTTAGGGTGTCTGGTACACAGGCCCATGTGTTCTCGAACCTCTGGAAACTCAGGGCATTCTCACCCCAGGCAGCCAGCCACTGCATCTCGAGACCCATGAACCACAAAGACCACAGGGGGCCTTGCTCTCCATCAGGCAACCAGCTGTCTCTCTGGCTGAGGGGCACCTCAGCACACAGCCCAGCTCAGCCTCACGTGGAGGTGGCTGGCCCAACAAGAGCCCTAACTGTGAAAATGTCCGCAGGAGTTCCCACACCAAGCTCTGCCCTGGGGAGAAACAAAAGGGGGGTGGTGGTGGTGTTGGTCAGCGGGGTGCTCACTAAGCAGCAGCAGGGCAGAGGCCTCCTGCTTCTCTACGGTCTCCAGAGTGGTCGCAGCATCCTAGGCGCCATCTTGACCTTGTGACTCTGCACTTGGACTTGGGAAAGTGCCTCAGGTTCACTTCCGGTGCAGGTCTGCCGGCAGTGAGCCCGGGCGAGCACACACCTGGCCAGGCTTGGAGTGTTTCCCTCCGCCTTTAGGGGAACCCTGCCTCAGGCTTGTTCTCAGAGTGTGGCTGAGAACACATTCTGGGCACTCCAGCTCCTTCTCCACCTGCTGACCCCAGTGAGCTTCCTGTGGCCTCCCTTCTGTGTTGCTGCATTGTACAGTCCTCAGTCTTTGAACCTGGGACCCCACATTCCCACAGGACTACGGCTTGGCTTTGGGTCATCTCTCCCCACAGCTGGACCTTAAAGGGAATTGACTTGTGTGCCACCAGAGAGGAGGACACGCCTGGGCTTCTGTACAGTTGAATGTGCCTGACTCTTGGGGACTCTGCAGGAAGAAGCTTCTGGTCGGGGGGGGGGGGGGGGGCCAGGATCCACCCAAGGGCAAAGTCAACTCTTTAGAGGCGGACACGTTGGTCGGCCTGGCTCCTTGCAAGTCCTGGGGTGGGGTGGTTTCGTGTAAAGCCACCACTTACTTCACACTGGCATCTCCAGCCGACATGCTGAGAAATAAAGGCGGTTCGTTTCCCCACTGTGGCTCTCTCTGCCTTGGGGCTGGTCCCTCTCTCCCCATCACTGAATGGAGTGAGGGGTGTGCGCTCAGATTTGCTTCCCAGATTCTGCAGAGTTCTAGAATGCAGATCTAGTCTTGTTCCCTTGGGGAGAAAGGATGAAATTGGGAGCCAGAGAGATGAAGGGACTTGCCCAGTGTCTTCAAGTTGGGTCTTGCTAACTCACTCTGCCACTAGGCTTGTTTAGGATGGGATGGAGACCCAGCACTGCCCTTGGAGGGCACTAATCTGGACCTTCTGTGGCAGGGCCCTACCAAGTCTTCCCTTGCTTGTAGTCTATGGGGCCAAGTGGCTGGCCCACTGGACCGAGTACACCCTTCTCCTCCCACGACCATGTCCAGGGACTTAAATCACCACCACCCCGGCCCCCACACCAGCAATCAGTCCCAAATCTGCTTCCTCTTCTTGGTCTGTTCCCTATATGATCTGCACATACCTGTGTGAGGTTGTGAGGGACAAGCTGTTTTAGGGGTTGTAGGTGGGACTCAATAGGCAGTTGTGTGTGTGTTTGGGGGGGAGGGTTCTCCCTGTGGATACTCAATGTGGGATGGGCCAGGCATGGCAACTAGATCTAGTGCCTGGTGCTATTACATGCCAGCACAGAACTCTGGGGAGTCTGAGAATTCCAAATCAAAACCCTCTTTCCTGGGGTTTGTGCCAGGTGTGCAGAGAACATACTTAATGTCGACAGCATAAATACTGGAACACTGGTGTGCAAGTCTCCGCCTACGTTTTGTCCCCAGATCAGTGGTTCTCAAGATCTAGGATTCGTCGGAACGGCCTTGAGAGGCTTATGAAAATACCAGGACCGTACCACATTTTCAGACACTGTTGGGGTGGGATTTGATAACTGCCATTTCTTTTGTTTTTTACTTATAAAATGGAAATACTGACAAGGCTATAGGATAAGAGTGCGTTTCCACACAATGCCCACCCCCAGAGCTCCATATCCAATCCCCTCCCTTGATAGCTTCCCTATTCTTTTTACTCCCTTTTGTTGCCCTTGTTTTATTGTTGCCGTTGGATAGGACAGAGAGAAATGGAGAGAGGAGGGGAAGACAGAGGGGGAGAGAAAGATAGACACCTGCAGACCTGCTTCACCGCTTGTGAAATGACTCCCCTACAGGTGGGGAGCCAGGGGCTCGAACCGGGATCCTTACTCTAGTCCTTGTGCTTTGCACCACCTGCGCTTAACCCGCTGCGCTACCGCCCGACTCCCCATCTTCCCTATTCTTGATCCCTCTGGGAGTATGGACCCAGAATCACTGTGGGGTGCAGAAGGTGGAAGGTCTGGCTTTTCTAACAAGGCCCCAGGGGATCCGGCTGCTACTGAAAAGGTATCGTAGGAGTCACTACTGTGGGGAGAGGTCTTGTCAGAGAACAGTAGCAGCAGGCTGAAAGTGTGAGGAGTGGGGGAACTGGGTGGGTGGCTTTCATAAACTTTGTGAGAGGTGGGGTTGGTCCCTTTCTCCTAAATCTAGGTTGACTCTTGAGTGCTTTGATCAAGAAAAGACAGGTCAGTCCTCAGGGCCAAATGACTTCTCAGAACTCATTCTACAAAGAAGCTATCCTTCAAGACCAATTCCTCTGCCTCTGCCATGCTAGGGGTGGTGGTTGATAAGCCCAACTGAGCCTGCTTGCAGCCTCCTCCTCCATAGAGCTCCACAGGTGAGTGGGGCCAGGTGAGGCACAGGCTTTTATCTGGCCAGGATATAATGCCCGTTCTTCTCAGAGCCGTAGTGGAACCTTGGGTGTGGAAAGGTAGATTTATCACAACGCCGAGCCCACGTCCTCACCTCTGTAGCCACAGCCATCCCAAGGGGCTTTACAGCTCTTCTCACATCGGTCATGTCTCTCGCTGTGCTAGCGATCTGAAAGTGTTCTTTCTCACTGTGTTACCTTGCCTTTGCCAGGACAACGTATCTGGGGTTAGCTTGAGTGTTTGGCAATATCTGGGTTAGACAGCTGACCCAACTGTGTAGCCAAGGTCATCCTGGACCCTCAGTCAGTCGACTGCAGGTATGAAGGCCAGTTAAGACCAGAACTGTCCACTTTCAGTCCAAGTCACCAATGCAGATTTGAGCAAAGAAATCACTGTTTTTTGTTTTTAAAGTCACCGAGAGGGGTCAGATGGTGGCACACCTGGTTGAGCGCACATGTAACAAGTGCGCAAGGACCTAGGTTCAAGCCCCCGGTCCCCACATGCAGGGGAGGAGCTTTGCGAGTAAAGCAGGGCTGCAGGTATCTCTCTCCCTTCTCTATCACCCCTTCCCTCTTGATTTCTGGCTCTCTATCAAATAAATAAAGATAACAACAACAACAAATTAAAAAAAAAGTCACCAAGATAGGGAATGATTTACCACACATTACCGTAGTGGAGACAGTTAAATGAGAACTAGCCACTTCCCCTGCCCCCCCCCCCCCAAATCCAACTCCCACTTTCACTGGAGGAGACGGGACCCAGAGAGTTGCAGGAGCAGCAGAGGATTCTTAGTGTCGTTTTACTCTGTCTGAACTGACTGAGCACTGTGGAGTAAAATACATCACAGACCGTTCTGACCAAGTCTGGGAGCTCAGATGAACCCTTGTGTGGATGTCCGATCCATACTAAGCCGCCTTCCCAGACAAATGAATAAAATGGCTTCACAGTTGCCATGTGGCTTACCTTTAGTTTTGAGTTTCATGAGTTATGAAGATGAAGTGTAAGTCCTAATGATCATAAACACCAAATTAAAAGGCAATCAGGGCGCCGGGCGGTGGCGTGGCAGGTCAAGCACTCATGGCGCCAAGCGCGAGGAACGGCTTAAGGATCCCAGTTCGAGCCCCCAGCTCCCCACCTGCAGAGGGGGAGGGTCACTTCCCAGGCGGTGAAGCAAGTCTGCAGGTGTCTCATCTTTCTCTCCCTGTCTTCCCTTCCTCTCTCGATTTCTCTCTGTCCTATCAAACAGCAATGACAGCAATGACAACAGAACAATAAATAAGGGCAATAAAAGGGAAAAAAAAGCCTCCAGGAGCAGTGGATTCATAGTGCAGGCACTGAGCCCCAGTGATAACCCTGGAGGGAAGGGGGGAAAAAATGGCAATCAATTAGGAGTTAGACATAAGCACAAAGGATCCTTAAAAAAACAAGGCCAGGTAGTGGCGCACCTGGCTGAGTGCACGTGTTACAGTGCACAAGGATCCAAGTTCAACCCCCGACACCCACCTACAGGGGGAAAGCTTCATGAGTGGTGAAGCAGGGCTGCAGGTGTTCCTCTCTATCTCCCCTTCCTTCTGGATTTCTGTCTCTATCAAATAAATAAAATACAGAAGCCAGAACTCCCACTTTCTGCACCCCAAAAAGAATTTTGGTCCATACTCCCACTAGGGTAAGTGATGGGGGAAGATGACCAGGGGGCTCTGTATTCCTATTCCACCAAGACCCGAAGCATTTGTCACCAGGAATCTTGTTTCAAAAAAAGGGAAGCCTTTCTGAGAGAAGAGAAAAAAAAGGAAAAACACCCAGAAGTAACAATGGGTAGTATAATGGTGTCTTTGAAAGGAAGTGAAGGCAAGACTGCTTGGGGGGCGGGGAGAAATTCACATAGAATCAGTGACCTTGGGAGAACTACTGTAGCTTCCAATGGAGGGGATGGGGGACACAGGACTCTGGTGGTGGGAACCATACCCCTATCATCCTGTAAGTTTGCAAATCAGTATGAAATCACTAATGGTAATGAAACAACACTTGTCTCTGACATCTAGTAAGAACACAGCACACCAAGACATGCATTGTACTGCTGGCCTTCATTTTTTACTTAAATATAAGTTGTCTTTTAAGAGAATAAACAACAAACTTTACACAGCAAGTATTTTACAGAAATGTAAACATGCATGTCTACTTCATAATTAAGCAGAATAAACTTTTAGGCACAAGATTTTAAAAATCATTATAGCATGAGACTATAAACCCAAGACCAAAAAAAAAAAAAAAAAAAAGAGCAACAAAAACGTATTTCATAACGCTTCAATTGGTACTGTCTTCCAACCTACTGGTTCAGGCCTGAGTTTTGGAAATCTTACCTTCCTAGCCAAATGGAAACATCCAACTGGCTGCACCTAATATATATACCCACCTATTACTTTCTAAATAATGTAATAAATACATTGTAACCACTCACTCACACACGCTATCCACTCAATGCAGCTATGAGTCAGCCTCTCAATTAGGGAAATAAGGATTTGGAACTTTCAAGTTTTCCCACCACTGAAGCCTACATATATTATTAATATCACAGACAGGAAAAAAAAAAGTGATTCTTCAACAGAAATCAAAGTTAATGAGTGGCATCATTACAAATCTCTAGCTTGTATAAAAATTCACAACTCACATCTTTGCTCTGGCTTGCCATGACCTAATGACCCACATTATATGGTAGATATTGTATAGAACAAAAAGATAATAGCTCATTAGAAACTTCCAATTCCTGAATCAGTATGGATTTCAGAGGCTTCAAAGTCACAAAAGCCAGCTAATTCCAAATGCCTGGAAGGTTTTCTTCACCTCTGCCCTCTGCATTCCTCTGATTAGTTTTTTTCTGCCTCCTCGCCAGCAGGATTTAAACATCTGAATGTCTACTCCTGTGACACCCTGCAAGAGGTGTTCACACCAACTGGAACTCAAGCAAGAGGAAGGCTGGTGAGTTGAACCAACCAACCAAAGGAAGATTTTATAAAGATCGCACCATGAGCCTCTGGAGTGGGCTTGGTAGGGGAGAGGAGAGGTCAGAGAAGGCACAGAGGCAGAAAGGACAAGTCCAGGCTGGCTGGCACAGGGGACTCATAAGAAGCGGCTGAGGACAAATTCTTGATTTCCAAAGACAGATGAGCCACTGAAGGTTTTGTGCAAAGAGCAACCTGGAGCCCTGCTAGACGGCATCAGGATGGCTGGGTGAACAGGCAGAGGCCCTGAAGCTCAGGGAGCCCGGTTCAGTCCAGGGCCATATGCAAACATTTCCTATACGTACAAACAGCTTGACCTAGCATGCCCCAAACCACAGCTATATAAATCAAGACACTGGGGAAGGAGAGAAGGAGAGAGGGAGAGAGGGAGAGAGGGAGAGAGAGAGGCTAAAATAGCTATTTTTAGTTCAAGTTCCTGGAACCTGTCCCAGCTCGAGCAAGTTAAAGAGCAGTGACACAATTCCCACATCCAGTAACAATTCATACCTCCCAATCTGTGACTTTCACCTTCCCTGAGCTGTCATTATCAAGGAATTATAAAGCAATTAGCAGTTCATGATGAATACGCTCCTACCTGCCGCTAAACCCACCAAACCCTCAGACAGGGCGCTGGTGCTGACCCACTCGCTGCCTACTCCCCGCACTGACGCACTGACTTGGCCTAGTGGTGAGGTCGAGCTGCCTGGCAGCGGCTGGGCCTGGGATCTCCAGCTCCAGAGCCCTCCATCTCCATGGAGGGAGCTGGCGACTATCAGGCACAACTCTAAGCGCCCCCTCCCTTCCCTTCCTTTCCCTCCCCTCTCCTCCACTCCCCCTCCATGGGCCATCTATTTCCTGCTTCCCTCCATTAGCTGGAGAGGGAGAAGCCATCTGAATGGAAAGACCCAAGGGAAGAAAAATCATTTGTAATAGGATTTTTAGGAGATGGGAAAATTTCAGGACACATTCATTTAAATCATGGAAATGGGCTACTCCACACTAATTACAGGACGGTTTCATCACATTTATTTAACGTGGGGACAGTAATTAGTGACCAGTTTCCTCCCAAACAGGTTCATATGGGAACTGTACACCACAGAAGGCAATCTTGTGACTTCCCTCTATTTGCATATAAAAAAAGTACAGATGAGCCTGGGAGTCAGGCACAAACAGTGGTGCGAAAGCAGGAACAGATACCTTAGCAGGAAGGTGCTTATTTCATATTGCAGAACTCCTATCCTAATTCTGGCTTTGGAAACCTGCTGCAGCTTCACCAGTTCAGAAAAGGGTTTCGGCACTACACCTTCCTTCTACCACCCGACCACTGGCGAGCCCCTGAATGAGCTAGAGAGCTACGTGCAGACACACAAAACAAAGCCCCACTGAACTGGGCTGCGTGCGTCTGCACAACAGCTGCTGGTCAATGTGCTCACTCAGACTCACGTATCCAGACATTCTGGCTCTGGATTTAAGCCAGAAGAATGCACTGTTTTTGTCTCTTGGAACTCAGCAAAAGCTCCAGTGTGCACAAAGTTCTGTGCATCAGGATCTCTGGCTTCAGAAAGAGAGATTCAGGGAAGGGAGCAGCAGGGGCAAACGTGGACTGGGGGTGGGGTACTTCCCTTTCCGTCTCTGTAAAGGAGGGGGCTGGAAGAGCAGAGGGTCCCACCCAGCAGACACTCCAGGAATCCACTTTCAAGTTCATTTCTACACAGGCTTGTCAGCCTGGGCAGATAAAACTTCCTTACCACTTTGTATCAGCAACGTGCAGTGGCTCTGACGTACTTCCATACTGCAGTTTTGACTGCTCTTTCCCCTTCTAGCCCCCCAGCACGGCGCTCCACCTCACTGGAGCAGACCGTTTGCCAACCTGGGGGCTGCTGATCTGCACAGCTGCACCGTTGGCCTCTGAGTGACCCAGACCAGGGCATTAACAGTGTCAAGCAAATCAAAATGCAATTCTGTTAGTTCTTCTACAGATCTACTTAAATCTCTGAAATAGGAGCTTGTTCAGAAATTACACAAAAGTCACCCATCACCACGTTTAAGACTTGCATCTGAGAGCTCGAGCCCCAAACTCCTACTACCACAGTCACTGGCCCACACACTTTACTGTTGGCAATGGAGTCCGTGCTGATGCAGCCTGGCCTCGTTGCTTATTTGCGCACCGGGGAACTGATTTCGAAAGATCCGACTCTAGTCATCACTGTCACTTCCAGACTCACTCAACTGCAAGTCATTGCCTATAAAAAAGAAAACAGAAATACAACCAGAATTACGCAAGTTAAAATTGACTTTTTCACAAGTCTTTGGGTGGCAGCGTTGGCTGTTGACAGCAAAACGAGGTCAGTTCAACTGAATTAGGAAGAAGAATCTATCTGGCTCAGTGATAAATTTGGTACAGTCAACATTTTAAAAGAAATGCTATTTTTCGTTATCTGTAGAATACAGCAATACTCCCCGCTGGAGTAGAACAAGGGAGGAGTAGGCTAGATAGCATGTAACAAAGAGAACAAAAAATACAAATAATGAAATCACTGTCTAATAGAATTGCTCACACTAAGTTACTTTATAAAAGCTCAATAAGTGGTCTGGGACGTGGCGCAGTGAACAAAGCATTCGATTCTCAAGCATGAAGTCCCGAGTTCAATCCCCAGCAGCACGTGTACCAGAGTGACGTCTGGCTTTCTTTCTCTCTTTCCTCCTAGCTTTCTCACTAATAAATAAACTTTTTAAAAAAAGAACTTTTAATTTTTATTTAAAAATAATAATAGCTCAATAAGACCAAATTGGGCTTCCTGTTAAATAAGTTAAATATGCTAACCCCACACCTCCTGTCACACCTCTGTCAGGATCTTCATAGCCTCAAATCTCAACTGAAAAAGCTTCTTTTATAACCTCAGGTTTTTGTTTGAGAATTTAGAATTAAGGAGTAAAGAATGTAAGCACTCAATACTCCAACCTAATTTAATCATGATAATGAGATAACAGATCCCCAGTTGCTATCACTTTGGCAACAGAAGTGAACTTGTTTATTTCTGGGCTGCTTGTCTTGTCTCTAGGTGTAAGGACCTTAGAGGTGAGACCTAAGGCCTTGCCAGGAGCCGTTCTTTAACACACACACACACACACACACACACACACACACACACACACACACACACACACACACACACACAGGCGTGGGTGCCGGGTCATCCTCATACTCTGACTTCCACAGGCTGGCTGCAGAGGCAGGTCAGAGCCTCCCTTTCTACCGAGTCAGATATTGTTACATCTACACAAGTTTCCAGCAACATGGCTCCTCACAAAGTATTTGTTGACTTGTAGTTTCTCATACAGTTGATTTGATCCAGGTTGGGGGGGGGGGGGGGAAAGAAATGACAGATGGTCGTGCAGGAAAACAACACTGCCATTACTTTGTCTATGTGCACATCATGGTTTAGCAAATGTAGCACTCGGTGTCCTTTGTGTTCGCTCTAGGAGGATGTAACAACTTTTGCACTGACAGGGCAAAAGGAAAAACCGAATTAAAATCGCAGTGCTGCCTGGTGCTTTTCCGACCTGCTATCAAATCCGCCCAGGTGAGATTTACTATCTCAAGCCAGCTAAGAACATTCGATATGACCTGGCACTTGAGCCTGGGTGTCACTTGTCTGCACCGTCTCAGATGCCTCTTAGCTCTTTAGAGCTCCATGTCCTCCTGTCCTGCGGCTCTCCTGATGCCAAGACCTTAGTCCGTACACACTACATGCACAGTAAAGCACCCTGATTCAGGATCAGTGAGATGGATTTATTAATGCTAAAATCAGTCAGCCATGGCAAACAAATCTGCCAAATGCTGACATAAAAACATAGAAATTAATAAAAAATGCTCACTGGTCCCCAGCATTTTAACTTAGATCATATTATCCCCTCCTCTACCACCCCTCCCCCCCACAATGGGTCAGGCTGAATCTGGACCAAATCAAACATCTAAGAAAGCTTGAAACTATCAAGTGCACAAACCCTGGTAGAATAAGCTTCAGGGCTGTGCTGCCTTTCTCACTGTCTCTCTGAAAAAGCTGACCTGGGGCAGTAAGCCCAGTGACGACCAACTTCAAAAGTAGACCTACACAATGGGAGAGCGGAGCAGATCTTTAACTGATATCCTAAAAATGGGACTCACTCAGGTGGAAGAAAGAACAGCAAACTAAGTGGTCTCCATTGGGGGGTGATTCCCCACCCAATTCAACATCTGTCAGTGTCCCTAGACATTTTGGGGGGGTTGGGGGGAATCTATCGACCAGGGATACTCAACCACTTTTCACTGCACAGGATAGCCCACAACACAGACTTCTCCAGTCCAGCTGTCCACAGGCTGAGGATGATCCCAGGCCCCAAAGTGGTCGGTTTAACTAGGCTTCCTCTTTGTCAACCAGCGCTCTCCCCATTCCGAAACAAATGTCTGTTGTTGCTTTCCTCTTTCCCATAGTAACGTCAATTGTGTTGAAAGCCGCTCTTCCTTCCTACCTTTCTCTCTCTTTTAAATGATTTACTAACATGACAGAAGAGGGGGGCAGAGTACTACTCTAATATATGCAGTGCCAAGCATCAAACCCAGGACTTCATGCTTAAGGGTCCAATTCTCTAGTTGCTGCACTACTTCCTGGGTTACCCTTCCTTTCTTTAAATATATCCTAACTGGCATCCAAATATTGTTATATCCTAATGGCAAGAGGGTTTCTAAGTCCAATAAACTGTAGGACACTATAATGCCTGGCGATGCTGAGTTGTTGAGATTGTTAAAAGGACCCAGAGGCAGGGGACAAAGGTGGAGGCAGGCAGCTTGGTCTAAGCAGAAGCAGTCTTGCTATTTATGTAGCAGCATGTTTCCCGAAATCCCAGAACCTAACCCGTGCCACTGGGGTACAGTAAAGGACGGGTTTTTAATTTGTACTTCCCGTTCTTAGGATCTGATGACTTGTAGATCTTGCTTCAAATGATCTTTGTCAGGATCCTTTCTTAGGTCTTAAACTGCTTCAGGTTCATAGATGTGGGTGTAATACAGGCACAAGTCACACCTCTGGTGACACGTGACCCTTAAGGAACAGCACACTTACGGAGGGTGTTCATGAGCTGGTTGCTTCCTTGTGGCCGGCTGGTCCCATTGGCGACGGCTGGTCTGCTGTTGTAGGTCTGCTGGTGTGAAGGCTGTGGAGGAGATGCTGGGCCATTGTCCTCAGCTCCACTGCTGGAGCTGTCGTCATCACTTCCTGAGGAGCTCTCGGAGTCTGAGGAGCTGCTCCCACTAGTGCTGCTCATCTGCTCAATGATGTCAACTTCAGCCCTCAGCTCTGGAATGAAAGGACACACCAGGTCAGCACAAGGGTCATTCTCAAGGCAAGAGAAGCCACTCGTCAACACTGGCAAAACCAAAGCAGTGAGTAAAACAAGAATCTGTGCTTCTTGGTCCTTATAAACATACAAGCAGTGGCCAGAGAGGTGACTCAGTGGGCAGGACGCATTTCTGCATATGCGAGGGGCCTGGGTTTGATCCCCAATATTATATGTCTCACGAAAGAAAAAAACCAATAATGTTCATAGGGACCAGTGGAGTTGTGCAGGCTCAGAGCCCCAGACACAACCCTTGTGGCAAAACAAAAGCACCGAAGCCAACCAACAATCTTCCCAGAGAATGGAATCATTAAATTCACCCAAAATGACCCAAAGCAAACTATTTCAGGACAATGACTATTACAAGTAAAAAATAAAGTCTATTTGTCATTTACTTAAAAAAAAAATTTTTTAAATGTGACGTATGGGACTAAACTCACATATGGAGAAAAATATTCTAGACGGTTGAAAAAAATCTGACTGAGACCTGCCAAGAGTGCGTGTTGGTTTTGGATCCACCTCTGAGCAGCAGTGAAATGCAGGCAGAAGGCAGTGAATTTTCCATAACCCTGGAAAAACAATGGGCCAGAGCTGAGACCCTCTGATGTCCTCTCCAGCTTTTATTTTCCATGAAACCGAAGACCTGCAGGAAGAACAACTGGAGAAAAGTGGTGGAACGATCTTCTTCTTCCCCTTGTAGGTAATCAGCCAGGCACAGCATTTTCACAGAGGCAAAGCAAGACAGGGCAAACCGGTTTGACCTCTGTATTCGAATGTCACTGTATACATTCAGGATACTCAAGAAAGAGGTCAGGTTCTCTGGTCTAAATACACCACGTGGCTGTGATCTACTACATTGTCTTTAACCGGCAACAAGTAAACATTTATGGTCCAATTTCTGTTAAGACTACAGTGAAAATTTCGTAACGAGCATTCCACAGTATCCATAAGGAGAAAAAAAAAAAAAATCAAGAGGTTTAACAACTGTGCAGAGAAGTTTCATTTGCAAAAACCCAGATCCTGTATGGTAGAAGACAGACTGCTCAAGGGCAACTCTCCACCTTCCCCTGTTTACTACAGACGTAACTGCTTCATAAAAATTTAGACACGTGAAGTATTGACACTTCTTGCCTGAACAACTGAAACCGTTCTTCAAATGAGGGAGAGCAAGGGTGCCTTTGCTTCAGGTTTCTGCTGGCTGTCCCGGCACACTGCTATTTACAGACCGTGTCAGCACAAAGCACTGGTCACGGCACTTAAAAATCCGAATGTCGGGGGCCAGGCGGTGGCACAGTGGGTTAAGCGCACGTGGCGCAAAGCACAAGGACCGGCGTAAGGATCCTGGTTCGAGCCCCCGGCTCCCCACCTGCAGGGCAGTCGCTTTACAAGTGGTGAAGCAGGTCTGCAGGTGGCTGTCTGTCTCGCCCCGTCTTCCCCTCCTCTCTCCATTTCTCTCCGTCCTATCCAACAAACAGCTATAACAATAGTGATAAAAATAACATGTGCAACAAAAATGGGGAAATAAAGGCCTCCAGCAGCAGCGGATTTGAGGTGTAGGCACCAGGCCCCAACAATGATCCTGAGGACAAAAGAAAAAAAATATCTGGATGTCCAGAAGGCCGCTAAACTAGCTCACGTCTGAGTCCAGCCCTGTACTGTACTGAAGGGAGTTTCAGTGCGGTCGTCTTCCCATCTGCCTCTGCAGTTAAAGTCAGCACAAAGTCCCTGTGATGACAAGGTAAATAATGGCAGCAACTGCCCCCCACGCTTGGAGAGGTGAGCTCTGTCAGTACCCACACGGCAGCCTTCACAAAGCTACCAACTACAGGCCGGTACGGAGGCTCCTGAGAAATGCTCCTTACCTCTTTTGATGTCATCCAGCTGCGGTTCAGGTGAGGGGTTATCTTTCAAGGGAGACGTTTTGGGCCCAGCTGGAGGCTTGGTCGGAGCTCTGAACGGCATAGGTGGTGGAGGCGGAGGCGGCTGTGTCGGCTGAGGAGGACGAGTGGGCTGCTGTTCCATCCGGGCCTGGATTTTACTGCTCCCCTCAGCTCTGAAATGAGACAGACGTTGAAATGAACGAGCAACAACAGAGATTCTCACACTTGTGAAGGTGACTAAGCACCTGGGAGTTTTTGCAGAGCTCCAAGATCTTATAGACTGCTTCAAAATCCTGATGCTGGTAATTTTGTCTCACAAACATTCAACAACTGTATTTTACTATATTCTAGCACTGTTGTATGTATGCTCTGGGAGATAGGAGTTGGAGAAAACCGATTTTCCGCACTCATGGAGCTTTCAACTCAAGGACAGGAAAACACTGCGAGAGGAGGGGGGGGGGCAAAAACTTCAAGAGACCCTGTAAAGGAGGGAGGAGCAACAACATAATGGTCATGCAGAAATGCCAACGCATGCGGCCGCAGGTCCCAGGTTCATTCCTCAGCACCACAGGCCCGGGTTGAGCAGTGCTGGCAAGGAATAGATAGCAACAGTTACAGGGCGCCATCAAAAGCAACATTGTCATCATAGAGGTGCTAGAAGGAGAAAAAATGTGACAGGACTCCCCCCTACCCCCCCCCCCACTGCTCAGCTCAGGCTTATGGAGGTGCTGCTGGTGATTGAATCGGGACCTTTGGTGCCTCAGGCATGTAAATCACTTTGCATAACCATTATGCTATCTCCCCAGTCCTGACAAAAATTTTAAAAGCAGTCACCTATAAGGACACCACCAACTATAAGACTAAGAGCTGATTTCTCAACAGATCTAAAGGCCAGAAGAAACTGGCGTGATATATTCAAAATTTTGAATGGAACAAACCTCCAACCAAAAAAATTCTACCCACTTCAGATTTAAAGAAAGAATAAAGAGATTTTTCAACAAACAGTATTAAAAGGATTCATTGGGGGGGCGCACATACTACCAAGTGCAAGGACCAGGGTTCGAGCCTCCACTGCCCACCTCCAGGGGGTCCACTGCACGAGTGGTGAAGCAGGTCTGTGCGTGGCTCCATGTCTTTCCCTCTACCTATCCTCTCTCAATTTAAAAAAAAAAAGATTTTATTTATTCATTAATGAGAAAGATAAGAGCGAAAGAACCAGAAATCAATCGGGTACATGTGCTGCCAGGGACTGAACTTGGACCTCACGCTTGAGAGTCCAGTGCCCTATCCACTGAGCCATCTCCCGGGCCACCTCAGTCCGATCTGGGGGTGGGGGGAATTCCATGCCACTAAGCTCTTGTAGGAAGTACTAAAGGGTATATTGCTACTTTGGTGGGTGGTGTGATGTGGAGACATTATAATACAGACTTGTACTTCTAAATCACATTGTCTTGGTAACCAGTGCTACCGAAAAATCAAACCTTTAAAACATTCATTTTAAAAAACAGCATACACAGGGCCGGGTGGTGGCGCAAGTGGTTGAGCACACATGTTACAGTGTGCAAAGACCTGAGTTTGAGGCCCCGGCCCCCATATGCGGGGGGGAAGCTTGACAAGTGGTGAAGCAGGGCTGCAGGTCTCTGTCTCTCCCCCTCTCTATCTCCCCTGTCCTCTCATCAATTTCTGGCTGTCTCTATCCAATAAGCAAATAAAGATAATAAAAAAAATTAAAATAATAGCATAGACAAACACTAGGTTATTAACACTTCTTACATTTTTATTACAATAATATTCAATAGCAGCATTGTAATAAGAGCAAAACAACTTAAAATCCGATTTCATACTGGGTGTAATGCTAGTTAAATTAAATATTAAGAACTCTTATACCCACAAGCAAATTCCAATAATCCCAAATAAATCTTGCAAAAAAATTGTTTTTACTCGAAGAAAGAACATATTATGCAGGGGAGATAGCATAATGGTTATGCAAAAAAGACTTTCATGCCTGAAGCTCTGAAGTCCCAGGTTCAATCCCCATACCACCAATAAGAACTGAGCAGTGCTCTGGTACACACCCGTGTCCCCCTCCCTCTCATTAAAATACATTTATTTTTTAAAAGGACACATATTAATTATTCTTTCACAACTGTATCTATTAATTAAAAATCTTATTCTCTAGGTGGTTACCATCCCTACACTCAAGAGATAAATAGTATTTATTTATAAAGCATACCCGTTCTTCAATGGTTTCCATGTTTCAGATCTTAAAAACTTTTTTTGTTCCATTTTAGGAAAAGACACCCCCCCCCACACACACACACCAGGGTATGAAAGAAAACACAGTACTGAAACATGATTCAGTGTGGTGGGGGCTGGGCTCAAACCTGGGGCTCACACATGGCAAAGCAGTGAACAATCTACTACGTAGGTAAACTCTAAAATCTGTCACTAGCTGTAGAAAGAACACTTGAGTACTGAGATCCTTATGTCATTGCAAAATGACTCAACAAGCACCAAGGTTAAATCACAGGGATACATTACTTATCCACATACCTGGTTTTTTTGACCTGAATGCTGCTACTGAGTTTTTCCAGCACATATTCACCAGTGTCATGATTAATAATAAGTACACAGTCTTTCTGATAAGGCCGTTTGTTCCCCTTGAACACAGTCATCGGTGGTGTAGACCCCTATATTCCATAAAAACACAAGATGGTCATATAAAACACACCAGCTATGAATATTTAAAGGTGATGTACAGGTGACTGCTTCATCAAATCTTTTATGAGAGTTGAAAAGGCCAGAATCAGGCCAGGTGGTGGGGCATGTTACGTGCTCACGTTACAATGAGTAAGGACCCAGGTTCAAGCCCCTGATCCCCACCTGCAGGGGGAATGCTTCAAGAGTTGTGAAGCAAGGCTGCAAGTGTCTCTTTCTCCCTTTTCCATCTCAATTTCTGTCTCTATCCAAAACTAAATAAAAATATTTAAAGAAAAACAAACATAAAAAGGGGAACAGAATGGACTCTTTTATTATAATTCCAGCTTCCCAGGCAAAAATAAATGGGAAATAATAATGTAGCAAGAATCCAAGATTATCATTGGTTCTAAATAATCAAGGCAGGTAATAACTTTGTAATCAATGGTAAAGTGTGGACTGAGGAAAAAAATAAATCAGCCAATTCTTGTATTACACTGAGCAGTTTTCAATATAAGATAAGTAAAACTGTGAGTGATGTCATATTCCCTCGTTGTTAAGGGAGTTCAGGGCTTCTCCCCTATGCCTTAGATTCCCCTAGGGCAGATTACTATTCTTATTCACATTAAGGACATCATGCCACTCATCTCCCTAAACACCCAGTTACTACTCAGGCTTGGACAGGCGTAGACAGCATAATGTTTATGCAGAGAGACTCTCGTGCCTGAGGCTCCAAGGTCCCAGGTTCAATCCCCTGCACCACCATAAGCCAGAGTTTAGCAGTGCTCTGGTAAAAACCAACAAACAAATAAACAAAAAACCTCAGGCTCATTCTTCCAGAGCTTTTACAAGGCTTTGGCCATCATCCTGCTCTTCCCTCTTGTTTATGACTTAATCTTCAAACCTGCTCAAAGGTCACTTCCTTTATTTTCTCTATGTGTTTATCTTGAGCTCCACGGGGGGGGGGGGGGGGGGGGGAGTACTTACTATATTTAAGACTATTCTGTTTAGTAATGTGTCACACTTTAAGTACTCAGTAAGTATTTACCCAATATAAGTTTTAATTTCTATACAGAATTAAGAAAAAAACAACTGTTTGGCTCTTTGATTCTTTCCTTATTCATACAGTATAAATCTCAAGTTGGAATGGACCTTAGGGGCCATTTATCTAAGCTCTTCACATTACACCTGGGAAACAAAGGTCCAAAGGGAGATGATGTAACCTACCGGAGGCAACAGGTAACAAAATGGCAGCTGAGATGGGCAAACAATAATTTTCTGAGGAACAAAGCTTCCCAGATGTCCCTGTCTACAGTTTCATCATCAATACAGAACAGGCCATCCACCCTCTCACTAGTTATCAAGAACTTTGAAAAGGTCATAGGCTAGGGCTATGACATGAGTGCATTTTGTTTCAACCTTTGGTATTTTTTTTTTCCTCCAGGGTTATTGCTGGGGCTCGGTGCCTGCACCATGAATCCACCGCTCCTGGAGGCCATTCCCCCCCCCCCCCTTTGTTGCCCTTGTTGCTGTAGCCTCGCTGTGGTTATTATTATTGCCATTGTTGATGTCGTTCGTTGTTGGATAGGACAGAGAAATGGAGAGAGGAGGGGAAGACAGAGGGGGAGAGAAAGACCTGCAGACCTGCTTCACCCACCGCCTGTGAAGCGACTCCCCTGAGCTGGGGGCTGGAACCGGGATCCTTACGCCGGTCCCTGCGCTTTGCGCCACCTGCGCTTAACCCACTGTGCCACCGCCTGACCCCCCAACCTTTGGTATTTTATAATCAGAGCACTACTTCAGGTAAAGCTTCACAAAATACCTTTTAAAAATATACTTTTTTTTTTTTTTTTAAGAAATAGAAAGAGAAAGAGAGAGAGATACACAAATGGTGCTCAATTCAGCCCTTAACCAGGTTTCTCGTCCTTCAGTTAGCACAACAAAATGCTCTGAAGCTGTGGTTCTCACCTGAAACTACCGGCCTGCTCATTGTCAGATACAAGAGATGTCACTCCTGCTCCTGCCTGCCACATGTCTATACCAGTTGCTACACGTCAGCGTGTTTTGGGGGGCGTTTCTCTCTAAGAGTGGCTGAGACAAAAGCTAAGCACAGTGAAGAGGAGGAGCCAGTGCTTAGATAGGAGCCTTGTCAAGGTTGTAGTAAACAGAAGATGATGGAAAAATCCTATTTGCTCACGTGCCTGGGAACATGAATTCTATCCAACCCTCCCTAGTTCTTCCTTCTACCCTCTGATGGCACTTTAGAGATCTAGAAACTTGTGAAAGCGGGATCTTCAGGCTATGACAGCTACAAAATGATAAGGATTTGCTGTGATTCCACATGGGGATTAAGGGAGAGAGATAGCATGATGATGCAAAAAGATTTTCAAGCCTGAGGCTCCAAGTTCCCAGGGTCAGTCCCCCACACCAACAAAAAGCCGGAGGAGCACTGAGTGGTGCTCTGGTAAAAATTAAAAAAAAATAAAATAAAATAAAAAAGGAAAAAAACTCAACAGTAACAATGGAGTAAACTTACAGGGATATGTGGCAGTGTAATTGTGACTTCATCTCCTTTGCCAACCTGGAGCTCTCCTTCACAGGACGTATCTATAGACGCTGGCTTAAAGTCATCTAAAGAAAAGGAGAAAAGCATTTATCCGCCAGCTTACTTACACTAAGGGTTCCTTGGGCATTCTATCACTCAGTTTCAATAATTCCTCACTTTATAATTTTTTTCTTCTACCTTAACTGGGTTATTTTAAGAGGGGGAAAAAGAAATAGTTTTTAGATACCCTTTTATTAAGATAATCCCTTCTCCCAAGTGACAGATGAAAAATGAATGCCTCATTATCCATAAGGTGTTTTATTAGGGTTGTTATGAATAAAAGCAATAGAGCATATCAAAAAGATTCTGTGATTATAACCCCCCCACCCCAATAAAAGGCCACAATGTCCACGCTGATTCTATTTTGCAGAAGAACTAACAAGACAGGATTTGCCAAGCTCCAGTCCCAACTGCTTTAACACCTTGGGCCAGGGCCCCAACTGCGTCTGATATGCAGCGAAAACACAATGCCATTAGCTGAGGAACCCCCACCCCCCTGCCTCAAACCACAGGTGAGAGGCACCTGTGAAGCATCTCCTTTAAATGGTGCATTGCTGCCCCCAAAGCATCCATTCACTCAGTCAAATCAAACGCCCAGCACTTCATCTCCCTGCTTTGCTATTAGCTGCAAGCAAAGCAACCACACAGAGGGAGCCTCATTATCCAACACGCCCTCTTCCAAAGTGTTGAGTCACATCTCCTAGCTCTTCTGCTAAAAGAAAAAAACCAAAAAACAAGTCTGAACCAGCATCTGAACCCCGGAAACCAGGAGTCTGTGAATCACTGAGGGATGCTCGGCCGGCCACGGCCACATCTCTCCACCCGGGGCAGGGAGGGGAAGTGCCCAGAGTCTATAATCATGCGGGGGATTAAATTAAAAAAAAAGGAAGACAACGCTCATCCATCATAATGTCGCTCTCCACTTGCTGGAGGCCTGTCCTCTAACGCGTCCGATTCTAGACCCAGCTGCAGCTCAGCGCAGGCTCACGGATCCCAGACCTCAGTCTTCAGCCCACAGGGGACCTTGAGTCTGAGAAGAACCCAAAGACGAGGCTGGAAGTTCAAGCTGGGGGCAGGGGGCAGGGGGCAGGGGGCAGGGGGCAGGGGGCACGGGGCAGGGGGCACGGGGCAGGGGGCAGGGGGCACGGGGCAGGGGGCACGGGGCAGGGGGCAGGGGGCGACGACCGGGGAGCGGCTGCCCGGGACCACGCGGCAGAGACGGGCGTGCAAGTGGCGACGGTTTCGGTCTGGAAAGACCTGGGCAAAAAAGCGGAGGGGGCAGCCCGAGGTCCCGGCGTGAGACCGGGCTGCCGCTGACGTTGGCATCGGGGGAGCGTGGAGGGTCCCCCTGAACTTTCCAGGCCCGGGGGAGGGGGTCCTGGCGCGCAGACTCACAGCGGATGGTGTGGAAGGAGGCCCGCGGCCGCTTCTCGAAGCTCTCCCCCAGCCGCAGGCAGTGCTCCTCGCGGTCCAGCAGCGGGTTCACCGTCCCGTTCATGGCCCCGCGCGGGTCTCGCGTCCTGACCGGCGCGCCCCTGGCGCCGGCGCCCCGGAGAACCGCGCTCCCGGGACTCCGCAGCGGAGCGCACTGGGAGCCCAGCCGGCGCCCACCCGGGGCCGGAAGCCAGTGCTCGCGGCCGCGCCGGGGAGGGGGAAGAGTACCGGGAAGCCACGCCGCCGGACTTCCGGCATCGGGGCGGGACTTCTGGGTGCGGAGCGGAAGTGAGGGGGGCGGTGCCATAGCTAAAGAATTCCGTCCCGGGAATCCCTGTTTGAAGTCCTCCGGACGGCCGAGGCCGAGCTCAGGGCTTCCCCGCCGCGGCTTCTGGCTTGCGCGTGCGCGTGCGCGGTCAGGGGCCGCCCGAGGGCCGAGCGCGTCAGCCCTGCCGCTCCAGGTGACTCCGGCGGCTGATGACGGTGAGGCCGGCGGGGCGCGGCGGACTGGTGACTCTGGCGGACCGGTCAAGATGGCTCCCCGCAGCCGGAGGAGCCTGGGCGGCCCGGCTCGTCCTCGATGTCCCGACACGCTCGGGTCCTCGGGAGCCCGCTGGCCCCGCAGCGCCGGCTCTGTTCCTCGAGGTGGCCCAGCCCGTCTTCCCGGAAAGCGCGGGGTCTCCCGCCGTGGGGACGCGACGCGACGACCCCACTTGTGTCCGGCTTCCAGTGCAGGCAAGGGGGCTGTCGAGATGGTTGTTTTTTTTTTAAGCCACCCATTCCGTAGGCACCGTAGATCGATGAGTCTTTTTTTTTCTTTCTTTCTTTCTTTCTTTCTTTTTTCCTGCCCGGGGTTTCTCAGTCAATTCTTGGGAGTGGCCTTTTCATGATTATTTTTATTCATTCGGTTTATTTAGTCATTGTCTCTAGACTGCCAGAAATCGACAGGGGAGGAGGAGCGAGACACCTGCAGCCCTGCTTCATCACTCGTGAAGTTTTCCCCCTGCAGGTGGGGTCCGAGCGCGCGAACTTAGGGCCCTTGTGCCCCCGGGAGTATCTTTATTCTGAACGAAACCGTCTATTACACCAGATGACTTTTTTTCCTTTTCAGATTGGAATTACAGAGTTCATTGCGTCTCTATCCAATAAAGATATTTAAAAAAATTTTTTAAGTACTGTTGGTAGAACCCTAGCCTAGAAGGAGTATATAAGTGAACTGGAAAAGAGGAAAATAGACAAGCACAAACGGAGGAAGGAAAGAGAACACTCCTGTGGGCTAGATCTGCGTGAATGAGTTCTTTGGGCCTCCTTGGCCTCATCTCCCCCGGGTTGTCTGCCATGCTGCCTGGAGGCACGGAGACACCCACAGGAGGACGGGAAGGAGCTGTGAGCCCACCCCGGGCAGGGTCTGCGCTGAGGTCTTTATGACCTCTCCTCTGGTGGGTGGGGTTTCGTGTACGGTTAAAGGACTGTTCTAGAACCATTAGCCTGAATCTCATTTTACCCCCCTTAAGACCACACCATGCTGCCCGAGATAGAAGTCAATACAACCTGAGGATCCCCTGTAAGAAAACCCTGCCTGTGTGTCTCTGAACCTGTGCCAGCAGTGTCAGCTGTGATTCTTTGGCTCTTGAGGAATGGACAGTCTTCCGTGGTGTTAAATATAGTTGCTATCAACTTAGAAGATGGCTTCTCTTCAAAGCAAAGGGCTGCAGGCAAGGATTCTCAGCTCAGAGGAAGCAGAGAAATTGAAAAGAGACCAAATATTAGTGTCTGATTTTAAACAGCAAAAACTAGAAAAAGAGGCTCAAAAGAATTGGGACCTTTTTTACAAAAGAAATAGTACTAATTTTTTCAAGGATAGACATTGGACCACCCGAGAGTTTGAGGAACTCAGATCATGTAGGGAGGTAAGTTGACATCTTTAAAAAAAAAAATATATATATATATATATATATATATATATATATAATTTATTAATGAGAAAGAGAGGAGAGAAAGAATCAGACATCACTCTGGTAGATGTGCTGCTGGGGATTGAACTCAGGACCTCATGCTTGAGAGTCTAGTGCCTTAGCCACTGCACCACCTCCCAGATCACAAGTTGACATCTTAAGTGAGTTGTTGTTCATTGAAAATGTGTGGGGAAAGGGGGGAGGGGTCGGGGACACGACCAGTGATAGAGCGCGTGAATTTATTGTTGCCACTGGAGCTTCATTGCTTAGAGCTGACTTTTTTTCGGTAGAGAAAGGGGTCAAGAGGGAAAGATAGTCAATACCACAGCACCACAGCATGGCACATCAGGTACACTAGCTGACCCCGGTGTGCATGGCTGTGCGGCATAAAATAGCAGATGGGTGCTCCGATAGGACTCTCTCTCACACACACTGAAGTTTTAAAAAATGTGTAAAAAAGGGGGGCTGGAGGGATGACTTACTTAGAATGTGAAATGGACAGTTGAAGGAGCCTATCAAAATACATTGAAATGTATCAGAAAGAATTAATTGAGTCAGTTAATTAATTGAGACTATTGGTCTCAAATAGTTTTAGCAGTTCCCAGAATGAGTAGTCATACATAGGAGAGAGAACTTAATGGATATTTTCTTTTTCTTTAAAGCTGATCTAAAAGTTGTAAGTATTACATTTTTTTTCCCCTAAAGAGTGTTTATTGAGAGAGAAAGAAAGAGAGAGAGAACCAGAACATTACTCTGGCATATGTGAGGCCAGGGATTGAACTCAGGACCTCATACTGTTAAGTCCAGTACTCTAGTCACTGCACCACCTCCTGGGCTTCAGTATCATAGATTCAACAGTAATGATCAATACTTCCCACAATTCTAGAACTTATGTTGTCTTTCAATAACATTGTGAATTAGCTTTTAGTTTCATCAACACTTGCAGATGTAGTTGAAGAACAAGAACTGTTTTAAGTGATTTGGCCAAGGGTGGAATACAACCATGAGGAGTCTCAGTTTGAGTATAGACAGATTAGGCTGAAAGTCTGTTCCGTTAGCCATTAAGCTTTTGTTGCCACCCAAGGCCTTCCAGTCCAGACAGCAAGTGAATTATCAGTAGCGGCTACTAGGTAATCATTTTTCCTAGTGTCTGCCCTGGGGGACAGAGGTTGTGTTTTTCGTGTTCTGGACCTTTTAGTTTGGCTTGCTTCTTCATCATAACAATGTTGTGTACTTTGGGTTCTCTTCAGTTTGAAGATCAGAAGTTGACTATCCTAGAAGCTGGCTGTGGTGTTGGGAACTGTCTGTTCCCACTTTTAGAAGAAGATCTGAATATCTTTGCCTATGCTTGTGATTTTTCCCCAAGAGCAGTTGAACACGTCAAGGTTGGTGCACTATCCATGTTGACTCTTACATTTCCTTTCTGATAGTTTGTTTCTGTTTTTTAAACATGTTCACCTGTCTGCTACAGTCATATGTCCATCCTTGACTTTGCCCACTCCCAGAATCTAACCACGATTACCATCATGCAGTTTCGCCGTTTATACACATAAGAAAGTATATAAAAACACAACTTTAGTCAGAAAAGAAGAAAAAAGACCATACTGACACTTGTGAACTTATACCGGGATTTAGTACAGCACTAGGCTTCATAGCCTTTTTTTTCTTCTTCTTTTCTCCAGAGCACTGCTCAGCTCTGGCTTATGGTGGTGCAGGGAATTGAACCTGGGACGGGAACCTCAGGAATGAGAGTCTCTTTGTATAACCATTATGCTATCTACCCCCACCCCCAGAGTCTTTTTTCTTTGTTGAATCATTTTAAAGTAAATTGCAGGTATGATATCATGATAATTTATTGCTAAATATATCCACATGCATCTTTAAAAACTAAGGACATTTTTCTGTATCTAACGAAAAAAAAAGTAAATTTTTCATGTCATAAATACTACTCTCTAGATCCAGATTCCATTTATTTATTTTTCCAGATTTTGTTTATAGCTGAATCTCACCAAGGGTACATCTTACATTTATTTCATTATGTATCTTAATTTTCCTTAGTCTAAAATATTCCCCCTTGACCTCTTTCCTCACGGACTTAAATAAGTCCTTCCTTTATTTCTCTTTCTCTTTTTCTCTTGCTCTCTTTCTTTGGCCAGATCTTGTGCATACAGTTTCAATTCTCCCAGGTTGACTTTCATTCAGATAGATCAAAAGATTTTGCATAGTGATTTTGCATAATGATTACGCAAAAAGACTCTCATGCCTGAGGCCCTAAAGTCCCAGGTTCAATCCCCCACACTGCCATAAACTGGAGCTGAGCAATCTCAAAAAAAAAAAATAGAGGGAGAGACCAGAGAACTGGTGCCCCCCCCCCCCCACATTGTCCTGACACCTCCCATGAGTTGCCAGGGCTTACACCTGGGCTGCACACATGGCCGGGCTTGTACCCCATGTGATAACTTACCTCACCAGTCTCCCATTCAGTATTTAATACTGGGCATTTCTCCCCCCCCCCCCAATCTCTGGGCAAGAAATAATGTCTTTGTTACCAGAAGCCTCAGTTTGTGATCCTATACCTGATATGTAGGAATATGCAGTTAAGGATAAGCACAGGAAGGGAAAGAAAAGAGAAAAAAAGCAAAGGCAGCCCAGATGGTGGGCTATTGGCTAGGCCACTGGACTTCCAAGCTTGAGGTCCCATGTTCAACCCTGGCATTACGTGTGTCAGTGTGATGCTCAGTTCCCCACACCACCACCTGCTCCCATTAATTAATGTCAGGCATAGAGGTGTTAGTGCTTGGAGAAGGGCAGAAAGTGTTTATAACTGACCAAAGTAAGAACAGGAGACCAAGTCTTTCAACTCCATCCTATTTAGGAAACCAAGGGCAAGGTATTTAAAAGGGTCAGGGAATGACGAGGAGCTTCAGGGAGGAAGAGAGACACCTCCACATCATCTGCTGTCATCAGTTCTTGACGTCAGCTGCAGCCTGAACTGGGTTGTAGGGAGTTGATGTGAGTAAGCCAACAAAAGTCAAGTAATTGTACTTACATGTAGCTGGAAAGAAGAGGGGTGGGTAGTGGGTAGTAGTGCAGCGGGTTAAGTGCAGGTGGCGCAAAGCACAAGGACTGGCGTAAGGATCCCAGTTCGAGCCCCCGGCTCCCAACCGGCAGGGGAGTCACTTCACAGGTGGTGAAGCAGGTCTGCAGGTGTTTCTCTTTCACCCTCTCTGTGTTCCCCTCCTGTCTCCATTTCTCTCTGTCCTATCTAACAATGACAACATCAGTAACAACAACAATAATAACTACAACAACAATTAAAAACAAGGGCAACAAAAAGGAAAATATAAAAAATTATTTTATATTTTTTTATTTATAAAAAGGAAACATTGACAAAACCATAGGATAAGAGGGGTACAACTCCACACAATTCCCAACACCAGAACTCTGTATCCCACCCCCTCCCCTGATAGCTTTCCTGATCCTTATCCTTCTAGGAGTATGGACCCAGGGTCATTATAGGGTGCAGAAGGTGGAAGGTCTGGCTTCTGTAATTGCTTCCCCACTGAACATGGGTGTTGGCGGGTTGATCCATCCTCCCAGCCTGTCTCTCTCTTTCCCTAGTGGGGCAGGGCTCTGGGGAAACAGGGCTCCAGGACACATTGGTGGGGTTGTCTGTCCAGGCAAGTCTGGTTGGCATCACGGTAGCATCTGGAACCTGGTGGCTGAAAAGAGAGTTAACATATAAAGCCAAACAAGTTGTTGACTAATCATGAACCTAAAGGCTGGAATAGTGCAGATGAAGAGTTGGGGGTTGGGGGTGGGGTCTCCGTTTTGTTGATAGCTAGTAGGCATATTTCAGTTACATTCCAAAGGGCTTGTGACTATAGTTTTTCTGTTTGTTTTTTCCTTGAGCCTGACATGTGATATGCAGGTGGATCCCAGTTATTGTCTGGGGAAATGATGTCATGGCTGGAAAAGGACCAGAAAGCTGGATCAGGGAGGAGAGTAGCTCCCTAATATGGGAAAGGTATATATAGATATTGTTGACTGTAAACCCCATCGATTTGATGTGACCTGGGGCCCATATTCAGCTTAGGATCCTGTGTGACCTCTGCATCCCTGTAGATCTGAGCTCACATTTTGTGGTCATGAGTAGGAAAATTTCAAGTTGCCCCAATTTCAGGACCCATCTTCCTCAGGTGGAGCATAGAGTATGTTGTCCAGCCTCCCTTCGGAGGATGGAACGTTCTCTACCGTTGTTGATCCAAGTTGAGGGCAAGGTCCTATAGGGGCCCACAAATGGCTCTATAGTATTGTTCCTGGTAGAAATGACCGGTAACAATGGAGAGAGGGATCTATTCGAGGTCTAGGCCCATCGTGTCTGTGTGGGAATCCCAGGACTCCCTGACTAGGGCCCCAGCTGATGGGGTGGCCTGATAGTGACTAAAGAGTCATCGTTAAAGTATGCCAGTCTCTTGCCTTTATTCAGCTTTTGTAGTCCTTGTTTTGGTTAGCTTTGAAGTGAGTGAGAGAACTGTAATAGGAAGTAGGTGAGGAGGGTATCTAAGTCTAAGTAGATACCATTTCATTATGAACTTTATACTGACTCACTGTAGACTGTTGTGTACTTTTGCTTCCATTTGGAGTGGAATTAGAGAATCCTATGAAAGGAAAGGTCTCACCCGAGTAACGAGGCTGAAGGGTTGACATTCCACGCTTGATGTCTCTGGACACAGTCTGAAGTGAAGCGTGCTGAGGTGGTACTCATTGTGTTGATTAGGTTGGGATCAGCAGATGCAATATCATTTGGTATGAATTGAGAGAAGCATGCGGGAAAGTGAGCCCCACCCTAGAGGTTCCAGGACTAGGGGAAATATAGGCTCTATAGAGGAAGTGGGAGGTTCCTGATGTCTTAGCATTTAAGAAGGCAATAGATAGTTATTGCTATAATCATATTATTTGGCAATTGGGTTAACTTTGAAAAATTCCTTTGTTAGGATTTGCTGTACCATACACAGCATCACCATAATTTATGTCCTTTGATATTATTTGTATAGAGCTGTGCCACCGGTTGCTTCTGTTCTTCCTGGTTTAAGCTTTTAAGACAATTAAACAAACAAACAGAAAAACCAAGGATACAACAATCAAGAACAAAGGCAACAAAAGGGAAAATAAATAAATTATTAAAAAAAATTTTTTTAAAGTGTGTGAAAAATCCTAGGAGCTTGGCTACCTCTTCCTATCATGTTGTTTATTACTTATAGCCAACTAAGTTGAAGTATTAATAATGCATAAACTTTAGTGCTGCGCTTCTAGATTCCTTTATTCCACGTATTTATCAAGAATCTAACGTGTGCCAGCTCTTACAGTAGCAATTTTCTGTTCATAGCCTTTGCCCATTTTTCTGTCATCTACGTTTAGGATACATTCATTATTATTTTTGGATAGAGACCGAAATTGAGAGGTAACAGGGGGATAGGGAGAGAGAGAGTCAGAGTCTGACAGACACAGACACCTGCATCACTGCTTCACCACTTGTGGAGTTTCCTCCCTGCAGGTGGGGGCTAGGGGATTGAACCTGGGTCCTTGGATACTGTTAGCGTTGAGTGCTGTGCTAGGTGAGCTACCACCAGTCTGCCTTTCTCAGATGTATTCTTTATAGTCTGCTGCAAACTTCTCTTCCTGTTTATTCAACTTTGCTGTGTGTTACTTTGTGATGGTGTTTAAGTTACCGTGTCAAATTTATTAATCTTTTCCTTTTGAGGTGCCTGGTTTTATGACTTGTTTTTGAGTTCTGTAATCATCTATACTGTTTATCCTTTTTTCTTTTAATTTGGAAAATTTTGGGTCATAGATACGTATATATTTGTGAATGCTTTATTAAGACCTGGTATTTGGACTTCTTTTTCAGTTTCCTTGGTTGAGACATGTAGCTTATTTCCCTGGGCTTGCTCATGCTCTCACCTCACTTTGCTCCCTGAACGAGCCCTGTCATGCTTTTCCTCACTCTTCTTTTTAAATGTTCTTGCCATACTCTCTGGAAAACAAAGGACTGGTACTCGAGTACTGTCAGTCATCAGTACTAGCCATACTCTATCAGCTAAGTGACCGCCATGTCCTTCTGAAGCCGGTGTTATACAGTAGATAAGACACTCTGCTCTGTATCACCACTGTCCAGCTGGGGATCCTCAGACCCTGACTGTTGTGCCGTCTGCTGGTCAGTTTCACAGCAGAATTAGGCAGTTTAGACTTTATGGTAAACAATTTAGGCTGGAGGTTGGGTGGGTAGCACACTGGGTTAAGCCACATGGCATGATGCGCAAGGATCCCTGTTTGAGCCCCCAACTCCCCACCTGCAGGGGGGTTGCTTCACAAGCGGTAAAGCAGGTCTACAGGTGTCTTTCTCTCCCTGTCTCCATCTCCCCTCCCCTCCCAGTTTCTCTCTGTCCTATTCAATAAAGGTGGGGGGGGGGGGAGCGGGGGCTGGATCAGTGGATTTGTAATGCAGGCACCAAGCATCAACGATAACCATGGAGGCAAACAAACATAGGCTTATAAAAGCAAACTGCTGGTATTAGCTTTTTAAAAAAAGTTTGCTGTAAGCTTGGGTGTAACTAAGTGATCTGGGAAATAATGCATTCTCTCCTTTCATGCAGAACATGCTGAACTCCTGACACAATAGCCAAGCCTTAGCATCACACCAACGTGTTCTGTGTCTGTTCACGATGCTTGTCTCTGATTACCTAGGGTCAGTGCCTGTGGGTTGGGATAAAAGGCCAGGCCCCTGCGGCCCCACCACCATCCCTGTTGCAACAAGCAGGCACTGGCCGGCAGCATTTTTTTAGATAAATATCCTTGATATGTAAGTATTTCTTCAGTTCTTATTCTCTCTCCTCCTGGGTTTCCAATTCACTACTGTCCCATAGCTCCTGGATGTATTTTTTTTACTTTTTTCTTTTTCCTTCTTGTCTTTGCAGTTTTCATAGTTCTTGTCCTGTCCTCAGGGTTGCTGATTTCTTTCTGTTGGAGCCTTTTGAAAGTTTTCTTCTTTACCAGAGCACTGTTCGACTATGATTTATGGTGGTGCAGGAGATTGAACCTGGGACTTTAAAGCATGAGTCTATTTGCATAACCATTATGCTATCTCTCCCGCCTAGAATTCATTTTTTATTACTGTTTTTTGCTTTTTAGGATTTCCAATTGATTTTTTTTAGATGTATTTACTAATGAGGGAGAGGGAGAGGGAGAGAGAGAGAAAGAGAGAGAGAGGACACCCGTGAACATCATTCTGGCACATACTATGCTGGGAATCAAGGTTGGGGCCTTATTGCTTCCAAGCCAGCAGTTAGCACCATGCCGCCTCCCAGGCTGCTCAAACTGATTCTCTTTACAGTGTCTCATTGCAGAAATGATCTGTTTTTACATTCCCAGTATTTTCTTGTTGAAAAGGGGATGTGCTGCATAAGACAGCGCATACCAAGGTGACATTTGTTATGACCTAGTCAGGCTTTGCACCATGTTTGAATTCTGCTGTTGTCATAGCTACCTGTGAGGCTGGTTGGTTGTTGCTGAGGACATCAGACTCTGTTGATTTTATTCTGTCACTTCTCTTGGCTCTTTGTCTTCCCTTTATGATGGCTCCTTGGTCTCTCCTAGTTGTGATCCGCTGTTACTGTTACTGGAATCATGTTGGTAGGGTGTTTAAAAATGGAATTCTTCTTTTACCAGAGCACTGATGCTTTGGCTTTTTTTGGTAGTGCAGGAGATTGAACTTGGGACTTTGGAGCCTCAGGCATGAGAGTCTCTTTGCATAACCATTATGGTATCTACCCAGCTCCCCCCCCCCCCCTTTTAAATTTAATTTCGTTGCCACCAGGGCTGTTGGTGGGACTCTGTGTCTACACGACAAACTCACTGCTCCCAGTAGCTATAGTTTCCTCTTTCTTTTTATTTGATGGGGCAAAGGGAAATTGAAAGGAAACAGGGAACTGGAGAGAGGGAGAGAGAGAGACTTGCAGCCCTATTTCAGCACTTGGGAAGCTTCTCCCCAGAAAGTGGGGACTGACTGGGGGCTTGAACCCCAAGACCTTGCAGATGGCACTGTGTACACTCATCTGGGTGCCCTGCCCCAAGGGAATTATTTCCTGGTGTTCTATTTTTTAGATTTTATCTGTATCTTTAGGCCTGTCTCATGGGTGTGCCTTTGATAATACTCACTTCTTTAGGAATCAGGTAGTTTTCTCTTCTGTTCCTTCTCAGCGGGAGGAGGGGGAATGGACCAGCACCATCCTCTGTGCCTGAGGCCATGCTTCATGCGGATTAAGAGGGGTGCTGGGTGCTGGGAGTCCAGGCGGTAGCGCAGTGGGTTAAGCGCACATGGTGCAAAGCACAAGAACCGGCATAAGGATCCCGGTTCGAGTCCCCAGCTCCCCACTTGCAGGGGGGTTGCGTCACAAGTGGTGAAGCAGGTCTGCAGGTGTCTTTCTTTCTCTCCCCCTCTTTGTCTTAGCCTCCTCTCTCCTTCTCTCTCTGTCCTATCCAACAACAGTGACATCAATAACAACAGTAACTACAACAATAAAAAAAAAGGGCAACAGAGGAGACTAAATAAATAAATATATATAAGGAAAGAGACAGGGTGCTGTGATGTAGGCCCCAGAGACAGCTTCTCCAATTTGACCTTCCCAGTCTGCAGGCTCTGCCTCGGAGAAACAGGCCTGTAGATGCTGTCTTTCTGCAGGTTTCAGATAACTGGCTGTTCTTTGATCTCTGTTCTTTGATGTTTCATCAAGAAGCCCATACTTGCCATTCCAGCTTTTTTTTTTTCTTAATTTTCTTTTTTTTTTAAATTTATTTATTTAGTGGTCCAGGAGGTTGCGCAATGGATAAAGCATTAGACTTTCAAGCATGAAGTCCTGAGTTTAATCCCTGGCAGCACATGTACCAGAGTGATGTCTGGTCCCCCCCCCCCATCTTTCTCATTAATAAATAAATTTATTTATTTAAAAAAGGAGACATTTACAAAATCATAGGATAGGAGGGGTACAATTCCACACAATTCCCACCACCAGATCTCTATATCCCATCCCCTCCCCTGATAGTTTTCCTATTCTTTATCCCTCTGGGAGCATGGACCCAGGGTCATTGTGGGATGCAGAAGGTGGAAGGCCTGCCTTCTGTAATTGCTTCCTTGCTGAACATGGGTGTTGACAGTCAATCCATACTCCCAGCCTGCCTCTCTCTTTCCCTAAGTGGGCTTGCGGTGGGTGGTTCAAAGGAAGATTAAGTAAGCAGAGGCCAGTTTGGGATTGTCATCATTCAGGAAGTCTTCTCATTTGCAAATGCTTTGCTAAATGAAATCTTGTCCTTAGCAGTATTCTGTACTACACACTTTATAGTGCAGATAATTCATTACTCAGTACACTCAGTAACCAAGTGATGGTTCATTTCAATGCAATAGTACACAAGTAGAAATAAGAGAGCTTCTTTGAGTGCTGTTTTTCCTTCTGTGCCAACATGAACATAACATTAAATTATTTTCCCCCCTTTCTAGCAAAATCCTTTATATAACCCAGAGAGGTGCAAGGTATTCCAGTGTGACCTGACTACAAACGACCTTCTCGAACATGTGCCCCCAGAGTCGGTGGATGCTGTCATGTTGATATTTGTCCTCTCCGCTGTTCACCCTGATAAGATGCGCCTTGTCTTACGAAACATTCACAAGGTCAGTGACCTGAAGCCTAAACTTGAGACTTGGCTGCCCTGACCTTGCTTGCTTTCCCTCTGCGCCGAGTCTCTCACGCAGTCTAGATTCAGGTTCTCTTCATTTCACTAGACTGACTATGTAGTCAGTGTCTAAAGAGAGGTTCTCTGGGGTAAAACACTCACCTGAATTCCTATCTGTATGGTGATCGTCACTGCTCTTCAGCGCTCAACCAGCCTTTGAAATAAGGGTGAATTTTCAGTTACCTGTGATCAGTGGAGACCTGCGGTGCGGTGAGAGGAAGTGTGGTTCAGCAGTCGGGAACACAGTCTAGAGTCGTCGGGCCAAGCATCAAAGCCTAGCACCCCTGTGGGGGCAGGTACCTATACCTCTCTGAGCCTCACACTCATTACTTAGGAAATGCTGGGATAATGGTCGCTAAGTGGGAGACTGCTGTAGTGTTCAGGAAGAAAGCATATAAGTCACATGACTCAGAACAAGCTACCTCATCTTCCACCCCTGAGACGCAGTTTCCTAGTGTCTCTCCTCTCTAATTAAAAATAAGTCCAGGAAAGCCACTCAGTGATGTCACTGGCCCTGGGTTCATTCCCTGGCAAGTTAAATACACAAGAAAATTGCTCCCTTAAGTCACTGTATTGAGGAAATGTTGATTTATAGGTTTGGAGTTTTCACAGGGGTACTTTATAAGCATTTCATTATAGCTTGAAGTATACTTGTCACACTTTTCATGTAGTGCCAGGGCCCTTTATTTTTTCACTTATTTCATACTGGATCGACAGAAAAACTCACATTAAGAAAGAGAAACCAGAACACCATTCTGGTTCTGGCGGTGCTGGGGCTCAAACTGGAGTCTTGGGCGTGGGAGCTTGCTCTCTACCAGTTGAGCTAGCTTCCTGGCTGTGCTGAGGCTCTTTGAGGGTGTGTGTGTGTGTGTGTGTGTGTGTGTGTGTGTGTGTGTGTGTGTGTGTGTGTGTGGTCACTGATCATCTTTCTTACATGAACCACACATATAATAGATTTCTGATTTCTTTAGAAGTAGAGCGTACACTTAGAACAGTTGACAAATAATCACGCCACCTCTGTTCGCTGAGTTGTGATCTTTAGTTCACTTTCCACCAGGTGATGAGTGCAGTCATCAAGTTGAAAAAGCGGGTGTTAGATACAACTACAGCGAAGCACAGATTGGCAAAAGAAGGAGTTTGGCAAAGGCAGGGTATGATGAGGGCAGAAGTGGAAACATACAATATAGGTGACATATCATGTTGCACTAGGTATGTATATATCCAGCTAGGTGTGGCACATTATACCAAGGGAAAAAATCAATCCCAAAAACAATTGGCTTCACGGGTTCCAGTCCACATCTGGTGGCTCCACCAGGCAGTCATCAGCATCAGCAGTCTCTTAGCCCTTGGCAGTAAGAGACCCTTTTTTTTTGGTTTTGTTTTTTTTAGTAAGAGACCCTTTAAGCAGCGTTGAGGTCTTCCATGAATATTCATGGACATCAGCTATTATGATGTAGGTCTGATTACCCCAGGATGTTAACATCAGAGAAATTTAAAAAGTACATAAACTGAAAAACACTAAAATGGCCTCATTTTAAAATAAGAGTGGAAAGTAAGAAATGTGTTGTTGGAAAACTAGAGTCTCGGGGCTGGCAGCCTTATGTGTGCCGCCACCTTGGCTGAGCCTCCAGGCAAGTCACTTTGACTGTAAGCCTCACTTCCTGTAAAGTGATTACTTGAAACCTGACCTACCAATTTCGTGGAATTGTTGAGAGAATGAAAAAAACAGAATACTGGGAAGTGGCTAGTTACCTGTCTAGTGCTCTGGCCAAAGGAGGCATTAGGATTGTAATTGTTATCTTACAGACAAGAAAGCACAGAGGATGAAATTATTTACTCCACTAGTTAATAGAAGAACTGGGATTTGAATCAAGATTGCCAAATTCCTGAGTGAGTGTTCTTTCCACAGTCCACTTAGCTTTCCCTTCCTTCTGGAAAGAAGTCCTTTCGTGGGAGCTGACTTTGTCAGAATTTCTCCTCTTCTGTTTTCACAGTTTTAAACTTAGCATTTCTGATTAAGGTAAGAATGTTTTTAAAAAGTTCTTCACTGGCAGTATTTAAAATGCGTGCTACTCTTAATAAGAATTGACTAATTGAGAAGATCTGGCACACTTGAAAATACTGTGGGTGGTATTTTGGATTCTCTTAGGAATATGGGCTACATCAGCCTACAGTAAAATCTGTCACAATGCCTGGAAATGTCCAGCTTAAATATGGCTACATCAACCTGCAGTAAAATCTGTCACAATGCATGGAAATGTCCAGCTTAAATATGGCTACATCAGCCTGCAGTAAAATCTATCACAATGCATGGAAATGTCCAGCTTAAATATGGCCACATCAGCCTGCAGTAAAATCTATCACAATGCCTGGAAATGTCCAGCTTAAATATGGCTACATCAGCCTGCAGTAAAATCTATCACAATGCATGGAAATGTCCAGCTTAAATATGGCTACATCAGCCTACAGTAAAATCTGTCACAATGCATGGAAATGTCCAGCTTAAAAACCCTCTTGTGGCGGGTTAGAAGAGGATCGAGTAAAACTAGTGCCTCCTTTGAAGCCCACTCTTTCTTACTGTTGTGATGCAGGCTGAATAATTTCCACACAAAAAGCAAGTGTGCGCCACAGCATTTGATACTGGAGCGCACATAAGAAGTCAGGGCAGCTACGCCCACTCTGCTGATCTTATTCCTCCGCTTTGGCGCTAGCCTCTCAACGGCTGCACATGTTACTTGTTCATCCAGTGTCGACCTCGTCATCTCACCACATAGTCACCACACTCTGACCCAGCGAGAAAATGTGTCAGTTATTAACTCCATGGGCAAGTCACACGGAGTTGGGGCATAGTGAAACCAGAGCTGAGACTCAGTCAGGCCAGCTAGGGCGGATAAATGGTCAGAATGACATCCCCCCCCCACCACCACCACCAAAAAGACTGTGGATGGGAGGGAGTCCGGCGGTAGCGCAGTGGGTTAAGCACAGGTGGCGCAAAGCACAAGGACTGGAGAAAGGATCCTGGCTCCCCACCTGCAGGGGAGTCGCTTCACAGGCGGTGAAGCAGATCTGCAGATGTCTGTCTTTCTCTCTCCCCCTTTATCTTCCCCTCCTCTCTCCATTTCTCTCTGTCCTATCCAACAATGACATTAGTAACAACAATTATAGCTACAACAGTAAAACAACAAGGGCAACAAAAGGGAGTAAGGATATATGTGTGTGTGTATACATATATATATATAGAGAGAGAGACTATATATATATAGACTACAAAGTCAGATTTACTAGAATAGGACTAATAAAATGTTGGGAGAATGAGGTCAGGACTCCTGACTAGTGTCTTTAACTCTCATTGGTGTGATGTTTGGCCTGACCTTCCAAAGAAGCCGCGTAAGTGCTCAGCAAGTCTCCCCACAGTGTGATGGGGCGCTGCCCAGCTGGACAGGAGCCACCTTTGACTAGCAGGCCCTTCTCCCTCATCTGGGTACTTTACCCTTGCCCCTTTCATAAAGATTAGGCATTTAAGACTTTTGAAGTGTGAAGTTACTGAAGATTCTATCTTCAGCTCTGCTTTTGTTTCACAGGTGTTAAAACCAGGCAGAAGTGTCCTGTTTCGCGACTATGGGCTCCACGACCACGCCATGCTCAGATTTAAGGCTGGCAGCAAACTTGGAGAGAACTTCTACGTTAGACAAGATGGAACCAGGTCGTATTTTTTTACGGACGGTAAGATGAGTGGGTCTGGCTTTGATTCTGTTTGCTTGACTGCTTTACCTCTGCAGCGCTGTTGCGGGGGCAGGGGGTGGTGTCTATTTTTAGCACACATACACAGGTCCCTGGAACACGCTGTCCAACACATGCCACTTACCCAGCACCTGGACAGCCCAGACACAGCTCCTAACCCTGCAAGCTCACAAGTATCCTCCAGTGGCAGTGCCCACTTTGTGGGCCCAGACAGCCTCTGTTGTGCTGTGTGGATGCCAGCTGAGGCGGGAGTGGTGATCGCCATCAGAAACTTAGCTTGGACTCTCATGCCTCAGGCTCCAGAGTCCCAGGTTCAGTCTCTTGCACCACCATAAGCCAGAGCTGATCAGAGCTCTGGATAAAAGAAAGGGAGGGAGAGAGAAAGAAACTTGCTTCAGTAAGAATTAAATAGGACAGTATAATGCCTTTAGATAACTTTTCCTGGTCACAAGGGCATGAAATCTTCTATAAAGGAGATTAGATCTGTTTTCAAATACAAAATTTTTGATAGAATTATTAAAAAGCCATTTTTATAAGAAAATTATTTTTTAAATTTATTTATAAAATAGAAATATTGACAAGACCATAGGATATGAGGGGGACAGTTCCACACAATTCCCACCACCAGAACTCCATATCCCTTCCCTTTTCTTGAAAGCTTTCCTATTCTTTATCCCTCTGGGAATATGGACCCAGGATCTTGATGGAGTGCAGAAGGTGGAAGGTCTGGCTTCTGTAATTGCTTCCCCACTGAACATGGACTTTGACAGGTGGATCCATACTCCCAGCCTGCCTCTCTCTTTCCCTAGTGGGGCAGGGCTCTGGGGAAGCAGAGCTCCAGGACACACTGATTGTCTGTCCAGGGAAGTCTGGTTGGCATCATGGTAGCATCTGGAACCTGGTGACTGAAAAGAGAGTTAACATATAAAGCCAAACAAGTTGCTGGCTAATCATGAACCTAAAGATAAGATTTGGGGTCTCCGTTTTGAAAAAAGCTAGTAGGTCTAGTTTAGGTCTATCCCAGAGGGCCCATGACTTTACTGTTTTTTGCCTGAGTCTGACAGCTAGCATGCAGGGGACCCAGGGTATTGTGTGGGGAGATGGTGTCATAGTTGGGAAAAGGACCAGAAAGCTGGATCAGAGAAGAGAGTAGCTCCCAAATATGGAAAAAGTATAGAAATATTAACTGTAAACCCCATCGATTTGATCTAGGGCCCATATTCAGCACAAGAGCCTATGTAACCAACCTCTGTATCCCTGAGCTCACACTCTGTGGTCACAGCTAGTCCAATTTTTATTCTGTATTTTGAGAGAGAAGGAAGGAGAGACACCAGATTACCACTCCACCATTTGTGGAGTACCCATGGTGCTCCCCTGTGGTGTGAAGATAGAAAACCAGGGTCTGACGCACAGTGGGCCATGAGCTCAGCCCTCCCAGGCTCTGAAATTAACTCATCTTTTGGCTTCTAAAGTGAGCTATTATCATTAAAACTAAAACCATAAAAATAGCAGGTAAAAAGTAAAAAAAAAAAAAAAAATGTTTTAAGAAGATGGTTGGGGTCTGATGAAGCCCGCTGTTGGGGTCTGATGAAGCCCGCTGATGGTTGGGGTCTGATGAAGCCCACTACCAGCAGCTGCAGTAGTGTCTGCCTCGGTCCTCTGAGCGGCGGGGCTGAGCACTGTTGACCTGCTTGTCTTCCAGAGTTCCTCGCTCAGCTCTTTGCGGACACGGGCTATGAAGAAGTGGTGAATGAGTATGTTTTCCGTGAGACGGTAAATAAAAAAGAAGGCCTGTGTGTGCCGAGAGTTTTCCTGCAGAGCAAGTTCCGAAAGTCCCCAAAGAACCCCGCCCCCGGGGCCGCGGGCCTTTGTCACCATGCTGAACTTCCGTGAGGTTGACGTTTGTGTCTACCCTTGAAGAGGAGAGGTTAAAGTCAATTTTCATTTTGTATGATTTTATGTCTCAATTTGTTATTAAACATATATAATTTTGTATTATAGAATTGGCAGATGTGTGCGTTTGTCTTTAAAAAATGCAAATAAAGTTATAAGGCTTGCAAAGTAAAGGGAGTTTTATGGTCTGTCAGTCATACTGCCCCACTGAAAGATTCCACAAGACAGGCATGGTGGCCCTGGGCCACTCAGATCCTTCCAGTCCTCCTGTGGGTGTCTCCGCCTCCAGGCAGCATGGCAGACAACCCAGGGGGAAATGAGGCCAAGTAGGCCCAGAGAACTCATTCACGCAGTTCGAGCCCACAGGGGTGTTCTCTTTCCTTCCCCTGGTCTTGTGCTAGTCTATTTTCTTCTTCTCCGGTTCATTTATATACTCCTTCTAGGCTAGGGTTCTACAGACAGTACTTAAAAAAAAAGTGTTATATTACCTTTATTTATTTACTGGATAGAGACAGCCAGAAATCGAAAGGGAAGAGGATCAGAGAGAGAGATAGAGAGACAGACACCTGTAACACTGCTTCACCACTCGCAAAGCTTTCTCCCTGCAGGTGGGGACTGGGGGCTCATACCAGGTCCTTGTTCATTGAAACATGTGCACTGCCACCTGGCCCTAGTCCTTTCTTTTGCCCCCCCACCCCCCATTTTTTCTCGAGCACTGCTCAGCTCTGGGTTATGGTGGTACAAGGGGATTGAACCTGTGACTTTGGAGCCTCAGGGATGAGAGTCTGCATAACCATTATGATGTCTACCCCCCACACACACCCCCATCCCCACTCCACACACAAATAGTACTTTTGCTGCATCTCAAGAACCCACCACGGGGAAGTTGGGCAGTAGCATAGCGGGTTAAGCGCACATGGCACGAAGCGCAAGGACTGGTGTACGGATCCCAGTTCGAGCCCCCGGCTTCCCACCTGCAGGGGAGTTGCTTCACAGGTGGTGAAGCAGGTCTGCAGGTGTCTGTCTTGCTCTCCCCCTCTCTGTCTTCCTCTCTTTCGATTTCTCTCTGTCCTATCTGATAACGACGACACCATCAACAATAATAATAAAAAAAAGAACCCATCATGGCTCACGGCCTGATTCTTGAGACCCTCTTTTTTATGGTCTGCCCATTGGCCGCATTACAGACAGGCTACCACCTGTCTCCCCTGCCTCTCCCCTTGCCCTGGTCTGGTGCAGTTCCTTTTTGTCCTTTAAATGCCACCAGGGTTATTGCTAGAACTTGATGCCTGCATGACAGATGTACCCCTCCTGTTAATCATTTAACTTTTAAAAAATTAATTATTTGATAGGACAGAGAAATTAGGAGGGGAGGTGGAGATAGGGAAGGAGACAAAATGATACCTGTAGTACTTGCTTCACCACTACTAACACCCCCCACACACACCCTCTGAGTCTGTCACTGCAATTTCTACAGGAGAAGATGGGCTAATGAAGCCCAGGTCACATGACTCGTGGGGTGTAGACCGTGGGAATGCATATCAAATCCGTTTGACTGTCGCACTGAAGAGTCACCTCAATGCTGCTGAACCACTTAACAGCATAGGCTTCTTTTTTCCTTTAATATTTTCTAGTTCTTCATGATAGAAACAAACGTCGAGTGGTCCAGGAGGTGGAGCAATGGATAAGCCATTGGATTCTCAAGCATGAGGTCCCTGGGAGCACATGTACCAGAGGGATGTCTGGTTCTCTCTCTCCTATCTTCCTCATAAATAAATAAATTCTTAAAAAAAAAAAAAAAAAAGAAAGAAACTAACGTCGAGACAGGAGAGGGGGACGGGGCCTTGAGCCCGAGTTCTTGGGCGTGGTCACCTGTGCACTCTACCAGGTGCATCAGCCTCCCCCCATAGTTTTTCTAAGTGTTTTTTTTTTTTTTTTTTGAGAGACAAACAGGAGCGGCATCACAGTAGCCCTGCACCGTTCATGCAGCAGCCTGCCTGTGTCACCGTAATGCTCCTACATGGTGCTAGAGAGCCCACACCTTGTTCCTCACACATGGTGACGTGTGGGCCCCCCAGAGTGCACACCTCACATGGAACCCGGAGGAAAACTCCTAAAGCATCCCCATGTAATGACGACTTGGACTTGGGCGATGAAGTCAGAGTTCTGTGGCCTGCTCACAAAAGTCGCTCTGTACGACTTTATTATGCTTTCCTGTTTGCAGAGGGCCGTTCCTGAGAACATTCTTCTCCAGTACACGAACTGCGGACGCAGCCAACGAGGGCCTTCATCCCAGCCACATGTGAAGGGCGCCCGTGCGGGGAGGGGCTTGGGTGGTTACATAACAATCCTGCACGACTGGAGTGACCCCCTGATCCTGCAGAGAAGGGGGTGGGCTGTGGGGCACTGTGCTCGCTGGGTGTCCACACTCTGCCATCTCTCCTCAGCTTCTTTTTTTTAATATTTATTTTCCCTTTTGTTGCCCTTGTTTTATTGTTGTAATTATTGTTGTCATTGTTGGATAGGACAGAGAGAAATGGAGAGAGGAGGGGAAGACAGAGGGGGAGAGAAAGACAGACACCTGAAGACCTGCTTCACCACTTGTGAAGCGACTTGTTTTAACCGGGCTGGCTTCATGGGCGGGTAACAGAGACTCAAGGACATACAGCTGGGCTGAGAAGCTGTATATCTTTATTCACGAACGGGCAAATCACCACACCATGTGCTTCTTCTTCTAGCGTTTGCCACACCATGTGCTTTTCTCCATCATCTCTCCGCTCCTGCAGCTGCTGGGACTCTGCCCGTCCTTAGCATAGGGGGCGGGGAGAAAGCGGGTGCGAAACTAGCAAGGGGCAAACCACTTCTTCTCAGAGGTCAGGGGGAAGGGAACATACCAACAGCGACTCCCCTGCAGGTAGGGAGCCGGGGCTTGAACCGGGATCCTCACTCCGGTCCTTGCGCTTTGTGCCACCTGCGCTTAACCCGCTGCACTACCACCCGACTCCCTGTCCTCCGCTTCTTGAGGAAGGCTGACCTGGCAGAGGCTGCAGGAGGAACCCCTACTTTATTGCTCTGCTCTGTATATTGTGTTTCCTTTTGGAGACTGGAAAGTGGGTATACTAAGTAAGAACAAAACTGATGAGCGGTATTATAGGATTTTTTTTCCTGTCTTTTCTGTAATCAACTTGTCCAGGAATGCTTGGAGGAAGGTTCTCTGGTCTCCATACAGAGTGAGGGTCAAGTCTTGCCCCAGAGCAGCTTGTCAGGGGCCAGCGCTAACCTCAGACTCGCCACTGGTCACTGATGGTTCTTTCTTCCAAGTCGCCTCCACCGAGTGAATCCTACAACCAGCTTCAGCCCTGGAGAACTTCCTGAAGCCCCCTCCACAGAAGTCCTTTCACCTGTCAGTTCTGACCGGTGTTGCTCAGAAAATAGTACTGTATTGGAGGTAAAGAGTAGGGAGCAGGCCAGAGGGTACGTGTGGGCTTGGGTTAGCTAGTCATTTGGTATTGTGATCTCTTTCCCCGCTAGAACTTGAGACTCATCCTTCGGAAAACCAGGAGATTTCTGAAGAGTAAACGCAGTGCAGGCTGCTGACCCAGGCCCACCACATGCATGAGAGACAGTGACACGGAAGAAAATGGGACAGAGAAGGAGCCTGCACTGGGTTTACTCCGAAAAGAGAAACCCCAGAAAGGCCGTGATACTGGTCAGCAGTACTGTAGCATAAATAGCTACAGTATACACACTGTCAAAATCTATTTCATTCTTAAAGATTTTTATTTATTGCATATGGCAGTTCCAGATGAGGCAGAACAAAGGAGAGAAGAGACCAAGCAAGAGAGAAGCCAGAGCACCACTCTGGCTGGGGATGAAGGTGGGAGCCTCAGGCCTGGAGGGCAAGTGCCCTACCAGTTGGAAGTGTGCACTACCTCCGGCTGCAGAACACACTTGAATTGGATTAGTATATTGCACAGTATTGTGGATTTTGAACTTTTGATCTGTGCTATAAAATAATAAGCACATACTACACATTGTAATATTAGTAAAGTTGTATTGCAAGATTTGGAGTGTGGACATCTGGATTCAAGACAGACAAATGTTTGTCTAGTACAAGTTGCCAACTTCTCTGAAGCTGTCTTTTTTTTTTTTATTTTGTGTCCTTGTTTATTTTCTTTATTGTAGTTATTGTTGTAGTTATTGTTGTTGTCATTGTTGGATAGGACAGAGAGAAATGGAGAAAGGAGAAGACAAAGACGGGGAGAGAAAGATAGGCACCTGCAGACCTGCTTCACTGCCTATGAACGACTCCCCTGCAGGTGGGGAGCTGGGGGCTCGAACCAGGATCCTTAAGCTGGCCCTTGAGCTTCGCGCCGCCTGCGCTTAAACTGCTGTGCTACTTCCCGGCTCCCTGAAGCTGTCTTTACACCTCTGAAGTCAGGTTCTAGCACCTAGGGCACAGGGTTGCTGTCAGGATTTGGTAGGTGCTGTCCTTGGAGTGCTTTGTCAAGTGCAAATTACTTGTATTCAGTTTACATTCCCCCAAGGAATTAACCTTCCCACTGTCGACATTAAATCCAAAATTTTCTCTGGTAGGAGGAGTTATTTTTAAGCTCCAGTTTTCTGACAGGATCTGGAATTTGGATATGGTACCACAAGATGGCAGTAGAGGTTAAATGTTCCTGTTGGTCTGGTCTTCCATCCTGGCTTAAAATGAATCTGTTTTATTGTCTTGGAAAGGAAGGAAAATGCCAATGAGAAGTGTGTGTTCAAGGTCACTTTTAGGTCAATATTGAAGGCAGTGGGGATAAGAAAACCAGGCTGCTTCTTATCCTAAGCTCTCAGCTGCTTGCTGAAGGCAGTTTGCTTTCAACTCCATGCGGCCTTTTTTAGTCCAGGTCTTTGCTTTCTACAATGCACTCAAGGCTCAAGAGGAAGCGAGAATATATGCTTCACTGCTCAGAGCGGGAGCCAAAGTTTTTGTTTGTTTGTGGGTAAATAAAATGAGCTGTTGCCCCTCCCTTACCCCTGCACTTCTCCATGGATTCATTTTTCTGCTGTTGGGGATGGAGGCGGCTTTATTTGCCACACTTACTCATAGACCACTTTCCAGCTGTCAGCTAACAAAAGGGAAACTGAAATGAATCACATATATCAGGTGACTGCTTTTCAAGACCATGTTTGCTGATGGGGAGCAAATATTTAATATAAACTTCAGCAGGCTTTGCTACAGAAATCATATGTTCCACTATATATATAGTGAGAGAGGCCAGAGCACTACACCTCTTAGGATGTCCTATTTGAGTTTTAAAATATTTAAAAACTAAAGGGGGACACACCAAAGTTTCACTTTGGCAGGGATGGAATTCTGATCTCATTCATGCATTTAGTTCCTGGCATCTTCCACTGTATCTTCCACTGACTGTTTTGTTTGGTTGGTTTGGCTTGGTTTTGACCTGCCACCAAGTGGATCTACGATTGAGTCCCCTATCTGGTCCTCAGATTCAGTCGTTTTTTTTTTTTCACTTGCATGTGTGTGTTTATTGTATTTACTTGCTTGTTTATTTCTGTATTGCCACCGTGGTGGTCTCTGGGGCTTGGCAACAGCATTCCTAGCAGCCACTTTTTTAAAAAAAATTTTATAGAGTAAGAGACGAGAGAGAAACCTGTAGCACTGCTCCTCCATCTGTGAAGCTTTCCTCCTGCAAGTGGGGACCAGGGGCTTGAACTCTGGTCCTCAGTCTTGGTAATGTGTGTGTTTTTACCAAATAAGACATCACCCAGCCCTCACTCAAACATGTAGCCTTTGATTAAATGGTGTCCTAGTAGGTCCCAAGGGGGCACAGAGCACTGGGGAGGGGGAGGGACACAGGGAGAGTCAGAGCGAGAGCCTCAGGCAGGTACTCTCTAAGTCAAAGGCAGGTAGCTAGGAGACCAAACACAAACACCAGAGGAAAGAAAAAGAGGAAGGAGGCTGTGGAAACCATGACGATGGAAGCCGTCACCCTCATCTGATAGGACTGTGTCCGTCCACATTTTTCCAGCAGAGGCATCATTATACTCTGGCTTGGAGTATGACTGTGGGAGTGAGAACATGAATCATAGATTTTTTTTTTCTTTTTACAGGACAGAAATTGAACCTGAGTCCTTGTGCATGGTGATATGTGAGCTTAACCAGGTGCGCCACCACCTGGCCCCCCCAACCACAGCTCCTTTAGTGTATCTCACCTCGCACAGTAGGTCTATAAAAGCAGCAACGGGGCTGGTAAAGTAAAACAGTTCTCAGAGGAAATACAAAATAGAAGGAATTTTGCCTGTCAAAGGAACAAAGCTTTAAAAATGGCAATACTCAGGGCCAGGTGATGGGGCACACGTTACCATGTGCCAAGACCCAGGCTCATGTCCCCACTCCCCACATGCAGGGACGATGATTCCTGAGTGGTGAGACAGGTCTGCAGGTGTCTTTCTCTCTCCCTCTCTATCTTAGCCTCTACTCTCAGTTTCTCTCTGCTGTATCTAATAAAATATAAAGGGAAAACGTGGCCACCAGGAGTGGTAGATTCATAGTGCTGGCACCAAGCCCTAACAATGACCTTCGTGGAGAAAAAAAAAAAGTAATATATAATGCCAGGAAAGGAACAGGATGACAGTGGATCACAAAAAGTATGGTTTTGGGAGTCAGGCGGTAGCGCAGCGGGTTAAGCACACGTAAGGATCCCAGTTCAAGCCCCCGGCTCCCCACCTGCAGGGGAGTCGCTTCACAAGCAGTGAAGCAGGTGTCTGTCTGTCTTTCTTTCCCCCTCCCTGTCGTCCCCTCCTCTCTCCATTTCTCTCTGTCCTATCCAACAACGACGACAATAAGAATAACTACAATAAAACAACAAGGGCAACAAAAGGGAATAAATAAATATTTTAAAAAATAATAATAAAATAAAAGTATGGTTTCTTTAAAATGACACTGTCCTGAAACAAGAGCAGTGTCCTCTGTTCAGCATGACAGAGACAGCCACGTGTCATTCTTGCAGGTCATGATTAGTGGCCAGTGCAACAGAACTGATTTAAAAATAAATGGATCCCAGGACCAGGGTGTCGGTGCACCCTGTATAGCACAGACAGTACCGTACTCACGGGCCTGGGAGTAGTGGATTGGTCATGCTGGTACTGAGCCCCAGCACCCCTTGGGAGAACAGTGGAACTAGGGGAAGCTCTGGTGTTGTGACTTCTCTATGTACTGGTTTGGGAATGGGTATACGTACATATGTATGTACATCTGAATGAAAAGTTGCCATAGGTGCAGTGCAATCAAAATGAAGTGGGTTTGAGGCCTCAGCTCCACACAAAAATAATAATAAATAAGATCATCTGTGAAAGCTTTTAAAGATAAAAAAAAAAAAGTATGTTCATATAACTTAAGTAAACAATATAAAACTGTGCCTAAAATGGTGTCAGAGCCAGGTGGTGGTGCACCTGGTTGAGCACACATGCCACAATACACAAGGACCTGGGTTCAAGCCCCTGATCCCCAACTGCAGGGGAAAGCTTCACACGTGGTGAAGCAGGGCTGCAGGCGTCTCTGTGTGTCCCTTCCTCTCTACTCCCCCACCCCCTTTCAATGTCTCTGTCTCGGATATGAGGGGGTCTGGCTGCGACATCTGTCACCCCAGTGATCGCCAGCGTTGATTCGGCTGATCTGGCTGGCTAGGTGGGTGTCTCTTTCCTCCCTCACCGCTCCACGTGTTTCCCTCCTGAAGCTGCACACTCGGTCGAAGAGGACGGCCTTCCCCGAATAGAGACGGACCAGACAGGTGTAGGAGTAGCTGCGCTCCCCTGCTAGGACCTCCAAACAAGCTCTCAATTTCTCTGTCTCTACCAAAATAAATAAATATTTTTACATGCTATCAACTATGTTTCATGATAAACATTAAAGGTCAGGCAGTGAGCACAGTGAAGAACATCACGCACACAAGGAGGAGCCAAACCAGGGTGGTCACAGGACTTGGTTCCGGGGTGTTCAGCAACAGATGAATCTTTTCTTTCCTTACATTTCTCAAGTTGCTTTTTAAAATTAATTGTTTTTTAATTTATTTTTTAATCTTTATTTATTTGATAGAGACAGCCAGAAGTTGAGAAGAAGGGGGAGACAGAGAGAGGAGAAAGACAGACAGCTGCAGCCCTGCTTCACCACTTGTGAAGCTTTCCCCCTGCAGGTAGGGACCAGGGGCTCGAACCCAGGTCTTTGCTCACTGCAACATGTGCACTCAACCAGGTGCACCACCACCTGGCCCCTAAAATAAATTGTTTTTAAAAATATTATTTGTGGGGGAGTCGGGCAGTAGCAGGCTAAGCAGTTGTGGCGCAAAGTGCAAGGACCGGTTAGGATCCCGGTTCAAGCCCCCAGCTCCTCACCTGCAGAGGAGTGGCCTCACAGGTGGTGAAGCAGGTCTGCAGGTGTCTCTCTGTCTCTCTTCCTCTCTATCTCCCCCTTCTCTCTCAATTTCTCTCTGTCTCTATCCAATAACAAATAAAAAATAAATTTAAAATTTTTTTTAAAATAAAAAAAGAAAAAATATTAATATATATATTATTTATGGGGCCAGGTGGTGGCGCACCTAGCTAAGCACACATATTACTGTGAGCAAGCCCCCAGTCTCCACCTGCAGGGGGAAAAGCTTCACAAGTTGTGAAGCAGGGCTGCAGGTATCTCTCTCTTTCTGCCTGTCTCCCCCTTCCCTCTCAAGCTCTCTCTGTCTCTATCCAATAATAAACAAATAAGCAAAGAAAATATGAACACCGAACCAGAGATATTTAAATATATATGTTTATATTTATTATTTATTGGTGGTGCAAAGCACAAGGACTGGCAGAAGGATTCTGGTTCAAGCCCTCAGTTCCCCACCTGCAGGGGGGGGGTCCCTTCACAGGCGGTGAAGCAGGTCTGCAGGTGTCTGTCTTTCTCTCCCCCTCTGCCTTCCCCTCCTCTCTCCATTTCTCCCTGTCCTACCCAACAACGACAACAATAACAACTACAACAATAAAACAACAAGGGCAACAAAAGGGAATAAATAAATATAATATAAAAATATAAAAATAAAATATAGTGGTCCGGGAGGTGGTGCAGTGGTAAAACTTTGCACTCTCAAGCATAAGGTCCCGAGTTCGATCCCAGGCAGCACATGTGCCAGAGTGATGTCTGGTTCTTTCTCTCTCCTCCTGTCTTTCTCATAAATAAATAAAATCTTAAAAAAATATATTAAAAAATTAAAATAAAACATAAAATAAAAAATAAACAAAAGAAATATTTTTAAAAGAGAGAGCAGCTGAGCAGTGGCACTCCTGGTTGAATATACATATCACCATGTGCAAGGACCCAGATTCAAGCCCCCTGTCCCCACCTGCAAAAGGAAAGTTTCATAAGCAGTGAATCAGTGCTATACTGAGGTGTGTGTGTGTGTGTGTGTGTGTGTGTGTGTGTCCGTGTGTCCGTGTGTCCGTGTGTCCTGCTCTCTATCTTTCCTTCTCATCTCAATTTCTCTCTGGCTTAATCCAAGAAAAAAAAATATATATATTCAAAGGTTATATTTATTTAAACATTTGTAACTGGGTTTGAATTACAGAATACTTGAAGAGATAGCATGATAGCAATCTGCTCTATTCTTTCTTCTTTCTTTCTTTCTTTCTTTCTTTCTTTTTCTTCCCAGAGCACTGCTCAACCCTGGTTTATAGTGATGTTAGGAATTGAAACTGGGACATTTGGTGCCTCAGGCATGAAAGTCTTTTTTGCATAATCATATGCTATCGTCCCAGCCCCAATAGTAAGTAAAGATTAAAAGAGAGAGAGAGAGAATGACAGTAAAAGCAGACAAGTGAAATCAGTATATTTGAGAATGTTGGGGCCTGCTGGTGGTGCACCTGGTTGAGTGCACATGTTACAGTGCTCAAGGACCCAGGTTCAAATCCCCAATCCCCACCTGCAGGGGCAAGCTTCATGAGTGATGAAGCAGGGCTGCAGGTATCTCTCTGTCTCTCTCCCTCTCTATCTCCCCCTTCCTCTCAGTTTCTAGCTGTGTCTATCAAGTAAATAAAGATAATCAAATAATAATAATAAAAAAGAATGTTGACTAAAGAGAGAAGAAATGACTTCCAGTCAGTCAATGTGTGTGAGGAGTTAACCTGGAACATTTTAACTACATGTGTACTTAAATGTGTGTGTGTGTGTGTGTGTTAGAAAGAGAGAGAGAGAGAGGGAGGTGGGGAGACAGAGAGAGTTTAGAGCACTACTTTGCCATACACATTGCTCTGTTTGTTGTGTCTTATTTGTAAGAGATGCTGGGAACTGAACCTGGGACCTCATGCATGCAAAGCATATGCTCTACCACTGAGCCACCTCAACGTGTACTTTGTATGGGAACCATTTTTCTCACTGTGACATGTCCTTTAAACATAAGGGTCAATATGAGGCAGGGGAACCATAGCGGGGAGGAAGGGGAAACACTGAGCATCAGTCTTCCCATAGTGGCAGTCCAGTTACCCTCATCAAGGGACGTCCCTATCGTAGGGGGACCCACAACCTCAGTTTGCTAGTACAGTCCTGGTTTTAGCATCCCGGGAAACCTCTCAGTGCCAGATGAACATAGGCCATCAGTTACTCTATAATCATGCTCTTTCTCTCTCTCTCTCTCTCTCCCTCTCTCTGTCTGTCTCTCTCTCTCTCTCTCTCTCTCACACACACACACACACACACACTATGGAAAGTGGGGGTGGGTGGGTTGGGGGGCTGCACAGATGAAGCTTGAAGCCTGAAGTTGCTGGGCATCCAGGATCCAGAATTGATTGTGCTCGGCCAACAAGTAGCTGTAATTGTTCTGCCAAAGCAGAGAGACGAAAATATAACCTGATGAGACCCTGCCACAAAGCTGTCAAAACCACCCAAGCAGGTGGCTGAATGGTGTCAGCTGAGGAAAATTATTGGCTCCCCTCCAAAGTGCTCACCTGGTGAATTAAAAACCACTGAAGTGTCTGTCCTCTCAGGGCTGGTTGAGCAGGAAGATGGGCATTGTGGTGTGACTGACAGGAAGGTCTCAGATGAGCTGGCAAATGTGTCAGTCTACAGAAGAAAGGCTTTTAGAAAAGGGAGCTGAGCTGTGGTACCTTTTTATTATTTGAAATAGAATCATATTTCCACCAGGGTTAGCACTAGGGCTCTGGGCCTATGTGACAAATTCATAGCTCCTGGCAGCCTTTTTCTCTTCTTTTCCCTTCTTTTCCCTTCTTTTCTTTTCTTTTTTCTTTTTTACTAGAGACAAAAAGAAATTGAAAAGGAAGAGGGAGGTAGAGAGAGAGAGAGAGAGATACATGCAGCACTTGCTTCACTGCTTATTAAGCCCCCTCCCCTCCCCCTTCCATAGGTGGTGGCCTGGGGCTCAAACCCAGTTCCTCAAGCATGATAATGTGTGTGCTCAACCGAGTGTGCCACCACCCAGCCCCTTGTCTCATTGTTCAAAATGCCGTATTTTCTCTCTGAGCCTTAACTTCTCCAGCTGTGAAACAAGATCATATCATTTGACCAGGGTGTCCCAAATTTCAGTGTCAACACAAACGCCTTGAGGATCACGTTCAAGTGTAGATTTGGATTTTGTGAGCCTGGGATGGATGGGCACTGGGATTGACACCGGGATGGGTTCCAAGCTAAGACACACCCAGGTGTTTCCGGTCCTTAGATTCAGCTGCCCACACTTAGAAAAGGACACATTATGCAAGCTCAGAACGGCCCTCCTGAATGGGCAGCCTGTGGAAGCTTGCTGGTAAAAGTGTCCCTTCTTTGACTAGATTATTCCATCTCCTATTTTAGCATAAAGCTTAGTGTCACCTCTTGGAATTCTTCCTTGGCATAATAAAAAAAAAAAAAAAATTGGGAGTCAGGCGGTAGAGCAGTGGGTTAGGCGCACGTGGCGCAAAGCGCAAGGACCGGAGTAAGGAACCTGGTTCGAGCCCCGGCTCTCCACCTGCAGGGGAGTCGCTTCACAGGCGGTGAAGCAGGTCTGCAGGTGTCTGTCTTTCTCTCCCCCCCTCTGTCTTCCCCTCCTCCCTCCATTTCTCTCTGTCCTATGCAACAACAATGACATTAATAGCAAAACCAATAATAACTACAACAATAAAACAACAAGGGCAACAAAAGGGAATAAATAAATAAGTATTTTTTAAAAATCTATTGCATCTAGGGACATTCTTAGCAGTACAGTAGTACCCTGGACTCACAAGTTCAAGATCCTGCATTTGCTCTCTTAGCATTGCACATTTCACAGTGTCTCTCTCTCTCTCCCTCTCTTTCTCTCTCTCTCTCGTCACTTCTCAAGGCATTTTCATGACATCTTGTCCTGGGGCAGGAGTCTGGCCTGGGAATCCCTTTTTTTGGGTGCCTGTTCCCCAAGGTCTGTGAACAAGCCTCTGTCACTCTACAGAGCACAGTCACCTGCCCTGCGTCAACATCCTTGTCCTTAGCCCTAGTACCGTGTCTGTGGTGTAAAAGATGTGAAGGAAAACATAAGCTTCAGCCAGGGGGGACCAGGGGGTGGAAGTGACTCAGGATATTTCTGATGGGGCTTAAGAACTAGGACTGTGGTCCGGGAGGTGGCGCAGTGATAGGGCTTTGGACTCTCTTGCATGAAATCCTGAGTTCGATCCCCAACAGCAAATGTGCCAGAGTGATGTCTTGTTCTTTCTCTCTCCTCCTATCTTTCTCATTAATAAATAAATAAAATCTTTAAAAAAAAGAAGAACTAGGACTGTATTTATTTGAATTGCAAATACTCACTAGGATCCTGTTATGGACTGAACTACACCCACCCCTCACCACCTCTGCAAAGCTCTAACTTCCCTATGTGAGTGGAGACCGGTCTTTTTTTTTTTTTAAAGAGATTCTTTTTTCTCTTTCTATTATTATCTTTATTTATTAATTGGATAGAGACAGCCAGCAATCAAGAGGAAGGGAGAAGTAGAGAGGGAGAGAGAAAGAGAGACACCTACAGCCCTGCTTCACCGCTTGCAAAACTTTCCCCCTGCAGGTTGGAACAGTAGTGGTGGTGGTGGTTTGAGCCCAAGTCCTTGCGCATTGTAACACGCGCACTCAACCAGGTGCACCACCACCCGGCCCCGAGACGGGTCTCCTAAAGACGTGAATAAAGCTAAACAGGGCTATAGGACTATGTGAAAGCTTGGTAGAGCTTAGGGGAGCTCTCCCATCCTTGGATGGAGGTCTAGAAAGACACCGTACTTGTTAGCCTCTCCCATATAGGGATGAGCCAAGAGGGAAAGCCTCCCAGACTCAGTTTCCCCTTGTTAGTCTCTCAAGCCCACAGGAAGCCTACAAGCCTCTCACATTTAGTTCCCCCTGCTAGCAGGCCAAATGGCTGCCTGCTTGAGGGTTCACTCAAGGTTCACTATAGTCCTTCAAAGTTCACACGTTCATTATAAGTTCACTTTCTGATCATATGGGAGAACACACTCTATCATACACCCTTGCCAGTACCTTGGCAGTGAGACCCCCACATCTATTTCCTTGCTTTCCTTTGATATCTATGATTTACATCAAGCCTTGTCTCTTTCTGTTTCATCTCTTTCTGCTGGTTTAGCCACTGTTTTTCTTAATACCTCTGGATGATTAACATGCCCGCACCGTGGAGACTAATTGTTCTGACCTTATGGTATCACATCAATTCTTGTCATTCCTACCCCTCCCCACTATAGGGGCAAGCTGACCTTTAAGAAACCTGTAATTTCCAACATAAGTGAAAAATGTCCTTTGTTCTGTTTGCTATTAAGCCTTGTGTGTTAACCTAAATAAACAGAGGTTCCTATTAAGATCTCTCCTGGTGCTTCCTTTCTTTGTACGTGGTCCCTTGAACCAGTAGCGGAAGGCCAGCAGCTTACCTCCTGGTTGGAGCCGCTCCACATGAGCGCCAGCACAGGGCCCTTGGGGTGGGGCTTCGCACACATGGAGGAAAGACCACGTGAGGACACAGCCAGAAGGTAGCTGTCTGCACACCAGGAAGAAAGTCTGCAGAGAAGCCATACTGCCAGCAATCAGCCACCTTGAGCTTGCTCTGCCATGTCCAGGGCTGAGCTGCCCTGTCTGTGGCGCCTTGTTATGGTGACCTCAGTTTATTCCTCCAGCATCGAAGGTGGAAATGCAATGGGGACATCTTCCAGCAGAAGAACTTCAGCAGTCCAGATTGCTCCCATCCCTGGAAACCAGGAGAAGAGACTCCTCTGGGCCGAGTGGATTCGTGGGAAGATAGGAGTGGAGGGGGCATGCTAGGTGGGGTTCATGGGCCCTTGGGGCTGCTGGTTATTACCTGGTGTGGAATGTGCTTCACTTCCAGCTTGAGCTTCATGCACCCTGGTCTTGCCCCACCGCTTCCTCTTGGTAGTTGTACCAGGAAATCAGCCTCCTTCTGGTCTAAGCCTCTGCTCGGCAGCCCAACATTTTCCAGATTCCTTGTCCATTCGGCTCTGTTCATGTAGGTCTCTGGTGTGAGGCTGGAGGGAAGAGAAGGAGGAAGAGAGAAGCCTTTCATGTTTTTACTCATTGTCTGTGACATTAGCAGTAGCTGAGGTGGGCTACATTGTTGGGGCGCAAGCAACAGTGGTGGTTAGGTTAGCCAAAGGCTCCGGCAGCCCTGAGGGCAGTTCTAACAGAACAAGCAAGGACTTTTTTTTTTTTTCTTTTACTTTTTAAAAATTATCTTTATTTATTTATTAGACAGGGACAGCCAGACATCAAGAGGGAAGGGGGAGATAGAGAGGGAGAGAGACAGAGAGAGCACTGCTTCACCACTCACAAAGCTTTCCTCCTGCAGGTGAGGACCAGGACTTGAACCCTTGAATATTATAACATGTGCACTCAACCAGCTGTGCCACCACAGGGTCTCTCTCTCTTTCTCTCTCCCTCTCCCTCTCCCTCTCTCTTTACCAGAGTACTGATTAGGTCTGGCTTATGGTGTTGCAGGGGATTGAACCTGGGACTTTACTATCTACCCTGTCCTAAGCAAGGACTTTCTGCTCAGTGAGAGAAGCAGTGATTTTAAGACAGCAGCACTTTAGATGCATCAGTAATAAATGAACATGTCCTCATGGGCTCTGAGTATAGTCTGAGAGAGGCTGCAAGCCTGCAAACGGTCGCTGACCCACCCCATTGGCCCAGCATCTCATACAAGGCCCAGAATATGTATTTGTTTGGATATTATCATCACAGCTGTGTGAACAATTTGGATCGCTGTACTAACTGGCCCTCTTTGTTAATATCTGTTGTTCAAGGACCAGGCGATAGCTCACCCAGCAGCCTTACCATTGAGGAGGTCCTGGGTTTGAGCCTAGCACCATATAAGAGAACAGGAACATAACCAAGGGGGGATTCCATGGATAATGGAGTGTTTTATGGTATCTCTCTCTCTCTCTTCCCCCCCAAAAAATATACAATTAAAAATGGGCCACAGGGTGGTGGTGGTGGTGATGATGACACAGAAGATAAGGCACTGGACTCTCAAGCATGAGGTCCTAAGTTTGATCCCCAGCATTGCATGTGCAAAATTCTCTGATTCTCTTTCTCATTAATTAATGAATAAATTATTTTTAAGATGGTTGAGTGAGACAGTTCAGCAGTATCACACATAGGTGAGGCCCTGGGTTCATTCTCTGAAAACTGCATTAAAAAATGAAAAGAGATGCTGTTCAGAATACTTCAATACAATTGAGAATAGGCTCCAGATTTGTAAACAGCATTAGAATTTACTGGAAAGATATGTGTTGATATTTGTAGAAGGTGAGATGAGCCAAGGAAGAAAAAAAAAAAAAAAGCAAGGCAGAGTTGGTGAAGCACACACAGTAACAGGAGTCAAGGACATGGGGGGGGGGGTTAGAAACTCACCCCCTTCCTAGGCACTGTAGGTGAGCCCCGCCTTCTCTGTGAGGAAGGGCAAGCCTGTCAGAAGCAGGATATCCACAGATTAAGGAAGCAGTACACTTTCCCCACTGACAAATGAAAAGGTGACACTAATGACGTGTCACCTACGTCCAAAAAGTCTGCTTACAGCTTGCCAGGAACATAGGATCACAGTGGCCCCAGCAAGTCTTAACTAGACCTGATTTGGCACAAAGCAGATGTCACAGAGCCAAGGACCAGCAAGCCAACAAAATGAGTGACATTGGCTGGGGAAGGATACCACAGAGGAAGGGTGCTTAGCGAAGGCATCCTACCGCTGCCTATGGAATGCTGGAGTGGCTTCTCAGCTCATCAAATGGGATGGATCCCTTGAACACTTTGAGAGATCTCCACTTTGAGTCAGACTCCAGCGGTAGGGGCATTGGCTCTTACCAGCCTGTGAGAGCCCACTGTTTGCTTTGCAGGAATTTTTGAGCTGACAATTCTTGCTAATAGCTTTAAGCGAACACACTGCACAAGGAGCTGAAGATTAACTATGCTGGGAACAAGTCGTGATGGGCTCATTTACACCAGAACAATCGACAAACAGACTTTTTAAAAAATATCTTGCTAGGGAGTCAGACAGTAGCACAGCGGGTTAAGCACACATGGCACAAAGCGCAAGGACCGGCGTAAGGATCCCTGTTTGAGTCCCCGGCTCCCCACCTGCAGGAGAGTGATTTCACAGGCAGTGAAGCAGGTCTGCAGGTGTCTGTCTTTCTCTCCCCCTCTTTGTCTTCCCCTCTTCTCTCCATTTCTCTCTGTCCTATCTAACAATGACATCAATAACAACAATAACTACAACAATAAAACAATAAGGACAACAAAAAGGAATAAATAAATAAATATTAAAAAAATATCTTGGTAAAGACTACAAAAGCTGGATTAAAGGAACCAGGCGGTAGCGCAGTGGGTTAAGTACAGGTGGCACAAAGCACAAGGACTGGCATAAGGATCCTGGTTCGAGTCCCCAGCTCCCTACTTGCAGGGGAGTCACTTCACAAGCGTTGAAGCAGGCCTGCAGGTGTCTGTCTTTCTCTCCCCATCTCTGTGTTCCCCTCCTCTCTCCATTTCTCTCTGTCCTATCCAACAACTACATCAATAACAACAATAACTACAACAACAACAAAAAACTAGGGCAACAAAAGGGAATAAATATATATTTTTTAAATCCTTAAAAAAAAGAAGCTGGATTAAGGCAAGAGACTGGCACACTTTAATGATGGCCCTTTTGCTCATTACCAGGCCACCCCATCATCCAAGGCCCTATCAGGGAATCCGGGATTCCCACATAGATATGATGAACCTAGACCTCAGACGGATCCCCCTCTCCACCGTTACTGGTCATCTCCATCAGGAACAACATCAGAAACCCTCTTGTGGGCCTCTACAGGACCTTGCTCTCAATGCAGAACAACAGTGGTAGAAACTGCCCCACTCTCTGAAGGGAGGCTGGGTCAACACACTCTGCCACTCGAGGAAGATGGGTCCTGAAATGAGTGCAGCCTAGAATGTTCCTGGCCATGGCCATGGAGTGTAAATTCAGACTGGCGGGAGGGAGAGCGGGGAAGAGAGAGATGCATCAGAGCTGCCCCTGGTGCCGTGCCACTCCCATTGAATGTGGGCCACAGCGAATTATTCTTCAGGCCCTGAACTTTATTTCTAACGGAAATAGGAATGGAAATTTTAAGCCAGGAGTTTCATGAGGCCCGAGTTCCTCAGTATAGGAGATGCCTTGCTATGCAGTTCATTTGGCTTACCCATAGGCCCCAAGGGAGGGCCGTGCAGCCCAAGGAGAGCTCCGTGGATGGTGGAGCCATGCTGTGGTGGCTTCCTACCCTTTTTGTCTGCCTCTTTTCTCTCTCCCTGCTCTCTCCTTCTCTCTCTCTCTCTCTCTCTCTCTCTCCCTCCCTCCCTCCCTTCCTCCCTCCCTCTCCTGCTCTCTCCTCTCTCTCTCTCCTTCTCTCTCTCTCTCCCCTTCTCTCTCTCTCTCTCCTTCTCTCTCTCTCTCCTTCTCTCTCTCTCTCCTCTCTCTCTCTCCTTCTCTCTCTCTCTCTCCCTCCCTCCCTCCTTCTCCCTCTCTCTCTCTTTGCCTCCAAGGATTATTGCTGGGGTTCAGTGCCAGTACTACAAATCCACTGCTTCTTGCGACCGTTTTTTTCCCTCTTGATATGACAGAAATTGAGAAGGGAGGGAAGATATACACAGACAGAGATAGAGATAGAGAGAGAGAGAGGGAGGGGAGAGGAGAGGAGAGGAGAGGAGAGGGGAGGGGAGGAGAGGAGAGGAGAGGAGAGGGGAGGGGAGGGGAGGAGAGGAGACTAAGGTTTCCCTAAGAGAGAGAGAGAGCCTTGCAGACATGCTTCACCACTTGTGAAGCATCCCTGCTGCTAATGGGGATCAAGGGCTCAAACCCAGGTCCTTGCACTTAGTATTGTGTAAGCTTAACCGGGTGCACCACCGTCCAGCCCCCTCTCCTCTCTCTAAAGGCCACTCAGTGGTGATATTTCATGTGGCCCCAGTGCCATGTATATATTTATTTTATTTTATTTATTTATTTTCCCTTTTGTTGCCCTTGTATTTATTGTTGTAGTTATTATTGTTGTCGTCGTTGTTAGGACAGAGAGAAATGGAGAGAGGAGGGGAAGACAGAGAGGGGAGAGAAAGGCAGACACCTGCAGACCTGCTTCACCGCCTGTGAAGCGATTCCCCTGCAGATGGGGAGCCCGGGGCTCAAACCGGGATCCTTATGGCAGGTTCTTGCGCTTTGCGCCACCTGCACTTAATCCGCTGTGCCACCGCCCGACTCCCCCCAGCGCCATATTAAAACGAAGGCGAAAGCCCCGCAGTCCTGGTTTGGAAAGGTCCCGTGGCCACGGTGTGCAGAATGGTCCGTGATGAGCCTCATGGAAACAGGACTCAGGCCGGGAGGCTGCTGCTGAGGCCAGAGCCAGACTGCAGTGAGCCACCTGCAGATGGCCGGCTCGGCCTCCTCACCCCCAGCCCGTCCTCCAAAACACTTCACTGTCAGGGCCGACTGCTGAAGCCTCAAGCACAGCAATTACTTGCCAGGAAAGAAAAACAAAAAACACCAGGCACTTATGCTGAGACAACAGTGATTACAGGGCCGCTCCTCCTCTGCCTTCCCTGCTGGCTGCTGATCGCACTAACAACCAACTCCTGCAAGTGATGGGGCCGCTGAGCCCCACTGCTCTTGCATTCTGGGATGCTTGATCCCTGCCCCTCACCCCCGGGCCTTTTCCTTCTTGTTTTGCCCCAGAGCAGCCCATATAAACACTCAGTGCCGGGAAATCAAAGGACAGTTGAGGATCAGTGTGTGTGGTTTCCTGCAGGTCTCCACACCTCTCCTGGAAATAAAGATCATCTTACCCGGTTCACAGGGTTTTCTGCTGATTTCTTCTGTGGCAACTACCATGTCAGACTGGCCCTGGGAAGCCGATTGGGCTTTCGCTAAGAGCTGTTAACACTCCACTGGGCCTGGACACTTGCCTTCGAGCTCGTGCCCAGGAGCTCGTGGGGCTTCTTTAAGAGAGTAGGCACTACTTCCCCCTCAGTAGTGCCAGCTAGTATGTAATACCCTTGTAACAAACCGTACCCGTGTCTGCTCTCCTTTGTTCTAGAAAATGGCGATGACTGTTTCCGTTGTACTGGTGAGAACACTGAGGTTAAGAGAGGCTACGCTAAGGGGCTGGATGGTGGCACACCTAGTTGAGCGCACATGTTGCAATGCGCAAGGACCCAGGTTTGAGCCCCGGCCCCCACCTGCAGGGGGAAAGCTTTGCGAGTAGTGAAGCGGGGTTGCAGATGTCTCTCTGTCTCATTCCCTCTCTGTCTCCCCCTTCTTCTCGACTTCTGACTGTCTCTATCCAATAAATAAAGATAATAAAATAATTTTTTTTTCCCTACAGGGTTATTGCTGGGCTCGGTGCCTGCACCATGAATCCACTGCTCCTGGAGGCCATTTCTTCCCCCTTTTTGTTGCCCTTGTTGTGGTCGTTATTATTATTACCATTGTTGATGTTGTTCGTTGTTGGATAGGACAAAGAGAAATGGAGAGAGGAGGGGAAGACAGAGAGAGGGAGAGAAAGATAGACGCTGCAGACCTGCTTCACCGCCTGTGAAGTGACTCCCCTGCAGGTGGGAAGCCGGGGGCTCAAACTGGGATCCTTATGCCGGTCCCTACGCTGTGCGCCACATGCACTTAACCCACTGCGCCACCGCCCGACCCCCAATAAAATAAATTTTTTTAAAGAGAGAGGCTACTCTTTGCACATGTGAGATGGTCAGTGTCATATTTCACATATTCATAGCAGCACTGGGACTGAAGTCAACTTTTAAAAAAAAAAATCTTTATTTATTTATTGGATAGAAATAGCCAGAAATCGAGAAGGTAGGGGGTGACAGAGAGGGAGAGAAACCTGCAATACTGCTTCACCACTCATGAAGCTTTCCCCCTGCAGGTGGGGACTGGGGGCTGGAACCCTGGTCCTTGAACATTGTGACATGTGCGCTCAACCAGGTGCGCCACCACCCGGGCCCCTGAAACCAACTTTACTTGGCTCAGAATTTGATGTACCTTCCTTTCCAGTCTGGCTGGAAAAAGTCTAAGCAAGTGGATCACACTCTGACAGGTCCAAGCCCTCCTCAAGGAAGAGGAAAGTGTGCCTTGTGAGACTGAGCGGAAGTCACATGTCAGGGGTGATAAAGGGCCCACCATCACAACAGCATTGTGGCGACAATAATAACAAACACAGTAGAGCCCCATGGAAAAATCCCAGGGGCTGTTCCACTTCACAGAGTGAGTCATCCCTGGGAGACTTGGGAGAAAGATAAGAAAATGGATAGGTTGTGGGCTAATTACTCATCTGTGCTGTTTACAGGGAGGCAGAATCCTGCCAGATGTGGCACATTTAGCATCCAGCTGCTTGGAGGAGGTCGGGGAAGGAATCTCCGGGGACTTCAAGTCAGAGCCAGCTACATGGTGCCTTTAATTCTGGGGTCAGGAAGTGTGCTCGGTGGACCCTGCTTCTCAGCCTGGGTGCCTGTACCCATGGGTTTATTGAAAGGCCAGAGGGCATCAGAATAAGGACAGAGTTTTCGGTTATGCCCATTGTACTTAGAAACTGGAACAAAACCTGTAACATTACTCTTATAACAAAGGGAGTCGGGCTGTAGCGCAGCGGCTTAAGCGAACATGGCGCAAAGCCCAAGGACCAGCGTAAGGATCCCTGTTTGAGCCCCCTGGCTCCCCACCTGCAGGGGAGTCGCTTCCCAGGCGGTGAAGCAGGTCTGCAGGTGTCTGTCTTTCTCTCCCCCTCTCTCTCTGTCTTCCCCTCCTCTCTCCATTTCTCTCTGTCCTAGCCAACAACAATGACGACATCAATAACAACCACAATAATAACTACAACAATATAAAACAACAAGGGCAACAAAAGGGACTAAATAAATATATATTAAAAAAAACCCTCCAACAATGCATTATGGAAAAGATAGCAAGTTTTACAGGAACATTTAAAGTGCAGAGCACATACCTTCAAGGATGATTCATGATCTGGGTGGGTTGCTTCAGGTTTTCTTCTTTAATTTCTTTATTGGGGAATTAATGTTTTACATTTGACAGTAAATACAATGGTTTATACATGCATATCAGGTTTTGTTTTCTAATAATCTATGATAAAAAATCTGAGTCCCTTGGTAGAGAAACCTTAAGACTCCAGACAGGCTGTCTCAGACTTGTGTCTCAGAAAAACACATATCGTCTCCTACTCACAAATCAGTGTCAACCAATATTAATTGAGCACTGATGCTGCACTAGATATTCAACTGGGTCCTATTTAAGATTATGAGACGGGAGTCGGGCGGTAGCGCAGCGGGTTAAGCGCAGGTGGCGCAAAGCACAAGGACCGGCATAAGGATCCCGGTTCGAACCCCCGGCTCCCCACCTGCAGGGGAGTCGCTTCACAGGCGGTGAAGCAGGTCTGCAGGTGTCTGTCTTTCTCTCCCCTCTCTCTCTGTCTTCCCCTCCTCTCTCCATTTCTCTCTGTCCTATCCAACAATGACAACAACAATAATAACTACAACGATAAAAAACAACAAGGGCAACAAAAGGGAATAAATAAAATAAATAAAATAAAAATAATAAAAAAAAAGATTATGAGACAAGGGGCTGGGGAGACAGCATAATGGTTCTGCAAAATAATTTTCATGCCTGAGGCTCTGAGGTCCCAGGTTCAATCCCCCAGCACTACCATAAACCAGAGCTGAACAGTGCTTTGGAAAGACAAAACAAACAAACAGACAGACAAAAGAGCACTCTTTATGTAGTACACTATATATATTTAGGAGAGGCAAGGGTTGGAGGTGAGTAGAGGCATGATTAATTCTACCTCAGAAAGGGTTTATCAGGGAAGATTTTGCAAAGAAGTTCCAGACTCCCTGGATCAGGGAGTCTATGAATTGTCTGCTAAATGCAGTGGGGCAGGAAGTGTTAGCAAGTGAAATCAAACCACCATCCACTGCAAGGAAGCAAAAGATGTTTATTCACGAATTGCAGTCCAGGCCGAGAAGGTGACTGGCAGCAGTCTACCAAGCTCGACCCTGAACAAGGCTCAAACCACACAATTTATAGGAATTCAGACTCCACTCAGGGAGGGGGGAACACATCACCTTATCAGCCTGTATCCAATCATTTCAAACTTAGCAATAGCCTGATCCATTCAGAACAAAGCATGGGCTAGTTCTAAACATCACACCAGACCAATAGGTCCCCACCTAAGTGGGAGGGGGTCACCACATTCCTTTGCTCTTTGTTGGGACCACCTGGCCATCTGTTTGTAGTTCATCAGGCCATCTGTTTAAACTACCTGGTGACAGTATTCCTATGCAAAGGTCATGAGGAGGTCCGTCTGCAGCAGGGTCTGTCAAAATAATTGATGGCCTTCACTGTTTAGGTTCTGCAGGGGAAAAGGGCAAGGAATTTTCCTCCTCACTGGGCAGGAGGGCAAAAAGCAACTATATTTAAACTATTCTTAAAACTCAAAAGCGATTATACTTATAACTATTCTATAGTTACTGCCTCTAACAGGAAGTATACTGTAACTGCGTTAAGGTAAATAGTGTTAGAATAAGAGGGGAGGCGACATGAACCCAAGATGGCGGGACCTAGATACCAACACTGATGAGACAAGCCAAAATGGTGGGTGGGAGTAGATAGCATAATGGTTATGCAAAGAGACGCTCATGCCTGAGGCTTCAAAGTCCCAGGCTCAGTCCCCTGCACCACCATAAACCAGAGCTGAGTAAAGCTCTGATAAAAAAAAAAAATCCAAGATGGTAGTTACCAGGCTGAAAACAAGTCACCTGGGAGCCCATGACCAGACACCTGAGAGCATGTAGATGGACGTGCCCACCCACCTTCACCTGAGTCAGACCAGTAGATCACAAAGGACTGGGTCACTTGGCAGCACAATTTGTAATAGCCAAAACCTGGAAGCAACCCAGGTGTCCAACAACAGATGAGTGGCTGAGCACGTTGTGGTCTATATACACAATGGAATACTACTCAGCTATAAAAATGGTGACTTCACTGTTTTCAGCTGATCTTGGATGGACCTTGAAAAATTCATGTTAAGTGAAATAAGTCAGAAACGAGAATCCGGCATGAAGCCCAGCCAGTCTATCTTGGCGTTACTCTCGATCGCACCCTGTCATTTCACGAACATCTCATAAAAACTGCAGCAAAGGTGGGCGCGAGGAATCACATCATTGCAAGACTGGCCAGCTCCTCATGGGGCGCGAGCGCTTCCACACTACGATCATCATCTCTGGCATTATGCTATTCCACTGCAGAATACTGTGCCCCAGGATGGTTCCGTAGCCCCCATGTCCACTTGGTCAATTCCAAATTATATTCCTCCATGAGGATAATTTCTGGAACCATCCGTTCCACCCTGGTCCCATGGCTGCCAGTTCTTAGCAACATCGCCCCGCCAGATATTCGTCGGGATGCGGCATCATCTAAGTTCATTTCCCACGTCTACGCTCGACCGGACCTGCCAATATATGCAGAAATCTTTGCCCACCCTGTCCAACGCTTGACGTCTCGTCACCCAATCTGGTCCCCTACGCCTACACTGAACTTCTCTGTTCCAGACTCTTGGAAACAGAGTTGGCAGTCAGCTGAGGTAAAGAACAAACACCTCATCACAGACCCCTGCGAGCGTCAACCCGGCTTTGACCTAGCACGTTATGATCGGGCCCTCCTCAATCACTATCGAACAGTCCATGGCCGGTGCGCCGCTATGTTCCATCGCTGGGGAGCCAGAGACGACCTGCCCTGCCCCTGCGGCTCCAGACAGACTATGACTCACATAGTCAAAGACTGCCACCTCTCCAGATTCAAAGGAGGTCTCAAAACTTTACATCAGGCTCAACCTGACACTGTTGACTGGCTACGGAAGAAGGGCAAATGCTAGAAGAAGAAGAAAGGATTCTGGGAAGAGGGTGGGGGAGAGCAGTTTGGAGTCCTGGTGCAAGATAGTGGGAAAGGACCGAAGTTGGGCGTGAAGGTCCTGCAAACACCTATCATGGGGAGAGAAGTTGTACCCATGTTGTCAACACTGTACTGTAAACAATTACCCCCTCCAATAAGATGATATTTAAAAAAAAAATCCAAGAGTGCAGCAGATAGAGGGAAATCATTAACCACATTCCTTCTTCCTCCTCCTCCTGGGTTTGGCAGCCTGATTTTTTTTTTTAATTTTATTTATGTACTTTTTTTTTTTTTTTTTTTTTTTTTTTTTTTTACCAGAGCACTGCTCATCTCTGGTGTATGGTGGTGCAGGGGATTGAACCTGGAATTTTGGAACCCCAGGCATGAGAGTCTCTTTGCATAACCATTATGCTATCTACCCCTGCCCACAGCCTGAATTTTTATTAGAAAGTTTAGTTAGAATTTAAAGAATAGGGTGGGAGTAGATAGCATAATCGTTATGCAAAGAGACTGTCATACCTGAGGCTCTAAAGTCCCAGGTTCAACCCTCCTGCACCACCATAAACCAGAGAGAGGAGCAGTGCTGTGGGGGGAAAAAAACTTAATAAAACTAAAGAAGAATACAATTAAAAAGAAAAGAAAGGAAGACTCAGAGAAAGAAGTCAAAGGATGAGAGTTATGGCAACCCCACCCTAGATTCTCAGGCCTTCCTGATCAGGTTACAGACACCATGATTATAGCTGGAGCTGTGCTCACAGCACCCTGTGATGTGAGGACTGTCACTGTCCTTGCTAGACAGAGGAGGAAACTGAGCTGTCACATGTCACACAGCTCGGAAAGGCCCCAGACTCCAGTGCAGGCGGCCTGGTGCCATAGTGTCAGACTCTGACGCGGTCTTGAGTGTGTGACGAGTGAGCGATAGTTGCTCTCTTGATTTGGGAGTTGTCCTATGTGGGGAAAGAAAGGGAGGTGTCTACTTGATATCTTCAAATGCTTCCAGGTGTCAAGCCATGAATCCTTTTGGCAGTCCAGAACTATTCATGGAGTCTTTCTCAGAAGACTATTTTTTTTTTTTTGCCTCCAGGGTTATTGCTGGGGCTCTGTGCCTGCACTAGGAATCCACTGCTCCTGGAGGCCATTTTTTCCCATGTTGCCCTTGTTGTTGTCATTATTATTGTTGTTGTCATTGTTGTGGCCATTGCTGGATAGGACAGAGAGAAATCGAGAGAGGAGGGGAGACGGGGAGAGAAAAACAGACACCTGCAGACCTGCTTCACCGCCTGTGAAGGGACCCTCCCCTGCAGTTGGGGAGCCAGGGGCTTGAACCAGGATCCTTATGCTGGTCCTTGCACTTTGCACCGTGTGCGCTTAACCCACTGAGTTACCGCCTGACCCCCCTCAAAACTGTATTTTTAAGTGCAAAGAGGAACACACACCGGATTACCATCGAAACCAAACATATTGAAGGGAGGTTACGAGTGGGGGGAAAGAGCATAACAGTTATGCAGACTCTCATGCCTGAGGCTCTGAGGTCCTGGCTTCAATCTCCCAACCACCATGAGCCAGAGCTGAGCAGTGCTCTGGTAAAAATAAATAAATAAAAATAAAATAAAATAAAAATTGAAGCAAGGTTGTTGTATGCTTTACATTGGGTTCTAGTTCTCCCCTGCCAAGAGAATTAGATCAGTCCAGTTAATTTCGCGGGCCCGCTTGGCCGCGCCCCTAGGAAACCCGCCAGAGTTCCAGAGTGACAGAGTTCCGGAGTTCCTGAGTTCCAGAGTGACAGAGTTCCTGGGTTCCTGAGTTCCTGAGTTCGAGAGTAAGAGAGAGTGCTTGTGCCGCCGCAAAGACACAGCAGAGTTCTGTTTGGTGATTAGTTTGTCTTAGTTTATGAATCGTTGTTCCTGAATAAAGAAATACAGCTTCCCTGCCCAGCCGTTGTCTCTGCGTCTCTGTTACCCGCCCGTGAAGCTAGCCTGCCCGGCAAGAGCCTACGGTTATTAACTACTACCTCAAGCTGGGTCAGTGCTAAATATATTTATCCCACAGTACGCAGATGTCAGTCATGGCACAGTGACAGAGGTGGGCCGAGCTGTCCAGAGAACTAGCTAGTTTGGGAGCAGACCTCAGTGGCTGGTTCCAGAAAACTAACTACAGCTCCTCTTCCCTCCCTGTTGCCTTCACCCTCACTAGGCTTCTGAAACGCGTGTCTGACAGTCTTTCTCACCAATTCATATTCTTTTGATACCTGCCTTCCTCTGTCCCCAGAGCACAGCCTAAGGAGATCCAGAGAGCTAAGGTGACAAGCAGAGCCTGTGTGGTCTGAACCACACCACTGAGCTAACCAGCCATTGAACAGTACTCCCCACGTTCCTAGTGCTCCAGTTATCACCGGGGGTGGCAGGATACTCTCGTCATTTGGGTTTTTACACAGGCCACAGAAAAGAAATATGAGCACAGACAGCATCTGCATTTGAAAAGGAAGTTTCTGGGAGTTCGGTGGTAGCGCAGTGGGTTAAACGCACATGGTGTGAAGCGCAAAGGACCTGCATAAGGATCCAGCTTCCAGCCTCCGGCTCCCCACCTGCAGGGGAGTCGCTTCACAAACGGAGAAGCAGGTCTGCAGGTGTCTGTCTTTCTCTCCCCCTCTGCCTTCCCACCTCTTGATTTCTGCCCTACCCAACAACAACAATAACAATAATGACAACAACAAGGGCAACAAAATGGGAAAAAATGGCTTCCAGGAGCAGTGGATTTCTAGTGCAAGCACTGATCCCCAGCAATAACCCTGGAGGCAAAAAAAAAAAACCCAACAAAAACAAAGTTAATTAATTCCCCAATAAAGACATTTTTAAAAAGTCAAATAAAATAAAATAAAATAAAATAAAAATTGAAGCAAGGTTGTTGTATGCTTTACATTGGGTTCTAGTTCTCCCCTGCCAAGAGAATTAGATCAGTCCAGTTAATTTCCAGTGTATCCTCAAGAGAGAGAGGGCATCCAGGAAGTGGTCTCATGCCCCAAGGGCAGTCTTCTAGGTGTTAAAAACTTCTTAAGTTTTTCTTAGCCAGCTCCCTCCCATTGTTCATAGCTGGCCAATTTATATCTGTATGGGCTGACTCAGTCCTTTTTTTTTTTAATTTCTTTATTGGGGAATTAATATTTTACATTCAACAGTAAATACAATAGTTTGTACATGCATAACATTTCCCAGTTTTCCATATAACAATACAACCCCCACTAGGTCCTCTGTCATCCTTCTTGGACCTGTATTCTCCCCACCCACCCACCCCAGAGTCTTTCACTTTGGTGCAATATGCCAATTCCAGTTCAGGTTCTACTTGTGTTTTCTCTTCTGATCTTGTTTTACAACTTCTGCCTGAGAGTGAGATCATCCCATATTCATCCTACTGTTTCTGACTTCTTCTTCTTCTTCTTCTTCTTCTTCTTCTTCTTCTTCTTCTTCTTCTTCTTCTTCTTCTTCTTCTTCTTCTTCTTCTTCTTCTTCTAGCGTTTGCCCTTCTTCCATAGCCAGTCAACAGCGTCAGGTGGAGCCTGATGTAAAGTTTCGAGACCTCCTTTGAATCTGGAGAGGTGGCAGTCGTTGACTATGTGGGTCACAGTCTGTCTGGAGCCGCAGGGGCAGTTCGGGTCGTCTCTGGCTCCCCAGCGATGGAACATAGCGGCGCACCGGCCATGGCCTGTTCGATAGCGATTGAGGAGGGCCCGATCATAACGTTCTAGGTCAAAGCCGGGTTGACGCTTGCAGGGGTCTGTGATGAGGTGTTTGTTCTTTACCTCAGCTGACTGCCAACTCTGTTTCCAAGAGACTGGAACAGAGAAGTTCAGTGTAGGCATAGGGGAGCAGATTGGATGACGAGACGTCAAGCATTGGACAGGGTGGGCGAAGATATCCGCGTATATTGGCAGGTCCAGTTGAGCGTAGACGTGGGAAATGAACTTAGATGATGCCGCATCCCGACGAATATCTGGCGGGGCGATGTTGCTAAGAACTGGCAGCCATGGGACCGGGGTGGAACGGATGGTTCCAGAAATTATCCTCATGGAGGAATATAATTTGGAATCGACCAAGTGGACATGGGGGCTACGGAACCATACTGGGGCACATACTGGAATGCATTGGATCGACCTTCCCGTGGTGCATCCCGTGAGTACCCATTCATTGGGGAAACTGACGATCCTTCCTAGCCGACTGAATCCACATGGATGCCAGTCACTTTCAAAGCCAGCAACAAGCAGCTCCTGACAGCTTTCAAGCTGTTGGTCCTGCTCTTCGAGTCCTCCAACTTAATGTTGAGGGGCTGTCCTTTGCCAAACGCGTTCTTATTGGTCAATTGGCGATACAGCATCAGGCAGATGTTATTTGCCTACAAGAAACACATATAGCAGTCGATGAAGCTGCTCGATTCACCAGAATCCTTTGCTCTTGTGCAACACACCTAACCCATTCCAGCTTTTACCTTGTGTCACACTTTCTGTCCTTGCTTCTTCAATTCCTCCTGTGAGTGAGATCCTCCTGTATTTATCCTTCTCTTTTTGGACCTTTCTGAGGATGCCCCAGAAATTGGTGCTAAAAAGGAATCATAGAGAGGCAGGGAGAGAGACCATAGAGCTCAATCCCCACCCAGTATGAGGCCCAAAGTCCTAACCTCAGCAGCACATGGGGGCACCGTGGACAGCACTATGGGCAACTCTGTAGATGGGGGGGGGGGGGGCAGAGCTGTAATACCTCTCATTCTTTTTTCTCATCCTTCTTCTCCTTCTTTTTCTCCTCCTCCTCCTCCTCCATCTTCCCTGTAAGATAAAACTGGAAAATAAAACTGGACCCAGGTTGCTGCTCAGCATTTGTGTCATGTGTGTAAAAGGCTGAGTTCACTTCCTGATGCCACATTAAAAAACAAGGAATGACAGAATCCCTTTAAAGTCTGTATGTGTCTAAAATCTTGGGAGCTGTCTTCATTGAATTACCTCAAAATGGGTGCTGAGACAAAGGACTTGGGGAAGTGACCTGAGGAAAACAGAGTGAAGTGGCAAAGTGAGAAAAGGAAGAGAGAAAAATTTAAAAGGGTAAGTTAAGAGGCAGATTACCTGGGACAATGTCAGGGGGCTCAAGCCTGCTGGGGACCTTCTGAGAGATGGAGAGACACACCTTCATTGTACCAACCAGGGAGAAGGGTGTCCCTCTGGTGCATCCGTCACCAGCTCTTTTTTTTTTTAATATTTATTTTATTTATTTATTCCCTTTTGTTGCCCTTGTTGTTTTATTGTTGTAGTTATTATTGTTGTTGTATAGGACAGAGAGAAATGGAGAGAGGAAGGGAAGACAGAGAGGAGGAGAGAAAGATAGACACCTGCAGACCTGCTTCACCGCCTGTGAAGCGACTCCCCTGCAGGTGGGGAGCCGGGTTTCGAACCGGGATCCTTATGGCGGTCCTTGTGCTTTGCGCCACCTGCGCTTAACCTGCGGAGCTACAGCCCGACTCCCCCATCACCAGCTCTTAACCCTCATCTGCCCGGGGCTTAGACTGTGCAGTACTTCTTGCCGGGAGGCCTCTTCTCGGGCACAGACTGCCAGCTTACCTGCACTGCTGTGCACCAGACGCAGGGGCCTAAGAGAATGTTCCGAGGCAGCAAAAGTGAACCTATGGGACTGACTTAGTGTCCGGTGCTAGTGCCGCAGCAAGAGATGACCTGGGGACTTGTGTCTGGTAGCAATCCGTTTATTGAACAGCAAAGCAGTGTTATAAGGGGTCGTAGGAGGAAGTAGGTTGTCTGTTCCATATATGGTTTGGGATAAAGGGGCAAAGAGAGGTAAGGGGTTGGGAAAAGGTCAGAGCATTCCTAGCAAATGTTGAGCAACGGGTTTAGTTGATCAAAGGAACAAGGAAAATAGGGTTATTAATAACCAGCAGACAGAGAGGAGTCTTAAGGGCAGAGAAAAGATAGATCATGTGAGATGAAAAGACCGGAAAGGGTAGAGGAGTAAGGAGAATGCTCCTAGTTACGTTTGATGAAGCAGAACAATGATATATGGGTCAGATGTGATCAAAGAAGATGAATTTCTATTAACCTTTGAGTCAACAAACCAACTGGTTCGGGAACAAGGAAATGGGCTGCGTGTAGAGTCTTTGTGAGGCAGAGAGACTGTCAGAGAGGATATTTCCCGGTGGTCGTTTTCTTCCATGCTCCATCTCAGGTAGAGAGAGGCTAATAGGTCATGCCATTCAGGCCCCCATCTTTCAGTAGGAGGTCCCACACCGTGCTTAGCCATATCCTCACAGTTTCCCTACAAGACTGGAGGATGGGCTTGTTTCAGCGCACCTCCACACGTGCACGTTGAGTTGACAGCCAAAGCTCGTGGACAGGGATGCACAGTCACCTGAGGCAAGCACAGTGTGTATGGGAATTGTCCTCAAAAGCCCCAGGTGACCTTCAGGGTGGGGGTGACCCTGACTGCCCACTTCTGTGGAGAGAAGTGAGGGAAACACACCATCCACAAGCAAGAGACACAAGGTAGATTGGCTTAGACTTTGACATGATATGTAACTTTGGGGAGCCTGGTAGTGGTGCATCAGGTGAGCACATATTAAGTTACCAGATCCAAGGACCCAGGTTCGAGCGCTCAGTCCCCACATGCAGAGGGGAAGCTTTATGAGGGGGCTAGTGCTGCAGGTGTCTCTCAATATCTACCAGAAAACGGAAGGCAGAGAAAAAATTGGTCATAGGGGGTGACAGAGCTGATCTGCAGGCACTAAGCCCCAGCAATAAGCCTAGTGGCACAAGAAAAAAAAATTAAAAAATCACTTTGGTGGTGGGAACTAGCCCCCTCTAATCTTCCGAGATGAGACGAGATGGCGTGTTCAGGGTGGTTGGCCATAGATGTCTAATCTTATAATCAAATAAACCATTATGAAATCACTAGTAAAAAAAAATCATAATAAGGGCCAATAAATAAATAAATCAAAATAAAATGTAACTGAAGAGGTGTGGAAGGTAGCTCAGTGTGTAGAGTGCAGGCCTTCTATGTGTGAGGCCTGGGCTTCCATTTCAGGCACCACACAGAACCAATAAGAACAACAACACCCTGGACGCAAACAAATGGGGACTCCATGGATAACAGAGTGATAATTTAGTGTCTCTCCTCTCCTATTCCTCTCTCTGTCTAAGTGCGTGGACCAAGAAAAAACTGGACCAAGGGACCACTGGGTAGTATCACAAAATGTATGAGGCCCTGGGTTCAGTTTTAGGAACCATATTAAAAAAAATAATATTGGGAGTCGGGCGGGTAGCACAGTGGGTTAAGTGCACGTGGTGCCAAGCGCAAGGACCAGAGTAAGGATCCCGGTTCAAACCCCCTGGCTCCCCACCTGCGGGGGAGTCGCTGCACAGATGGTGAAGCAGGTCTGCAGGTGTCTGTCTTTCTCTCCCTTTCTCTGTCTTCCCCTCCTTTCTGTCCTATCTTACAATAACGACATCAGTAACAACAATAGTAACTACAACAACAATACAAAACAACAAGGGCAAGAAAAGGGAAAATAAACAAATAAATAAATAAGAAGAAGAAGATTCAGCTCAGTCTGGATTGTTCAAATTCTCTCCACACCAACTTGTCACAGTCTGTGATTTCCTTGGGCGGCCTCTTTAGTCACTGACAGTGTTTTGGTCTTGAAGGGTATACTTACCAGAAAGTCCAACCACCCACTCTTCAGAGTCCACATATTATTAAGGGTAAACTTTTCAGTGATTTGAGAAGGGAGGGGTGTCAGGAGATGTTCATTATTTCGGTGCCTGCTTATTAGCAAAGAAAATGAGTTCCTGCCGCTGTTTGTTAATTAAACAAACATCATGGCTGGTGAGGCAAAAGGTGGACACAATGGGTGCTCAGATCCACCTGGTTAGATTTCAGTAGAAGTGAAGCCATAACAAGCTTGAATTTGCTTCAGTGAATGAATGAATGAATGAATGAATGACTGTCATGGTGTAACAAAGCAGTTCCACCTGCTCAGTTTTAGGTGAGAGAGTGTGATGCTGGAGAGCCAGTTTATTATTATTTTTGTAAAAAGCAGTCAATGATAAAGGGAAAGTAACAGAAGAATACACTTCAAGCTACAGTACAAGTGCCGTAATATATGAATCAAGTGGGGGTCGGGTGGTAGCGCAGCGGGTTAAGCACACGTGGCCCAAAGCAAGTGCAAGAATGACATAATGATCCCAGTTTGAGCTCCTGGCTCCCCACCTACATGGGAGTCGCTTCACAAGCGGTGAAGCAGGCCTGCAGGTTTCTGTCTTTCTCTCCCCCTCTCTGTCTTCCCCTCCTCTCTCCATTTCTTCCTGTCCTATCCAGCAACAACGACATCAATAACTACAACAACAATAAAAAAACAACAAGAGCTCCAAGTGAATCAAGGACTTGGATGTTAGACCACAAACTATCAAATACTTAGAGGAAAGTATTGGCAGAACTCTTTTCTGCATAAATTTTAAAGACATTTTCAATGAAACGAATACAATTACAAAGAAGACTAAGGCAAGTATAAACCTATGGGACTACATCAAATTAAAAAGCTTCTTCACAGCAAAAGAAACCACTACCCAAACCAAGAGACCCCTCACAGAATGGGAGAAGATCTTTACATATCATACATCAGATAAGAGTTTAATAACCAACATATATAAAGAGCTTGCCAGACTCAACAACAAGACAACAAATAACCCCATCCAAAAATGGGGGGAGGACTTGGACAGAATATTCACCACAGAAGAGATCCAAAAGGCCGAGAAACACATGAAAAAATGCTCCAAGTCTCTGATTGTCAGAGAAATGAAAATAAAGACAACAATGAGATACCACTTCACTCCTGTGAGAATGTCATACATCAGAAAAGGTAACAGCGGCAAATGCTGGAGAGGGTGTGGGATCAAAGGAACCCTCCTGCACTGCTGGTGGGAATGTAAATTGGTCCAACCTCTGTGGAGAACAGTCTGGAGAACTCTCAGAAGGCTAGAAATGGACGTACATTATGACCCTGCAATTCCTCTCCTGGGGATATATCCTAAGGAACTCAACACATCCATCCAAAAAGATCTGTGTACACATATGTTTTTGGCCGCACAATCTGTAATAGCCAAAACCTGGAAGCAACCCAGGTGTCCAACAACAGATGAGTGGCTGAGCAAGTTGTGGTATATATACACAATGGAATACTTACTCAGCTGTAAAAAATGGTGACTTCACCGTTTTCAGCCGATCTTGGATGGACCTTGAAAAAATCATGTTGAGTGAAATAAGTCAGAAACAGAAGGATGAATATGGGATGATCTCACTCTCAGGCAGAAGTTGAAAAACAAGATCAGAAAAGAAAACACAAGTCGAACCTGAAATGGAATTGGCGTATTGCACCCAAGTAAAAGACTCTGGGGTGGGTGGGTGGGGAGAATACAGGTCCATGAAGGATGATAAATGACATAGTGGGGGTTGTATTGTTAAATGGGAAACTGGGGAATGTTATGCATGTCCAAACTATTGTATTTACTGTTGAATGTAAAACATTAATTCCCCAATAAAGAAATAAATTAAAAAAAAAACAAGGGCAACAAATGGGAAAATAAATAAATAAATAAACATTTAAGAAACATAAAAATCAAGTAAGCTGATTGACAAGGACTTAGCTAGAATGAGCACATGAATATTGCTTTGCTAATGTGATCATTTCTAATTTTATCTGATAGGACACAGGGAAATTTGGAGGGAAGGGGAAGATAGAGGAAGAGAGACACTTGCAGCCTTGCTTCATCACTCGTGAAGCTTCCCCAGCAGGTGGGAACCAGGAGCTTAAACCCAGGTCTTTGGGCATAAGAACTGCACTCAACTGGCTACACCACCATCTGGCTCTGTAATCATTATTTAAGTCAGAAAAAGGAAAGATAACAGCAGTATCTTATCATGTGACCCCCTCTTGATGCAAAACTTTTGACTACTTTTTGAGGTGCAGACCAAGTGGCTGAGGGATTTCCTTAAATAGCCCACTAACCATTTCTATTGCCTCTAAAAGTGTAACAACCTCAACTGACAAGAGAAGCCCTGGGAACCTGGCTGAACCACAGCCAGTCTGCTGACTGGGGCAGCTAGATGCAAGGGCTGGCTATGGGATGGTCCCAGCTAGCTGGGTTTGCTTAAAGAAGGCACAGCTGGGAGTCGGGCAGTAGCACAGTGGGTTAAGTGCACATGACACGAAGCACAAGGACCCACGTAAGGATCCCAGTTCAAGCCCCCGGCTCCCCATCTGCAGGGGGGTCGCTTCACAAGCGGTGAAGCAAGTCTGCAAGTGTCTTTCTCTCCCTGTCTCTGTCTTCCCGTCCTCTGTCCATTTCTCTCTGTCCTGTCCAGCAATGACGACGCGGGTGGTGAAGCAGGGCAGCAGCAGGTGTCTCTCTTTCTCTCAACCCTTCCACCTCTACCCGCCTCTCTCAATTTCTCTCTGTCTCTACCCAGTAAATGAATACATAAAATATTTTTAAAATAAAATAAAACTTTAAAAAAGAGACTCTGATCTAGTCCATATTAGTCACTGTCCAGTTGAAGCAACTATGCTTGGAGCTAACCTTCCAGCCTTCTTGTGGAATTAAAATTGCTCTGCAGCTGAAACGCATTGGGAAAAACACCTTTTTCTCCAGAAATGCCATCTATTAAGTGCATTGTCTGTTGGGACGCACAAATAGTACTAAGAAAGAAGCAGCCTCATAGAATCTGGAAGGCCGGCAGGTGATTGTGCGGCTTCTCACTTATTGGTCTTGGAAATCCCCCGTTGGTGCGGACGACCTTTTGTTTGATCCTTCCTTCCCTGCCTGAAAATCAAGCCCCTGGGACGCAGGTGCTCTTGTTGGTCCCACCTGCCTTTTATCCCTGGCTCCCTCTTTTTAAATGTTCCCTTCCTGTCACTTGTGGGAGGGGCCTGTGTTTAGCTCTGACTTTTCACCCATGCTCCTTGCAGGTCATCTCCACTTCACAAATCTGCTTTCTGAACTTTGATCTTGAGCTTGCCTCCACGACCAGAATGTCTGTCTGTTTGGACACACAGCCTAGTCTACGCACCCATCTTGCCTCTGGCACCCAGCAACAGGACAGGCAGGCAGGCAGCTCCTCCTGCGGCCACCCAAAGTGCCCGCCTGGTGATACTGCCAGCTGGTTCCCAACACACAGAACAGACTCCGGCTTCTTCAGTTTCAAGGACAGCTCTTCTTCCCAAGAGTGATAGGCAGCCTCTGATATTCTTGCTCAGCAAAGAAACAATTTTATCTCCAAATGTTAAAAGAAATAAATGATCAACTTTCACTGCACATGTTGACACGTTTTACTTTGGACTTAGGTTCTTCTAGACCTGACGAAACTAGACTCAGCTACTAACAAAATCTAAACTAAAACCAGATCTTGGAGGATGGGTTCTTTGGTACAGCTCACCTTCTGGGGAAGGAGGATTGAGGATGCAGAAGTAAAAAGAAAAGTCAGTGTAGGAAGTGTCAGCTCACTGGTTGCCACTGTGGGAAAGTGGGGCTCATTCGTGTGGGGAGTCCTCAGAGAGAAGGTGTGTAATATGCCCCTAGATTTGTGCCTCTGTAGAACCAAAGGCTGAAGCTTTTCCTCCACTTACTTTCCATATTTTTTAATGTCTTACTAGCTAATGTCAGGCCAAAGAGAAGGCCAGCCTCAGCCCTGTAGCCACTCTTTTTTTTTTTTTTAAAGACTACTTATTTATTTATTTTGGATAGAGACAGAAATTGAAAGGAGGGTGGAGGAGATAAAGATAGATAGATAGATAGATAGATAGATAGATAGATAGATAGAGACCTGCAGCCCTGCTTCACCACTTGTGAAGCTTCCCCCCTGTAGGTGGGGAGTGGGGGTTTGAACCCAGGCCCTTGCTCACTAATGTGTGCGCTCAACCAGGTGCACCACCACCCGGCCCCGTTAGTCTTTTAGGTAGTTGATGCGGTAACACACAAGATCAGAGAAGAGGGTCTTCCTTCCTCTTCTGTGCAAGCTGGGGCTTTGGGGACATTGAGGAATATTGCAGGGAGCCACACTAAAGGGAGTGCTTCCAAGCCATGCTTCCCTTCCTCAGCTGCAAGTCGTGCACTCTACCCATTCAGCCATCTCCCTGGCCACTAAGATCATCCTTTTTTTTTTTCTCTCTCTCAATTTTTGGGGAAAGATTTTATTTATTTATTTATTTATTTATTTATTTTCTTCTCTCTCCCCTTGCACATGGAATCTGAGGATTCCATTATTTCAAGATTATTTCTTTTTAAAAAATATTATAATTTATTTTATTATTGGGTAGAGACAGAAACAAATTGAGAGGGGAGGGGGAGATAGAGAGGAGAGAGACAGAGAGATAACTGCAGTCCTGCTTCACCACTTGTAAAGCTTTCCCCCTGCAGGTGGGAAACAGGGGCTTGAACTTGGGTCCTTACTCATTGTAATGTGAGCACTTAACCAGGTGTGCCACCGCCTGGCCCCTTTCCAAGATCATTCTTTTTTTTTTTTTTTTTTTCCTCCAGGGTTATTGCTGGGCTTGGTGCCTGCACCATGAATCCACCGCTCCTGGAGACCACTTTTTCCCCCCTTTTTGTTGCCCTAGTTGTTGCAGCCTCGTTGTGGTTATTATTGCCATTGTTGACGTTGCTTTGTTGTTGGATAGGACAGAGAGAAATGGAGAGAGGAGGGGAAGACAGAGAGAGAGGGGAGAGAAAGACAGACACCTGCAGACCTGCTTTACTGCCCGTGAAGCGACTCCCCTGCAGGTGGGGAGCCGGGGGCTCAAACCGGGATCGTTATGCCAGTCCCTGCGCTTTGCGCCACATGTGCTTAACCCACTGCGCCACAGCCCGACCCCCCAAGATCATTCTTAAAGTAGACAGACTCAGACTTCTATTTGACAGACCAAACAGATTGACAAATAGGCAATTTAACTATGGGAGAGGATTACCCCAAAGAGCTTGGACCTTTCCTAATAGTTATGGCAAAGTTTAGTCTTTTCAACCTGGATTGAGTCTGCTCACATTTGCACAGGCACAGATACTATTTTTCAGGACAGTTCCCATTTATCACACCCTGGGTGTACATGTAAACCTTTGCTTCTTCAGCTTATTTCGTGGAAAACTGCAAAGGGTGTCTGTTAACACCATCCTACATATGAAGACATGACAGCTCACAACAATGGTTAAGGACTCATTTAGGGCTGCATGGATTCATAAAGGCCAAATCTGGCACTCTAAACTAGATTACGAGTCTGGGGAGATAGTTCAATGGTTAAGCACAGGACTTGCAAGCCTGAGGTCCTAGGTTTGATCACCAGCTCTACATACAGCAGAGCTGAGTGGTGGTCTGGCTTCTCTTCTCTCCTCTTCTCTCTCCTTTTCTCTTTTCTCCTCTCCTCTCTTCTTCTCTCCTCTCCTCTCCTTTCCCCTCTTCTCCCCTCCCCTCCCCTCCCCCTCTCCTTCCCTTTTCTCCTCTCCTCTTTTCTTCTTTTCCCTTCCCTTCCCTTTCTTCCCCTTCCCTTCCCATCTCTTCTCTTCCTTTTTCTTCTCTTCTGTCTGTCTCTCTCTCCTAAAAATAAATAAACAAATAAATTCATGAGCAAAGAAAGAAATGTGCCCTTGCCTTTTTTTGCATACACTTTCTTATAAAGGCAATCTTTGGGGAGAATACAGGTCCATGAAAAATGATGAATGACATAGTGGGGGTTGTATTGTTAAATGGGAATCTGGGGAATGTTATACATGTACAAACTATTGTATTTACTGTTGAATGTAAAACATTAATTCCCCAATAAAGAAATAAATTATTTAAAAATAAATAAATAAATAAAGGCAATCTTGATGGGTCAACCTGAACCCAGAGTAGCAGAAATCTGGAAAGTTTGCAACCTGTTGAGCTAATGTCCTACAGAGCATGAGACCCCTGGTTTGAACCTTGGCACCACATAGAAGTAAGAAGTGGGGTGTTCTCCATGGGTGGTGGAGCAGTGCTGTGGTGTTCCTGCTCTCTCTCTAAAATATAAAGAATATAAAATTGGGTCAAGGAGTCTGCTCGGTGGTATCATGCAAATACAAATTCTGGATCTGTTCCCTAGAACAAAACAAAGCAAACAGACAAAACAAAAAAGAGAGCAAATAGTTCAGAGTTCAGGACTTGGAGTCAGAGAACCCCTCTGGATGCCCACCACAGAATAGAATTAGACATCAATGTATCTCCCCATGTCTCTTAAGGTCTGTGCTTAGAGAATAATTTTTTCAAGTGACAATAGGTTCTGTGTGTATGAATGTGTGTTTGTGTGCTTGGTCCTGATGTTTGTCAGGAAAAATGAAATGTTTTGTTTGTTTTAGTTTTTTATAAAAACAAAATCTAGAAACAAAAGCAACACTTTCTGCTCTTCTACAAGATGCATGTGTGTCCTGAGAACAGAAATCTGCTTACTTCTTGGGTCATATATTTCTATCGGGCAGAAAAAAATAAATTCAGAAATTTGCATGTGTCTATCTTTCTCTCCCCCTCTCTGTCTTCCCCTCCTCTCTCCAGTTCTCTCTGTCCTATCCGACAATGACGAGAACAATAGTAACTACAACCATAAAAAACAAGGGCAACAAAAGGAGGTAAATAAATAAATATTAAAAAAGAAAGAAAGAAAGATAGCAGGTCTAGACAATGTGACGAATAAATGTGGCCGTATTCTAATAGCCTTGTGTACAAAAACAACCAGCAGCCTCAGTAGGGCACAGTCTGTTGACTCCTGGTGTAGCCCTAGTCTAAGCTTGTGACTGTATCGCGTGCTCTGCCTTCACTACGGCTCAGTCCCATGTGGGTAGACAGCTACCTAACATGGCAGCCACGAGTCCCTTCTAGCTCTTTATACTCGCATCACACCCTTTGAATATGCTGATTCCATGACTGGTTAGGCCAGTGGCATGTAGCAGAATGGGTGTCTCAGACTTCTGAGTAGATATCCCAGTAACACTGGCATCTTATTGGTGCAGGCGCCGCCATGCGAGCTGCTTGACATGGTACCAGCTTCATAGGGAGTTCCCCACGGCTGGACTCTCCAGGCCAAACTGAAACCATCTTGCCTTCTGCCATGTATAGGGCTTGGGATTAAGCTCCATGTGGTCTGGATAATCTTTACCTGTGGCCAGGCTCAGAGCCTGACCAATAACTAAAGTAATGACAAAACCTGCACTGCACTCTGTAAGATTGATCATAATGGAACAAGCAATATCAGTGATGCAGAATTTTTCAGGAGGCTCCAATAGGAAAAACTGTTTTTCCTTTTGTCTACACCACTTCCTTTAGTATTCCCTCTAAAATATAGAGAAAGATTGGTGCTTCCCACAGTGGAGGGGCCACCTTACATAGCGTAATTAATAAATGGGAAATTCTGGTACCTGCCTCGATACAATGGGCCTTTTAATCTACCATCCACCACAATGCTCTCACTTCCTCATGCAGGAATAGTACACGAGAACCTAGGTCACGTAGTGAGCACACACAGAAGATGGATTCCAGCTAGAGAGCTTAACTTTATGGAGAGGCTGGTCAGGTCAGCACCACCTTGGTGCCTTCTCAGTGAGAAACAAAACAAAACTTCTTGATCAAACAAGGGAACAGATTTTATGAAAAATGGGCTGTTCACTTTGTTTAAGGCCCCTAGGAACATAACAAGTTTGAACTTTCTATGAACCATTGGCTTCTGATGCATAGGGGCAAGAGAATGGCATAAACATACAGGTAGAATATTCATCTTAATCGACAGGACATCTGCCCAGCACACAGTTACAGGAATAACAACAACAACAACAACAACAACAACAATAGAAACTGTGATGTGATCTCTAGGGAGGAAAGTGCCCCTGGAATGTGAATGTTCCACAAAGCAGGAGGTGTTCCCTACCTGTGCTGTTCTTACTTGGTGATTTTTGTTTTAGTAATCAAAGCCTTGGTGATATATGTATTAGTGACCAAAGCCTTGGTGATTTATATATTAATAATCAAAGCCTTGGTGATTTTTGTATTAGTGACCAAAGCTTTGGTGATTTTTGTATTAGTGACCAAAGCCTTGGTGATTTTTGTTTTAATAATCAAAGCCTTGGTGATGTTTGTTTTAATGATCTAAGCCTTATGAGACTATAAAAATACAGTTCTGCCTGAGTAAGACAGAGACGTCTGCTGGAGCTTGATTCAGCATCAACTCACTTTCATTCTTCCTCATTCTGTGCCGACGCCCCTCCTCTTTCAGGTTACCCTAATTACCTGCTGGGGCTGGCCCCCGACATCTTATATTTTCTCTTTAGGAAACCAGAAATTATGCTGTAATAAAACAAAAGCCACACAGAGAGACTATGTGGAGGAGAAGCAAGGAGTTCCAGGCTATGGTTTGAGTTGAGCCCCAGCCTCCGGCACCAGACGTTAACCACACAAGTGAGCCATCTAGGACTTCCCAGCTGAGTCGTGCCTGCAGAGAAGTACAGTCAGCTAGAATCACATGAGCAGAAACCACCCAGCTAAACCCCATCATGTCACAGAACCTAGAGCAAGAACTTGGCTATTCCCTTACGCCATTAGGCTTCGTGCTTTGTTTGCAGCAACAGACCACTGGAGCACTGAACTTTCTGTTCTCAGCCATCTGACTCATTCCTCCCCTGGCACCAGCTGTCCCTTCTGCCTGGAGCGCATCTCTCCTACGTCTCACTTGCCTGGGCTTTTTTATCATTCAGCTTCATCTATAGCCCTTCAAGATTTTTTCTTTGACGGGTCTGTTAGTTTGATTTTTGGAAAGTCACCTTTTCTTTCCTTCAGTCCATGACAAAACATCCTTGTCTCCTCCCCTCCCATCTTTATTTTATGAGAGAAAAGGAGAAAGCATTCATGAAAAATAGAGAGAGAGAGGGAGAGACAGAGACAGAGAGTAGAGAACAAGCATTGCTCCAGTATATGTGGTGCTGGGGAGAAAACCCAGGGCCTCACTTGTGGAAGGAATGCTCTCTACCCATTGGACCACCTCTCTGATTGCTGAACCCATCGTCTCCTCATCCCTCCTTCACCTGGACCACAGGATTAATGTATAATGACGGCCAAGTCAGATGGAGTCAGTCTCGGAATTATTCATAAGGAGAGGCTCTTGGTTGCATTTGTGAAGCTAGTTTAACTCAAAGACAGAGCTCCTGGTGCCCAGCTGTCCACTAGAAGGGGGAGGTGGGCAGGGAGGAGAGACAGAGAGGTTGAGGCGGGTCTCTGGATGTGCAGGGAGGAGAGACAGAGAGGTTGAGGCGGGTCTCTGGATGTGCAGGGAGGAGAGACAGAGAGGTTGAGGTGGGTCTCTGGATGTGCAGGGAGGAGAGACAGAGAGGTTGAGGCGGGTCTCTGGATGTGCACGGAGGAGAGACAGAGAGGTTGAGGCGGGTCTCTGGATGTGCAGGGAGGAGAGACAGAGAGGTTGAGGTGGGTCTCTGGATGTGCAGGGAGGAGAGACAGAGAGGTTGAGGTGGGTCTCTGGATGTGCACGGAGGAGAGACAGAGAGGTTGAGGTGGGTCTCTGGATGTGCAGGAAGGAGAGACAGAGAGGTTGAGGCGGGTCTCTGGATGTGCACGGAGGAGAGACAGAGAGGTTGAGGTGGGTCTCTGGATGTGCAGGGAGGAGAGACAGAGAGGTTGAGGCGGGTCTCTGGATGTGCACGGAGGAGAGACAGAGAGGTTGAGGCGGGTCTCTGGATGTGCAGGGAGGAGAGACAGAGAGGTTGAGGCGGGTCTCTGGATGTGCAGGGAGGAGAGACAGAGAGGTTGAGGCGGGTCTCTGGATGTGCACGGAGGAGAGACAGAGAGGTTGAGGCGGGTCTCTGGATGTGCAGGGAGGAGAGACAGAGAGGTTGAGGCGGGTCTCTGGATGTGCACGGAGGAGAGACAGAGAGGTTGAGGCGGGTCTCTGGATGTGCAGGGAGGAGAGACAGAGAGGTTGAGGCGGGTCTCTGGATGTGCAGGGAGGAGAGACAGAGAGGTTGAGGTGGGTCTCTGGATGTGCACGGAGGAGAGACAGAGAGGTTGAGGTGGGTCTCTGGATGTGCAGGGAGGAGAGACAGAGAGGTTGAGGCGGGTCTCTGGATGTGCAGGGAGGAGAGACAGAGAGGTTGAGGCGGGTCTCTGGATGTGCACGGAGGAGAGACAGAGAGGTTGAGGCGGGTCTCTGGATGTGCAGGGAGGAGAGACAGAGAGGTTGAGGCGGGTCTCTGGATGTGCAGGGAGGAGAGACAGAGAGGTTGAGGCGGGTCTCTGGATGTGCAGGGAGGAGAGACAGAGAGGTTGAGGCGGGTCTCTGGATGTGCAGGGAGGAGAGACAGAGAGGTTGAGGCGGGTCTCTGGATGTGCAGGGAGGAGAGACAGAGAGGTTGAGGTGGGTCTCTGGATGTGGCTGTGCTTGAAGGCAGTATTGCCTTGGATTTTTATTATTTTACTTATTTTTTAAAAAGATTTTAATTTATGCGAAAGATAGGAGGAGAGAGAAAGAACCAGACATCTCTCTGGCACATGTGCTGCTGGGGATCAAACTCGGGACCTCATGCACGAGTGTCCAAAGCTTTACCACTGCGCCACCTCTCAGACCACTATTTTAATTTTTTAAACCTTTATTTATTTATTACTAGATAGAGACAGAGAGAAATTGAGGGGGGAGGGGGAGAGAGAGAGGGGAAAGGGACAGGAAGACACCTGCAGCCCTGTTTCACTACTTGTGAAGCTTCTCCCCAGCAGATAGGGCCTAGGGGCTTGAACCCAGCTCCTTTGTGCATTGTAATGTGTGAGCTTAACCCAGTGCACCACCTGGCCCCTTGCCTTGGATTTTTTTACACCAATCATTTCCCACCCCACTGTCAACTCCTCTTCCTCAGCTTATACTGGTTTGAATTATATTTGTCACTTGGTCTTAAAGCACAGACAACTGTCTGTCTCTCCTCCCTCTGCTTCTACTGAGTGGCAGCATAAGCAGTGATATGAAATTGCTTGCCTCTCAGGGTGAGACTCAATAGCTGTGATATGATATGACTAACCTATTTGCACACCTCCAGGGACAGACGACTAGCTAGCTCCCTAAGCTTTGAGAAGCATGCTTTCTCTATATCTGTCTGAGTCATTTCTACAGATGTTGAGAAGGACAGAACAGAGAGTAACACAGCCCAAAGAGAAGCATCTGTAGCTTTTGGGTCTTGCTGCTCCACTCGTTGTCACTTATGTGACTTGGGTTAGTCACCAGCTGTGGTTCTCAGGCCTGACACTGGAAGATCTCAAGACACAGTTCAGCATCTTGCTGAAATGTCTAAGGGCTCCCTCAGTGCTGTGTAGTCATGATGTCATTCCTACAGTTACAGTTGTGTAGAATAATGTATTCTTTTATTTAGCATCTGTTTGTTTTTTCTTTAAGAAAGACTTAAGTAGTAATGAGAGAGAAAGAACCAGAGCAATATTCTGGCATATGTGATGCCGGGGATTAAACTCAGGCCCTCACATAAGCAAATCTAGTGCTGTAACCATTACGTCACCTCCTGGGCTTTAAATAGTGTCTTCTTCAGGAGAGGTTAAGCCACAATAAAAATAGGCCAAAACATTCAGTGACTAAATACAATGACACTTTATTTATACAGCTAAGTTTTGAATGTCTGGCCTGCACAATTCCATTGCTTCTAGTGGACTCTTTTTGTTTGTTTGTTTGTTTTAATTTAAGGTAGAGATGGACCAAAAGTCCGGAGAGAGAGGAAGAGACACCACCACATCACCTGTCAGGCATGGTGGCCCCACGTGGTACCTGAGGCTCGAACCCAGGTCCTTACTCTTTGTAAAGCACAATATCTCCTGGGAGAGCTATCTCCTGGGCTCCACAAATAGAATTTCATTTGTATCCTAGGTAACAACAGTTCAGGGACTCAGGTTTGCCTGGGGGTCTGGGGAATCTAGATCTTCCCCACCACATGTATCCGCCTGTTTCTAGGTCTCCGTTGTCATCTGCAGTCAGGGTGCATGTGGGAAGCTGGTATGCCCCTCAAAATACCACGCCACTGTTGCTCAACTAGTCACCAAACCACACTTAGCCAAGTGGTAGATACCCCCCACCCCTTAGGGAACTAACATTATCATGTGCAATCAGTGTTGATCATTAATAGACAAACATGCCTTCTCCTCAAAGCCAAGCTTTTGCTCCCATTCATTGGGTCAAAGTGTCCATTTTTCTCTTTAGCCGTCAGGCCACAATAACACAGGGAAAATCCGATGCAAATAACATCAAAGCTGATGGCAAAGTGAAACAGCGGGCATTGCAAAATGAGCAAGATTTCAAGATTGGGAAAGTGGTGCAGGGGAACTGCGCTGGTCCTTTGCAAAGTCATTGATGAACGAGGAGATGGCAGTACTAGGTCAGAGAAACTATAGAATTTCTCCAGGGTGAGGCCCAACTACCCTTCAAATGGGAATGTTTCAAATATTAAAGGGAGAAAGTAGTTCCTGAGAAAATTAACAAACGCCTCCAATATCCCCTTCCCCAAACTAAACGGTTTGTGATTGATTGGCCTGTGAAAGTCAAATGTTAATTGAAGGATTTCATGTTATTATGTCTTTTTTATGTGACACCTGAGTTTCATATGTGTGACGGTGCACACCACAGTACTAGTGTACCAACCTACTGGGCTTCTCCCATGCGGTGCTCACAACTGAAGCAGGTAAGGTGCATCTTCTACCATGTAAACTATCCCCTGGTCTTATCACACCATTTTTTTTCTTTTGCCTCCAGGGTTATTGCTGGGGCGCAGTGTCGGCACTACAAATCCACCACTCCTGGTGGCCATTTTTTCCATCTTGTTGAATAGGACAGAGATAAATTGTGAGAGGAGGGGAGAGAGAAAGATAGACACTTGCAGACCTGCTTCATCGCCTGTGAAACTTCCCTCCTGCAGATGAGGAGCCAGGGGCTCGAACCTGGATCCTTGGGTAAGTCCTTAAGCTTAGTACTATGTGCACTTAACTATATGCCACTGCCCCCCCCCCCCATCACACCATCTTTAACAGGAAGACTATGCAAAAAAAAAAAAAATCCTTGTGACCTGGAACACAGTTCAGGGGGAGAGCACAGGGTGTGCATGGCTGGGGTCCCAGGTTGATCTCGGTCCCAAGCACTGCGTAAGGCATAGCTGAGTGGTGTTCTCCACCCTCATATCCCCACGGAATGAATAAATCTCAGACAGCCGATGGCACCTTTACACTTGTTGCTGCTATTGTAAGAATGAGCTGATTGTCAGGCTCTTACCAGGCTTCTCTTCCAAGATACAGCCTTAAGTTGATGTGCTCCAGAGTTTGTCCTGGTCTTCTTGCCTCCAGGAGCTCCTCTTTCCCAAGGGGTCCCTTTGGGGCCCTGGGCTTTAAATGCCATCTCCAAGTGGTTGACTCTAAACTTTCCGTGGTCTGACCTTCGGATGCACGACCTACCATCTACTTGACATCTGCTCTTGAGTGCTTAGTGGCCTCTCAGACTTAGGAAATGAAGAACACATTTCCTGATCCCAGACCAGGTCCTCAGTCTTCCTTGTACCTCACTCAATACATGGCAGCATCATTCAACCACATTTCAACTCAGAATCTCAAGACCCGGGGCCAGAGAGATACCTCAGTGATAGAGCACAGGGCATACCTTCCTCTTCATCCTCTGTAACACCGTGTGCTGGAGCTTTGTGGTGCTCTAATCTCTCTCAAATAAACAGGTAAACCTTTAGAAGAAGAAATGTCAAGAGTCATTCTCTTTTTTAAAATATTTATTTATTATTCGCTTTTTCTTGCCCTTGTTTTTTATTGTTGTAGTTATCATTGTTGCTGTTATTGATGTCATTATTGTTGGATAGAGAAACGGAGAGAGGAGGGGAAGACAGAGAAGGGGAGAGAAAGACAGACACCTGCAGACCTGCTTCACCGCCTGTGAAGCGACCCCCCTGCAGGTGGGGAGCCGGGGGCTTGAACCGGGATCCTTACGCCAGTCCTTGAACTTTGCACCACCTGCGCTTAACCTGCTGACACCCCTCTGCCAGCTTTTTAAGACATACAAACATTTTCATGATCTTAAGTTTCATTCTGCAGGCCACATCCCAATAAGACTCCCACTTCCCCCACTTTTCATATGAATTTTGGTTCCCCTGATAAAGTTGATTTATTTTAGCGGCCCTTTTCCTGTGCAGATCATCTGTGAACAATGAAAAGCTTCTGGCTTGCGTATTTCCTTCCTTGCCTCAACTTAGAAACCCGTGGAATAGGAAGTGAGTGCGAAGCTGACAGGACTTAACTCTTGGTTAATCCAAGCTTGGCCACAGGAGACAATGATTTATCTTCCAGAGGCATACACACACCTTTTCTGGTCAACAGTCCATTCTAGAGTTGTGCGTGCAGTCTGTTATGCAGTACACCAAACAGATTTTTTCTTTTCTTTTTATTTGATTGCCACCAGCATTATCGCTTGGGTTCAGTGCCTGCATGATGAACCCACTGCTCCTGGCTGCCTTTTCTCCCCACCCCACCCCTTTTACTTTTTCGTAGAGAAAGAAAGAAATTGAAAAGGCGGGGGTGGGGGGTGGGGGTGATAGAGAAGGAGAGAGAAGCACTGCTTCGCTGCTTGTGAAGCGTCCCTCCCTCTGCAGGTGGGGACCGGGGGCTTGGCTTGAATCCAGGTCCTGGTGCACACTCCTCTCCTGGAAGCACCAACATCCAGCCCCCGCATTTTTCTTTTTAATGGAATACTTTTTATGTCCTGAGGCTTCGCAGACCATTCTGAATGTCTGTAGGTCCTTTAAGCCCACAGACCAGCATTGAATAGCTCTTCTGGGTTCTTTAAGTGCTCTGGCCTGCCATTCCTCTAGGTCAAGAGACTTGCATTTAATTCAATTTAGGTCAAAATCAAGGTTCTTATTAGAGGGAAGAGCAGCCACAGTGCAAGACAATTTGGCAACAGGCTGATGTCACTTACCACAAATCTAAATAGATGCCTCTTGACTGTGGAGGCCCTGGTCCCTTTCAAAGGACTCCTTCTACTGCTCCCTGAGCTTGAGAACTAGTCGTTTTGGGGAACAGATGGTTGCTGGAAGGTTTGAAGGCTATTTTAAAATTCTCTTCCACTAGAACCAGGTAGCAGTGCAGCTGGCTAATTGCACACATTACCATGTGCAAGGGTCTGGGTTCAAGCCCCCAGTCCTCACTTGCAGGGGGAAACTTTGCAAACTGTAAAGCAGAGCTGCAGCTCTCTCTCTCTCTCTCTCTCAACCTCTCTCTCTCTCTCTCCCTCCCTCTCTCCCCTCCCCTTCCCACACAATTTCTCTGTTTCTATCCAATGAATAAATAATTTTTTTTTAAGTTGAAAAAAAATGGGGCCAGATGGTGGCACACCTGGTTAAGTGCTCACATTACAGTGCACAAGGACCCAGGTTCAAGCCCCTGGTCCCCACCTGCAGGGGGAAAACTTCATGAGTGGTGAAGCAGGTCTGCAGGTGTCTCTCTGTCTCTCTCCCTCTGTATCTCCCCCTTCCCTCTCAGTGTCTCTCTGTCTCTACCCAATAATAAATAAATAAATAAATACAACAAAAAGAAGTTGAAAAAAAATGCCTTCCAACTTGCTCCATGCCCTGACTGGGAGCTAGGGAAGAGAGGGAGAGATGGAGAAAGAGAGAGACAGATGGAGAGAGAGAAAGCGAGAGAGAGAGAGAGAGAGAGAGAGAGAGGCAACCAGCATCCCCTTATCACCTTACCACAAGGTGCTGAAGAGCAGTGGGGTGTTCTGTGTGTAGTAGGCTGGGGTGAGCTGATGTGCCTGGGGTTCTGAGGGCTGGTCACTGCTCACAGCTCCTCAGGGCTCTAGCCAAGAAGAGAAATCTGAATTTCTGGATGGTCTCAGCCTGAGTTTTAACTGCTGGCTCTAATTCATAAAGCTTTGTGCCAGCCAGACACATATGCCCACTGAGTCCCAGGTCCCAGCCTCTGGCCTGTGGTCCCAGGTAATAATTACAGGCAGGTGCAGAGAAGAGACAGATAGTCATTGCTGCCAGAATATGGGGTGAGAGTAGATTCATCATTTCTTAGTTCAGAAGAGTGGTTTTAGCTGATCAGCCTTTGCAAGAAGATCCAAAGCATTTAAAAATATTTTCATGATCTTTTACTAGAGAGAGAGAGAAATCAGAGCCTCACTCCAGCATATGTAATGTTGGGAATTGAACCTGGGACCTCATGCTTGCGAGTCCAGTTCTCTATCTGCTATGTCACACACTAGGCCACACAAAGTGTTAGTTTATTTTGTTTTTTTATCATCGCTGTGGCTCCAGGTTGACTTTTTATACACCAAAGCTCCCCACCCCCACCCTCCACTGTGCTAGAGGGTGTGGGGCTCGAACCTGGGTGGTACAGATGGCAAAATGGACATACTTTTGGAAGAGCTGTGCCCACAAAGGATGTTATTTAACAAGAGGTGTTGCAATTAAAAGTGTTTCCATTTACATAACATCAAACTTTGACAAAAAGAGCCCTAATTTCACAGAGGACTGTTGCAGCTGATTCTTTGCCAATTTCACTTACACAAAAAACACCTGATAAAGGAGTCGGGCGGTAGTGCAGTGGGTTAAGCACAGGTGGCGCAAAGTGCAAGGACCGGCCATAAGGATCCTGGTTCGAGCCCCCGGCTCCCCACCTGCAGGAGAGTCGCTTTACAGGTGGTGAAGCAGGTCTGCAGGTGTCTGTCTTTCTCTCCCCCCTCTGTCTTCCCCTCCTCTCTCCATTTCTCTCTGTCCTATCCAACAACATCAATAATAACAACAACAAGGGCAACAAAAGGGAATAAATAAATAATTAAAAAAAAAACTTAAAAAAAAACACCTGATGAAAATCTCTTGCGTGGACTACTGGATCCCCTCAGGCTTGAGGCACTGAGCAGAGAAGAGCACAGGGAGTTGGGGGCAGTACAGTTTCTCACGGGCCAGTGCGTCTAGAGATAACATTTCATTTCAGCCCCAGGATGTCTGATAGGAAGACACTGGTGTTACCCTCCTTATTTTGCAGGTGTGGTACTGAGGTTCAGAGGGAATAAACAGCTTGTCCAAGTCAGTTCACAAATGGGAAAGCTGGAATTTCAATCCAGTTCCAATGTAGTTCTGGTTACCTGCCACTTGGGGTAACTCTCCATGGTCCTTCCTAAAGAAGAGATTTCTGTGGTCCGGGAGGTGGTGCAGAGATAAAGCTTTGGACTCTCAAGCATGAGGTCCCAAGTTCGATCCCCGGCAGCACATGTGCCAGAGTGATGTCTGGTTCTTTCTCTCTCCTCCTATCTTTCTCATAAATAAATAAAATCTTAAAAAAAAAAAAAGAAGAAGAAGAAGAAGAAGAAGAAGAAGAAGAGATTTCCACTGTGTCTCTGTGACATATGCGCTCAACCAGGTGTGCCACCAACTGGCCCCCTTCACTGTGTCTCTGTGATCTGGAGGATGCTGAAGGTCCCAGACAAGACTGGATGAGCAGCAGTGCGTTTGCCGAGATGTGCTGTGGTGACAAGAGAGACCTTTCAGAGATCTAGTCAACCCTTAAATACCTTGGATCCCTTTTCCCAAATGTGTCTCTCGCTCTCTCTATGTCTCTCTCTCTCTCTCTCTCTCTCTCTCTCTCACACACACACACACACACACACACACACAGTTGAGCTTTCAGGGTTTCCTCTTAAAGTCAGTGAAGAGGAGGATGGAGAGAAGGGGAGAGGGAGGAGGAGGGAGCAGGCAGTGGCACACTTGGTTAAGTGCACATATTACCAAGCACAAGCAGTTGGGTTTGAGCCCCTGCTCCCCACCTGCAGGACGTCCACTTCACTAGTGGTGAAGCAGGTTCACAGGTGTCTGTCTTTCCCTCCTTCTGTCTATCTCCCCGTCCACTCTCTCTGTCCTATCTAATAAAAACAAACAAACAAATAAATAAATAAGTGGAGGGGAAGAATTTACTGTCTCAACTAATACAAAAAGATTCTAACCCATAGTTCCATTCAGCTACTCCACTAGAAACTTGATCTTTTGCCGTCCCTTTATGAAGGAAGTGGGACGCATTGGATCGACCTTCTCGTGGTGCATCCCGTGAGTACCCATTCATTGGGGAAACTGACAATCCTTCCTAGCCAACTGAATCCACCTGGATCCCAGTCACTTTCAAAGCCAGCAACAAGCAGCTCCCGACAGCTTTCAACCTGACGCTGTTGACTGGCTACGGAAGAAGGGCAAACGCTAGAAGAAGAAGATGAAGGAAGTCCTGGAAAAGAAGTCCTACTGATATTGTCACTAGTCTCCCCAAAGGAAGCATGGTAACTAGGTTGAAGGCAGCTGGGATGGGTTATCTGCAAACTGAGAACCATCCAGAAATTTTGTCAAGGTTAATCCTGTCAGCACGATACCAGCTTTGTTTTGTTTTTACATGAGGAAAAGACCTTTATTTTTATTACCTTGGATATGTATTTTTTGTTTACTTTTTACCAGAGCACCACTCAGCTCTGGCTTATGGCATTGCAGGTGATTGAACCTGGGACTTTGGAGCCTAAGGCATGAGAGTCTCTTTGTATAACCATTATGCTATCTATCCCCAGCTGATATCAACTTCTTTAATTGGAAGCTAAGAGAGGAGGAGAGTAGATAGCATAATGGTTATGCAAAAAGACTCTCATGCCTGAGGCTCCAAAGTCCCAGGTTCAATCCACCATCAACCAAAGCTGAACAGTGCTCTGGTTAAAAAAAAAAAAAAATCAGAAGAAAGCTAGGAGAATGCCCCCACCCTCAGGGTGGCTGAGCCAAGCATGGCCAATGATCCATCTCTTGCTGTCAGGATGAACCCTGTCAAGACACCAAGTGGCCTCAATTCCAGGAGTCTTCTCTCCCTCTGACTCGACACATCCTGCAGTCCATCATGGAGAATAGATCTTTCTAAACTGCAAAGTTACCTTCCCATTCTGGAGCTCTGGTTTTAATAGACAACAGAATCCTGCGTCATCCTGCGTCACCCTCACTGGAGAGTTCTGGAAGCTTTTGATTACGTGACAAGCACCACTGTGGGCTGGCAGAATAACCCAGTTAGATGGTGACACGTGTGTGACCCGTAGTTGAGTCTGGCCCTGCAGCTACAGACAGACTATGACCCACATAGTCAACGACTGCCACCTCTCCAGATTCAAAGGAGGTCTCGAAACTTTACATCAGGCTCAACCTGATGCTGTTGACTGGCTACGGAAGAAGGGCAAACGCTAGAAGAAGAAGTGCATTGAAAGAAGCTTCAGTGCTGTGGTCTACCTCTCCCTCCACCTCTCCCATCCCCATCCCCCCTCCCTCCCCTCCCTTCTATATATAAAAGGAAAGGAAATGGGGGCCAGGCTGTAGCACACCTGGTTAAGTGCTCAGATTACAGTGCTCAAGGACCCAGGTTTATGGTGGTGTGGGAGATTCAGTCTGGGGCTTTGGAGCCTCAGGCAATGACAGTCTGTTTGTATAACCATTATGCTATCTGCCCCCATCCACTGTCTCTCTCCCTCTCTATCTCCCCCTCCCCTCCCCTCTCAATTTCTGTCTCTATCCAGTAATAAATAAAATAAATAAAAATAAATACAAGGAAATCACCATTGGTTACGGTGCTCATTGAAAAGACCCCACCACAGCCATCACTGTTTGCCAGATGTTTTCCACATATTCCTCCATATTTTATCAATTTTTTTAAAAACCATATTTGCTTATCTTTATGAGATGAGAGAGGCACTGCATATGGGAGCAACCTGTGTTGGCCATGCACCGTAGGTCCAACCTCCCTACCACGTGATCGATGAGTTTTAATTTTCCCTCTGAAATTACTTTGACAGTCTCTCCTGTACTCTCATGCCCACCCCTCCCATCTGGCCCAACTTAGCTTCCAGGGGCCATCATCAAAATTGTCTCCCCTCACTGTTAAGAATATGAGGTAACCCTAATTCTGGTTAAGTGTGTTGCACCAAAGCAGGGAACCAGAGGGAATGGGGAGGGGGGTCTGCAAGTTCTTTGGGGTCCCGGTCCATGATGGCATAAAGGGATTAGATCCCCCTCAGTTAAGTGCACATATCACCATGGGCAAGGATCTGGGTTCAAGCCCCTGCTCCCTGCCTGTTGGGAGAATGCCTCATGAACAGCGAAGCAGGTCTGCAAGTGTCTCTCCGTCTCTCTATCTCCCCTTCCCTCTAACTTTCTTACCTGCAGGTGGGGAACCAGGGGCTCCCACTGAGATCCTTGTGTGAGTCCTAAGTAAATCTTTTTCTTTTTTTTAAGTGACAGTTGTCGAGCAAGGCAGACTTTCCTGTGAATGTGCAATCAAGCTACACTTCTCTCCACACCTGCAGAAACATAAACATCTCCAGGTGCCCCCCATTCCAGTAAGTGGACCATATTAGGTGGTGGGCTCCCCGGCACCCCCCCTCCCGCCCCCGCCCGAGGAGTAGCAGCAGATAATCCTGGTGGCAATAACATAAAGTAAAACAAGGGCATCTGGGATAGCACAGAGGCTGTGCTTTTTATCAAGAAAGGTCTCTGACTTGAAGAAGTGTGGAGCAGTGAACACTACACAGTGTATGTCCCTTCGTCCTTGGACTTAAACACACTGCAAGGAGGTAGTAAAAGGAAATTAAATGGGTGAAGCTCACAGGTACAGCAAGTGTTTTACACACCTGAGGCCCTGGGAGGAATCCCATAACTATCTAAATAAATAAATAAAATAAATGGTCTCTCTCTCTCTTATTTATTTATTTTTTGCCTCCAGGGTTATCGCTGGGGCTCAGTGCTTGCTCTACGAATCTATTGCTCCTGGAGGCCATTTTCTCCATTTTGTTGCCCTTGTTGTTATTGCTGCTGTTGTTACACAGGACAGAGAGAAATGGAGAGAGGAGAGGAAGACAGACATAGGGAGAGAAAGATAAACACCTGCAGACCTGCTTCACTGCTTCAGAGATCTCCCTGCATTGGATCGACCTTCCCGTGGTGCATCCCATGAGTACCCATTCATTGGGGAAACTGACGATCCTTCCTAGCCAACTGAATCCACATGGATCCCAGTCACTTTCAAAGCCAGCAACAAGCAGCTCCTGACAGCTTTCAAAACACGTTCTTATTGGTCAATTGGCGATACAACATCAGGCAGATGTTATTTGCCTACAAGAAACACATATAGCAGTTGATGAAGCTGCTCGATTCACCATCAGTGAATTCGATTTAATATGCTATAATCTCCATCCTAAACACGGCCAAGCCATCTACGCTAAATCGTATCTTGCGGACGTTTACCATACGGCCTCTTTGACCTTCTATGACTCCATTACTATTGGAACTATTCAGCTCGTCAATGTATATAAGCCTCCCAGTGCCTCATGGGATAATGAGGTCCTGCCTAGCCCAAATCACCCAGCCATTTATGTTGGAGACTTTAATAGTCATCACCAAGACTGGAGATATTCCTCCACTCGTGCTGACAGCTTTATCTTAGCCGACTGGGCTTCAGCGAATGACCTCTCCCTATTATACGATCCCAAACAGCCAGGCTCTTTTCACAGTGCTAGATGGAATAAAGACTCCTCACCCGACCTGTGCTGAATTAGCACAGTCAACGGCCAAGCCTTTCCTGCTACGAGACAAGTTCTCAAGATCTTCCCGCACAGTCATCACCACCCAGCTATCATCCACATTGGTCTCCAGCTCCCACTGATTCTGTGCTCGGAGAAACTAAGATGGAACTTTCGGAAAGCAAACTGGCGTCTGTTCAGTGATCTTACCAACAAATCTGTTCCTGCAATTCCAATTAACTCTATCCCCTCTGAAGATTCCTACAGGCACTTCCGCCAAGCCATCTTCAAAGCAACTTCCCAAGCTATTCCTCGTGGGAGATGTGCTAACTATATGCCTTGTCTTGATGCTGAATGCGAGCAACTACTAAAGCAGTATGATGAGTCAGGTGACCCAGATGTGGCCGACCATCTCATCGCCTCCCTGGATGCAGCACGCCAAGCCCGCTGGCAACAACTCACGGAAAGTCTGAACTTCACCCACTCAAGTAGGAAGGCCTGGAAGCTTCTTCATAGTCTGGGTGCCAGTAGCCAATCCTCTACTGTCTCCCATCCTCCCATATCTCCAAACTCAGTGGCCAGTCACCTAACTCAAGTTGGATGTGCTAAGATCGACCCAGTCTGGAAAAGAGAAATTTCCCATGAGTGGTCATCCCACTTCCGTTTATCTTGTCCATCTCCAAAACTCTCTCCCTTTACACTGTCTGAACTGGAAGACGCTTTGAAGAAGGTTAAATCGGGAACGGCTGCTGGCTATGATAACATCACCCCAGAACTCATTCTTAACTTGGGCCCTGCAGCAAAGAAGTGGCTCACTACATTCCTGTCCCACATCTTGGAATCTGAGTCTATGCCCAACGTTTGGCGTCGTGTGAAGATTATAGCAGTTTTGAAACCAAAGAAAGACCCAACACCAGCTATAGACCAATTTCTCTCCTCTCCATGTGTTACAAACTCCTTGAGAGGCTGCTTCTGTCATGTATTTCTCCTCTTACAGAGAAATTCCTATCACCCTCCCAAGCTGGTTTCCGCCCAGGAAGATCTACCTGCCAACAAGTCCTGGCCCTCTCAACTTACATTGAAAATGGATTCCAGAAGAATTTAAAGACGGGTGCTGTCTTTGTTGATCTCACAGCAGCCTATGACACGGTCTGGCACCATGGTCTCCTAGTCAAGATCTCAAGATGCCTGCCTCCATGGGTGGCCAACACTATATCGTTTCTTCTCCAAAACAGAAGATTCCGGGTGCATCTGGGTGACAAGTCTAGCAGATGGAGACTTGTCTCAAGTGGCCTTCCCCAGGGCTCTGTTCTGGCTCCTATGCTATTTAATATTTACATCAATGACCTTCCAGAAACTTCTTCAAGGAAGTTCATCTACGTCGATGACATCTGCTGTGCAACTCAGGCATCCAAGTTCGACATCCTCGAGGAAACACTCAAGAAAGACATGTCTCTGATATCTGATTACTGTAAAATTGGCGACTAATCCCTAGCACTGCAAAAACGGTATCATCTGTTTTCCATCTACACCATGCCTCGGCCTCGCGTGAGCTTAATGTGCAGCTTGACTTTACGAGAATCCAGCATGAAGCCCAGCCAGTCTATCTTGGCGTTACTCTGGATCGCACCCTGTCATTTCATGAACATCTCATAAAAACTGCAGCAAAGGTGGGCACAAGGAATCACATCATTGCAAGACTGGCCAACTCCTCATGGGGCGCGAGCACTTCCACCCTACGATCATCATCTCTGGCATTATGCTATTCCACTGCAGAATACTGTGCCCCAGTATGGTTCCGTAGCCCCCATGTCCACTTGGTCAATTCCAAATTATATTCCTCCATGAGGATAATTTCTGGAACCATCCGTTCCACCCCGGTTCCATGGCTGCCAGTTCTTAGCAACATCGCCCCGCCAGATATTCGTCGGGATGCGGCATCATCTAAGTTCATTTCCCACGTCTATGCTCGACCGGACCTGCCAATATACGCGGATATCTTTGCCCACCCTGTCCAACGCTTGACGTCTCGTCACCCAATCTGGTCCCCTACGCCTACACTGAACTTCTCTGTTCCAGACTCTTGGAAACAGAGTTGGCAGTCAGCTGAGGTAAAGAACAAACACCTCATCACAGACCCCTGCAAGCGTCAACCCGGCTTTGACCTAGCACGTTATGATTGGGCCCTCCTCAATCGCTATCGAACAGGCCATGGCCGGTGCGCCGCTATGTTCCATCGCTGGGGAGCCAGAGACGACCCGAACTGCCCCTGTGGCTACAGACAGACTATGACCCACATAGTCAACGACTGCCACCTCTCCAGATTCAAAGGAGGTCTCGAAACTTTACATCAGGCTCAACCTGACACTGTTGACTGGCTACGGAAGAAGGGCAAATGCTAGAAGAAGAAGAAGAAGCGATCTCCCTGCAGGTGGGGAACCAGGGGCTCGAACTGGGATCATTACTCTGGTCTTTGCGCTTGGCTCCATGTGCTCTTAATCCTCTGCGCTACCATCCAGATGGTCTTGGAAGACCTGTTTGCTTTGTAATTTGGGAAGATAAAGCTTGGATTGTCAGCATGTGACACTGGTAAGGAGGTAGAGTTACAAAGGAAAAAGACTGAAATTGATCCCATTCAAGAAACCCTATCTGCAGCCCAGGACGTAGCACAGTGGAGAAATCCTTGGGCTCTCAAAGGTGAGGTCCTGATTTCAATTCCTGGCATCACAAGTGCCATAGTGGTGCTCTGGTTCCTTCTCTCTCTCCTCATTAATAAATAAATGGGCTTATCTGACTAGACCGTTTCCCTTTTTCTTTCCACAATTTAACCCACTATTCTATCTCCTCCACCCTCTTTTGTTAAATGTGATGCCAGGGATAGAATCCAGGGCTTCCTGAAGCCACTGTATGGAAGGTATGTAGGGGCCAAGTGGTGGGACACCTAGTTGAATGTACACATTACCACAGGCAAGGACCTGGTGTGAACCCCCACTCCCCAGCTCCCACCTGGAGGTAGGAAGTTCATGAGCAGTAAATCAGTGCTACAGGTGTCTCTCTTCCTCTCTCCCTCTCTATCTCCTCCTCTCCACTCATTTTCTCTCCTATCAAAATTAAAAAAAGGAAAACAGAAAGAAAGAAAAATGAACATCAGGAGTAGTGGACTCATCATGCAGGTACTGAGCTCCAGAGATAATCCTGGTGACAATAACAAATAAAATCAAGCAAAGGCATCTGGGATAGCACAGAGACTGTGCTTTTCATCAAGAAAAGGTTTCTGACTTGAGGAAGTGTGGCACAGTGAACACTACACAGAGTATTTCCCTCTGTCCTCAGACTTACAGAAGAAAAAAAAACTGCAAGAAGGTAGTACAAAGAAATTGAGTGGTCCATGAGGTGGCGCAGTGGATAAAGCATTGGACCCTCAAACATGAAGTTCTGAGTTCAATCCCCAGCAGCACATGTACCAGAGTGATGTCTGGTTCTTTCTCTCTCTCTCTCTCCTCCTATATCTCTCATAAATAAATAAAATATTCTTTAAAAAAGAAATTGAATGGGGAGCGTGGTTTTCAGGCAAACAGACTTCAAAAATTTTTTTTCTTTACTTTTTTTAATTCCCTTTTGTTGTCCTTGTTTTATTGTTGTAGATTTTTTTTTTTTATATTTAGTGGAAAACTCTCAAAGGCTTTTGCTTTAGGACATTAGACCAAAATTAGTTTAAAAAGAAAACAACTGATATCTACTTTCTACTTGACCTTTGTGACTGCTTACTAGCACTTGTACCAGATGGATATAGGCCAAAAAGTAATTTAGATTCAGAGGTGTTTCAGAAGTATTAACCTGAGAAGTTGAATTGTCAGGAAAGTTTCTTTCTGTTTTTAATATTTATTTCCTTTTGTTGCTTTGGTTGTTTTATTGTTGTAGTACTTGTTGTTATTGATGTCGTCGTTATTGGATAGGACAGAGAGAAATGGAGAGAGGAGGGGAAGACAGAGAGGAGGAGAGAAAGAGACACCTGCACACCTGCTTCACCGCCTGTGAAGTGACCCCCCCCCCCTGCAGGTGGGGAGCCGGGGGCTCGAACCGGGATCCTTACACAGGTCCTTGTGCTTTGCCTCACGTGCGCTTAACCCGCTGCGCCACTGCCCGACTCCCAAGGAAAGTTTCTGTGTGTTATTGTGAATAATGATGAATGTTTGCAGACCTCTAGCACTCCGAGAATCGCACTGCAGTTTTTGCAGCTGCTTGATTTATTACTTAACTCCTGGTTTTCCCTTTGGGTTCCCCAAAAGAGTAAAGAGAATGTGTGTATTAACATTTAACTTTTCTCAGGGGTTGAAAATTTAATTTTGTAATCATTAATTCAGTACTCTAAAGGAAAGGGTAGAGTGGATTTACATAAGACCCCTGGAATTTGGCCAGTAACACCTCCAAGGCTAAGTGCCCTATTTGCTGTTAAATTACTTGGACCAGTCAGGTCTCCAGTTTTAGGATTTGTTCAGATACACTTGTTACAGAGTTTTAAAAAATATGTATCATATTTTGGATAGACAGATACTGATAGGAAAGGGGGAAGTAGAGGGAGAGACAGCTGAAGAACCTCATCATCACTCTTGACTCAGGTAAGGAGAGGACTGAGGCTTTGGGTCCTTGTGCATGGCAACATATGCTCTTAACTGTGCACTATTGTCCGGCCTGCAGAATTTTTTTTTTTTTTTTAATTTAAGAAAGGATTAATTAACAAAACCATAGGGTAGGAGGGGTACAACTCCACACAATTCCCACCGCCCAATCTCCATATCCCACCCCCTCCCCCGATAGCTTTCCCATTCTCTATCCCTCTGGGAGCATGGACCCAGGGTCATTGAGGGTTGCAGAAGGTAGAAGGTCTGGCTTCTGTAATTGCTTCCTCGCTGAACATGGGCGTTGACTGGTCGGTCCATACTCCCAGTCTGCCTCTCTCTTTCCCTAGTAGGATGGGTCTCTGGGGAAGCTGAGCTCCAGGACACATTGGTGGTGTCTTCAATCCAGGGAAGTCTGGCCGGCATCCTGATGACACCTGGAACCTGGTGACTGAAAAGAGAGTTAACATACAAAGCCAAACAAATTGTTGAGCAATCATGGACCCAAAGCTTGGAAAAGTGGAGAGGAAGTATTAGGGAGGTACTCACTGCAAACTCTAGTATACTTCTGCTTTCTTACTTTGGTGCCATACTTCAAACTCAGTCAATTTCTGCTTTGCGTTTCTACTTCTTTTTTTTTTTTTTTTACATGCATAACATTCCCCAGATTCCCATTTAGCAATAAAACCCCCACTATTTCATTCATCATTTTTCATGGACCTGTATTCTCCCACCCACCCCAGAGTCTTTTACTTTGGTGTAATACTCCAATTCCATTTCAGGTTCGACTTGTGTTTTCTTTTCTAATCTTGTTTTTCAACTTCGGCCTGAGAGTGAGATCATCCCATATTCATCCTTCTGTTTCTGACTTATTTCACTCAACATGATTTTTTCAAGGTCCATCCAAGATCGGCTGAAAATGGTGAAGTCACCATTTTTTACAGCTGAGTATTATTCCATTGTGTATATATACCACAACTTGCTCTGAATGACTCTGAAAATGTCCAATAGTTCTAGGTTATCTATCTCTTCATTTAGCTCCCTTATGTCTTTACTGATTTTCTTCCTGGATGATCTGTCAAGTTGAGATAGTGGGGTGTTGAAGTCCCCTACTATGATTGTGTTACTGTTAATATATTGCTGTAGCTCTTTCAGTAGAAGTTTGATGTATTTAGATGGCTTCTCATTGGGTGCATAGATATTAATAATTGTTAAGTCCTCTTGATTGACTGATCCTCTGAGCATTAAGTAGTGTCCATTCCTATCTTTTTTAATCTTATGTATTTTAAAGTCTATCATGTCAGATATGAGAATAGCTGTTCCTGCCCTTTTTTGTGGGCCATTGGCTTGAATGATAGTTTTCCATCCTTTCACTTTAAGTCTGTGTTTGTCTTGTTACGTTAGGTGAGTTTCCTGTAGACAACATATTGTTGGGTTGTGTTTTCTGATCCATCTTCCTACTCTGTGTCTTTTAATAGGTGAATTCAGGCCATTCACATTTATTGATATCAAAGATTGAAGATATTTTAACGCCATTCTTGTAGAGTTTTAGAGTGTTTTGATATATGTTCTATTTGTGGTGGTCTGGTTGTTTATAGGAAACCTTTCAGAACTTCTTTCAAGGCAGGCTTGGTGATGGTTGCTTCCTTCAACTGTTGCTTGTCTGAGAAGGTTTTGATGCTTCCATCTAGTCTGAATGACAATCTAGCAGGATATAGTATTCTTGGCTGAAAGCCTTTCTCATTGAGCACTCGATAGATATCTTGCCATTCTCTTCTGGCCTGTAGTGTTTGTATGGAGAAGTCTGCTGCTAATCTTATGGGTTTTCCTTTGTAGGTGACTCTTTGTTTTTCTCTTGCAGCCTTGAGGATCCTTTCTTTATCCTTATTCCTTTCCAATCTAAGTATGACATGTCTTGGTGTCTTTAGGTCTGGGTTAATTCTGTTTGGGACCCTCTGGGCTTCTTGAATCTTTATGTCTTTGGTGTTGTCTAGACTAGAGAAATTTTCAGCTATTATGGCCTGGAGGACGCTTTCTTCCTCCCCTTCTCTTTCTTCCTCTGGTAAGCCAATAATGCGTATATTGTTTCTTTTGAAGTCATCCCATAGGACTCTGTTGTTGTTTTCAGCATCTCTTAATCTCTTTTTGAGATCTCTTACTTCTTCTTTAGTTGTCTCTAATTCATCCTCAATCTTGCTAATTCTGTCTTCAGCCTCATTGATTCTATTCTCTCTGCCCTCTACTGTTTTCTGGAGTTCATCTATTTTGTTGCCCTGCTCTGATACTGTTTTAGCTTGTTCAGCTAGTTGCCTTCTTAGCTCAGCAATTTCAGCTTTCAGCTCTCTAATAACCATGAGATAATTAGAATTTTCTTCCATATTCTCATTTGTTGTTCCTGCAGTTCTGATTACAATTTTTTCAAATTCTTTACTCACTCCTGTTATTATTTCCTTAGCTAATGTTTGGATGTTGAACTCGTTGTTTTGTGCTTTGCCCTCTGGAGGACTTTTAGCTGGACTCTTGTCCTGGTTCGAGTCTCCATTATTTTTTCTTGTTGTTTTAACCATTTTATATAAGTTAAGAGGTTTTTCAATCCCTGAGTTGGAGTTCAGTGGTGTAAAAGCCTTTTTTTTTTCCCCTGTAGGCTATGGTAGCCTGAGGGCTTTTAAACTATCAATAGGCTTCTTGGCTTAATCAATGACTCCTGACCAAGAGATAAAGCAGGGTGTGGCAGAGATAATCCAGTGGTTATGCAAAGAGACTTTCACAGCCCTTCAGCTATGCCACCGAGGTATAGGTCTTCTCCTGAGTTTCCCGGTTAGATCTCTGTGCCCTGGTGTCCCTCCCTGTTGCTGCTCCAGATTCTGAGGGTAGTAGCAATGGAGACTCAGAGTTGTACTTGGTGAGTCTCTGGGGAGTCCTTTCCTCCCTTCAGCTGTCCCCTTGTTGGTGGAGCAGACTGGAGGTGGTGTCTCCACTGACAAACTGTCGAACTGTTAGCAGTCACTTAATCTCTCCTTAGGCCCCTCTCTCCTCTCTGTCACCAGCCACGCGTGTTTGTACTCACGGGTGATTTACTGGGTTTCTGTGGTCATTCTAGTCCTGTCTTGTTTCGGTCCGGGTGGTCTCCTTTGGTATTCCTAGTTGATCCGGGAGAGGAGAGGAGCAGAGAGAAAGCGATCTGCTGCTCATAGCTCTATTGTTGTAGATTTTATTGTTGTTGTTGTTGTTGGATAGGACAGAGAGAAATGGAGAGAGGAGGGGAAGACAGAGAGGGGGAGAGAAAGATAAGACACCTGCAGACCTGCTTCACCACCTGTGAAGAGACTCCCCTGTAGGTGGGGAGCTGGGGCCTCGAACCAGGATCCTTACTTTGGTCCTTGCGCTTCACGCCACATGCGCTTAACCCGCTGTGCTACAGCCTGACTCCCACTTCAGAAGTTTTATTCATGTTTGGGCTTAACCCCTCGTCCACACTGGGCATCACCTGATTAGGTTCTTGTCAAGGAAAAGCAGCTTTGAGGCAGGTGTGCCCTATGGCACTGGGACCCACCCAAAGCCTGGGGAGGCAGAGGTTTGTGTCCTTAGAAACCATGTCACAGATAAAATGTCACACAACCAACCACCTTCCTCCTAAAGAGTATCACTGTAACTGGGGAAGAAGTTCTTCTATATATATATATATATATATATATTTATTTAATTTATTTATTCCCTTTTTTTGCCCTTGTTGTTTTTATTGTTGTAGTTATTATTGTTGTTGTCGTTGTTGGATAGGACAGAGAGAAATGGAGAGAGGAGGGGAAGACAGAGAGGGGGAGAGGAAGATAGACACCTGCAGACCTGCTTCACCGCCTGTGAAGCGACTCCCCTGCAGGTGGGGAGCCGGGGTTCGAACCGGGATCCTTATGGCGGTCCTTGTGCTTTGCGCCACCTGCGCTTAACCTGCTGCGCTACAGCCCAACTCCCAGAAGTTCTTCTAAGGAATCCACAGAGTTAGCCTCTAAGAAATAACCAAAGATAAGTAGTACTTTATCCACCCATCTCATCAATCATTTGAAACTATAAATATGTATTCAGAGTCATTAAGCATTGGCAAAGTACTCCATCAGCAGTTGACAGGGGGCTTGGAATGGGTATTTGAGTGAAGGAGAAACTAAAATATTATGGAAAAAAAGGGGGGGGGATAGCTTGGTGGTGGAGCATAGGAGTTGCAGGTGTGAGACCCTAAGTTTGAGCCCATTATTGCATATGCCAGAGGGTTGTTCTGGTCTCTCACTTTTAATAAGAAATAAATGCACCTTAAGAAAGGCTAACTCAGGGAGTCGGGCGGTAACACAGCAGGTTAAACACACATGGCACAAAGCACAAGGACCAGCGTAAGGATCCCAGTTTGAGCCCCCAGCTCCCCACCTGCAGAGGGGGGGGTCGCTTCACAGGCGGTGAAGCAGGTCTGCAGGTGTCTGTCTTTCTCTCCCCTGTCTTCCCCTCCTCTCTCCTCTCTCAATTTCTCTGTCTTATCTAACAATGACGATAACAATAATCAAAACAATAATAACTACAACAATAAAACAAGGGCAACAGAGGGAAATAAATAAATAAATAAATAAATGAAATGAAAAAGGCTAACCTATACATAGATAATACCTCTGGATAAGTGATTCATAGACCATTTGGTTCCTATACTATTGTTAATTGCTATTTTAAAACCTCTAAAGGTCTCAAAGTGGTATTTTCTTACATAGTTACTATAGAGTGGCAAAATATGTATATACATATATATATATATGTAAATTGTGTGTCTGTGCCCATGTGAAAGAGAGAAAATGTGACAGTCCAGTGCACTGTCATACCAATTTAAAAAATATATTTATTTGTGGGTGGGGGAGACAGCATAATGGTTATGCAAACAGACTCTCATGCCTGAGGCTCCTAAGTCCCAGGTTCAATCCCCCGCACCACCATAAGCCTGAGCTGAGCAGTGCTCTGGTGTTTTTCTCTCTCTCTCTCTCCTCTCTCTTCTCTCTCTCTCCATCTCTCTCAAAAATAAAATTAATAAAAAAATTTTTAAAAATGTATTTATTCCCTTTTGTTGCCCTTGTTTTCCTGTTGTAGTTACTGTTGTTGATGTCGTCGTTGTCAAATAGGACAGAGACAAATGGAGGGAAGGACAGAGAGGAGGAGAGAAAGACAGACACCTGCAGACCTGCTCACAGTCTGTGACTCCCCCGCAGTTGGGGACCCAGGGGCTCGGACTGGGATCCTTATGCCGGTCCGTGAGCTTTGCACCACCTGCTCTTAAATCGCAGCACTACTGCCCGACTCCTCATACCAATTTTTTTTGAGAATTTAAAATTTTTTTATTAGAGCACTGCTCACCTCTAACTAATGGTGGTGCCGGGGGTTGAAGCTGAGACCTCAGAGCCTCAGGCATGAAAGTCTCTTTGCATAACCATTATGCTATGCCCTGCCCACACCACTTGCTTTTATGTAGTGTCAGGGATTCAATCCAGGGCCTCAGTGCTCTACCACTGAGCCACCACCCAGGCTCCACCAAAACAAAAGAATTTTCAAATTAACTCATACAAAATAAAGGTAGCTCTACCAGATGTTAACATAAAGATTATAATAGTTACGTATTTATTTTTTGTCACCAGAGTTGTCAGTGAGGCTCGGTGTCACCACTCCTGGTGACCATCACTCATACATTTGTAATTTTTTGATAAAGACACAGGCAAGGATAGAGAGGGAAAGAGAGAATGTGAGACCCTGTGGCACTGCTCCACTGCTTGTGATGTTCCCCTGCAGGCGGTGACCTGAGGCTTGAACCTGGGTGTGCTGGACTACAAGTATGTACTGCAAGTGTGTGCTGGACTACAAGTATGTACTGCAAGTGTGTGCTGGACTCTAAGTGTGTGCTGTAAGTGTGTGCTGGACTCTAAGTATGTGCTGTAAGTGTGTGCTGGACTCTAAGTGTGTGCTGGACTATAAGTATGTGCTGTGTGTGCTAGACTATAAGTATGTACTATAAGTGTGTGCTGGACTATAAATATGTGCTGTGTGTGCTGGACTCTGAGTGTGTGCTGGACTCTAAGGGTGTGCTGGACTATAAGTATGTACTATAAGTGTGTGCTGTGTGTACTATAAATATGTGCTGTGTGTGCTGGACTATAAATATGTGCTGTAAGTGTGTGCTGGACTCTAAGTGTGTGCTGTAAGTGTGTGCTGGACTCTAAGTGTGTGCTGGACTCTAAGTATGTGCTGTATGTGTGTGCTGGACTATAAGTATGTGCTGTAAGTGTGTGCTGGACTCTAAGTGTGTGCTGGACTCTAAGTATGTGCTGTATGTGTGTGCTGGACTATAAGTATGTGCTGTAAGTGTGTGCTGGACTCTAAGTGTGTGCTGGACTCTAAGTATGTGCTGTAAGTGTGTGCTGGACTATAAGTATGTGCTGTGTGTGTGTGCTGGACTATAAGTGTGTGCTGGACTATAAGTATGTGCTGTGTGTGTGTGCTGGACTATAAGTATGTACTATAAGTGTGTGCTGGACTATAAGTATGTACAATAAGTGTGTGCTGGACTATAAGTATGCTATAACCTAGCCCTGAAGATTATAATTTCATGGAAAAAAAACAAACTGTCATTCCTAAAATGAAAAATAAAGCTGTTTCCAAAGCATACTTGAGGAGAAAGGCACTGTTTTACATTTTTGCAAATCTCTTTAATGTGTGGCTTAACAGAAGACAGCTGGATTCTCGTGTCTTCTTGCATTCAAGTTGTGCTATCATGTGCCATGAGGCTTCTGGAAAACTCCAGTGTGAACTTAGAAGGAAACAGGAGTGAAGAAGACAAATATCGTCTTAATATTTGTGTGCGAGCAGCTTTGTTCTTATTTATTTACTCCCTTTTGTTGCCCTTGTTTTTTGTTGTTGTTGATGTCATTGCTGTTGGATAAGACAGAGAGAAAAAGAGAGAGGAGGGGAAGACAGAGAGGGGGAGATAAAGACAGACACCTGCAGACCTGCTTCACCATCTCTGAAGGGACCCCCCTGCAGGTGGGGAGCCGGGGTCTCCAACCAGGATCCTTATGCCGGTCCTTGAGCTTTGCACCAACTGAGCTTAACCCCCTGGGCTACTGCCAGACTCCCAACTTTGCTCTTATGATCACTGTGGGCGGTCTCCAATCCAGACTCACAGGGTCCCTGCTTTGGCTCAACATGCCTCTAAAATAAGCATGAAGCCTGTTGGTTTGCCACTGGGCTGTCACAGGGGATCAGGGCTTGCACGGCGTTTCCCAGGCAGCTGTTTCCCTCCTTCCCCTCTTATTTATTTATTTATTCCCTTTAGTTGCCCTTCTTGTTTTATTGTTGTTATTATTGCTGTTGTTACTGATGTCGCTGTTGTTGGACAGGACAGAGAAATGGAGAGAGGAGGGGAAGACAGAGAGGGGGAGAGAAAGACAGACACCTGCAGACCTGCTTCACCGCCTGTGAAGCGACTCCCCTGCAGGTGGGGATCCTTACGCCGGTCCTTGCGCTTTGCGCCATGTGCGCTTAATCCACTGTGCCACCGCCCGACTCCCTGTTTTTCTCCTTTTATGACAGAGGGTGAGAGAGACACACAGAGAGAAAGGGGATGGTGTCCTCCCTGCTAGTAGAGGATGGGGGCTTGAACCTGGGTCTTCACCCATGGCATTGTGGCTCTACTGGGTGTTCCACCAACTGGCCCCAAACATAAAGCCTTTACTTGGTCTATCAGCGCAGCCCATGGCTTGCCTGCTGAGAATGTGCAGAGCTGCAGGTCTGCCCCTTCTCCTGCTCGCTGCTGTACTTTCTCCTGTTCAGTCTGGAGACCTGGGGAGTGTGACGTGCTGGTGACTCTGATTAGGCATAAAGAGGGCATAGGTGACTTTATGCGTGGGAGACTAGGGTTGTAGACACAGTGCAGCAGACTTGCATGCCAGAGACCCCATGGACCCCAGGTTCAGTCTCTGGTACCATCATATGCCATCTCTGGTCTTCTCTCTCCCCACCCCTTTACTCTCATTTGTTCTCATAATAAAATAAGCCATTCTTGAACAAGTAAGACCTTATTAGACCAAACCTATGCCTTACCCCCTTGTTACCTCCAGGAGACAATGAGCCTCCTTCCACAGCAGCCACAGAACCAGTGTGTACATGGCAGCACTTTGCCCAGGAAGTAGCCCCAGCTTAGTGTCTGATCAAAGCACGGGAAGCAGGCTTGGGCTGGGGAATCTCAGGTTGGGCTCTCAGACAGAAAACTTCTCAAACAAGTGCATTCCTCCAGACTCAGTGGTCTGAGTGGCCTCTGAGAACACAGGAACTTGCCCTGGTGGCCAAGCATCTCTCACATGGTACCCAGAGTCCAGGCTACTTAGGCAGCTGTCTCTCTAGTCCTTAAGCATTTTTAAACAGGAGACAACTTCACCTAAATCATCTGACTTTGTGCTTCCCTGACATCAGTGGCCCTGCCAATTCATAACACAGATATGCCTCTTTTATTTTTTCCCCCTTTGGTCTTTTGTGATGCTGAATTGGCCAGGCCAGCTCTGGCTTCCTATCTGTGCAGGACCACCAGTCCATAAATCCCTGGACAGACTGAGCCCCTTAGTTTCCCTGGAGGAACAGTACCCACGCCCCAAACCCACTCGCCACCCCCTTGCTCCATGGACCCTCCGAGCTTCTTGGCTATTCAGGTAAGGCCAAGGCTACAGCGAGGACAGCACAGGTGTCTGGGGCTGAGGGTCAAGGCCTCCGCAGAGGAATGCACGTGTGGAGCCACGTGCAGAGAACCTGAGTCTGCCTGTGCATTTCAGTTCCTCTTTCTGGGCTGTGTGTGTGGGGGGGGGGAGAGGAAGGGAGAGAGGGGGAGGGGAGACGGGGGAGAGAGTGAGAGGGGGGAGAGGGGGAGAAGGAGGGGGGAAGGGAGAGGGGGGAGAGGGAGAGGGGGAGATGGATGGGGGAGAGAAGGGGGAGGAGAAGGGGGAGAGAGGGAAAGGGGGAAGAAAGGGGGAGGGGGGAGAGAAAGAAGGGGGAGAGGGGGAGAGGGAAAGGGAGAGGGTGATGGAGACCTTACAAAGAAGCAATTCCCAGTTCGCCCAGGTTCATCCGGGGTGGGGTGGGGGTGTGTTTGGCGGTCTGGGAGAGAGGGGGGGCTGAGCGAGCCTGGGGAGCGGGAATTGGCGACCGAGTGACAGGCTTGGTGAACAGGCTTCGAGAGGTGACTGCAGCGCGGAAACACCCCGAACTTGGCCGCCCCAAGCTGGACATTTTGGGATCTCTTCCCGCCGCCGAGTGAAAAATAGGCGAGGGGTCTCCTAGGGCACCCCGTGCCCCCGCCGTCAGGGTTTTTGTGACGGAGACCCGGCCGCGGGCCCCGGGCGAGCTGGGAGGGCGGCGGGCGCGGGGAGGGCGCGGGGGCGGCCCCGGCGGGACGGGGCGGAGCGGGCGGCGCGGCAGAGAGGGGCGGCCGCGCCCATTGCTCCCTGCGCTCGGCGGCGGCGCTGCTGCTGCTGCTCGGGCCCCGGCTGCTGCTCCGGCTGCTGCTCCGGCTCCGGCTGCGGCTGCTGCGGCTCCGGCTCCGGCTGCTGCTCCGGCTGCTGCGGCTCCGGCTCCGGCTGCTGCTGCTGCTCGGGCTCCGGCTCCGGCTCCGGCTGCTGCTGCTCGGGCTCCGGCTCCGGCTCCGGCTCCGGCTGCTGCTCGGGCCCCGGCCCCGCTTCCCCGCCCGCGGCCCGCAGAGACGAGGCGGCGCTCCGCTCTCCGACGCCCCGAAGCCCCCTGCCCGCATGGACGCGGCGCTGAAGCGGAACCGCTCCGAGGAGCCGGCCGAGGTCCTGCGGGCCGCCCGGGACTTGGAGGAAGAGGAGGAGGAAGAGGAGGAGGAAGAGGAGGAGGAGGAGGAGGGGATGGAGCAGGGGCTGGAGGAGGAGGAAGAGGTGGACCCCCGGATCCAGGTAGGGCGCACAGGGGGCCGCATACCCGGCCTCACGGCCCCTCGGGGGGGCTGCAGACCCGCGTGGACGCGGCCTGAGTGGCGGGGGTCCCCCGCACCACCCCCGGCGGGTTGGGAGGAGGGTCGCCGCGGCGGTGGCCAGCGGTTCGCGCGGATGTGCAACAAAGAGAAAAAGGGGGCGGGGCGCCACACGGATTTTTTTTTTTGGGGGGTGGGTGTCCCCCCGGGGCCAGAATCGCGAGCCGCGGGCTTTGCACCCGGTTCCTGGCGCCGGGGTGCGGGGGGGGTGGGCGCGGGGCACCTGGCGGTGGGCGTCTCCCTGCAGCGCTGCCCTCACCTGGAGGGGCCCGGCCCCAGCCACCTTCCCTCCTTTGAGTCATTGTTAGCAGAGCCCAGAGCGTATTGTCTCCACTGGCTAGGCTGTCAAGCCTTCGCTTGGTCTCCAGGAGGGAAAAAAATGTATATATATATATATGGCAAATATTTTCTTTTTCAGTGGTTTAAAGCCCAGCCTTTCCTTGTTTAGGAGGTCGGTGTGAACAGAGATCAGGGACAAATGACTGGGGACCAGGAGAGAGGATTGGCCTGGCTTTTTGTGCCTCCATTTCTAAGGGAGAGAAAGAGACGATTAAAAACCAATTTCCAAGCACACATTTGGGAGTGACAACTTAACCTCTTCACCCTTTGAAGCAAAAAGCACAGCAGCCTCCATTCCCAAGACCTTTCTTTCTACCCTTTCCATAAATAATCGGAAAAAAAAATACCGCTTTTTAAGTGTGCTTTACAATTTCAGGAGGCCCTAATTGGGCTTTCGGTGCAAAGATCAATGAAAAGCTCATTTAACTTGGTGGTTGGAGTTAAAATGAATTGTTTTGGCACATTCACAAGATGAAGTTCAGGTGGAGAGATCTTTGCATTAGGCATTTATTCTGTAATTAAAAATCATTGGTTTGTGTACTTGGTTCAAAATTCTGCTCACATGATCCTTTGTTTGCTTAGTTAAATGAGTTAACTTAATGCTGGGTCCTTTGAACAAAATGTCAGTTGGTGAATGTTTATTTTGAAAAATCTGGATTAGAGCTAGTTTAGCTTTTTTAAAAACAGGTAGGGTGGATAATTGATAGCTTGAGAAGCTTTTCAACTGTTGATAGAAAAATACTCAACCACCGATGAGTGAACACTAGAATTCCGCTGTTGATCTGAATGCTTTCACTGGGTTTGTACTTTGTGTTTGGCCTGCTTCTTGTCTTCTATTGTTTCTTCTGGAAAGTTCTTGCTTTCTGCAGGAGATTCTGTTTTGATTTGGCCCTGGAAGCCATTTGTAACAGGTGGATTCACCAGAAGGTGCTTGCATGCAGTAAATGTTAACTCTCTAAGACGCCTTCCTTGAACCTTTGGTCATTTTCCAGAGGGGCAGCATCAAGAATACCAATGTCAGAAGTGTTGACAGTCACTGGCAATTCCAGCCAAGGTACCACCAACTGTCTGAGAATGAACACTGGCGCATCTCCCTTTATTTTGCTCTCTCTAGTTTTTCAGGCAGTGGTCTGAGTCACACTGGAAGAAAGGTCAATAAATCCCTTACAATTTTTTTTTTTCTCTCCTTTTCTTCTATAGGGAGAGCTGGAGAAGTTAAATCAATCCACAGATGATATCAACAGACGGGAGACTGAACTTGAGGTACAGAAACTAGGTTCCATGATCTTGGTGAAGTTTGGGGTGGGGTACATCAGGCCCGCCGACCCCCCCCCCCCCCCCCGCTGGTTAATTTTGCTTTCATACTTGGAGGGTGATTATTGGCATCTCCTCAGAGTTGAGCAATAGCTGACTCCCTGACAGAATGAAATACATCACCGGGTCCAGCTTGTGGGTGGAACACATGTGGATCCAATTTCACATGGTTTTCATTATAGGAACTCCATGGGGCCAAGGCCGAGGGCAGTGTTTATATACACTGAAATCCTCAAGTTACTGTGTCTGTGGAAAAGCTTTGAAAGAACTGAGGGAAATTATCTGAGGCTTTCATAAAAGATCAAAAAGGAGCTCACAGAAATCTCTTAAACATTTGAGGATAATTACTTTTTTTTTAAATAATTTATTTCTTTATTGGGGAATTAATGTTTTACATTCAACAGTAAGAGGATAATTACTTATATTTGAACTTGGAAACAGTGTTTCTTGGATGTGTACTTTTTTTTTTTTTAATTCGACCACCCTCCCAATATCCCCCTCTTGCACTTCCCTGCTCCTTTGTTTATTGTCAGTATGTGTGTGGAATATAATTATCTTAATGGTAACTAAAAGCTGTTAAGATTTGGGAAGGGCTTTCCTGCTGGTAAAAATCTTGGGAGACTGGGACTTGATTTGAATTTCATAAGCATCTTCCAACCTGAGTGTAAACAGATCAGTTCCAGTTCCTTTGTAGTTATGGCTTGGTGTTTACTATCTGTCCGCAAATTTAACACACACACACACACACACACACACACACACACACCCTCCCCCCAGTCTATCTGAAAGCCTGTTCCAGAGTCTAAGGAAGGAATGCAGGGACCTGTTTCTGTAACAGGAGAAATAGCAGGAAGGCTCAGTTGAAGGCACAGGAAGCGCCTGGTCTCTGAGAATGAGGAAGAGCAAGGAAGGTAGCAGTATGGGAACATAATCTAGGAATGCACTGGCAGCATTGAGTAGTGGAATCAGTTGTGGCTGTGGCAGTGGCAATGAAGAGCCTATTCTGAGCTGTGCAGAAGGCATTATCAATACTCCTGTTCCCAGTTGTTGGAGTCTCTGAGAACTGCACCTTTCCCCATGTGAGGTTAAAATCTTCATGCTTATTTCTTCACTTGTGACGAATAGAGTCTCTGGGCGATTGAAATCTCTCTTCTTAGGGGGCAGGGATAGATAGCATAATGGTTATGTAAACAGACTCATGCCTGAGGCTCCAAAGTCCCAGGTTCAGTCCGCTGCACCACCATAAGCCAGAGCTGAGTGAGCAGTGCTCTGGTAAAAAAGAAAAAGAAAAGAAAAAAGAAATCTTTCTTCTCTTATATATTAAACAACAATGACAAAATCCAGTCTTTTCTGTTGGACTCCAGCACTTACCAAGTCTTTAAATTATTATTATTATTATTATTATTATTGGATAGAGACAGAAAAAGCTAGAGGGAGGGAAGGGGAAGTATCAAGGGAGAGATACTGTTTTCCCCCTGCAGGTGGGTACTGTGGCTGGAACCCTGGTCCTTGTACATTGTAACGTATACACTCAATTTGCCCTCCCCCTTTAAGAGTTTTTTTTTTATTGACAAACTATTCCAATTAAGTTAGTTTTTTTTTTAAATCTGGTTTATTTATTCATTTAACTGATGGCAGTACTGGGGATTGAACCTGGGAATCGGGCATGAAAAATTCTTTATATAACTATTATGTTATCTCCCCAGCCCCCTAAGAGTTTTTATAAGCTTCATCTCTTTGTCTGTTTACAGTGGCTTTAAGTTGTGCTGCTCAATATGGTAGTTACAAGCCTCATGTGATTACTTTAATTAATTTACTATCACGAAGTTTACTGCTGGGTCTCAGATCCTAAACACAAATCCTCCACTCCCAGAAACTATGTTTTTTCTTTCCTCTAGATAAAAGGTGACACATAGAAAGAGAGGGATTTAGAAACAGAGATGAGAGACACCATAGCAGGGTCCCGCCACTCATGAACCATTTCCCCTGAAGGTGCACTGATGTGGTTGCCTGGGGCTTGAACCCAGGTCCTGTGTGTGCTCAGCTGGGTGGGTAGATTGATGTTGTTGAGAGAGGGGAACAAGGGTGTCATTCTGCCATTTTGCGGTGTTGGGGTTGAACCCAGGGCCTTGCACTCTGTATAGTTTATAGTGAACTGCAAGCCTAACCCTATTTCAGTTAAAGTTAAGATAAAAATATATTCAGTTCCTCACTCACAGTAGCCGCTTTGCAAGAGCTCAGTGTGCACTGTAGGAGAACAGAAAACTTGCCATCATCCCAGAGAGTGATCTTGAACATGGATGAGGAAGACAGAGACATGGAGGCTCAGATTCTCCAGAGTTCAGTGAGGTGAAAAACCAGATCACTTCGGGAGTCGGGCGGTTGCGCAGCAGGTTAAGCGCACGTGGTGCAAAGCGTAAGGACCTGCGTAAGGATCTTGGTTGGAGCCCCCGGCTCCCCACCTGCAGGGGAGTGGCTTCACAAGCGGTGAAGCAGGTCTGCAGGTGTCTGTCTTTCTCTCCCCCTGTCTTTCCCTCCTCTCTCCATTTCTCTCTGTCCTATCCAATAACAACCACATCAATAACCACAACAATGTTTAAACAACAAGGGCAACAAAAGGGAAAATAAATAAATTAAAAAAACAAACAAACAGATCACTTCAACCCCCGCATTCTACCATGCCACATGTGAGCAGACACAGCTGACAGCAGCTGTTTGGAGGGTGGAGGGCAGATAAATTCATTCAGCAATTATTGCTGAGTTGTTTGCTACTCACAGACCAACCGTCACAGCATTAACCTTCTGAGGGCAAACTTGGCTCGTTTGTTAAACTTTTGTTTTAACCTTGCTGCCCAGATACACTTTCAGATTTGTGTGTTAAACCATAGAGTAGATATGTCCTGCCTTGCTCTGGACAGTGCCAAAGGGGGAGAGAGAGGTGGTCAGAAGTGGCTGGTGGTGTAAGGTGGCCTTTCCATGATGTTGTTATCTGACGGACCCTTAGGCATGCAGTGTAATTGTAGAGTCCACTTTGTCAGTCCTCTGGTAATTATCTGTGATTGGCCTGAGTCATTGAAAATGAGACCTTTCCAGCGGTTATGCAGCCCACGTGGCACAAAGCACAAGGACCAGTGTAAGGATCCCGGTTCGAGCCCCCGGCTCCCCACCTGCAGGGGAGTCACTTCATAGGCGGTGAAACAGGTCTGCAGGTGTCTGTCTTCCCACCTCGCTCCATTTCTCTTTGTCCTGTCCAACAACAATGACATCAGTAACTATAACAATAAAACAAGGGCAACAAAAGGGAAAATACATAAATAAATGTAAAAAAAAGAAAAAAATATTAAAAGAGACCTCTTCAGGAGGGAGTTGGCTTTTTTTTTTTTATTTGAACTTCATATTACACATGGACATACCAGCTTTTGGTGATTATAGTTATTCATTAAGAATAAAAGGCAAGACTCCGAACGTCCTGTCCATTATTGCTCATGAGTGTGGAGCTTGTGGGCAGCAGTGCTGGGAGTCGGGCTTGGAGAGCTCATCTGATATTTCTTCCTCACCCTCTAGGGCTTAGGCATGCCAGGCGGTGCTCAGCACTCTGACTGAGGTCACTTTACACAGTGGAGTCACCAACCCAAAGAGCACAGAAGTGCTGTAGGGAGGCCGTGTGGTTGAGGGGGTGAGAGCTGGAACCAGAAAAAGGCCGAGCAGCCCCTGGCTCCCGTGGGCAGCTGTATGCCAGTCTTGCCACTCCGGCCATCCGCGAGTATTGATTTTGAATGAGTCTTTTTTTTGTTTTTTAAAGCCTATTCTAATTTTTTTTTTTAAAAAAAGATTTTATTTATTTATGAGAAAGACAGGAGGAAAGAACCAGTCTTCACTCTGGCACATGTGCTGCCGGGGATCGAACTCAGGACCTCATGCTTGAGAGTCCAAAGCTTTACCGCTACGCCACCTCCCAGACCACGGTTTTATTTATTTTATTAGAGAAAAAGAGGCCAGAACTCTCTCCTCTGGCATATGTGGTGCTGGGGATCAAACCTGGGGCCTCATATTGCAAGTTCTGTGCTCTGCTATTAAGCTACCTCTCTGGCCATTGGTTGTTTTATTTCACTATTTTTTTAAAAGTTTATTTTTTAATTTATTTAATTTATTTATTTATTTATTTTTATTATTTTTATTTTTTATTAAAGAAAGGATTAATTAACAAAACCATAGGGTAGGAGGGGTACAACTCCACACAATTCCCACCGCCCAATCTCCATATCCCACCCCCTCCCCCGATAGCTTTCCCATTCTCTATCCCTCTGGGAGCATGGACCCAGGGTCATTGAGGGTTGCAGAAGGTAGAAGGTCTGGCTTCTGTAATTGCTTCCTCGCTGAACATGGGCGTTGACTGGTCGGTCCATACTCCCAGTCTGCCTCTCTCTTTCCCTAGTAGGATGGGTCTCTGGGGAAGCTGAGCTCCAGGACACATTGGTGGTGTCTTCAATCCAGGGAAGTCTGGCCGGCATCCTGATGACACCTGGAACCTGGTGACTGAAAAGAGAGTTAACATACAAAGCCAAACAAATTGTTGAGCAATCATGGACCCAAAGCTTGGAAAAGTGGAGAGGAAGTATTAGGGAGGTACTCACTGCAAACTCTAGTATACTTCTGCTTTCTTACTTTGGTGCCATACTCCAAACTCAGTCAATTTCTGTTTTGCGTTTCTACTTCTTCTTTTTTTTTAGCAATACAACCCCCACTATTTCATTCATCATTTTTCATGGACCTGTATTCTCCCCACCCACCCACCCACCCCAGAGTCTTTTACTTTGGTGTAATACTCCAATTCCATTTCAGGTTCGACTTGTGTTTTTTTTTCTAATCTTGTTTTTCAACTTCGGCCTGAGAGTGAGATCATCCCATATTCATCCTTCTGTTTCTGACTTATTTCACTCAACATGATTTTTTCAAGGTCCAAAAGTTTTTTTTTTTTTTAAGTATTTTATTTTAATTTTGAGAGAGATGCAGAGTGAGAAAGACACAGAAACACCAGAGCACTGCACAGCTCTGGCTTATTGTGGTGCGGGGGACTGAACCTGGGACTTCAGAGCCCCAGGCATGAGAGTCTTTTTGCATAACCATTATGCTATCTACCCCTGTCCTATTTCATTATTTTTTAAAAAATAAATTTCGGTGGAGGATGGATAGCTCACTGGGTAGACTCCACTGCTTTGGTGTCTCTTTCTTTCTTCCTTTCTTTCTTTCTTTCTTTCTTTCTTTCTTTCTTTCTTTCTCTCTATCTGAAAAAAGAAAGTCAGCCTGGTGCTCAAACCCCCAGTAAGCAAAACAAACAGAAAGATAAAAATATATATATTGTTTCAAGGCCAGGGAATAGCTCAGCTGAGCAGTGCTCTGGTCTCTTTCATAAATAAGTCTTTTGGTCTGGGAGGTGGTGCAGTGGCTAAGTCACTAGACTCTCAAAATAAGTCTTTTGTTTGTTTGTTTATTATTGTTGTTGCTGTTGGATAGGACAGAGAAATGGAGAGAGGACGGGAAGACAGAGAGGGAAAGAGAAAGACAGAGACTTGCAGACCTACTTTACCACTTGTGAAGTGACTCTCCTGCAGGTGGGGAGCTGGGGGCTCACTTTATTTATTTATTTTTTTATCAGAGTACTTCTCATCTATGACTTACTGAGGTGCTGGGGATTGAATGGTTCTTTCCCACCAAAAGATTTTGGGTGAGACATCCATGTGTCACAGAGGGACCCTTCTCTGTCTTTCTCCTTCCCCCTCTCTCTATATATATTCTTTTTAAAAAATATTTTATTTTATTTTTGAGAGAGATGCAAAGAGAAAGACAGAGAGAGACACACTAGCGCACTGCCCAGCTCTGGCTTATGGTCCATAAATAAGTCTTTTAAATCCTTGTTTTATTTAATATTACTTTGAAGAGAGACTAGAGCTCTGCTTTGTCAAATGTAGTGCCGGTGATGTAGGTCTGAGACTCACCTTCAGTTTCCTTCCTTGTCTTACCTGTTCTTTAAGTTGGAGGTTTCTTGGAGGCCTCTCCTCTGACTGCCAGCCACCAACCATGCTGTCTGCTGGCTCACAGCCACCTCCTGACGCCTCGCTTAGCCTCTGACCTTGTTTGAGCACTGCTGGCTCCCCTCCCCGCTCTGATTACTATCCAGCAGACCGACCTTTTCAAGGGGTTGAAGGGAGTGACCTTTTAACCAGAGAGGCCCGTGACTAGAGGTCTGCTGTCTCAAATTCCAACAACAACTGTGTTAACTTCTTGAGTTATTTACTGAGCTCCTACTCTGTGCTGGGACCAGTTTCTGGTGATGGGTAGAGAGCAGTGATGAGAATGAATAACAGTCCACATCCCCGTGAGATGTCTGCTGTAGACAGGGAGAGAAGTAAGACAGCAGGTTAAGCGCACATGGCGTGAAGTGCAAGGACCGACTTAAGGATCCCGGTTCGAGCCCCCGGCTCCCCACCTGCAGGGGAGTCCCTTCACAAGTGGTGAAGCTGGTCTGCAGGTGTCTGTCTTTCTCTCCCCCTTCTGCCTTCCCCCCCTTTCTCCATTTATCTCTGTCCTATCTAACAATAACAACAACAGTAGCTACAACAACCATAAAAATCAACAAGAGCAACAAAAGGGAAAATAAATAAAGAAGAAAAAAATACATAGTGGGTTGCTAGGGGAAATGTGCTCAGGAACACAGCCTGTTCAAGGCAAGTTTTGCCCTAGTGTTATTTCAGGACTCCTTTGGGTTATGTGTGTCTACATGTATATAATACATATGGGCATAGTTTTTTCTTTCTTATTATTATTTAAATAATTTACTTATTTAGAGACAGAAATTGAGAGGTGAGGGGAGACAGAGAGGGAGAGAGACAGAGAGACATCTGCAGCCCTGCTTCACCACTCGTGAAGCTTTCCCCTTGCAGGTGGGAACCAGGGGCTCTCCATAGTTGAGCTCTCTAGCTAGAATCCATCTTCTGTGTGTGCTCACTGTGTGACCTAGGTTCTCGTGTACTATTCTTGTATAAGGAAGTGGGAGCATAGTGGTGGGAGGTAGATTAAAAGGCCCATAGTATCTAGGTAGGTACTAGAACTTCCCATTTATTAATTATGCTATGTAAGGTGGCCCCTCCACTGTGGGAAGCACCAATCTTTATATTTTAGGGGGAATAAAAGGAAGTGGTATAGACAAAGGGGAAAACAGCTTTTCCTATTGGCGCCTCCTGAAAAATTCTGATATTGCTTGTTCTATTATGATCAGTCTCACAGAGTGCAGTGCAGGCTTTGTCATTACTTTAGTTATTGGTCAGGCTCTGAGCCTGGCCACAGGTAAAGATTATCCAGACCACACAGAGCTTAATCCCAAGCCCTATACATGGCAGAAGGCAAGATGGTTTCAGTTTGGCCTGGAGAGTCCAGCCGTGCTGAACTTCCTGCGAAGTTGGTACCGTGTCAAGCAGCTCGCATGGCGGCGTCTGTGCCAATGAGTGAGAGGAGGAGAGATGTCTGCAGTACAGCTGCGGTTCATGAAGCCGCCCCTTTGTATCCTCACACATGACAGTGCATGTGCTGAAGTGGGGGCCCCACCACCTGACCCCTATTTGTGGCTGTGATTATCAGTCAAGTCCAATATCTGATACCAATGACCAGTGTTCACACAGAATCACATCCCCATTTTTTTGAGGATAGTAAAAGCAGACTTTTCAGTGAAATAATAGGGGTCTTGGCAGAGAGACAGTATCAGACACAGGACTTGCATGCCCAGGACCCCAAGTTTGCTCTCTGACACCTCCCTATGTTAGAGCTTAGCTCATAAAAGTTGCTCATAAAAGTCAATAAATAAATGAAAATATATTTAAAAAATGTGCTAATAGGGAGCTGGGCAGTAGTGCAGTGGGTTAAATGCGCCTGGTACAAAGCACAAGGACCGGAATAAGGATCTCGGTTTGAGCCCCTGGCTCCCCACCTCCAGGGAGGTCGCTTCACAGGCGGTGAAGCAGGTCTGCAGGTGTCTATCTTTCTCTTCCCCTTCTGTCTTCCCCTCCTCTCTCCATTTCTCTCTGTCCTATCCAGCAACAAGGACAGCTATGATAACAATAACAATAACAAGCACAACATGGGCAACAAAATGGAGAACATGGCCTCCAGGTGCAGTGGATTCATGGTGCAGGCACCGAGCCCCAGCAATAACCCTGGAGGCAAAAAAAAAAAAAAAGTGCTGAGGAGGAAAAACAAAAAGAGAAGGGACCAAGAGAGCGAGGGTCTTTGGGGGTCTGGGAGACAGAGGGGTCAAGAGTTGGTTCAGGGAGGGCAGGCAGTGCCACACCCACTTAAGCGCACATATCATCGAACCCAGGGACTTGGGTTTGAGCCCCTGCTCCCCGCTTATAAGGAGTCTACTTCAAGAGTGGTGAAGCAGGTCTGCAGTTCTCTCTCTCTTTTTTTTTTATTGGGGAATTAATGTTTTGCATTAATTCAACAGTAAAGTATAGTAGTTTGTACATGCATAACATTCCCCAGTTTCCCATATAACAATACAACCCCCACTAGGTCCTCTGAATCCTTCTTGGATCTGTATTCTCCCCACCCACCCACCCCAGAGTCTTTTACTTTGGTGCAATACGCCAATTCCATTTCAGGTTCTACTTGTGTTTTCTTTTCTGATCTTGTTTTCCAACTTCTGCCTGAGAGTGAGATCATCCCATAATCATTTTTCTGTTTCTGACCTATTTCACTCAACATGATTTTTTCAAGGTCCATCCAAGATCGGTTGAAAATGGTTAAGTCACCATTTTTTACAGCTGAGTAGTATTCCATTGTGTATATAGACCACAACTTGCTCAGCCACTCATCTGTTGTTGGACACCTGGGTTGCTTCCAGGTTTTGGCTATTACAAATTGTGCTGCCAGATCTTTTTGGATCTTTTTGTGTACACAGATCTTTTTGGATGGATATGTTGGGTTCCTTAGGATATATCCCCAGGAGAGGAATTGCAGGGTCATAATGTACGTCCATTTCTAGCCTTCTGAGAGTTCTCCAGACTGTTCTCCACAGAGGTTGGACCAATTTACATTCCCACCAGCAGTGCAGGAGGGTTCCTTTGACCCCACAGCCTCTCCAGCATTTGCTGCTGTTACCTTTTCTGATGTATGACATTCTCACAGGAGTGAAGTGGTATCTCATTGTTGTCTTTATTTGCATTTCTCTGACAATCAGAGACTTGGAGCATTTTTTCATGTGTTTCTCGGCCTTTTGGATCTCTTTTGTGGTGAATATTCTGTACATGTCCTCCCCCCATTTTTGGATGGGGTTTTTGTTGTCTTGTTGTTGAGTTTGGCAAGTTCTTTATATATCTTGGTTATTAGTCACTTGTCTGATATATGGCATATAAAGATCTTCTCCCATTCTGTGAGGGGTCTCTTGGTTTGGGTAGTGGTTTCTTTTGCTGTGAAGAAGCTTTTTAATTTGATGTAGTCCCATAGGTTTATACTTGCCTTAGTCTTCTTTGTAATTGGATTCGTTGCATTGAAAATGTCTTTAAAATTTATGCAGAAAAGAGTTCTGCCAATATTTTCTTCTAAGTATCTGCTGGTTTGTGGTCTAACATCCAAGTCCTTGATCCACTTGGAATTTACAAAAAGTATTTGGTGAAATACAGTGGTTCAGTTTCATTCTTCTGCATGTTTCAACCCATTGTTTCCAACACCATTTGTTGAAGAGACTCTGGTTTCCCCATTTAATAGTCTGAGCCCCTTTGTCAAAGATTAGATGTCCATAGGTGTGGGGTGCAGTTGTGTCTCTTTCTCTCCCTCTAGCTCTCTGTCCTCTCTCAATTTCTCTTTGTCCTATCCAATAAAAATTAGAAAAATAGAAAAAGAAAGAAAAGGGGACAGCATGGTCACCAGGAGCAGGGACTCATAGTGGTAGCATGGAGCCCCAGCTATAACCTTGGAGGCAAAAAAAATAAGGTGTGTGGGGGGGAGTCAAAGGCTTCTCCAAAAGCATGTCTGGAGAGGAGCCAGATGTGAATGGAGATGGGGAGTAGCCGGAGCTAAATGGGAGCAGGGCCTCGTCTGGCAGAGCACTGGAAGGGGTGGGGGGAGAGGAGTCATTGCTGTCATAGTCAGAAATGCATCACTGAAGTGTGACAGCATTGCCAGGTGAGACAGTATACATCAGTTACTGATGTATTAATAAGAGAATCCCAGAGCAGCTCTGGCACATGCACTGTAAGGGATGGAACTTAGAGCCTCATGCTAGAGAGTCCAGCTTTTTATGCCCTGAACCACCTTCCATAGCTCCTGCTGGTGTGTGTAAACGTTAGCCTGTGGGCTGCCAAAGTGAGCTCTGATGTATTTTTAAATGCACAGTCTAGGCCAGGGGGTGGCACACCTGGTAGAGCACACACATTACAGTATGCAAGGACCTGGGTTCAAGTCCCTGGCCCTCAACCTGCAGGGGAGCAGGCTCATGAGTGGTGAAATAGTGCTGCAGATGTCTCTGTCTTTCTGCCTGTCTGTCTTACCATCCTCTCAATTTCTCTATCACTATCTAAAATGAGTAAATAAATAAAATGCACGTTCTATCCAGCCAACCTTTTTCAAGCGTGTGTTAAAGGTGCAGCATAGAGAAGTCTGAAATCTCACTGTAGCCAAGTTTGTAGCTTTCCCTGCCAGTTATTTAATTTATATTTGATTTAATTTGGCTACCATGATTTGCTGTGTCTCATTATTTCCCCTGCTGCCCTGAAGGCTGGCCGTTCTAGGGCAGTGAGCAGCTCTAAGGGAGGAGGAGGGCAGGCACTGTGGCCTTACAGTCCACACATGGATTTCTGGCCCTCAGGAGTCAAAGACTGACATTTCCAGCTGGCCCTTCCCCAGGGCGGGAACTGTAGTTCACTAGGAGTGTGCCTGCTGGTTCCCTCAGTGCTTGTGTGGGATGGTTTCTGACTGCGCTTGGAAGCAGCTTTGTGAAGGCTTTTGGACATCTGTGTTCCTCAAACCTGCCAGAATCCTCCCCACAGACGCTTTGCCACCAGAAACTACCAGATAGTTTCTCTTTGGGGGAAAAAAATTAAAGGCCCTTTGAGCTTGAAAAGCAGAGTAGGTGAGAGAAGATAGACCTGTATTAGAAGTAAGGTGACCTCCAGACGCTACCATGATGCCAACAGGACTTCCCTGCACAGATGAGTTTGTCAGTGTGTCCGGGAGCTCCACTTCCCCAGAACCCCACCCTGCTAGGGAAAGAGAGAGGCAGGCTGGGAGTATGGATCAACCTGTCAACGCCCATGTTCAGCGGGAAAGCAATTACAGAAGCCAGACCTTCCACCTTCTGCATCCCACAATGACCCTGGGTCCATACTCCCAGAGGAATAAAGAATAGGAAAGCTATCAGGGGAGGGGAGGGGATAAGGAGTTCTGGTGGTGGGATTTGTGTGGAGTTGTACCTCTCTTATCCTATGGTCTTGTCAGTGTTTCCTTTTTATAAATAAAATTTAAAAAAAAAAAAAAGATGACCTAATGAGTTGTTAGTACAGGTCAGGGCAAAAAAAAAAAAAAACTTAATTAAAACAGTCCAGATGTGCATGTGTTTGCGCGCGTGTATAATGTGGGAGGTGTGAATGGGTATACTTGAGTGTGTATGAATTCCAATGTGTCGTCAAATTATCAGAGAGACCCAGAGGACAGTAACCTTTGACCCAACAATTACATTTGTAAAATTTATCTTCAGGGAATAACTGGAGAGTGCCATAGACTCAGTGCTCCCCATTACAGGGCTGTGTAAAAATGTAAAATTACAGATCTAGGGGCCAGGCAGCAGCACATCTTGCTAAGTGCACACTGACTGCAGTGTGCAAGGACCTGAGTTTTTTTTTTTTTTATTATTTTATTTATTCTCATTTGTTGCCCTTGTTTTATTGTTGTAGTTATTATTGTTGTTACTGTCGTTGTTGGATAGGACAGAGAGAAATGGAGAGAGGAGGGGAAGACAGAGGGGGAGAGAAAGACAGACACCTGCAGACCTGCTTCACCGCCTGTGAAGGGACTCCCCTGCAGGTGGGAAGCCGGGGGCTTGAACTGGGATCCTGACGGCTTAACCCGCTGCGTTACTGCCCGACTCCCAGGACCTGAGTTTTTAAGCCCCTTGTCCTCTCCTGCAGGGGGAAAGCTTCACAAGCAGCGAAGCTGTGTTCTCTCTCTCTCCTCTTATCTTTCCCTCCCTTCTCTGTATTGAGTTAATAAACAAATAATAAAAAATATTAAAACATTTTCTATCTAAATGACTTATCAGCAGGGGAATATGTAAGTAAACAGACACAACTGTTCACGCAGTGGCTGATAGGGGCTTTACTTGAGAATGGAGGGGCAGCTTATCATGAACATAGAAAGACGTGCGAAGGTGAAAAGGCAGGTTCCTGAAAGTCATGTCAGATGGTGCTATGCTCAAAAATACACTGGCATCTGTGAAGATGCTTGGAAAGAGCTGCACACCCGTTGTTATATCTGGCTAGAGATGAACGGCGCCTATTGTGTCTGTCCTTGCTGTATTCTCTTCATTGTCTGCACTGGATTCATGTTGCTGTTATTTCAGATTTACCTGTTAGAGAGACAGCCAGAGCACCACTCTGGTATGTGTGATGGCAGGAGTGAAACTTGGGTCCTCATGCCTGAGAGTCCAACGCTTTATCCACTGCACTGCTTCCCGAGGGACATGGGAGTCACAACGTCAATGACACCGATATTTTATTTTATTTTATGTATTTATTTATTAATAGAGACAGAAATTGAGAGGGAGAGAGGCAGACACCTGCAGCACCACTTCACCACTCGTGAAGCTTTCCCCTTGTAGGTGGGGGTTGGGAGTTTGAACCCTGGGTTCAAACACTGTAGCATGTGCACTTAACCAGGTGCACCACCACCAGGCCCCTCAGCCCCCATGGCCCTGTTTTCTTCCCCCAGGCTCCACTATGATGTTTCATTGTCAGATAAGGGCTCTGAGCCAGGGCCTGGAGAGAGGGCTTGTGCAAGCCTGGGTTGAGACAGGAAGGGCCTTGCCCTGTGGCGGGTCTGCTGGGCTGTAGACAACAGCTTATCTCTCTGAGTGACCCCTGCTTTGCCAGTGTTTTTTTCTCCTGGGATTTGCAAGCACCTTCTGGTAGGTGCTCAGGAGATCGAATCAGGTGTTCTTAGAGGCGGGGGTCTATTCTCAGAAGTGTCTTATTAGATGTTCTGTCCTGCACATGTCACATGCCGAGGTTAGACACTCAAGCCTCTTAGGACCACCTTTGTATTGTAGCTTGTTTGGTTCAGTGTTGACACATGCCAGTAAGTGACACATGTATCGAGCAGATGGATAAAATCGGGCTGCTGCCCGAGTGCAGGGTTTTGGGCGCATCATGTCTCTGGGCCGCAGTTTCCTTATCCCAGTGACATTGCTTATAAACTCTCAGTAGTTTCGTTATTGCTGTCATGGGAACAGGGCAGGCATGACTGCTGTGTGGCAGGCTCTAGCACGAAGGACTTGTGTCCCACCATTCTGAAACGGCCTTTCTGCCTGTATTGGTGCTGCTGTGAGGAAGACCTCACTTACAGCACATCGCATACTCAAACTGGTGGTAGCCTCCACCCAACCTCGAGACAGATGCTATCTCTGTTGTTTTGCAGATTGTGGACTGAAGGCACTGAGGGTCCCAGAGCCCTGTCCTAGAGCAGTTGCTCAGCCTGGGCTTTGTTGTTGCTGCGGGTGAGACAGACAGCCCTCTGCCTGCCAGGGGGATGAGAGCCTGTGTGTCACAGGACGTTTCGCAGCTTCTACTCACTAGAAGCCAGTGACCACAAACCAGCTTCATGTCTCCACACTTGCAGGTGTCCCCAAGGGAGCAGCATTGCCCCCAATTGCGCCTCCGCTCAGCAGTGTCATCAGAACCTGGTCCTTTGCACTAGCAGCTTCAGCGGAAGACTCTTAGGAACATGCTAGAATTGCAGGACTGTCCCCCCCCCCCCCCGTTACATTGTAGGGGATAGGACCCAGGAATCTGTGGTAGTCAGCACTACCAGTCTCCTGCACAGAATGACACCCTTATGCCTCTCGATTCAATCAGCTTATGGTCACTGGTCATATATAATACGACTCACTTGTATTATTACTACTATTTTTTAAATATTTATTCCTTTTGTTGCCCTTGTTTTATTGTTAGAGTTATTACTGTTGTTGTCGTTGTTGGATAGGACAGAGAGAAATGGAGAGAGTAGGGGAAGACAGAGAGGGGGAGAGAAAGATAGACACCTGCAGACCTGCTTCACCGCTAGGGGGAGAGAAAGATAGACACCTGCAGACCTGCTTCACCGCTTGTGAAGTGACCCCCCTACAGGTAGGGAGCCGGGGGCTCGATCCGGGATCCTTAGGCCGGTCCTTGAGCTTTGCACCACGTTTGCTTAACCCGCTGCGCTACCGCACAGCTCCCAACTCACTTGTATTATTGTCCACTTTTCTGGCTCCCCCATGGGGCTGGGCCTACCCCATGTGCCTCCTCTACACATCTTGGGGTTCCTGCATACAGGATAAATGTTGGCCATGAATGTATGTTCGTTTTTCATTATATTAAGTTTTCTTGGGTGGGGCTAGTTAGCATAATGGTTATGCAAAGACACTCTCATGCCTGAGGCTCCAAAGTCCCATGTTCAGTCCCCTGCACCACTGTAAGCCAGAGCTGATCAGTGCTCTGGTAAGATAAAAAATAAAATAAAGTAAAATAAATGAATAAAAAAGAAAGAATTAAGCTTCCTTGTGGATGTGTGACTCTTTGGCATTGTCACACAGATTGTCTTGCAAGATGGCAGGTCCCTTTTCTCCAGAGGAAAGGATTTCTCTTCATGTCCCTCATCCCCCCCTCCCAGGCTGTCCTCAGGTAGGACTGGCCCCCCCGGCTGCCATTGTGACATTGGCAGTGGGAGAGTTTTGTCTTCCTTCCTCTCCTCCAACCCCTCACTTGGAGCGGTCTTGGTTCAGGAGGTATAAGATGCTGACTTGTTTTAGATGATGGTATTTTAAGAATGACCGTTCACATTACGGAGAGAATAACTCACCTGGGTAGTGTACCTGGACGCAACTCAGGTTCCAGCCGACCCCCACTGAGCTGGAGAAGGCTTCAGAACTCTGGTGTCTTCCCCCCTCCCTCTGTATGTGTTTGGGGGGAAAAAAAAAGTGGCGTAGAGTGGGGAAGCCTTAGTGTGGATTTAGACAAATAACCATGGTCTGTAAAGTGGGAAAGTGTTGGTGACAAAACTATAAAGTCATGTGTGAAACCACACATGACACAGTATGCAGAGGCAGGCCTGCAGTCGGAGGGCATGTGCCTGCGAGGACGGCCACTCGCAGACTGTGGTCTGTTTGTTACCAGTGAAAGTGAAGTAAAGGCAGAAGCTGAAAGTGAGACTTTAAAAATTATTGTTCTTAGCAGTTTGGTGTTACCAGGACATCCAAGTGCCCATTTCTTTTCTTTCTTGCTTTTATTGTGTTCTACAAAATGTTGATGCAGTGTGAATTGGGAGAAGGTAAAGACCCCTCGGCTGATAGTTTGAGAAGCAGGGCTCTGGGAATACTAGTTGCTCAAGGGTCCTGGTGACTTTCAGTTTTCATTTCTCAGTGTTCTGGGAATCATATCCAGTGACCCTATTTTGTCATTTTCATAGATAGGATAAGGGGTGGTGTGGTCAATGAAATGTTATTCTAAAAAGATGTCTTTATGAGTTGAAGAAAAGGAATTTCCACAGACAGGATTCCAGGAACTCTGAAGGGGAAGTGTTCAGCTGGCTTGACCCGCCTAGCTGCAGAGAAGCTCTGGCGTTGTTGGTGCGTTTGCTTGCTGGGTTACTGTGTTGTGGAGCGCTCCTTGTGAACTGATGAAGCGTGCTATAAAGGCATTTCAGGGTTGTCTACAGCCAAGAAATCCTAGGTTAGAAATAACCCCCCCAGTGGGGGTTGTATTGTTATGTGGAAAACTGAGAAATGTTACGGATGTACAAACTATTATATTTACTGTCAAATGTAAAACATTAATTCCCTAATAAAGAAATTAAAAAAAAATAAATAAATAAAGATAGGGAGTCGGGCAGCGGCACAGCAGGTTAAGCGCAGGTGACACAAAACACAAAGATGGGTGTAAGGATCCTGGTTCAAGCCCCCGGCTCCCCACCTGCAGGGGAGTCGCTTATTTCTGATCCAGATCTTTCTCCTGAGCTCCCCAAACCATTGTGCCCTCTGACTAGTGGACAACACCTCCAGGATGTCCCCGTGCTTGTCCCAAACAGCACGGGTCCCTTGCTCCCTGCAAATCACTTAACCATCTGGCCAGGTGCCGCTCTGTGGTACGCGCCTACACTCGGCTGCCTACCGGGTATCCTTGGTTGGATTTCCTAAGTACCAGCTTTCTCCCCTCACTCGTCGTGGGGTCACACACTGCCTGGGCTTCTTTCCCTCTCACCACACCCTCGCACTGCAGCCTCAAGGTGCTTAGGTGTGTCCGGCTCCTGCTTCCAACCCTTTGGCTCCCCAGTGCCCCCTACCCCTTTTCCTCTGCCTGCTTGCCTTGCATTCCCACCCTGGGGCACAGAACCCCCCCTCACACCCTAAAAAAAAAAAGAAATAACCCCCCCATTACCCAAACATAATAATTAGAAAATATTCACATATTAGGGTTGGGGGAGGGGGGCTGGTGGGTGGTTCACCCTGGTTGAGGGAACTTAACAATAATGCATAAGGGCCAGGGTTGGGGGAGTCGGTTGATAGCGCGGCGGGTGGCAGGTTAAGCACAGGTGGTGCAAAGCCCAAGGACCAGCATAAGGATCCCGGTTGGAGCCCCCGGCTCCCCATCTGCAGGGGAGTCGCTTCACAGGCGGTGAAGCAGGTCTGCAGGTGTCTATCTTTCTTTCCCCCTCTCTGTCTTCCCCATCTCTCTCCATTTCTCTCTGTCCTATCTAACAATGATGACATCAATAACAACAGCAACTACAACCATGAAAAACAAGCCAACAAAAGGGAAAATAAATAAATAAATATATTTTTTAAAAAAAAGAACCAGGGTTGGGACCCTGTGCCAGCACATGGGAACACCTGCAGGGAAGGAAGCTTTACAAGCTGTGGAGGGGGGCTGCAGTATCTCTCCTTTCTCTCTCTCTCTCTCTCTCTCTCTCCCTCTCACTCACTCTCACTCACTTTCACCTTCTGTCTAGAGGGAAGAAGAAAAAAAAAAAGACTGGCAAGAGCCATGGAGTTGTGTACACACGGAGCCCCAGCAATGACTCTGGTGGAAAGTATGTGTGAGTGTGTGTGTGTGTGTGTGTGTGTGTGTGTGTGTGTAAAGCTGCGTCCTTCCCATGCACCACATGCACCAGGTACTGGATTGGGGCCATGGCACCACATGGAAACACCCTGGATGCCACTAAGGGAAACTCCATGGGTTGTGAAGAGTCGTGACATCTCTCCTCTCTGCCTCTCCCCTTCCTTCACCTTTCTCTCTCTAGAGAAAGAATGAAAGAATTGGACCTGCAAGACTGCTCAGCATTATCGTACATGTGTGAGGCCCTGAGTTCATTCCCTGTTGCTGCATTAAAAAAAAAAAAGAGCATTTACCCATCCTAAAAGATCTGTGTACATCTATGTTCTTAGCAGCACAATTTGTACTAGCCAAAACCTAGAAGCAACCCAGGTGTCCAACAACATGAGTGGCTGAGCAAGTTGTGGTCTATATACACAATGGAATACTACTCAGATATAAAAAATGGTGACTTGGGGGTCGGGCAGTGGCACAGTGGGTTAAGCGCATGTGGCGCAAAGTGCAGGGACTGGCGTGAGAATCCTGGTTCGAGCCCCTGGCTCCCCACTTGCAGGGGAGTCGCTTCACAGGCGGTGAAGCAGGTCTGCAGGTGTCTGTCTTTCTCTCCCCCTCTCTGTCTTCCCCTCCTCTCTCCATTTCTCTCTGTCCTATCCAACAACAAACAACATCAGCAGTGGCAATAATAATAACCACAACGCGGCTACAACAACAAGGGCAACAAAAAGGGGGAAAAATGGCCTCCAGGAGCGGTGGATTCATGGTGCAGGCACCGAGCCCAGCAGTAACCCTGGAGGGGAAAAAAAAAAGGTGACTTAACCATTTTCAGTTGATCTTGGATGGAGCTTGAAAAATTCATGTTAAGTGAAGTAAGTCAGAAACAGAAGGATGAATATGGGATGATCTCACTCTCAGAGGCAGAAGTTGAAAAACAAGATCAGAAAAGAAAACACAAGTAAACCTGAACTGGAATTGGCGTATTGCATCAAAGTAAAAGACTCTGGGGTGGGTGGGTAGGGAGAATACAGGTGGGAACTTTTCCAGTACCGAAACAGATTCTATTGTATTGAAACAATTGCAGATCTCCCCTTTTCCTCCTCCCCTTTCCCCGCCCCCCTTTCTCCCCCTCTCCTCCCTCCCTAGTCCCTTCCCCTTCCTACCTTACCCTCTCCTCCCCCTCTTTTCCTTCTCTTCCTCTCCCTCCCCCTCCTTCTGCTCATAAACCAAGGCCTCACACATGCACAATTTTGCCAACCCGGGTCATTTTTTTATTCAAATAGAAACATGGAGGGAGATCGTAGCATCAGAACTTCCTCCAGTGCTGTAGTGCTCCCATGTGGTGCTGGGACTTGAACCCAGGCCACGAGCATGACGAGGCAGCAGCCCTACCCAGTACGCTGTCCTTTGACCCCACTGTACATTCTTTTAATGACTGATGTGGTAATTCAGAAACGCTTCTTGGCCCCTCAGCTAAAACCCATCCTAGAAACCTGGGCACTTGTTATGATGTACAAACAAACTTTCCTACAGCAATAAGCTACCTTCAGGTGTGTCCTATGGGCTGGGGAGTCAGTGCATCAGAAAGTGCAAAAGGTTTGCATGTAAGAGGTCCCAGGTTCATGAACTGGAATTGGCATGTTGCACCAAAGTAAAAGACTCTGGGGTGGCTGGGGAGGAGAGTACAGGTCCAAGAAGGATGACAGAGGACCTGGTGGAGGTTGTATTGTTATATGGAAAACTGAGAAATGTTATGCATGTACAAACTATTATATTTACTGTCAAATGTAAAACATTTATTCTCCCAATAAAGAAATAAAAAAAAAAGAGGTCCCAGGTTCAATTCCCAGTCCCACTGATAGCTAGATATGAGCAGTGCTGTGGTAAAAAAAAAAAAAAAAGTGGCTTCTCTAAGCTACCTTCCCTCTGGCTGGCTCTGAGCTGTCTCTGGGTGTCCCCACCTAAAAAGAAAATGTGCTATGGGGTTTGATGGCTTCGTTGCTATCTCTGCCCTGTTCAGCTCTGGCTTATGGTAGTGCAGGGGACTGAACCTGAGTCTTCGGAGTCTCAGGCACAAGAATCTGTTTGCGTAACCATTATCCCATCTACCCTCCGCCCGTTAGTGGACTCTTCAAATCCCACAGGTGGGGACAAGCTGTGGTCCCTGTGGACTGTGGCCTTTTACAGTGTGTGCTTTACCAGCTGAGCTATCTCCCAGCCCTGTGACCTTTTAATATCAAGCTCTGTTGTGTTTCCTTCTCACCAATTGTTGTGGGACTCTCAGCATAGTAGGTTTGTGTGTGTGTTGCTGGCTGAATTAAGCATCTATTGAACCTCATCCTTTGACGGCTGTCCCAATTGTCTTTGCCCAACTCTCATCTTTGAGAATTGCTTAATCTGCCTGTCGCCACAGAGATGATTTCTTAACAGCGAAGATGGCGTTTGTGCAGTATCTGTTTATTCATTTATTTATTCCCTTTTGTTGCCCTTGCTGTTTTTTTAATTATTATAGTTGTATTGTTGTCATCATTCTTGGATAGGACAGAGAGAAATGGAGAGAGGAGGGGAAGACAGAGGGGGAGAGAAAGACAGATACCTGCAGACCTGCTTCACTGCCTGTGAAGCGACTCCCCTGCAGGTGGGGAGCCAGGAGCTTGAATCGGGATCCTTACTCTGGTCCTTGTGCTTTGCACCCCCTGCGCTTAACCCGCTGCTCTGTATACAGCCCAACTCCCTTGTGCAGTATCTTAACCAAGGGTTCCTAAGGCCCGTCTCTCTTGCCCCTGAGCTTAGAGAATTGGTCTCTTTCATTTACTTACAGGAAGATGGGAAACACTTTTTGTTGTACTCTTGCTCTGTTTTTCCTTTGCTGTGTTTTGCTGGATCACCTAAGAGAGATTAATGTTGCTCTGATAGAAAGATACCGCGTTGGGGAGACAATGAATGGAATGTCCGCTGTTTATCACAAATGCAGCCAAGATTCAAAATATAAACTCTTGTTGACTGGCGCCAAACCCAACCAAAGCATGATGAATGGGGTTTGCCTTAGTCTGCCCTACTCTTTTGTTGTCTGCAAACAAAGGCATTTAGCTTTATTTTGATACCTTTGTAACCCGCAGACTTAAAAGTTCTCTTTCCCAGGCTTAGATCTGTTGGGAGAAGAGGGGACATGTGGGTGTTGTCCTCTTGTTTTGGTTCTTCTATCTAACAGATTACCTGAAAGTCTCATAGCTTTGAACAGCTGCTTTATTTTGTCTGTGATTTGTGGAATTTGGATTGAACTTGGCTGGGTGGTTCTCTGGGACAGGGGTTGTCTTACCCATTGTGGTATCAGTGGGGACTGTGGTCACCTGAAGACTGGATGATTGTCAGATGAGACCCACTCCTGGGTCTGGCCCTGGACACTGGCTCTTGGCTGGGAGCCCAGTGGGGGTGTCAACCAGAGTGATTACTTCTGCCTTTTTCAACATGGCGGCCTCAGGTGTCCTGATCTCCTTATGGAGTCTGGACTCCTGTAGCCAGGGCCCCAAGATGGCCAGCTGGAAGCATGAGGGCCTTTTTTGTCTGAACCTTGAAAGTCCCAAAGCAGCACTTGTGTTGTTTCCTACTGGTCTCCTGAGTGCCGAGGCCACTCAGGTTCAAGAGGAGGTGAATCGGGAACAAGGGCCAAAGAATTTTGAGTCACATGTTAGAAGTGGCATGGTCCGACATCTTAACAGCGGTAGATTTTGCTGCTCTCCAAGCTTCGCGATGCCACCCAAGGATGACAAGAAGATGAAAGATGCCGGAAAGTCGGCCAAGAAAGACAAGGATCCAGTGAACGAGTCTGGGGCAAAGGCCAAAAAGAAGAAGCGGTCCAAAGGCAAAGTTCAGGACAGGCTTAATAACCTTGTCTTGTTTGACAAAGCCACATATGACAAGCTCTGTAGAGAAGTTCCTAACTATAAGCTCACAGCTCCAGCTGTTGTCTCTGAGAGGCTGAAGATTCGTGGCTCGCTGGCCAGGGCTGACGTTCAGGAGCTTCTCAGTAAAGGGCTTGTTAAACTGGAATCAAAACACAGAGCTCAAGTCATCTACACCAGAAACACCAGGGGTGGAGACGCCCCAGCTGCTGGTGAAGATGCATGAACAAGTCCCACCTATTGTACATTTTGAAAAATAAAAAAACTTTATCAAAAAAAAAAAGAAAAGAAAGAAAGAAAAGTGGCACAGCTGGTGATAGTTACCTAGAAGGGCAATATTTTGTTTAGGGGCCTGTGGGACCTGAGTTTGCATTCAGATTCTTTCTTTCTTTCTTTCTTTCTTTCTTTCTTTCTCTCTTTTTTTTGTGTGCACTTAACCAGGTGCGCCACCACCTGGCCTCGGGACGAGGTCTTTCTTTAAATTTATTTTCCCTTTTGTTGCCCTTATTTTTTATTGTTGGAGTTATTATTGTTGTTATTGATGTCATCATTGTTAGAACAGAGAGAAATGGAGAAAGAAGGGAAAGACAGGAGGGGAGAGAAAGACAGACTCCTGCAGACCTGCTTCACCGCCTGTGAAGCTACCCCCCCCCCCACACACACACACACAGGTGGGGAGCCCAGGGCTCAAACCGGGATCCTTAATGCCGGTCCTTGTGCTTTATGCCACCTGCGCTTAACCACAGTTGTCATGGTGTTTTCTCCAGTTGCTTTAATGGTTAACCAGCCAGGGAAGCAAGGACTTTGATTAGCACTTCCCATGACCCTTCAGCAAGTCAGCAGGAAAAAAAGCAAGAGGGAGCAGTTTTAAGTTTTCCCCTTGTTAAAGGGAATTCTGTCTGTTGTTCTGCCCATTAAATTTATTGCCTGAGAAACTGCTGGTTTCAGTGCCCTTTACCAAACAATCAGGTAGTGCCTAGAGGCAGAATTATAATAATTGGGCAGATACTTGAGAGAGTTTAGGCTTCCAGGCTGTGAGGGCAATCCCTAATACACTGCTTGCTTCTGCCTCTGGTTTTGCTACCATCTCTCCTGGAAAAGCGGGATCCTGGTGCTTTTTGCCAGATGTTGGATCTGCTCCCTCAGCTGGAACTTGTTGATGCCAGCCCCAGGCTATAATGCCCTGAAACACAGGCCCCCAAAACACAAAGGAAGTCTCTCTGGAGCCAGTAGGGACCAAAACCTGCACAGTGAGTGGTCATGGAAAGCAGGGGCTTCAGAGTTCAGGAGAAACTGAGTTTGAATCCTCTCTCTGTCTCTCACTAACCTGAGCAGCCTCGGTCAGAGTATATTTCCAGCTTTTCTGGGACCCAAGTTCTTTTTCTCTAAAATGGGAAGGTCGACACCTAGCTTGTCAGGTTGTTAAGGATTATGTAAGGCCTTGTGTTGGGGAATTGGTCACTCTTAGAGTTCAGGACTTACAAGTCAGAGGACGCAGGTTTGACTGCATGCCAGTGGGCCTCTCCCCATCTCCCCTTGCTCCTCTCCTTCTGTGTCTCTTAAAATACAAAATAGGGGAGTCGGGCAGTAGTGCAGCAGGTTAAGCGCAGGTGGTGCAAAGCGCAAAGACCAGCATAAAGATCCCGGTTCAAGCCCCCGGCTCCCCACCTGCAGGGGGGTCGCTTCACAAGTGGTGAAGGGAGGTCGCTTCACAGGCGGTGAAGCAGGTCTGCAGGTGTCTATCTTTCTCTCCCCTTCTCTGTCTTCCCCACCTCTCTTGATTTCTCTCTGTCCTATCCAACAACAACTTCAATAACAACAATAATAATAACCACAACAATGATTAAAAACAAGAGCAATGATAGGAGGGAAAAGCCTCCAATGAACAGTGGATCTGTGGTGCAGGCACCAAGTCCTAGCAATCCCTGGAGGCAAAAAAAAAAAAAGTAAATAAATAAAAATAAAAATTGGACTGGGAAGGCAGCTCAGTGCTAGGCCCATGTGCTAGGCCCTAGATTTATTCCTGGTACATCCTTTAAAAGGAAAAAAGTGAATCGTGAAATTGAGGACGTGTGTTAAGCCTCTTGGTGTAAATGTGACAATAGTTCACTTGTGGTTCAACTCAGTTGGATTTCGACAATTCTGCTTCCTTCCTTTATTTATTTCTTTATTTATTTCCTTTTGTTGCCCTTGTTGTTTTATTGTTGTAGTTATTATTGTTGTTGTTGATGTTGTTGTTGTTGGATAGGACAGAGAGAAATGGAGAGAGGAGGGGAAGACAGAGAGGGAGAAAGACAGACACCTGCAGACCTGCTTCACCGCCTGTGAAGCGACCTCCCTGCAGGTGGAGAGCTGGGGGCTCGAACCGGGATCCTTACGCCGGTCCTTGTGCTTTGCACCACCTGTGCTTAACCACTGCGCTACCGCCCGACTCCCCAGTTCTGCTTCCTTTTACATAAAGAATCCTGTGGGTTTGAAAATATATGTTGGACTATGACTGAAGAAGCATTCGATTGGATATTATTAGTCTCTCTAGGGCGGTGTGTGTGTGTGGTGGTGGTGGTGGTGGTGTAACTTTAGTCTCTCTCCTAGGAGTGACCCCTGTGCCTGCGGGTCTAAAGGGCTCATAAATTTCTTCCCTTTGTGGTGCTGGGACCTTGGGCTATTTAAAGATTTTCACTGTTGTTGTTGGTGGTGATTAAGTTCCATTCCATGGTTCATAACCCTGTAACATCAACAAGAAGGATGAATTGAAAGTGTATCTTTTCCAGGCAGTCATTCTACAAGGTAACTGGCTCATATTAAAAAGAAATAATAAAAAATTCAAGACCATGAAAGACATAGATTGAAAAATAGTTCCAGACCAGGGATTAGAAAGAGAGAGGGTAACTAAATGCACCGTGAATCCTGGATTGAATCCTGGACTAGGAAGGACACTATTTTTTCCTTTATTATGAAAGATATTAGTGGGATGAAGATACAGTTTGACTGTAGTCTTAGACTAGATCAATAGTATTGCATAGTGCTAATTTCCTAATTTTGAGCACTATACTTGGGTCATATAGAAGGATATCCTTGTAGTCTGGAAGTGTAGAACTGCATGCCTGAGGCTTCTGGCTCCATCTCTCTCACCATGTAGTGACAGGATTCTGACTTTTTCCTCTAGGTCATGTGAGACTCATGAAGTATATAAAGTAAATCTTTAAAGAAAAGAAGTATTTTCATCTTTAGGAAATATGTATAAAGGGGCACCATATATGCATCTTGCCCTCATTTATTCTCCATGCCTGAAATCTCTCTCTCTCTCTTTCCCATTTCCTAGACCTGCCAACTTCATTATCTCAGCCTCCTAAATTCAGTGCCTCTCTGTAACTGTGGATTTTTGACCGTGTGGGGCCTTCTGCAGGTCAGCTGTGGCAGCCTGCAATATTCTGAGAGATGGGAATGGGTGCTCACTTGTGTGTTCGGAAACAATTTATTGTCAAATCCGAGTTCAGTTAGAGAATCCTTCAGCCTTGGAGAACTTGGTTTTACTTTGGCTGAAGAGAATCCCAAGCCTTTTTTCATCTCAGAAAAGCAAAACTTTCCGGAGGATACCATATTGACCACCATCTTTGCATACTTTTATCTCCGTCCCCTCCCTGAGCAAAGGGGACCTTTTGATGGTCTGGAATCAGGACAGATGGGATATAATTATGGGAGGGGGGAAAAAGAAATCAGGTCTGGCTCTTCCTCATACGCTGTAGGGCATCTGGGGCTTGCATCTAGGTCTGGTGCTGCAAGACTAGAGTCAGGGACCCAGGAAACCTCCCTACCCTGCTTCTGTGTTCTCTTATTTACTTGCCTTTCTTTCTTCCTTCCTTCCTTTCTTTCTTTCTTTTCTTTTCTTTTTCTTTATTTCTCTCATTTTTTTTTAATTGGGGGACTAATGGTTTCCAGTTGACAATGAAATACAGTAGTTTGTACATACATAACACTTCTCAGTTTTCTACATAACAATCCAACCCCCACTAGGTCCTCTGTCATCCTTTTCAGGATTATACTCTCCCCTCCCCACCCCAGAGTCTTATTTTGATACAGTACAACTTTTTTTTTTAAAGATTTATGAGAGAGAGAGAGAGAGAGAGAACACCAGAGCATCACTCTACAATTCTATGCATCATACTCAGGACCTCATGCTTGAGAAATCAACTTTTATCCACTGTGCTCCCTTTCTCTCTCTGTCACCTCTGTCCCTCCCTTCTCTAGATTCTTCCTTGAGAAGGATGGTCTTGCGTCAGAAACATGGTGAGAAGTTCCTGCTTTATGCATTAGGATATGGTTTTCACAGAAGAAAGAGACCTCTGCTAGTGGCATCAGGGACTCAAAAGTGAAGAAGAAGAGGAGTCAAAAGGAGGGAAGTTGGGTGTCTAGTCTCTAACAATGATTCTGATTTCTTCCAAATTGAAGGTTCTGGTATTTCCTTCCCCTGGCTTTACATCCCTTGGAGCAGCATATATATATATTTATTTATTTATTAATGGAGTGCCAGAGAATGAACCTAGGGCTTCATGCATGCACATTACACTGAGCGGGCCCAGTGTTTATTCTGTGTTTGTGAGAGACAATGGAGAGATACCACAGTACCATTCCTTTGTCCATAGAGTTTCCTTGGTGCTCTCCATGGTGAACCTTGGATTGAGCCCGGGGCCTCTAGCATGGTAAGCAAGGTGTGCTCTTTACCCGTGAGCCTGACCCTGGAGCTGATCTAACATGTTCTGATTGGCTAAAGTTCAGTGATAGGCATTTGGGCCTTCCTGGAGGTCAGAGTGTTGCTGGTGGTCTTCACTCTCGCCATCACCCCCCACACCTCCCTGGCTCTTGTGCTCTCCAGCCGCCTCCTTTCTGGTTTGGGTCCCTGGCATCCAGGCTCTACCCTGGCACGGCATTTCTGACTCTGCCTCTGCTACAGACTTCCTGGAGGTGAAGCACATGTTTTTGACTCCTCTTCTTACAGGGCTGGGAAAGTATACCTTCTGCTGAATGGGACTGAAAGGAGAGAAATTGGAGAATGGAGAGCTGGAGGGTCCGAGGACCCTGGCATGAACTCTCAGTAGTGCGTAGGCCGAGTGAAAATGAGGGTCTGGGAGCTAGACTTGGGCATCCAGTATGGCAGTCACTACCCACGTGCGGCTATATACACAGCTTAATGAAGTCTCAGCTCACTACACAAGCCATATTCCAAGTTTTCATTTGCTCAGGGATGATGGGTGACCTCTGTTCTGGGCAACACAGAGAATATATCCCTGATAGCTGAATGTTCAGTCATTCAAACAGCACTTAATTCTCTCTTCATAAAGTGGCTTTTGTGTTTCAACTGCAGCCATAAGTGCTGTGAAAGGGCAAGTTAGAAATTGGATGCGTGGCACAGCTGAAGAAACCACCACCCAAACCAAGAGACCCCCTCACAGAATGGGAGAAGATCTTTACATGCCTTACATCAGACAAGAGGCTAGTAACCAGAATATATAAAGAGCTTGCAAATCTCAACAATAAGACAACAAATAACCCCATCCAAAAATGGGGAGAGGACATGGACAGAATATTCACCACACCACACAAGAGATCCAAAAGGCCGAAAAACACATGAAAAATGCTCCAAGTCTCTGATTATCAGAGAAATGAAAATAAAGACAACAATGAGATACCACTTCACTCCTGTGAGTATGTCATACATCAGAAAAGGTAACAGCGGCAAATGCTGGAGAGGTTGTGGGGTCAAAGGAACCCTCCTGCACTGCTGGTGGGAATGTCAATTGGTCCAATCTCTGTGGAGAACAGTCTGGAGAACTCTCAGAAGGCTAGAAATGGACGTACATTATGACCCTGCAATTCCTCTCCTGGGGATATATCCTAAGGAACCCAACACATCCATCCAAACAGATCTGTGTACACATAACGTATGTTCTTGGCAGCACAATTTGTAATAGCCAAAACCTGGAAGCAACCCAGGTGTCCAATGACAGATGAGTGGCTGAGCAAGTTGTGGTCTATATACACAATGGAATACTACTCAGCTATTAAAAATGGTGACTTCACCGTTTTCTGCCGATCTTGGATGGACCTTGAAAAATTCATGTTTAGTGAAATAAGTCAGAAACAGAAGGATGAATATGGGATGATCTCACTCTCAGGCAGAAGTTGAAAAACAAGATCAGAAGAGCAAACACAAGTAGAACCTGAGCTGGAATTGGCGTATTGCACCAAAGTAAAAGACTCTGGGGTGGGTGGGGGGGAGAATACAGGTCCAAGAAGGATGACAGAGGACCTAGTGGGGGTTGTATTGTTATATGGAAAATTAGGAAATGTTATGCATGTACAAACTATTGTATTTACTGTTGAATGTAAGACCTTAATTCCCCAATAAAGAAATTAAAAAAAAAAGAAATAGGATGCGTGAAAAGAAAACATGATTTATAGGAAACCTATGTTTCAGGTACCCTGTGCTTGGTAAGTCAGAATGTTTCTGGTGGTGCTGCTCATTCTGCCAGTCTCCAGTGTTCCTGCACACAAGGGCTTTCAACTAGCTTTGTTTATGCTCCCACCACTGTTGTAATTTATGCCTTATTCTAGTTTCATAGGCATATCTTATAAGACAGAAAGCGTGAGAGAAAGACAGACACCTGCAGACCTGTTTCACCACCTGTGAAGTGACTGCCCTGCAGGTGGGGAGCCAGGGGCTCGAACCGGGATCCTTAATGCGGGTCCTTGTGCTTTGTGCCACCTGCTCTTAACCCGCTGTGCTACTGCCTGACTCCCACTTGATCTTATTTTAATGAAAGAGAGCTATAGAGAGAAACTAGACTTATGGTGGTTCTGGGGATCAAACCTGGGGCCTCAGAATGTCAGGCACGAGAGTCTTTTGCATAACCAACATGCTGTCTCCCCAACTCACTTTTTAAAAAAATTAAAAAAAAATTAATTAATTTATTTTACCAGAGCACTGCTCAGCTCTGGCTTATGGTGGTACAGGGGATTGAACCTGGTACTTTGGAAACTCAGACATGAGTCTGTTCGCATAACCATTATGCTGTCTACCCTTGTCCCCAACCCACTTTTTTAAAAAGCAAAACATACATATATTTAATCATATATATATATATATATATATATATATATATATATATATATATATATATATATATATATATATATATGCGCCCAGTACATTAGAGCACTTGATGATACTCACTGCAATGTTATTTTGCTGTCAGTAGGATCCTTTTTCTCTCTAGATTCTGAGGATGGACAGGGTCTCTTTGTTCTTTTTCTTCTTTTGGTACTGCCAGGGCCTCACATACATTGTTTCGCTGCTCTAGGCTGCCTTGCCCCCATTCAAATAGAGACAGAGATAGAGAGCCATCATGGCACTGGTGCTTCCCCGGTGCCATCCTAGCGCTTCCCATGTTGTGCCAGAGCTCAGACCTTGTCTGTGCAAACCACTTTACCTGGTGATTCAGTTTTCTGGATCTGACTTTCCTGTTTTCAAATAAAGACAACCTAGCAAATCCCGAAGGTGTGTTGAAAAGATAGTAGTGCTAGACAGGCTTCTTTCTTGACCAAAACAGAAGGCTTGAAGCAAGAATTGAGAAGGAACCTTTGCTTCCTTGTAATGGGAAATACAGTGATGATTCTCCTTGTGGGGAGTGGGGGGAAGAGGGGTCTCTGCAGGGTAGCTTTGAGGGGCAGAACATGATGTGGTGCCAACCAGCCCACTTAGCTGACAGCTTTGACCGTCGATCCCTTTACACTCTGGTAGTTATGCATCCCAGGGCTCACTATCAGTATTTGCTGTGCTGGGCATTAAATCTCCATAAGAGTTTAAAAAGCATGTATTTATTTGTTAAAAATGAGAATAAGCCAAGTACCCGTCAGTGTAATACCTTTAAGAAAGATTAGCCATTTTCCCAAATATGGGACAAAAATGAATGACACAGAAGTATATATATGTGTGTGTGTGTGTGTGTGTGTGTGTGTGTGTGTATGTATGTGTATATATATGTATATGTGTGTGTGTATGTGTGTATATATATGTATATGTGTATGTATGTGTATATATATGTATATGTGTATGTGTGTATGTATGTGTGTATATATATGTATATGTGTGTGTATGTATGTGTGTATATATATATATATATATTATAGTGTTACTCATTAATTGAACTCCATTCAACATTCAGGAGGGAATGAAGGTGGAAAGGCAAATAAATCTTAATTTGGTAGGGAAAATTGTTGAGACTGTGCAGACTCCCAGAAAAAGCCTAGTTCCAGAAAAGTCTGGTCTGAGGAACCTTTCTCTGTGAGTCCTCCGACCACACTTTGAGAGCCAGCAATCAGGTGAGAGTCACATTGGACCAGAGAGCTGTCTTCTCTCTGAGGTTGGACACAGGTGTGACCTCAGACCAGCAAGCACTTGGCCTCAAAGCTCCACTCCTGATCTGGAGACTGGGGCAGGGGTGGGGAGGGGGTGTCTTTGGTCCTTGTGGGCTATTCCAGTTAAGCCCGTCTTGCCACATTCTTAGGAGGCCCAGACAATGTGAGTGAAAGCTCTTTTCTACAAACCAAAAGTGGCATATTTACAAAGGGTATCACCAAGGATCTTCTGAGGCATGGTATCATTTTGTCATTTGTAGAGCAGTTATTTTCAAAACCTGACAAGGTCCCAAGGTCTCACTTGCTTCTCGGAGATGCCTCTGTAAAGGAGTTTGTTTTTCTTCAGTCTACCAGCGAGGTCATTGAGGTCTAGATTAGTGGACTGGCCAGAAAGCCGGTGTGGTGACAGCTGGCAGGCCACTTCTAAAGTGGATCCAGGGATGTCTCTTAGACCACACTAACTCGTTCATACAGAGGGGTGGTGCCACCCTCAGCATTTCTTTGCTTGAATAAATTGTCCTTGGTCTGAATCACCTAATGGATGTGACACAGTTTTTCAGATATGAAGAGCTAAGGGCTTTTATTGCAAGGAGGTGTGTGTGTGTGTGTGTGTGATTGATTTTATTATTTTTTTGTTAGTGATTTAATAATGATCAATAAGGTTGTAAGATAACAGGGGTACAACTCCATACAATTCCCACGAGCAGAGTTCTGTATCCCATCCCCTCCATTGGAAGCTTCCTTATTTACCCCTCTGAGAGTATGGACCAAAAATCTTTATGGGGTGCAGAAGGTGAAAGTCTGGCTTCTGTAATTGCTTCTCTGCTGGACATGGACATTGGCAGGTTGAGCCATAGCCTCGGCCTGCTTCTATCTTTCCCTAGTGGGGCAGGGCTCCAGAGAGAGAGGTTGGTTTTTATAATCCCTTCAAGTGCAGAGCTAAAAGCTCCAGCTAATAAACATCCAGATGAAACTCCAGATAGTAAAATGCATTGTTTTTCTTGACTGGTAGAAGGTCTGCTCATTCTCCCGAGAGGAGTTTGTACTTCTGCTCTGCTCCCTTCTGTGCAACATTGCCCCCCACCTCACTCCCAGATTCACTTTTTGGAAGTTCCTTCCACCCTCTCTCTCTCTCCTTCCAATATTGGGACACACATTTATATGTATTTGTAGAAGAAAAGAACATGGCTAAACGGCTGAATAGTTCTCACACTAGGAAATGGTTTTTTGTTTTGTTTTTAGCACAACTTCAATTGAGGTAAGCTAATATTAAGTTGGCTTTGAAGAAATGCTTTATCCAGGTGAGGTTGAATTAAGTTTCACAGCCTTTGCTCCTTATAAACATTTACTGTGGGGGCCAGGAGGCCTCCAGTGGTTCATGGGGTTTTTAAAAAATTTATTCCCTTTTGTTGTCCTTGCTGTTTATTGTTGTATTTATTATTGTTTTTGTTATTGATGTCGTCATTGCTGGATAGGACAGAGAGAAATGGAGAGAGAAGGGGAAGACAAAGAGGGGGAGAGAAAGACAGACACCTCCAGACCAGCTTCACCGCCTGTGAAGTGACTCCCCTGCAGGTGGGGAGCCGGGGCTCGAACCAGGATCCTTCCTCTGGTCCTTTTGCTTTGTGCCACGTGCATGCGCTTAACCTGCTGCACTACTGCCCGACTTCCGGTTCATGAGATTTTTATTACAGCACTGTGCCCTGGTGGGGACGGTGGATTGACTGTTCCCCCCTGGCCTATGTTAATATCACTACCTTAAGACACATTTTCAGTCTTTTTTTTTCTTCTTCTTCTTCAAGGCTTAATTCAATTGCAGGTGACAGCTGCAGTTCCAACTAGCTTCAACAAAACAAAGCAGTGGTGATAGCAGAGAGCTGTGTGTTCTGATTCTGGAGAAAAGGTATATAGGGCTAGATCGTAAAACACAGTTAAATTCAGAACTCAGAGCATCGCTAGGATTTCTCCTTACTGCCTACTTCTTCCATTCTTGCACAGCTGTTCTCTCTGAGTCAAGATGACTGCTTTCAGCCCCAGGTTTTCATTCTATCCACTCAGCCTTCTTAGGGGAAACAAGTTTCTCTTTCTCACAGTTTCTGCATAGTCCCAGATTGGTTTCTCATTGGTTCCCACGGGTCATGTGACCTGCCCCATCAACCAAGGAAGTGAGGTATATCAAGGTCTGATTGGCACACCTGGATCATGTGACCACACCTATGTCTGTGGTGAGATCTGAGAAAATTGGGGATGTTGCTGGTTGGGTAGGCAGGAAAGATCTTTATTTCTATGCCCCCTTATCCTCAGTATTTGTGGAGAGTTGCTACTCAGGGAACCATGGTCCTTTGTGGCATGATGAAAGAACATAGTTTACTTTATGTCACCAGGGAGAAGGTTGGCTTTGTGCATGTCTTTCAGCTCCTCTTGGATGAAGACCTCAACTTGGTATTCGGATGTCAGCCAGTTAGTTGAATGTCAGCATCCCAGGCCACATGGCCTCATTTATAGAGACCGACACTGGTGTAAATACAAGTCTCTTGGATTCAAGACCCTTTGGTAGGCTGCTATTCCCTGAATCTGTCCATCCCACTCAGTGAGGAGGCTGGTTCACTCTTTGGTGAAACTCAGGTCTGGTCATATGAGCTGCCTTTCCTTAAAAATCCACCAAGGCAGGCTAGTGAGATAGCTCACTTGGATAGTGCATTATTATGCCACGTCTATGACCCAGGTTCAAACCTGGTCTCCATGTCACTGAAGGAAGCTTGATGTTGTGGTCTCTTTCATACTCTCTCTGGCTCTCTAAAAATAAATAAAAACAAAACAACCCAACAACAACAAAAAACACCTAGTATTTTATCACAAGTAAAAAATTAAAAAAATGTACCCAACCTCATGTTGCCATCCTCCCACAGCACTCCCGTCTTTTTAGTACGTCAGTTGGACCTATTTTAGTTGACTATCTAGATATTTATTTCTGGGATTCTAAATAGTATTTTTTGTGTGTAGCTGCTTCCCTGACTTTTTACTTTTTGTTGTTGTCTGTCAAGATCCCACAGTAGCAGCAGTGATTTTAGTCCTCCTTTCCCTCTGTCCCCTCTACACCCCTCTCTCCGTATATCCGTGCCCTCAGCAAAGTCGTCTTGCCGTCGGCATTGGGTGTTGATGGGGCCGCAGCCCTGAAGATGCCGTTCAGGGTGGTGTCATCTAGCACGCTGTGGCTACTTTTTCCTTTGGGAAGTAAATGAAGGTTTGCTTTAAACACTCCCACGTTTCCCATGGGGCACGGGCAGGTGCCTTAGTAGGGACCGTGCCCCTTTCCTGACTTACCACTCTCAGTCTCCCCCCTACCCCCCTGCCATGTCTGCCCATACTGGACCCTCAGCCCCTCCTTCTCTGGTTCCGTATCCCTTTCTTCAAGGTTAGGCTTGGATGCTCCTCTCGAGTGGCTTTTGTGTGTGTCGCTCAGCACGTCTCCCACGACATTGTTCACCTTTTGTGTTAAGTAGGGGCCCTGCTGCTTCCCAGCACTGTGGCCTTGGCCTGATTACTTCCCGTGGCCCAGTTTTCCCTCTTTGTAAATGTGAATAACAGTAACAGTACCTACCTGTTAGGGTTGTTGGCAGGCGCACACGTTGGTGGGATGAAAGCAGCCGCATATTCGGTCAGCAGTCTGGGCCGTGTATTCAATTCCAGTTCAGAGAGGCAGAGCTGGTGAGTTCAATTCACCAGTGCCGGGAAGAACTCTTGGAAAATCACAAGTCTCCAGAGGCCAGGCAGGGAACCCAAAATGAGCGAAGCGGGGTGGTAGGGACTTCAAAGGGCAGTCTGGTTTAAGGGACATCTACTTTGCTTCTAGCTAGTTCCACTGGGGGCAGCCCCATGGTTGGTGATTATGGCAACCCGGCATTGTGAAATCACTTTATTTTAATCTTTTTTTTTTTTTTTTTTGAGAATCCTCATAAAAACTATGGATTTTCCCTGGTGTTTGGTATAGAGCACAGGGCCAATGGCACTCAGCCCACTGGCCATCGCAGAGCTCTGAGGGACCACTTCTCATTTTGCAGGCTTGATGGTGTAACCTGGCCTGGGTCACATGCTGAGTGACCTGTTTCCTCACCTGTGGTCAGAGCAGGAGTAAAACAGGTGCAGTCACGACTTTGAGGGTTTGATCATGTGTGTGATCCATTTGCAGAGCAGATGGCTGTCCAGTGGAGAGGGAGGGTCATTATCCCACTGACCGGCGGCCACTCTCTTGGTGCTGAATAGGGTCATGGGCATTTTGCATGGGGAAATTTGGTGTGCATTAGTGATGCCCCTACTCGTACCCAGGAAGTGTTGCGTGATTTATGTTTCCATTCTTTTTAAAAATAATTTTGTTTATAATATGGCACAAGATTTTAAAATGACCCCACACCCACCACCAGCGTTCCCTATCCCCACCCATCTCCACCTTTCAAAGATAACCACCATTGTTCCCATAAGTCTTAGAAACAGTTTTCTTCTGTTTTGCTTGAGTTTTTTTTTTTTTTTTGGCAAGTTCATGTAAATCAAATCTCTCGATTCCACTTGAGTCTGAGTGAAACCAACTGTCTTTCATTCCTTATTTCTCTAAGCATAATCACCTCCAATTCCATCCATTTTGTCTCAAAGGACACAATATCATCTTTTGATTATGAAGTAATATTCCATGGAATATATATCCCATAACTTTTTTTGCCAGTCATCGATATGTTTCCATTCTTTATATCTTCTCGGTGAGGTGGAGAGGAACTATTTCATAGGCAATAAGGGTGATTCCTGACCTTGGGTCTCACAGAAAGACATTCAGCCAGGATTGACTTCCCTGGTGATCATCTCAGCTCGAGACAATGTGCCGGTACTGGCAGTCGCGTGTGGCAGAAGCTTGGCGGGGCTCTGCTGGTCGCTGGCTGCTCTGTTGTTGTTTTCAGCATCTCTTAATCTCTTTTTGAGATCTCTTACTTCTTTTTTAGTTGTCTCTAATTCATCCTCAATCTTGCTAATTCTGTCTTCAGCCTCATTGATTCTATTCTCTCTGCCCTCTACTGCTTTCTGGAGTTCATCTATTTTGTTGCCCTGCTCTGATACTGTTTTAGCTTGTTCAGCTAGTTGCCTTCTTAGCTCAGCGATTTCAGCTTTCAGCTCTCTAATAACCATGAGATTATTAGAATTTTCTTCCATATTCTCATTTGTTGTTCCTGCATTTCTGATTACAATTTTTTCAAATTCTTTACTCACTCCTGTTATTATTTCCTTGGCTAATGTTTGGATGTTGAACTCGTTGTTTGTGCTTCACCCTCTGGAGGACTTTTAGCTGGACTCTTGTCCTGGTTCGTGTCTCCAATATTTTTTCTTGTTGTTTTAACCATTTTAAATAAGTTAACAGTTTTTTCAATCCCTGAGTTGGAGTTCAGTGGTGTAAAAGCCTTTTTTTTTTCCCCTGTAGGCTATGGGAGCCTGAGGGCTTTTAAACTATCAATAGGCTTCTTGGCTTAATCACTGACTCCTGACCAAGAGATAAAGCAGGGTGTGGCAGAGATAATCCAGTGGTTATGCAAAGAGACTTTCACAGCCCCTCAGCTATGCCACCGAGGTATAGGTCTTCTCCTGAGTTTCCCGGTTAGATCTCTGTACCCTGGTGTCCCTCCCTGTTGCTGCTCCAGATTCTGAGGGTAGTAGCAATGGAGACTCAGAGTTGCACTTGGTGAGTCTCTGGGGAGTCCTTTCCTCCCTTCAGCTGTCCCCTTGTTGGTGGAGCAGACTGGAGGTGGTGTCTCCACTGACAAACTGTTGAACTGTTAGCAGTCACTTAATCTCTCCTTAGGCCCCCTCTCCTCTCTGTCACCAGCCACGCGTGTTTGTGCTCACGGGTGATTTACTGGGTTTCTGTGGTCATTCTAGTCCTGTCTTGTTTCGGTCCGGGTGGTCTCCTTTGGTATTCCTAGTTGATCCGGGAGAGGAGAGGAGAGAAAGCGATCTGCTGCTCGTAGCTCCGCCTCCGGAAGTCCGCTGGCTGCTCTGGACAGGTGTGACGCTTCCTCTGGGGACATGCTCTGTCTTGTTCCCTCCAGAAGTGACAGCAGGTGACTGCAGGCCTGGCTCCAGAGGAGGAAGACGGAGACAGTGAGGATGCTGATACGGGACTGGGGGTGGAGGTGCGGGGAGAAGCCAGAGCCCGTGTCAGGAGTGGGATAGGGCTCAAGGGCCGAGAAACTCCCGGAAAAGACAATGGCCACATTTTCGGAGTGTGGAGTGTGGGTCTCTTTCCTAGCTCGTGTAAACCCATGATGTGTCAGGGGGACTGAAATAGAGAGATCAGGGCCTTTCTCCCGCGTAGGAGCCAGCTTCCTGGTCCTAGACATACCTGCCCCTTCATGTGTAGGAATATCCATTACTACTCAGATAGTTACTTGTGCTGGAGGCTCTCCACAGTCAGGCAGCACATGTGTTTTACTGGAAGTTTCTTGGGGGCAGCCCCGCAGTTGGTGATCATGTGTTGTTCCTCCTCTGAGTATGTATTTTCCGTTTCTCAGACACACACACACACACACACACACACACACACACACACACACACACACACACACACACACACCCTGTACCTAGTTCCTTGTCTTTCACAATATGGTTCAGCCTAGCATGACCCACCTGTTTTTGCTCTTCCAATAAAGTTTTTTTTTTTTTTTCATATTTAAAGATAATGTATTTTATTTTTTGTGAGAGGGGAGAGTTGAGCTCTGCTCAACTTTGGCATAAAATAGTGTTGGGAATTGCAGCTGCATCCCCTGGAGCCTCAGGCAGGCAAGTCGGTGCTCTAACCAACTGTGCTCTCTCCCTGGATCCCTTCCCAGACTCCCCCAAGGTGTGCCTTGCTCACTGCCGACTCCCAAGATGGATGGCCTGTGCTGTGTCTTGCCAGGGTTCCAGCTTCCTTCAGCTTCTTCTACTCTGCCACTTCCTCTCCCCATAGAGAGCGTGGCTTGGCTGCTTGTTGGGAACTGTCCTGACGTGCATTTCCTCTCCCTCGAATCAATTCTGCTCCTGCTTTACTTAGGCTCCGGTTTGGATATGACAGCCTGGGGGAGTTTTCTGGAATTCTAATAACACCCCTACCTCACCTGGCTGGAGAGATTCCTTACCTCTGTGTCCCATGACACCAGGTCCATTCCCAACCTGACGCCATCTTTTCTGGAATGGGCTGTAAATACCTGCCTCACTTATTGGAGTGGAAGCTCCCTGAAGGCAGTGAGGGACCCAGCTTACTCAACCCAGCATGGGGTTTGCCACTGGGAATCAGCACCTTGTTGAATAACCACTGTGTCATGTAGTCGAGGACTTCAGGGGCATCCTCATGCTGAACTGAATCTACCATGGTGCCAGACCTCTCTCTCTCTCTTTTAACCTCCAGGGTTATCATCGGGCCTTGGTGCTGGCACTACGAGTCCACTGCTCCTGGAAGCCGTTTTTTCCACTTATTTTTATTGGATAGGACAGTAATTGAGAGGGAAGAGGGAGGGAGATGGAGACCTGCAGACCTGCTTTGCTGCTTGTGAAGCTCCCCCCCTGTAGGTGGGGAGCTGGGAACTTAAACTCAGATCTTGTGGGTTCTGGTGCTTAGTACTGAGTCGCTGAACTAGGTGCACCACTGACTGGCCCTGACTTTTCCTTTTCTTGAGAACTAGACTATTATTATTTTTATAACCGTTATTATTATTTTTTACCTTTTTATTGTTGTAGTTGTTGTTGATGTCATTGTTGGATAGGATAGAGAGAAATGGAGAGAGGAGGGGGAGAGAAAGACAGACACCTGTAGACCTGCTTCACCGCCTGTGAAGCGACTCCCCTGCAGGTGGGGAGCTGGGCGCTCAAACGGGATCCTTACGCTGGTCCTTGTGCTTTGCGCCACCTGCGCTTAACCGCCTGCGCTACCGCCCGACCCCCAGAGCTTTATGACCTAACCTGCCCTGTCCAGTGTAGCAGTCACAGCACAGTCATTTGCAAAATGGGAATATTTTACATTTCCTGGGAGGTAAGATAGCGGAGTGGAGAAAGCCCTGGACTCTGAAATGTGAGGCCCTGAGTTCGATCCCTGACACCACATGTGCTGGAACGATGCTCGGGATCTCTCTCTCTCTCATGAATAAGACTCATCAGTCATTCTTTAAAAAAAAAAGATTTTTAATTAAATGCAAATGCGTTAGGAACTCATTTCCTGGGCCACACCTGGCTTGCGGCTACCCTCCCGGATGGTGCAGACAGTAAAGCAAGACCAGCTCCCCAGACAGTGCTCGCGGACTGGGCCGCCACCTCACACACATTGCTTTCCTAGATCTGTATTTGGGGGCCCAGAGGTTGTGAGAACTCCTCAGCGCTCCTTGGGGTTTCTGGCGCGGACAGACAGATGGATTATTCCCTTAGAGCCCCGCCTTCACTCTGAGCCATGTCTCACCATTTTGCCCGGCTGCAGGATGCGCGTCAGAAGTTCCGCTCTGTGCTGGTTGAGGCCACCGTGAAACTGGACGAACTGGTGAAGAAGATGGGCAAAGCCGTGGAGGATTCCAAGCCCTACTGGGAGGCTCGGAGGGTGGCGCGCCAGGTAAGAGTCTGCCTTCATTTCAGCTCCTAATGCTTTAGTTGTTTGTTGTTGTTGTTTTGTTGTTTTTTTTTTGACCAACTATATAGTGATGCCAGCAACTGAACCTGGGACCTTGACGTCTCGGGCAGGAAGATCTTTTCGCATAACCTCTACTGCTATCTCCTTGGCTCCTTCTGTGCCTGATACTGTTAATAGTGTGGGGCTGGGAGCGGGGAGGTGCTGGCATCTGGGTGACACTGTGTGGATCTGCTTTGTGCCCAGGCCTTCTTGTCAGGAGCTGGGCCAGTGTATGGGGTGAGAGGCTGCATCTGGGACACGAGGCCACTTCTCCGTCCCCTCCCGGTGACAGCCTGGTGGGCAACAGGAGGAGGGCTTGCTCCCGCTTTCCTCCCCGGACTTTGGGAGCCCAAAGAGGCAACTGAGGCCCTAAGACTGGAAGAGGGGCGACAGGCAAAGGGGGAAGCCATGTTGGCGTGCTCATTGAGGCTACACAGATTGACTCTGGTTTCAGGAGGTTGCCTGATACACCACTGTCTGGGTCACCTTCTGGCTCCGGCAGCCACGCCTGGTGAACAGGAATGAAAAGAGTCCCCTCATACTTCCAGTGTCTTCTGTGCCATGGTCTGGGGGGGCTGGGGCTTGCCTCCAGCCTAGGTTCATGTGGGCCTCCTTCCGGTTAATTACCAGCCAAGGCTGGTCTCTGTGGGTGGCACGTTTGTCCTTCTGTCAACAGTCCCAGTTGCCTTCTTTCTGTGTTGGGAACTGCTGCCTCCATGTGTCAGAAAATGTTCAGTGGGTGACAGGCCCTTGTGCACCTACTATGTGCACACCAGTGTTGTGCATGATAGAAAAAACAGTAGATCAGGTAAACCCTTGGGAAGTTCAGGCCTAGAAATCTAGAAGCCTCTTCACAGGCGGTGATGGAGGTCTGTAGGTGTCTATCTTTCTCTCCCACTCTGTCTTCACCTCCTCTCTTGATTTCTCTCTGTCCTATCCAATAGCAACAGCAATAATAATAATAACAACAACAACAATGATAACAAGGGCAACAAAAGGGAAAAATGGCCTCCAGGAGCAGTGGATTCGTGGTGCAGGCATGAGCCCCAGCAATAACCCTGGAGGCAAAAAAAAAAAAAAGGAAAAAGAAAAATCTTGAAGCCTGTTTGTTACAACCAGCGCCACTGCAGGATACAGGGACTCGAGCGTCACTGCCTCCAGGACCTCTCGGCTTTCTCACCAGCGAAGGTCCCCTTGATACTTTGGCACTTCTGCCTTCAACCCCAAAACTTTGGGTTTTGCATGCTGGTTGGAATATGCCAGATAGATTGCTTTGTTTCCTAGACAGAAAAGCTGACTCAGACCTCTCCTCACTCCCAGGCCTGCGGGACGGGGCCTCTGAGCAGCACGGCGCCATTACTCACTTTGCAGTTGTGCCTGCTCCCTCTTCTGCCTCCCTCTGGGCTCTGCCCAGGCCTCTAGATTTCTAGGCAGAAGTCCTTTTCCAAAAGGGGCTCCCCTGCCCCACGAAACTCCAGATTCTGAGAAATCACTCTGCATTAAGGTCCTGTCTACTTGTGGCCCAGTGAGTAGTGTTCTTGACCTAACGTTGTGGTGTGAAGGGCTTGGATTAACTTTCAGGGGAGCTTCGTGATGATTTCCTGTAAATATTGGAGACTGGTGAGGTTGTGAAATCTCCGTTTTGGAAGATCTCCCAACACTTGAGTGTTCTGACCCTTTGAATCCACAAATACAGACTTAACAGCATCCCATGCCATTAATAACAGTTAGCATGTCAGTAGTGGTCTCTTAAATCCCATGTCATTAATAACAGCATGTCAGTAGTGGTCTCTTAAATCCCATGCCATTAATAACAGTTAGCATGTCAGTAGTGGTCTCTTAAATCCCATGCCATTAATAACAGCTAGCATGTCAGTAGTGGTCTCTTAAATCCCATGCCATTAATAACAGCTAGCATGTCAGTAGTGGTCTCTTAAATCCCATGCCATTAATAACAGTTAGCATGTCAGTAGTGGTCTGTTAAATCCCATGCCATTAATAACAGTTAGCATGTCAGTAGTGGTCTGTTAAAGGCAGGGGTGGTGGCCCAGCAACAGAGCCCACTCCCTGCACATGTGAGGCCCTAGGTTTGACCCTTGAAATGGCATGAAATGATGGCGTGGAACTCTGGTCTTTCTCACTCTTCTCTGTTAAAAACAGACGGCTCCATTGGTAGGTCACATACGCTGTCATGCCCGAGACCTTCAGTTTGAGTCCTCCTGGGGGCCGTGTAGCTCGTTCTCATTTATAGCAGTGAAGCCCCACCAGGGTTGGGGGTTGGTTTGCAGTGCTGGTGTGCAGAAGGGGTTCAAAGACGTGACTTGACCAGCCGTTGATCTCTTGGCCTTTCCTGGCCCTCTCTTCCTGGTGTTTGGGGCTTTTCCTTGCCCTGTCATCTTAACTCCTGATTTCACTCCTTGCCCCACAGTTAGAGAAGCAGGCGGATGGGGAAACAAGTGGCAAATCCAGCTTCCACTGGGTTGGGTTCCTTCGAGAATCAACACATGCAGATTTCACAGCCCTCCCTCTGCACCCCAAATCCCTTTTAACTGGACAAGAGCCAGAAGGAGCTGGGGTGGGGAGGCCCACAGGCAGCGGTATGCCTGGCACTCACGCATCCTTTTGCTTGGCCAGCAAGGACAATGACTGTGACAATTACTGAGACCTGTGGCCAAGCCACTGAGTCACTGGGTCTAATCAGATAATACCCAGACCTGGCAGGTGACTCATTGATTCTCAGCAAGCAGAACCCAGAATGTGTGTTGTGAGAATCCTGGCTGCTCTCTGCCTGTCAGCCCGGGGCCTCCTCCTGCCTTCTTGCTTGTTGGGCGGGGAGAAGGGTGGGGAAGAATCTGAGGGCCCCCAGCCCCTCAGTGCTGAGGGGCCTTGCTGGTCTGTAGTGGAGGAACTGGAAAGACGCTCAGAGACAGAGGCTGGGTGTATGGCTGTCGTGTTGACTGTGGAGGAGATAGATGGTGGCCTCCTGGCCGCCGGCCAAGGGCTTGGCCTGTTTGTGCACCGGTTTCTCTAACCTTCCTGCTGGTGGTGAGGGCAGGGCCAGCCGCTGCCAAGTGGGGCTTCCTGTTTTCTTCCTCTGACCCTGCCCCCACCCCCTGCCTTTCTGTGTTTACATGTCCCCTGACCATGCATAGCGGGGATGGTCTCTGAGTGACATTTTCAAAAGGCCGGGGGTGGGGGTGGGGAGAAAGCCCAGTGGTAGAAGACCAGATTTGCATGCCAGAGGCCCCAGAGGCTCCAGGTTCTATCCCTGACACTGCCGTATGTCAGAGCTGAGCCGTGTCTGGGTTTCCTCTTTAAAAAAAAAAATTTTTTTTAAAGATTTTATTTATTTATGAGAAAGCTAGGAGGAGAGAGAAAGAACCAGACATCACTCTGGCACATGTGCTGCCGGGGTTCGAACTCGGGACCTCATGCTTGAGAGTCTAAAGCTTTACCACTGCACCACCACGCAGACCACTGGGTTTCCTCTTTTTATAAATTTAGTAGATCTTAAAAAATATCGTATGAAATAGACAAAGGGAATAAGACACGTCCGTACACCTCCTGTTAAAGTTTGCCGTTGATCTCCACTTCTCCTGTTTTTAAATAAGAGCTCACATGTAGCAGTGGTTTTAGATGTCTGAAGCCCAGGCCTGTCTCACCAGAGCCGCAGAGACTCAAAAAGAGAAGCTCTCGCAGCCCTTGCTGTTACAGAAAGCTTTCACCCAGATTTGTCCTAGAAGTCGTGTCTGTCCATTAACGTTTGCATGGACTTGATTGTCATGGGTGCCAAGTCACTTTCCTACTTAGGAGTCCGACCCAGTTCTGTGAGCATGTAAACCTGGTCCAGATTATGGCCAGAGGACTTAGAATGGGACTTTTTTTTTTTTTTTTTTCTTTTTTCTTTTCTCCTCCCTTCCCTGGGCTGGGCTGGGCTGGGCTGGGCTAGGCTGGGCTGGGAGCAGGAAACTGACTCTGATTTATTTCAGGGATTTTGTCCTTGAGCCAGAACTTGTTTATAGGGCTGCTTTAATATTTATCTGCCAGCCTATCTGGCCTCCACTATGGGGCAGGGGTCTCCTAACCAGGGGAGAGGCCCCTGTGTGTGACTCAGGAAGCCTGAGGGGCCGGTGTTTCTTGCTCCTTTTCAACTCCAGGTTCTGATTGCTCTCTGTGACTCTGGACTTGTCATTTGATCAGAGTCAGTCCTTGTCAATGTCTTCCTGTGTGGTAAATTGTAATGTAATTTCTGTTTTATTTCTTTTTCTTTTCCATTTTATCTTGAGTTTTTTTTTTAATTTAAAAATATATTCCTATTTTTATTTTTGAAAACACTTTAAAGTTTGCAATTCAGTAGCATTAAGAGCACTTACAATGGGGCCGGGCAGTGGTGCACCTAGCAGTGTGCACACATTACCATGTGCCAGGACCTGGGTTCAAACTCCTGGTCCCCCCATAGGGGAAGCTTCATGGGCAGTGAAGCAGGGATGCAGGAGGTGTCTTTTTCTCTCTCCCCTTTTTTTTTTTTTTTTTAAATCTCCCCCTTCCCTCGAAATTTCTCTATTTCTATAAAAAAGAAAGGAAGAAGAAGAAAGAATGAAAAAAGCTACCAAGCCTGGTGACAAAAAGAAAAAAAATCATCGCTGTACACCTTATCTCCTGAACTCTCACTCATCTTCCTCAAATGAAATTCTACACTAACTACATTATAACTCCCCAGTTTTCTCTCTTACTTGCCTGCCCCTGCCCCCAGCTTAAACCTCCCCCCCCCCCCCATTTTGCTGTCTGTCTCTGAGGACCTGACTGCATTAATCACTTCATGATAGGCCTCCTATCATGTCTGGCTCGTTGTTCTGAGCATACACCTTCTGGGTTCAGTCACGTGTGTGAGAATTTCATTCCTTGGGGAGTCGGGCGGTAGCACAACAGGTTAAGCGCAGGTGGCGTGAAGCACAAGGACCGGCATAGGGATCCCGGTTTGAGCCCCTGGCTCCCCACGTGCAGGGAGGTCGCTTCACAGGCCACCGTGAAGCAGGTCTGTAGGAGTCTTTCTCTCCCTCTCTCTGTCTTCCCCTCCTCTCTCCATTTCTCTCTGTCCTATCCAACAACAACAATAACGACAAGGGCAACAAAAATGGGGGGGGGGGAATGGCCTCCAGGCACCAAGCCCCAGCAATAACCCTGGGGGCAAAAAAAAAGAATTTCATTCCTTTTTATATGGTGCTGGGGATTGAACCCGGGGCCTCAGGCATGCAGGGCATGTGCTGTACTGCTGAGGCACACCCCTGGCCTAGTGTTTAGTTTCTTTCTTTTTTTTTTTCTTTCTTTTTGTGAGAGAATGAGAACTGTCCCACCATTCATAGACTTCTGCCTGTTGCTTTCTTCCCCCTCCCTTCATTTGACAGAAGGGCACGCAGACACCCCATAGGAGGACCTCCACGGGGAAGCTCAAGATTGTGCTGAGAGAACAGGAAAGAAACCACAGCATCAAAGGTCCCTTCAGTGCAGTGGGGGCTGGACTCAGACCTGGGTTGGGCATCTGGCAAAACAACCACTAATCCAGTGAGCTATTGGACTGTCGGGACAGTCATGTCAAACTTTTCTAGGCAAAAATGCACTAATCCTTTAATTTTTTTTTTTTTTTTTTTAACCAGAGCACTGCTCAGCTCTGGTTTATGGGGTGGGGGTGGGGGGGATGGTGGCATGGCGTTGAACCAGGGACTCTGGAGTCTCAAGCATGAGAGACTCTTTGTATAACCATTATGCTGTATACCCCACCAACCCCCCCCCCAATTTTTAAAATTATCTTTATTTTATTTACTGGATAGAGACAGCCAGAAATTGAAAGGGAAGGGGGTGATAGAGAGACAGTAAGACACCTGTAGCACTGCTTCACCACTTGCAGAGCATTCTCCCTGCAGGTGGGGACCGGGACTCGAACCTGGGTCTTTGCGCATTGTAACATGTGCGCTCAACCAGGTGCACCACCACCCGGCCCCCTCTCTTTTTTTTAAATTGAAAAAACATGATCTTATTTTATTTACCAAAGCACGGCTCAGCTGTAGCTTCTGGTGATGCAGGGAGTTGAACCTGAGACTTTGGAGCCTTAGGCATGAGAGTTTCTTTGCATAACTTAATTTATTTAAAGGAAACATTGACAAAACCATAGGATAAGAGGGGTACAGCTCCACACAGTTCCCACCATCAGAACCCCGCATCCCATCCACCCCAGCCTTTTTTCTGTCTAAGTCAGCCGGGAGTGATGAAGCCCCAGCAGTGAGCCCCACACCACCCCCTTGCCCACAAAGCCAAATAATCTTCCATTAATTGTGTATGTGTATGTATACATACTACACTACATTTTGGGGTGGTGTTTTTTTTTGAATTCTTTTTCTGGAAGTTGGACAGCCTTTTTAAATTTAAAACAAATATATATACACACATTTATTTTATGGTTGGAATGTGCCAGAGGCCTTGGCAAACCTGAAAGGTGGCATAAATGCCAAATACTGAGTGTGATTTAGGGCTGAGAGTTACCTGTCCTGCATTTTCTGGGGCCATGGGAGACCATGTCCTATAGTTAACTTCCTCTGGGGAAGTAGGGAGAGAGGGGAAGCATTTGAAACTTGATGGGTGACGTAGAAAAACGTGTCCTGTAAGCCCGACTTGGCTTTGAATTCCTGTTACCACTTGACCTCTGTAGGTTCCTTCCTCTCATCTGTAAAACAGAGTCATGCAGCGAGTTGCTTTTATTGTGCTATAAACCACTTCCACACCCACAGTTTCAAGCACTCATGTAGCTCAAACCTTTGCTGGTAGGTTTTCTGATCTTGGGCTTGGCCAATTGGATGCACTTGTTATCAGGGTTGGTGTTTGCCTGGGCTTGGATGACCCTGTTGAGGTGTTGGCCGTTTGTCAGCAGAGGTGTTGGGGTGACTGGACCTTGCGTGTCCCACTCCACAGGCTAGCGAGGGCTGCTTCATGAAGCCCTGGGACTCTAGGAGATAGTAAGGGAAGTCTTTTTCCAGCCTCAGTGCAGAGTCAACTGCAATGGCCACCTTTTTACAAAGAGAGACTCAGGCCCGGGGCTCTGAAATCCCAGGTTGAATTTCTGCACCACCATAAACCTGAGAGGTCAACTGTGCTTATGTCCCTACGTTGAGTGTTTCTTTATGTATCTGATAGCTTTTCAGTTTGCTTGGCTTTCTGAATAATTAGACATCTTGTCCTTTTGATTCTACTGACAATTATCCTTTATAAAAATGATCAACTCCGTGGTTGGCGCAGTGATAAAGCTTTGGACTCTCAAGCATGAGGTCCTGAGTTCGATCCCCGGCAGCACATGTGCCAGAGTGATGTCTGGTTCTTTCTCTCTCCTCCCATCTTTCTCATTAATAAATAAATAAAATCTTAAAAAAAATCAACTCTGTACAATATTCCTCTATAATAAAACAAGATGAGAAAAGGGCCCAAGGTTTCCCTGGGCCTGGGAGATGTGACTGTAAATTCCTTTGGCTTTCAGCCTAGCACCACCGCCCTTTATGTGTTTTTTAAATTGGTCTTGACCTCTCAGGAATTGACGCCAAATGGGAAACACACAGTCGGTCGGTTGCTTGCTTCCCAACCTCCTCCGTTGCTTCATCCTTTGGCGCTTCCTAGAACAGACTCGTGCACCAGTCTGCACATTGCTCCTTCCCTTTTCAGGATATGCTGTGCTGCTCACTCAGTGACTCTGACTCTGCTGTGAACAGCACTATGGTTCGTGTGCTGAATAAAGCTCCTTGTAGACATGCCGTCCAGGGCCTGGAGATAGCTTATCCGGTAGAGGGTACATTTTGCTATGCACAAGGACCCAGGCTTGAGCTCTTGTCACTAGCATGGGAGCCCCATCCATGACAGGTGCTGTGGTTTCTCTTTCTCTCTGTCTCTCTTTAAAACTTAGAAAGGGCGTAAGGATCCTGGTTCGAGCCCCCAGCTCCCCACCTGCAGGGGAGTTGCTTCAAAAGCAGTGAAGCAGGTCCGCAGGTGTCTGTCTTTCTCTTTCCCTCTCTGTCTTCCCCTCCTCTCTTCATTTCTCTCCTATCCAACAACAACGACAACAATAATAACTACAACAATAACAAGTATAACAATAAAACAACAAGGGCAACAACAAAAGGGAATAAATAAATATTGAAACTTAGAAAGGGGGAGTCTGGGCAGTAGCGCAGCAGGTTAAGCACATGTGGCGCAAAGCACAAGGACCGGCGTAAGGATTCCGGTTTGAGCCCCCGGCTCCCCACCTGCAGGGGGGTCGCTTCACAGGCGGTGAAGCAGGTCTGCAGGTGTCTGTCTTTCTCTCTCCCTCTCTGTCTTCCCCTCCTCTCTCCATTTCTCTCTGTCCTGTCTAACTACGATGATATCAATAGCAACAACAATGATAACTACAACAATAAAACAACAAGGGCAACAAAAGGGAAAATAAATATTTTTAAAAAATTAGAAAGGGAAAACTCTGTAATTACAAAGTCTTGGCATGCTAAAGGTACTTTCTACTTAAGATATGTCACAGTCCTTTTAAAACATATTATTTCGGGAGTCGGGCTGTAGCGCAGCGGGTTAAGCACAGGTGGCGCAAAGCACACAAGGACCGGCATAAGGATCCCGGTTCCAACCCCGGCTCCCCACCTGCAGGGGAGTCGCTTCACAGGCGGTGAAGCAGGTCTGCAGGTGTCTATCTTTCTCTCCTCCTCTTTGTCTTCCCCTCCTCTCTCCATTTCTCTCTGTCCTATCCAACGACAACAACAATAATAACTACAACAATAAAACAACAAGGGCAACAAAAGGGAATAAATAAATAATAATTAAAAAAAACAACATATTTCAATGAGAGAGATACAAAGAGAAAGATACATAGAGATCAGACCACTGTTCAGCTCTGCTGGGGGTTAAATCAGGGACTTTAGAGCCTCAAGCATGAAAACCTTTTATATAACTATTACACTGTCCCCCCCCCCTTTTTTTTTTTTTAATGAGAACAAGGCTCAGCATCAGGCCTTCAGACAGGTCTCTGGGATGTGGGGCTCCTATTGTTGGTGACATCAGCTGGGCACTGATGCCAAACCTCAGGTTTGGACATGAAGGGCGGCACGGGGCCCTGGTGTGCGGTCTGCTCTGTGCAGGGAAGACACGTCACTCCCCGTCTCATCTTCGTACCACAGGTGAGGAGAGGCCGGGAGGGAGACTTTACCGTATTAGCCCTTACGCTGTGGAGAAGGCGTCTTCAGGAGTGTTTGGGCTGCATCTGACTAACCTGCGGAGCGAATGAGAATGGGAAGAATGGGGAGCTGGCCATGGGGAGAGGTGGTGAGCCCCCTTTTCTGGGTATTAAGATAATGACTGGGGCTGGGGAGGTGGTGGCTTAGCAGATGGAGTCTAGGTTTTGCTTATGTGAGGCTTTGGATTTGATCAGTACTGCACATACATGAGCGGTGTGGCCTTATGTCTAAAAAAAATAATAGTAATAATCAATCAATAAAATGGTAAAACAGCTGCTTCTTTCTTCTTTTTTTTAAATTTTTAAAAAAATATTACCTTTTGTTGCCCTTTTGTATTGTTGTTGTTGATGTCGTCGTCATTGTTGGATAGGACAGAGAGAAATGGACAGAGGAAGGGAAGACAGAGGGGGAGAGAAAGAGAGACACCTGCAGACCTGCTTCACCGCCTGTGAAGCGACTCCCCTGCAAGTGGGGAGCTGGGGCCTTGAACCAGGATCTTTATGCTGGTCCTTGAACTTGGCGCTACCTGTGCTTAACCCACTGTGCTACCACCCGAGTTCCCCCCCCTTTTTTTTTTAAAAAAAAGATTTTATTTATTTATTCATGAAAAAGATAGGAGGAGAGAGGGAACCAAATGTCAGTCTGGTACATGTGCTGCCTGGGATTGAACTCAACCTCATGATTGAGAGTCCAGTGCTTTATCCACTGCGCCACCTCCTGGACTACTCTCTCTCTCTCTCTCTCTCTTTTTTAAAATAACTTTTTTAAAAATTTTATTTTATTTTTGAGAGAGATGCAGACAGAGATAGAGAGAAACACCACAGCACTGCTCAGTTCTGGCTTATGGTGGTACAGGGGATTGAACCTGGGACTTTGGAGTCTCAGGCATGAGAGTCTGTTTGCATAACCATTGTGCTATCTCCCCCACCCTGGACCACTCTTTTTATTTTTATTATTATTTTTTTTTATAGAAGAGGAAACTGAGGCTTAGAGAAGTTGAGTTATTTAGGGGAACTTCCCACAGTCCCCTTAGCTAACAATACCTTGTCCTCATAACCAGGTGACACTGGAATCATCAACACAGGATGGTTGGGTGGTGGCACATCTGGTAGAGCACATGTCACCATGTACAAGGTAACCCCAGTTCAACACCCTGACCCTCACCTGCAGGGGAAGCTTCACGAGTGGTGAAGCAGTGCTGCAGGTGTCTCTCCCTCCCTCCCTCTCTCTCCCTTTCCTTCTTCTGTCTCTATCAAAAATAAATCAATAAAAGTAAATTTTTTAAAAGTATTTTCAGCACATTGAGGTTCTGGAAGTGTAGGGGAAGGTGTCCCTTCTCCGTAGCTTGGAGGAGAGGAGGATGATTTAGACCCTGTCTGCCTGGTACTGCTGTCCCTGACCTGGTCTCTAGGCAGCTTGCAGTTCCCGGTGAGCCCTAGTGCTTTTCCTCGCTTAGGGGCACAGGGCCAGTGGAATGAGCCTCCTGCTCATCTGCACAGTGGTCTCCCTGCCTTCTCTGCCCTGGGAAACCATGAAACTCCGGCTCCAGGTCATTGGGGGCCTTTGACACTTCTTATCTGGTTGGCCCTCAATCCCACGTCCCCTGGGACTTCTGGCCAACTTTGTCTCTCTTCCCTTCTTTCTGGTCACTTTGTGTCTGCTGAGCTGTACCCCTGCCTGGGTGGGAGGCCCATGGTGGGACCTGGGTGAGGAGGTCCAGGGCAGTGACGTGTGGCTCTGGGACCCTGGTGGCTGTTCCCACTGGGAAGCCACACATCAGTTCCTGGGGACTGCGTCACTCGGTGGCCCCTGGTCAGGGCACTTGTCCCAAAGCAAAGTTTCTGGTGATTGATGACAAGAACGGGGGAGGTGAACTGTTCCCTCTCCCTGTAACAGAAGAACAAGATGCAAGCCCGCCCTGCGGTCTTGGTTGAGATTCTGGAGAAGCAACAGCTGCTTGGATCAAGATGGGGTTACTGTGTGTGTCTGTGGTGGGGGTAGGGGGGTGATCTCTTGCTCTTCCACTCTTCCCATCTATTGGAAATAAGGAAGAATGCAAAAGTAGAGCCCAGGAGCAGTGGTTATGCTTGCATGAGGCTTTGAAACTGTAAGGAAGAAGCTGAGACCAATGGAGAGCAGAGTGGTGGCTACCGGACTCAGTCAGAGGAGACCTTGAGTTCTCCCAGTCCGTCCCCTTTCGCCTCAGAGCCCTTCACCTCCTGCTCAGCCGGCCTTGGTGTTCAGGCTCCTCAGCTGGGTCAGGGCAGCTAGTGTTGCTGGCCTTGAGGCTCTCCTCCCGGTGGTGGAATGGCCACTTGCACTTGCCTCTTTTCTGCCTGGTGGGTGGCAGGGAGCCAGGGGCAGGGCACTTGCTGCTGCGGGGGGCTTAGCTGGTGATGCTGGCCACCACCACCTTCCTGCCGGGGAATGCCTTTGTTACTTTGATGGTCTGTGTACTCATTTCTCCACTGAGAATGTTGCTAGGCACTAGGGAACTTCTGTTGCCATTGAGGCAGGAATGCCTCTCAGCTTCCCTTAGGTTTGTAAAGGTTGCCAGGGACAGCCTCCTAGCCTACTTGTCACTTAGGTATGGCTGAGTCCTAGTGAGAGTTGCTGAGTGGGTCACATACTGTCTACTGCTGAGAGTGGATAGAGCGGAGGAGCCCGATGCTGAATCTGAAAGCAGGTTTCTCTCTTCTTTTTTCTTTTTTAAAAATATTTATTCTAGGGAGTCGGGCGGTAGCGCAGCAGGTTAAGCGCATGTGGCGCAAAGCGCAAGGACTGGCATAAGGATCCCGGTTCAAGCCCCCGGCGCCCCACCTGCAGGGGAGTCACTTCACAGGCGGTGAAGCAGGTCTGCAGGTGTCTGTCTTTCTCTCCCCCTCTGTCTCCCCTCTATCCTGTCCAACAACAACTACAAGGGCAAAAAAGGGGAATAAATAAATATTAAAAAAGAAAGTGTTATTATTCTAATTTTTAATGAGTAAAGATAGTAAAAGAGAGATAAAGACCAGAGCACTGCTCGGGGTCTGGCTTTTGGTGGTGCTGGGCATTGAACCTGGGACCTCAGCCTCAGGCATGAAAGCCTCTTGCAGAACCATGATGCTGTCTCTCCAGCCAGGTTCCTCTTTTTCTTCAGTCTGCATCTGTCTACCCACCCGTCTGCCCATTTTCAATAAAATCGTCGCACTGACTTGGATCTTCCCCCTCTGCCCTGGAAGGAGTGACAGGGAATTGATTTCTGAGAGAGTGAACATCAGAGCAGGGGCTGTCTTTGGGTTCAGCCTTTTTTTTTTTTTTTTAATTAGCTTTTTTAACTTATTGGATAGAGACATCCAGAAATCAAGAGGGAGAGGGTGAGAGAGAGGGAGAGAGACAGAGAGACACCTGCAGCACAGCCTCACCACTTGCAAAGGTTTCCCCCTGCAGGTGGGGACCGGGGGCTTGAACCCGGGTCCTTGCGCATTGTAAAATGTGCGCTCAACCAGGTGCGCCACCACCCGGCCCCTGGGTTCAGTCTTGCCAAAATAGGTAGTAGGTCTTTCCATGCTGCCAGGCCACTAGGTTTGGTCCCCAAATAGCGACCTTTGCTTGCTTGGCCTGCTGCTTTTCTTCTTTTCTGCTCCCCTCCCTCCCTCCTATACCACTGTGATCTCATAGTCTTCCTCTTTATTTCTGTGAAAATCCACCCTAAGGAATTGGATCAACTGGTGCTGTGTGGTGATGCATTTGGTCGACTGCACATGTTTTAGTACACAAGGACCCAGGTTCAAGCCCCTGGTCCCCCTGCAGGGGAAAGCAGGACTGCAGATGTCTCTCTGTCTCCCTCTCTGTCTCTCCAGTCCTCTTGGTCTCTACTCAAGAAATAAATGAAGATAATACAAAGAAAAAGAATGGGATGGACTTACACTAAGAAGTAGATGACTAAAATTACAAGTTTAATATGAAGTTCCCCCCCCCCCCAAATAAAAAAGCAAAACAGAAGCAGATGGCTGACAGGGCCCTAGGCTTATGGCCTTTCTCTGGACTTTAAAGGTTTCAAGAACCTTTGCCATCATGTGGAATTCACTGCTCCCAGCCTGGTGACCACCCCTGACCATGTGGGGGTTTGACCCCCACACCAAGAACCTCTTGACATGTACGTGAAACAACGGTGCCCCTCATGCCTAGCGGGAAAGGCCTAGGACCATCTGCTTCCTGTGAAGTAGACTGCCCTCATGGTGAAGTTTAGGTTGGCAGATAGAGTATGTGATACCCAGTTACATTTGAATTTCAGCATTCTTCTTTTCTTTCTTTCTTTCTTTCTTTCTTTCTTTCTTTCTTTCTTTTTCTTTTCTTTCTTTTTTTTTAGTATATGTCACTCTCATGCTTTACTTGGAGCATAGGGGAACTGAAAAATTACTTGTGAGTTCAGTTGAAAGGTTAACTGTATCTGTACTTGCTAAATCCAGCAGCCCTGCCAAGAGGGAAGTTGTGATGTTGATGAGTCAACTAGAGAAAGTCCTCTTGGAGTCAGCTGTCTCTTTTTTGGGGTTCCCAAGTTCACAGCACGTGAACTGGGTCCCCACGTTGCCGCTTCTTGACTTGAAGCCTGAGGTGGGTACAGGGTACAGGGGAATGCTGAGGTGGGGGAGTCCAGTCAAACTGATGAATGCTCGGTGTACTCGTGGAACGTTCTGCTTTCTCTTAACCCTGGTATTTCTGGAAAATAGAATTTTTTTTTTTGCCTCCAGGGTTATTGCTGGGGCTCAGTGCCTGCAACAGGAATCCACTGCTCGTGGAGGCCATCCCCCCCCCCTTTTTGCGCTATGTGCGTTTAACCCACTGTGATATCGCCCGACCCCAGCAAATAGAATTTCTAAGATAAGTGACTTGAATCTAAGATTTTTTCTGTTCCTTCTACTCCCCCCTGCCTCTGTTGTGCTGAGTAGGTCAGCTCTCTTTAGCATTCTGAAGAGCTTCTTGAGAGTGAGGAGACAACAGCTGGGGCCCTTCTAGGATCTTCTAGAAACCCACTCGTTTTAGTTTGAGTGAGTGGGTATTGGAGTGTGAATACTCAGTGCTGAAATGAGTGGGCTTCTCAGCTGTTCTCTCTCCTGATTTCTTGGGCCATAATCTGACAAAACTCTTTTTTCCAGCTCTCTTCCCCTCCCCACTTTCTTTTTTCTTTGATATTTATTTTTTCCTTTTTGTTGCCCTTGTTGTAGTTATTATTGTTGTTGTTATTGGTGTAATTGTTGTTGGATAGGACAGAGAGAAATGGAGAGAGGAGGGGAAGACAGAGGGGGAGAGAAAGATAGACACCTGCAGACCTGCTTCACTGCTTGTGAAGCGATTCCCCTGCAGGTAGGGAGCCAGGGCTTGAACCGGGATCCTTATACTGCTGCTTGTGCTTTGCGCCATGTGTGCTTAACCTGCTGCGCTACGCCTGACTCCCCCCTCCCCACTTTCATGCCTTTGTTAGTTTGAGCATTTATTTACCTTTCCATTAACAACATTACTGGGCAGCCAGAGAAGGCTCACCTTCTCAGAGAAAAGCACTTTTTTTGTTTCAGTGAGGGCCACAGTCCGCTTTATTTAGGAAGTTCCCCTCCATGTGCTTCACTGTGCAGTAGTGGTTAAAGTGGCAGCCCAAGGAAAGCATCTGCTCATCACCAGTCTCCAGTGCGTCCCCCAGCCACCTGACAAAGCATCGCACATACACTTTGGGACCTTATCTTCCTGAAAGCGGTGGCATGTGGGAATCTGAGGCTCCCTCATTCTTAGAATTTATCTCCTGTGCTCTGATTCTGACCAGCTGGGCAGAGTTCCTTTTAGTTCTGAGAAGACTGGGTGACGTGTTTTCACACTGGCCTGTGCACTCAGCCAGGGTGGTAGGAGGCTTCTGCAGCAGCCTCCTGGGAGGGACTCAGAGGCGAAAGGCATGATGCCCAGCTATGTGGCATCCTCTGGTATCTGACTGACTCCATCGGAAAAATGACGCAGGTGGCGTTTTGTAGCCTGCAGTTCTGAAATTCACCTTGCACACAAATTGATGGTCTCATCTGGAATCAGGGATTGCACCTTGTTACAAGTAACAGGGGCCTCAGAAAACAGTGGCCTACACACACACACACACACACACACACACACACACACACACACACACACGCCTTTTCTGATTTGCAAGAGCTGAGCTGGGCAGTCTAAGGTTTGTGCTGAGATTCCGTGCTCATCACCCAGTGGCCCATTTGCAGCTCCATCCTAGTGTGTGGGTGCCATCTTCACGGACACCACATGGCCCAAGATAGCTTAGCCATCACATCTGTATTTCAGAACTGGGAAGGGGAAGGGGAAGTGATACATGCTCCTTCTGTTACAGAGTGGGTACTTGAGGGCTGGGGAAGTGGTTCAGCGGTAGAGCATGTACCTTGTTTATTTATCTTTATTTTGAATAACGACAGAAATAGAGAGGAAAGGGGAAGATAGAGAAGCAGAGTGAAAGAGGAGACACCTGCAGCACTGATTCACTGCTTGTGAAGCCCTCACCCACCCCACCCCCATCAGACCAGGGACTTGCACTAGGGAATCCTTGTGCATGGTAATGTGTATACTGGACTGAGTGTACCACCAGCTTGCCCCCCGCCCCCCCCCTGCAGTGTGTGCCTTGTATGAGTGAGGCTGTGAGTGTGACCCCTTTCCCCACACGAGAGGACAAAATGAAAAAACGGGTGAGTCCTCAAGGATAGTGGTGCAATGCTTTGTTCTCTCTCTGACGTGGAAAGACGTCGAGCTCAGCTGTTCGCCTTAGGCTTTGCATGTGTGAGGGCGACATGATCCCTGGTGTTGCGTTGAAAAAAATGAAGCGTGAGATTGGAAGTCTCAAATGATCTACTGTTTCCATTTCATTGCCAGCACCCAATCACCTCATTGCAAGGTAGGTTGGCTGGTAAGATTGTGTCTAAGGATGAAGGAGAGGAATCGGAGAACTTCATGGAATGTTCTGCTTCGGTGTTTATTCTATTCTCTGCCTGTGATGCTCTTCCTCTAGACTGACTGTATCTGTGTTGTTCATAGGAGAACTGGCGGATGTTGACCTGTTGGTACTGTGGTTGCTCTATCTTCTGGAAAGGCTCTGACTTTGGAAGAGTTAGAGGAGAAGGGGCCAAGTGGTGGCACACCTGGTTGAGCACACCTGTTACAATGCACAAGGACCCAGGTTCAAGCACCAGGTCCCTTCCTGCAGCAGGGGGAAAGCTTTGCAAGTGGTGAAGCAGGGCTGCAGGTATCGCTCCTTCTTTATCTCCATCTACCCTTTTGATTTCTGGCTGTCTCTATCCAAAAGTAAAGATAATAATAATAGTAATAATAAGAGTTTGAGGTGGACATACATGACCTGTAGAGATACGTGTTTCAACTCTTCTGAGTATTGAAAGGCAGCAAACCCCAAGTCTACTGGTGATATCACTTTGACCCTTAGTGATGTACATAAAAGCTTCCTTTCCCCTAATATTGTGCTGGAGACATACATGGAAATGCTAGCTTCCCATAACGATGGAGTTCCGTTCTTTCCCTTTCTCTCTCCTCCTCCCTCCTTCCCTCTCTCTCACTCTTTTTCTGTTTCCTCAAGTCACAGAATTCAATCATACTTTGACAAACACCAGATAAATGGCTAGTTTCCTACTGATTTTTTTTAAACCCTCATTTCTTGTGTGAGCTGTTGAAATAGCCATTTCCCTGGGGTCCCTGACTCCCAGAACTCCTCTCTTTATCTAGCCCCACTGACTCCTAACAGAATTTTAGTAAAGTGGTTTTGCTGAATATCTTGCTCAAAAAAGGTAATGCAGATGATAGTTAATTTTCCTTTTAAAATATTTCATGAAATATTTTTCTCTGTATAAAATTTTCTGTATAAAATTAACGGGGCTGGGTGGTGGCGCACCTGCTTGAGTGCACATGTTGCAGTGCACAAGGACCCAGGTTCAAGCCCCTGGTTCCTATCTGCAGGGGGAGAGCTTCATGAGTTGGTGAAGTAGTGCATCAGGTGTCTCTCTGTCTTTGCTACCTCTCTCTATGGCCCCCTCCCTCTCACTTTATGGCTGTCTCTATCCAATAAATAAATAAATAGAAAGTAAGAAAAAAAGAAAATCACATTATAAAAAATTTTCCTTATATATATTTTCCTGATATAGTTTTTATTTCACTGCTCTAAGCTGACTGTTTCAGATTGAGAAGAAGAGAGAGTGAAGAAGGGAGGAAGAGAGGGAGAGAGAGGGAGGGAGAGACCCCACAGCACTGGAGCGCCCCTCCCCGCCCCCAGTGCTCCAGATCTCTCATGGGTCCTGGGGGTTCAAATCTAGGTCATGTACCTGACCTCTCACGCATTGCCCTCCTCACGACCACCCCCAGACGAGTTATCTTTATTTTTTAGAGCTCTACTTCATTATTTAATTCATAGGAGAGAATTTATTTTTTAAAATATTTACTTATTTCCTGTCGTTGCCCTTGTTTTATTGTTGTAGTTATTATTGATGTCGTTGTTGTTGGATAGGACAGAGAGCAATGGAGAGGGGAGGGAAAGACAGAGAGGGGGAAAGAAAGACAGACACCTGCAGACCTGCTTCCCCGCCTGTGAAGTGACTCCCCTGCAGGTGGGGAGCTAGGGGCTCGAACCAGGATCCTTACACCGGTCCTTGTGCTTTGCACCACATGCGCTTAACCCGCTGTGCTACCGCCTGACTCCCAGGAGAGAATTTCTTATAAGGGAGAGTGAGAGAAGCCAGAGCTCTCCTGGTACATGCAGCAGTGGGGACTGAACCAGGTGCCTCAGGCAGGTAGACCCTGGCTCTACTTGTCCACCTGTCTCCTGACCACATGATGAGTACTTACTTTTCTCTGTCATCATGATGGTCTGTCATCAGACGTTCTTTTTAATGTCTCTTTGAAGATTCTCGTGGGTGAGAATTTCACTCTTGTCAGTGGACCTTTTGAGTAACGTAGGTTGATCTTGAATGGAAGCATTGACTCATTCCTGAGGTTCCAACCTGCCAGCCCCTCTGCCACTGCAGAGTTCTGAATAGCAAGCCCTTGCTCATACTCTGAGACGACACCTGAACATCAGTCTCTCTGTACGGTCAGGCATCACTTGATGATGGGGGTGTCTGCTGAGAGATGCATCTGCAGGGCACTTTGTGCCTGCCTACGGGTGCCTACAGCGTAATTACACAAGCCAGATACCATAGCCCCTGACATGCCATGGGCTGTGTGGAGGCACCACTGTTGGATGTGTGGCCTCTTGTCAGCCACACCGCAACTGTGCTATGCATAACTACATACTCATCCTGTTGGCTCTGTTTCTGTGGAGGACCTGGTTGAAGACACCCCTCACACTTTCTTCAGAATACAGCCCCGTTCTGAGGCCACATACAATGCTTTGGCCCAGCCTGACTCTGGCATCTGCCAGGCTTTGTGCTGTGTCTGTGTGTGCCCAGGTCCATGGTGTAGTTCCACTCACAGAACAGGATTCTGAGACACATCGTGCAATGCTCTGCATGGCTGTGCTTCCTGTTCTCTGCCTGTGACTCCCCCCACCCCCAGGCTCAAGGTGGACTGGCTGTGGGAAGCTGTGGACCGTGTGGGGGTTCCTGAAATGCAAATCAGGAAGACTGGGCCAAGACTGAGATTCTCACCAGCCACATGAAGTCGGCGACTCCCATTTGGCGGCAGTAGAGCTGGAGAATAGGTCCATCATCGTAGAAGAAGTGGCCACCTAGGCTCACCTTTCACCCTTTATGTGAATAAAACCAAAGCTCAGTGGCCAGTGGAAATGGTTCAGTCAGGAGAGCACAGACCTGTATACTGAGACCCTACATTTGATAGAGTGGTACTTGGCCCTCCATTCCTCTGTAAATTGGCCCTGTGTAAATCAAATCTTTAAAGAATGACATGAAGACACAGGCCAGTGTCATCTCAACACGTTCGCTGCTAAGCTTTCCTTCAGCTCGGTGGGCCTAGGAATATGTGCACGATTTCAGGACTCCTGTCAGCTTCTGCAGAGCCATTCATGTCTGGTGGGGTTATTACCTCAAACTAAAGTCACATGATCACGTGCTGACAGGACAGGCGACACTTTTTAAATTTTTTTTAAAGTTTTTAAAAAATATTTATTCCCTTTTGTTGCCCTTTTTGTTTTATTGTTGTAGTTATTGTTGTTGTTATTGATGTCGTTGTTGGATAGGACAGAGAGAAATGGAGAGAGGAGGGGAAGACAGAGAGGGGGAGAGAATGACAGACACCTGCAGGCCTGCTTCACCGCCTGTGAAGCGACTCCCCTGCAGGTGGGGAGCTCGAACCGGGATCCTGACTCTGGTCCTTGTGCTTTGCGCCACCTGCATTAACCTGCCGTGCTACCACCTGACTCCCCAGGTGACACGTCTATGCTGGGCTGCCTGCTTAGTGTGCCCATTCCAAGGACTTGGAATTCGTCGACTCTCAAAGCGGGTAGCTTCTGATGGAGGAACATTTGCAGATGAGGAGACTGAGTGCAGAGAAGGAAAAATAAAGTGCTCTAATAAGGGACCTGGCCGAGATTTGACTTGGGCAGCCTGAGTGCCTCAGTGCCAGGGCCTCTGTCCCTCACCTCTGCACCCTGCAGTGCCAAGGATCGAACCTAGAGCCTCGTGCACACAAGTCCTGGGGTTCTACCTACTGAGCCACCTCCCCTGCCAGCCACCACCAGCTGCATTTGCCCGTGACCCCTTATTTCTGGGAGAGCCCCCTGAGTCCTGCAGACCTGATTTCCGTGGCACTAGCCGGTGGAAAGCAGGGAATTTGCCATCCGAGCTCTTGCTTTATCAGTTAGGGCCAACCCTTGCCCCACCACCCATGTTCAGGGCTGGGAGCCAGCTGCTGCTGTAACCCTGTCACCAGGACCTTCCTGTCCTTTTATCAGAGACTCCTAGGTGGCTTGAAGTGGCTTAGGTGATAATGATTATGGGGCCCTTGATGTTCTGATGGGACTCAGGGACCATAGTCACGTTGTCACAGACCCCGTGTTTTCTCATAGAAATAAGCCCTTATGCTCACTCACCCGAGTCCCCCCGACCTCAAATGCTTGTGGAGATCCTCTCACAGGTGGTAGGTAGGAGTTGAGCCAAATCTCTCTGACCCAGCAGCCGAAGATGAGTGGGAAGAGGAAGGTTTGTCATTTCCCTGGAGCAGCTGTCACTCCACGGGCTGTGTGCCAGGCAGTGGGTAGCCCAGATGTCCCAGAGCAGCCTGAAAGCTGAGCAGATGGGAAGAAGTGACCCCCGGCTGCTGGAGCGCTGGGCATAACACCTGTGGCTTCGGGCAGTTCCGCTCTGAAACTCACGGGGACTTGGGCTCCCTCTGAGGCATTTGCCATCATGCTGAGGAGCCCCAGTGAGAAGCAGCTTCCAGTGGAAGGGCTGTCCATATGAGTATGCTCTGCCCTTTTTATTTTTTTATTTTATTCATTTATTTTATTGCCACCAGAGTTATCACTGGGGCTTGGTGCTTGCAAATGAATTCACCACCCTTGGAGGCCACTTTTTTCCTTTTATTTATTTATTTATTTTTCTTTCCTTATTTGATAGAGACAGAAATTGGGGGTGGGGTGGTAGGGAGGGAGAAAGAGACACCTGCAGCATTGCTTCATTGCTCGTGAAGCCTCCCCCTCTGGAGCTGGTCCTTGTGCATGATGCCGTGTGTGCTCTGCTGGTTACTCCAATGCCTGGCCCCTATTGGGCAGTTTTCAGACTGTCTTAGGGACCAAAGAGGAATAAAAACATCGCCCTTTGAATGCAGAGTGCCTACAGCCTCACCTTCCCAGAGATACCCCAACCACTGGGCTAGACATCATTCCTCTCGGAGGAGGCGAGGGAGGAGGGAAGGAGCGGGGCAGGGTGGGGGGGTAATTTTGATCTAGAGATTTAATGCGCACCGTCGGCGATCATTTCGATCTGGAGACAGCTGACACTTCCAACACATGATTTACTGTGTGCAGCTGGATCCTTATTTAGGTGAGTTTTCCCACCACGCAAATGGGCATTTCCCAAGGATAGATGTGCCCAGAGGGACATTCATCTGCTCGTGTGAGCCACAGAGAGGAAACTCGTAAGATGCACACATCCTGATGATGGACGCCAGGGGGCCGTTGGTGGTTTATCATTTTCACCCTAGCGTAGCTCTTTAATTAAATAGCACCGCAGTATCTGCGGTGTGCTGGTCTCTGGGCTTCGTTAGGGAAATTAAAAATTGAGTAGCAGAGTTCCTGCTCTTAAAGGCTCCCTGGTGGGTCTGGGGTAGACACAGGCTGTAAGAGATGGCAGAGACACTCCTCCCCCTATGCATAGAGGCTTTCCAAGGGGAATGGCCAGGTGTTTCTGGTCATCTGGCATGTGTGGTGGCCCCAGGCTTGAGTTGTCCTTCTGTCTTCTGTCCTCTCTGGTCTCCCTCCATGTCCCTTCTGGGTCTGTCCTACACCGACAGGTCAAGGGGAGAAAGCTGCTGGAGAATCCTGTCCCCAGGGTCCACTCCAAGTCAGGAAGTGAGTCAGTGGTCATTGAAGTCACTTGGTCTGGGATGTGAGTGTCCTCTACTTCTATGAGAGGCGGCCTCTGTGAGCAGTGCCAGCCAACTAGGTGAAGTGCTGGCTGGCTGGGGACCAGCCCTGACCCACAGGCAGAGGCTCAGCAATTGAGAAGCTGCTTTTGAAATCTCAGCCTGGCAGAGAGATTCCATGTATGCCGAGGGTGGGGGAAGAATCAGAACCATGTATGAGGCTTTAGTCTTTGCTGTTTATGTGCAGCGTCAGGGACTGAACCCTGGACCTTGCATGTAAGGCATATGCTTACCATAGAGACACCCCTCTTGCCCATTAGACATTCTTTCATGACATAAAAAAAGTTTATTTTATCTGTTTATTCTGGATACAGACAGAGACATTGTCCTCTTGAGAACAAAGGGGTAAAGTAGTGCTTTAGGTCCCTTTCTCTCTCTCTCTTACACTCACTATCTCCCTCTTCCCTTATAATTTAAAGATTTCTGATTCAGGAACATAAGTAATATTAATGACTTTGAGCCCCTTCTGCTATTCTTTCTCGAGAGGTCACTGAAATATGTTAGTTTCAGGTATACGACATAGCGACCGACACACACACGCACACACACGTACACATGAATACACATACACACATGAACACACACACACACACACACACACACACACACACACACACACACACACACATCTCAAAATGATCGAAACACTGTGTCTGGCTGCTGTTCATCACTACACGTAGTAACAGAGCTCTTCTCCTTAGGAGAAATTTAAAGATCTGAACAGCTTTCACCTATGCAATACAGTATTGTCAGTCACAGTCATACCACAGCTCTTGTTGGCTTCAGAGCTTGTTGAATTCAATATTACATGAAAAAATACTTCAGTACCTGGTCAGCACACGCCACACTGGCTAAGACCTGTATGAAGCAAGACACAGCCCAGCGTCCTGTTTCTGGACCAGACAGACGGATGTGTTAGTCTCGCGGTAGGTAGCTTGTGCTCGGTGCAGAGTGCCACATACGTGCTCCTAGGGGGTGATTTTTTTGTGCAGTGCTTGTTTTGGCCACTTGCTTTGACTCCTGGAGCCAGTTATGGTCAAGTTCTAAGGTAACACTGTATATTGAATGTGTGGGAAATCATAGCCCTAGGACTTGCTTATCTTTTAAAGTCTTTTTAAAATTTTGTTTCTAAGAGAAAGCCTTTGACAAAATACAACACCCCTTTATGATCAAAACACTACAAAAAATGGGAATAGATGGAAAATTCCTGAAGATAGTGGAGTCTATATATAGCAAACCTATAGCCAACATCATACTCAATGGTGAAAAACTGGAAGCATTTCCACTCAGATCAGGTACTAGACAGGGCTGCCCACTATCACCACTACTATTCAACATAGTGTTGGAAGTTCTTGCCATAGCAATCAGGCAGGAGCAAGGAATTAAAGGGATACACACTGGAAGAGAAGTCAAACTCTCCCTATTTGCAGATGACATGATAGTATACACAGAAAAACCTAAGGAATCCAGCAAGAAGCTTTTGGAAATCATCAGGAAATACAGTAAGGTGTCAGGCTACAAAATTAACATTCAGAAGTCAGTGGCATTCCTCTATGCAAACACTAAGCTAGAAGAAATTGAAATCCAGAAATCAATTCCCTTTACCATAGCAACAAAAACAATAAAATATCTAGGAGTAAACCTAACCAAAGAAGTGAAAGACTTGTATACTGAAAATTATGAGGCACTACTCATGGAAATTGAAAAAGACACAAAAAAGTGGAAAGATATTCCATGTTCATGGGTTGGTAGAATTAACATCATCAAAATGAATATACTACCCAGAGCCATCTAGAAATTTAATGCTATCCCCATCAAGATCCCAAGCACATTTTTAGGAGAATAGATCAAATGCTACAAATGTTTATCTGCAGCCAGAAAAGACCTAGAATTGCCAAAACAATCTTGAGAAAAAAGAACAGAACCGGAGGCATCACACTTCCAGAACTCAAATTGTATTATAGGGCCATTGTCATCAAAACTGCTTGGTACTGGAACATGAATAGACACACTGACCAGTGGAATAGAATTGAGAGCCCAGAAGTGAGCCCCCACACCTATGGACATCTAATCTTTGACAAAGGGGCCCAGACTATTACATGGGGAAACCAGAGTCTCTTCAACAAATGGTGTTGGAAACAATGGGTTGAAACATGCAGAAGAATGAAACTGAACCACTGTATTTCACCAAATACAAAAGTAAATTCCAAGTGGATCAAGGACTTGAATGTTAGACCACAAACTATCAGATACTTAGAAGAAAATATTGGCAGAACTCTTTTCCGAATAAATTTTAAAGACATCTTCAATGAAACGAATCCAATTACAAAGAAGACTAAGGCAAGTATAAACCTATGGGACTATATCAAATTAAAAAGCTTCTTCACAGCAAAAGAAACCACTACCCAAACCAAGAGACCCCTCACAGAATGGGAGAAGATCTTTACATGCCATACATCAGACAAGAGGTTAATAACCAACATATATAAAGAGCTTGCCAAACTCAACCCAGGTGTCCAACAACAGATGAGTGGCTGAGCAAGTTGTGGTATATATACACAATGGAATACTACTCAGCTGTAAAAAATGGTGACTTTGGGAGTCGGGCTGTAGCGCAGCGGGTTAAGCGCATGTAGCGCAAAGCACAAGGACCGGTGTAAGGATCTCGGTTCGAACCCCCCCCCCCCGGCTCCCCACCTGCAGGGGAGTCCCTTCACAGGCGGTGAAGCAGGTCTGCAGGTATCTATCTTTCTCTCCCCCTCTCTCTGTCTTCCCCTCCTCTCTCCATTTCTCTGTCCTATCCAACAATGACAACAACAATAATAACTACAACAATAAAACAACAAGGGCAACAAAAGGGAATAAATAAATTAAATAAATATTAAAAAAAAAAAGAAAAAAAAAGAAAGGAAAAAAAAATGGTGACTTCACCGTTTTCGGCCGATCTTGGATGGACCTTGAAAAAATCATGTTGAGTGAAATAAGTCAGGAACAGAAGGATGAATATGGGACAATCTCACTCTCAGGCCGAAGTTGAAAAACAAGATCAGAAAAGAAAACACAAGTAGAACCTGAAATGGAACTGGCGTATCACACCAAAGTAAAAGACTCTGGGGTGGGTGGGTGGGGAGAATACAGATCCAAGAAGGATTCAGAGGACCTAGTGGGGGTTGTATTGTTATATGGGAAACTGGGGAATGTTATGCATGCACAAACCATTGTACTTACTGTTGAATGTAAAACATTAATTCCCCAATAAAAAAAAAAGTCAAAAAAAAAATGAAAGGGACAAAAAAAAAAGAATTAAAAAAATTTTGTTTCTATTTATTTATTTTCCCTTTTGTTGCCTTTGTTGTTTTTTATTTTGTTGTAGTTATCATTATTGTTATTGATGTCATCATTGTTAGATAGGACAGAGAAATGGAGAGGAGGGGAAGACTGAGGGAGAGAGAAATACAGACACCTGGAGACCTGCTTCACCTGTGAAGCAACGCCCCTGCAGGTGGGGAGCCAGGGGCTTGAACTTGGATCCTTAAGCCGGTCCTTGAGCTTTGCGCCACGTGTGCTTAACCCGCTGTGCTACTGGGCTTGCTTATCTTAAAACTGGGAATTGGTACCTTCTGTGTGTCCTCCCCATTCCACCCCTGCTCCCTCACCCATTATCTTGTTGTACTAGAAGAGCAGAGTGTGTGGAATATTGGGTACCCAGGGTTGACCTTGAGACCTTACACCATGAAAGTCTGGTGTGCTGGTGACTGCACTATTTCCCTGACCCTTGCCTGGGGAGCGGTGAGTGGCTAGAGAACCAGACACTGCAGAGGATGTGCAGTGTGACCTGGTCTTCCTGAGAAAGACGGTGCACAGGAGCTGAGGCCGGAGGAGCTAACAAGTGCAGGTGGGGAGCCGGGGGCTCGAACTGGGGTCTTTGCGCTTTGCGCCACGTGCGCCTAACCCACTGCGCTACCGCCCGACTCCCTGATTTCATTTTTTAAAGGTTTATTTATTCATGGAGTGTGGGGAGAAGAAGAGAGCCAGAGCATCACTTTGGCACGATGATGTCTGGGGTTGGACTTGGGCCTCAAGCTTGAAGAGCCCAGTCATTCACTGCATTACCTTCAAGTTTTTTAAAAATAACCCAGGGTGGGGGATTCAGTGGCATAGCATGTGCATTGCATGTTGTGTCTCTGGGTTCAGTCCCTGGCACCACACTGAAATGGAGAAGAGGGGGTGATGAGAGCTGAGGAACTTGGCAGCTGGCTTGCCTGCTGGTGGGCTCTGAAGCATGCGGCATCTGTCTCTGCCATGTTCCAGAAGGCAGGCCTGTCAGGGCCATGCATCTGCAGGGTCAGAGCTGTGACGTGCAGGTGGTGCTGACAGTGGCATTCCAATCTGCGATGCCCAGTGACTCGCTCAAGGTCACAGAGCCTTGACAAAGGCCATTGTTGGTGCCAGGAATATGCCTGGTTCCTCACGCACAGCGCACTGCCTAACAGTGACCCACTTGTCCTGGTCAGTCAATGCCTGCTCTGTGCTGGGCATGGGAATGTGCCTGTCTTAAGGGGGAAAAAAATGTATGCATTTATGAGAGACCCAGAGCATCGACCCAGCATAGGCAGTGTTGGGGATTGAACTCTCAAACTCCAAGACTCCACACTTGCAATTCTTGAGCTCTCCCACTGTGTCCCTTCCTGGGCTGGAACATCTCTTTTGTTGACACTAACTGGGGGGGTGTTAGAGGTGGGGTCCCTGGTGGTTGCAGACTTGCTCAGGACTCTTCCTGTGGTGCCACAGGGGGGTTCCCCTTCTTGGAGAGAGCATCCCTGGAAATGCCGGTTGCTCTGTTTATGGCCCACTGGTGGGGTGGGAGGCCCCCTCCTCCTCAGCCTCCCCACCCCCTGCCCTGGCTTCTGGTTGCTCCATTGAGGAGGGGAGGAGTAGGGGATGGCAGAATCAGCTGAGGCCCAGGAGGTGAATTCCCGGGTCTACTTCCTGTTTCTGCACACACCCAGCCCCAGGGGAAGCACACAGCTGTTCATTAGCTGCAAGGAAGCAATTTAGAGGCTGAGGACTCCAGCACCCCCCCCACACACACACACACAAGGCTCCCCTCCTAGGCAGCACCCCTGCACCTCAGCCCCGACTGGAGCAGATGCCAGACTAAGACCAAGCCTCCTGCTGTGACCTAGGGTCTGTGTGTCTCAGAGAACATACCAGTATGCTTGTCCTTTGACCATGGGACTGGCAGGTACCCATACTTTGTGGGTGCTGGTGAGGATGGAGGTGGGGGCCAAGGCATGGATGAGGGTGAATGTCAGAGAGCCCTGCTGCACTGGGGGAGGCCTGGCATGGCAGAGAAGAGCTCCATGGTGAGCAGCACTTCAGAGCTGGGGTACATGGTGTGTGTCCTGTGGGGCGGAGAAGAAATGGGAGGCTGGTGTTAGTGGGGGTTGTGTAAGTTGCTGGACATACGGGCTGGAGTTGCTGGGTTGCCCTCAGTTGTTGCTTTAAGCAGGCTCTCTGACCTGCCAGCCTCTTGGCTTTTCATCACAGTGACATTCAGTTGATTCAGTTCACTGTAAATGGTTGGCCTGCATTCTCCCAGCTCCTTGAACTTGAGCCCCATACTTGGAACCTGGGGTTGTTGATTTGACAGTGGTTCTGGGGGCTGGGGGGCGGGGAGGGTCTGGGTTGGGTATTATTGGTTCCTGAGCTGCAGCTGGGTCACGTCGGCCTTGACCGTGGCTATGTGCTGTCCCCTGCCCTCCACCCTAGTCTGGACCCTCACCAGCTTGTTGCTCTGAGGCCAGTGGGTGCTATTCTCACCCAGTCTGCTTCAACATGTGAGAGCAAGCAAAAGCCCAGGGAAGTATGGCTGGGTGGGTGGCGCCCTTCTGGCTGGGGTGTGTGGGTAGAACTGTATCTGTCTGTTCCTGCAGCTACAGGAAGCTTGTTTTTTAATTTTTTATTTTTTTATTTGGGTTGTGGTGGTGTATCTGTTTGAGGAAACCCAAGCAGTGAGCTGTTCTGTCAGGCTGAGATTGTGACGGGAGTCTGTGCTGACTGATATGTGCTGACTGGCCACACTGGTCACACTGATCTTTGCTCCTGGGAGTAGGCAGCCCAGGGCGACCAGCTGTGGACTCAATTGATTCCATAGGGTGACAGATAGTGCCAACAAAGGCAGGTGGCTCTGGGGTGGCACGGGAAGCCCCTTGACATAATCTGCATGTGCTTGCCAGGCCCAGAGGTGGTACCTAGCATAGAAGATGGCAAAGGTGGGCCCCATCTGAGAGACCCACCCCCAGTGCCCAGCCCAGGCAGTGTGAGGCCTTGGGGTTTGTCCTGCTGGAACCGGGGCACTGTCCTCCCGATGGTGCACTCCCAAACTTGCTTTATTGTGGCCTTTGACAGTCTTTCCCCTGTTGTGGGAGAGAGAAGATAACAGAAAAACAACAGCCTTGCCTTTGTGATGCTCTATTTTTTGTTTTGTTTTCCTAAGGTTTATTTGTCTATTAGCTAGCAGAGGTGTGTGTGTTGGGGGTGGGGTTGGGTGGAGAGCCGGAGTGTCCAGTCTGGCATCAGGAGTGCCGGGGATTGAACTCAGAATGTCACATTCGCAAGCCCTGTGCTCCCCCTGCTGTGCACCCTCCCCCATGCTGTCCTCTCGTCTTTACGTGTCCGTGAGGCTTGAACTCATAACCTCACACATGCAAGGTGTGCACTCTACTACTGAACCACCTCCCTGGCCCAGGTGATGGGTTTTTGGCATGTTGTGGTTTCCTCTCTGAAGCAGAAGCTGTTTGCATGAGTATACATCAGGAAGGCGGATGGACGACAGCTGACATTGCCCTCTCCCTTCATGTCAGTGGCCGCCCACTTTGCAGGCCAGCCCGGTCCCGCTCCCGCTCCCGGTCCGGGTCCCGTAGAATGCTGAGGAGACAGGCTGGTCCAGAAAGCATCCACCTGTGGCCACAGAGCACTTAGACCGCAGTGAGGGCCGCTGAGAAACGAGGGATCTGATCAGTAATGAAACGTGAGTGGTCACAGGCACCCAGTGGCTCCTGTTTTAGTGCTGTTCTAGAGCGTTCCTAACTAGATCAACTGCAGATAATAACAACACTTATGTTTTTTGTATTATATTTATTTATTTATTGGAGAGAGACAGCCAGAAATCAAGAGGGAAGGGAGGAAGACACCTGAGAGAGGAAATGGCAGACACCTGTGGCCCTGCTTCACCACTTGTGAAGCGACCACACACACCCCCACCCCCCGCAGGTTGGGAGCCAGGGGCTCGAACCAGGATCCTTAAGCTGGTCCTTGAGTTTCGTGCCACGTGTGCTTAACCCGCTGTCCTACAGCCCCACCCCTAAAGGAGGTTTTCAATATAGACATCAGAAAGAGACTAGCATAGCAGATCCCAAATGCTGACATCCAGTGTCTACATGACTCACCACTGAGACTCTTTAGTGTACCTTCTCTCACCCCCCATCTCGTTTCTAGTTGCTTTGTTTTGAAGCAGATGATAGCTTTTTAATTTCTCCTTTTTAAGTATCTCATGTTGAGCCTGAGAACTGTGCAGAGGTGTTTGACCTTGATTCTTCTAGTCTCTCGACGCACCTTTGACATCGTGACGTGTGAGTGGGCTCTGTGGCTTGTCCTGACGGCTGCAGGTGCCCCCTGTGGCACAAAGGGACTCCTACACCACGAAGCTTTTACTTACTGTGGTAAGGGTGGGTTTAGGACATCAGTCTTTTGGCCAGAGATAGAGAGGGGAAGAAGCATAGCGGAGAAGCTTCCTTCACTGTGGTGACAGCTGGGCTTCAGCCTGGGTCACTCGAGTGGCAAAGCGACTCAGTATCCAAGTGAGCCCTGTGACAGGGTTTAAAAGGAACCGAGACCAGCTAGGCCGTGCCTGGCTCTTTTGGGGGCTGGGTAAACATTGTCTTTCCTTCTGTTGAACAGATTTTAAATTTAAGAAAATCGAGTTTGAGAGGGGAAAAAAAAACAAACCCACAAAACTCCTTGGTAGAGATTATAGTGAACCAAGCTTGATATGGATAAAAACAATTCAGTGGAGCAAGTCAATCAATTTAAAGCAGACAATTTATCCTAAAGAAAATAACGGGAAAATGGGGAGCACTGGCTATGAAAAGTGATTAGGGAGCTAAATTTAGGGCTGCATGGAATTCACTCAGCTTGCCAATGAGAATATGTCTGTTCTGGGATAATTCTGATGCCCAAAGCATCCTCACCAAAGTGGCACCATTGTCAAAATGAGTGCCACCCCATCCCCAGGCCACTTTCCCATCAGCCTCGGACAGGGGCTGAAAGGGGCAAGGAGGGGAGAGGAAGATGTCAGAACTGGAAGGCTCAGGCTTACTGGCCACCGCAGACACCCAGGCTCGCCCAGGACTCAGATGGGCAGCCGAGGCTTGAATACGACTGAGAACAGATGTCCTGCCTGCTGTCCCTCTTCCCTGCAGCCAGTAAGAGGTCATAATCAAACACTTTTGATCGCCCTCAGATGTCCTGGAAAGGATTCCTGGACTTTTTTCCTCCCTGAGCTCTGAGCTAGGGGATTGCTTTTTTCCAGCAGCTCAAATGACATTTGCTGTGGACTCCAAGGACACATTGTGTCAGAGAATTTTTCAAAAGTCAGCAGTGGATGACGTCCTGGGCTCAGTGTCCAATACCAGCCATGCCAGAGTTGAGTGGAGTCTCTTTCTTATTACATAAATAAACATCATAAAAATAAAAGTGAGATGAGGAAAGCAAGCAGTCAAAGGCAGCGGCTGCCCAGGACAACGGGGACTTTGTCCTTCTACTCTGGGATTGGGGACCCAGCTGGGGAGGCAGGAGAAGCCCACTCCCCGCCCCATGTTTTTCTTTTTTTTTTTTTTCTTTTGTGGGGAGCACTTTCCGTCTTTACTCTGGTTCACGCCCTCAGGGATCCAAAGACCACTTCTGACCTCAGAGTCAGGCATGGCTGTCCAACCCTCACCCCCATTTCACCCAAAGCTGGTGTTTTTGCCAGCAGTAAGGACACCTCTGTCTTCCATTCTGTGCCTCCAAACCTCTCAATTTTTTTTTTTTTTTTTTTTAGTTGGTTCTTGTGGTTCCATAGTCCAGCCACCAGCACCTGCCTTCTCCCAAGTGAATTCCGGGGGAGCCAAGTGCTAAGGGTGCTTAGAAGGGAGTAAGGAAGCTGCTGAGGACCCAGGTTTGAGCCCCCCCCCCCCAGGCCACCACAGGAAGTACCTGCAGTGGGAAGGCATCACAAGTGGTGGATCGATGCTGTGGGGTCTCACCTTCAGCTTGTCTCAATCTCTGTCTCTCACCCTATAGCTAAGAAAGAAAGAAAATGGCCACCAGGAGTGGTGGTGCAGTGTAGGCACTGAGCCCCAACAATAACCCTGGTATCAAAAAAAGCAAAAGGAGAAGAAGGGGTAGGGACAGCCTTCTGAGGACTGTGTCCCGAGTTAGGAGAGAGCCCGACTGCCCCACTGTCCTGTGATGGGGACCCAGGTTGCCCCCAAGAACAGGTGAGGTAACAGCCTGGTGTGTAGGAGTGGTGGACCTGAGCCAATCAGGGATTGGCTTCTAGGCCTCACTGCCTGGCTCCTCGTACCCTGGCTCCTGGCTGTGTGGGTGCTCAGTTCTTACAGCCATGGCCACTGTGCCTCCCTGCTGTCCTCCTACCCACCCCCCCCACCCCCCCGTCGGGAAATTGTGAGGATGTGGTTGAGCTTGGCAGGGCTTGAACCTGAGGGGTGTGTCTATCCTGTTAGTCTCTCTCTCTCTACTGAGAGATTGAGCAAGGAGGGACAGGAGTAACCTCAAAGGTGTGCCTCATCCTATCAGACTCCCTGCCTCACAAAGCGCCCCACATTCCTGATACTATGGCCTTTAGATAAAAAGATAGGGGGAGATGTCGGGCATGAAGCCAGCTCCCCCTGCTCCACCCTGCATTGCTGATACTGTGGCCTATTTACATAATCATCATTTTGCCTGAAAGATCCCCACCCATTCCATTCCTTTGATGTATCTTCTTTGAGACCCACCCTGCCTGCAGGGTAACATTAATTCCACCAGTTAAAACCATTGCAACAGTTGCTAAGGAGGTTTTTACCTTCCCAGCCCGCTTTTGCTTTTCTCCACCCCCTTTCCTAGCCATTTGCATTGCCTTTGTTGGATAGGACAGAAAGAAATGGAGAGAGGAGGTGAAGACAGAGGGGGGCAGAGAAAGGCAGACACCTGCAGACCTGCTTCACCACGTATGAAGTGACTCCCTTGCAGGTAGGGAGCTGGGGGCTCAAACCGGGATCCTTCCACTGGTCCTTGTGCCATGTGTACTTAACCCACTGTGCTACTGCCCGACACCACCCCCCCACCCCCCCACCCCCTACCTTTCTCTGTGTAACAGCAAGTGAGAAGATAAAAGACATAGTCTGTGTGTGTGGAGAGCCGGACAGAGCCTGCAACACTTACTCCTTAATTAACAAGTTGAAGCAGCATGATGGAGCTAGCCTGGTCAATAAGTACCTTTGTGGGGAGTCTGTCACCCCAAGCAGGTGGCACACCCTGGAATTTCAAAAGGGATGTTCTGGGTCAGGCTTGAACTGTGTGACCCCTGAGGCCCATAATTCATTTGACCTTGATCTCCTTTATTAAAATAGGGCATGTCCAGGGATGGCTCTCACTGGGTCACTCCTCAGGTTGATACAGGATGCCCTCCATACATGATCTGATGTTGGGTAGTTGCCACCTCCCCCTGGCTTCTTCTTATCCATATGCCTATATAGGGATTTACTGATCCAAAGGTTTGGTCTATTTACATAAATCACTTTTACATAAAGCACTCCAGGGCATTGGTGGTTCAGTTATAGGATTCTCACCTGTTCCGCCCCCTCCTTGTCACACTCTGATTTTCACCAGTCACTTTTCTCTCCACCCTCTCTATATCACATCCTGTTTCCACCCTACTTGGAGAGTATAAAAACAGCTGCTCTTCTGATTAAAGACACTTGGAAATTGCTTTCCGGCTCCGAGAGTTCCAGAGTGTATCTCCTGCGGAAGTTGGTGCAGCACGAGTTCCTGATCCCTCTCCCACACAGCAGCCTAGATCAGCTCCAGTTGAGTTCTCTCCAACCCAGAGAGCACTAGCTCGGGAAGAAGTACCCTCAGGCTATCCCGGCAATCTGACCCACACTCAGTGTCACACAGAGCTGCTGTTTTTTTTTTTTTTTTAAGTCATTTTATAGGGGGTGGGAAGTAATGGTTTACAATGTAGTTGTTGACACGTGGGTACCAATAAGTACACCTCTGTGCTCAGCACCAAGTCCATAATAGCTAGAAGTTGGAAACAGACCACATGCTCACGGACAGACTCATGGCTACGAAAGTTGTGATCAATACTTACTCAATGAAATACTACTCAGCTGTGAAAAATGATGAGGCCTCTGTGGTTTTTATAATCCTCTGTGCCCACACGGGCAGGTCTATGAGCACACACCTCCCAGGTGAGTTTCATCTTGTGGGCTCCCTCGGGCGGGGACTCAGACATCCCCAGCTCTAGTGCGACTTTGCACAGCCATAGGGCAAGAGACCATCCCTGTCCCAGTCTCCAGAGTGCACTGGTAGGTGCGGCTGACTCCAGCATGAGCCACAGGCAGGGCCAGGAAGACAGCAGCCCCACTCATAGTGTGGGGTCCCATCTCCTCCTGGGCCCTTGGTGATGATCTGTCCACTCATCCACTGGTGTCTTTGTCAGGGTCACCCAGTGAGGCCGACAGCCTGGCAGGGCAGAAATAGCCCCACTGCATGGGGGAGGGGGACAGAGACTGACTTTTTTTTTTTATTTCTTTATTGGGAAATTAATGTTTTACATTCAACAGTAAATACAATAGTTTGCACATGCATAACATTCCCCAGTTCAGAGACTGACTTTCTGATTCGGGTCAGCCCCTATCTCCATGTGGCATGCAGCAAGTTGCTTTGCTTCTGAGTCCTTTTAAAAACAGACAGGGAGTCGGGCGGTAGGGCAGCGGGTTAAGCGCATGTGGCACAAAGCGCAAGGACCAGCATAAAGATCCCGGTTCGAGCCCCCGGCTCCCCACCTGCAGGGGAGTCGCTTCACAGGCGGTGAAGCAGGTCTGCAGGTGTCTGTCTTTCTCTCCCCCTCTCTGTCTTCCCCTCTTCTCTCCATTTCTCTTTCTCTGTCCTATCTAACAATGACATCAATAACAACAATAATAACTACAACAATAATAAAAAACAACAAGGGCAACAAAAGGGAAAATAAATAAATAAATATAAAAAAACTTAAAAAAAAAAAACCACACAGACCAAAAAATGGGTGGGTGAGACAGCATAATGATTATATAAAAGACCTTTGTGTCTGAAACTCTAAGATTCCCCACCACCATAAGCCAGAACTGAGCATCTAGTCTGTATCTCTCATTGAAAAATAATACAATATATATATAAAAAAAGGACCCAAGCCAGATGGGATGTCCTGGACCTTCCCGGAGCCTTTGTTGAACCCACTGGCAAATACCTGGGCGCTCTTGTTCCTTCCTGAAACGGACTGTGGGCTGGGTGGGAAGTGAAGGCAGCTGGCCCTGGATGCAGCTGGACAGGGGTGAGGACACTGGCCACCCACGTGCTTCATGGTTCCAGCTGGCCCCAGCTCACGTCCAGTGAAGGTCACTTAGTAAATTCACTCACAAGCAGCCTTTTGATAGTCTTTGTCTGTATGAGTCACAGTGACACTGGGAATTTTTCCTGCCTGGCCTCACACAACACAAACCAAGCAAACACTGTTTTGTTCTGTTCTTTTCTTTTTTTTTTTTTTTTAAATATGGAACGCTTCACGAATTTGCGTGTCATCCTTGCGCAGGGGCCATGGTAATCTTCTCTGTATCGTTCCAATTTTAGTATATGTGCTGCCGAAGCGAGCACTGTTTTGTTCTGTTCTGATCAGAACCTTTGCACTTCTGCATCTGTAACCAACTTTCTCTGCTGTGATTCACAACAAGGGGACCGAGATTGCAGGACCCATTTCAACTAGCAGTTCATGAAGGGTGTGGGAGGAGTGGGGCAAGGGAGGTGACCCACTCACTAGAACGTTTGCTTTGTTTGAAGTGCTGGGCTTTGTCCCCCGCACCATATGGGAGCACCGTGGTGCCAGAGGAAGCTCCATGGATGGTGGAGTAGTGTTGTGGTATAACTTAGGGTCAGCTGCAGTTGACCTTGAGCCTCCCCTGCAAGCAGGACTGTGCTGTGACTGTCCAGTCCTCCACTGTCGCTGTGGCTGGGGCCTGTCTGCTAGGACAGTGTCACAGTGGGTGGGACTTAGACCAGTGCTGCTCCTCTCCGGGGGATGCGGACTGCTCAGAGCCACCACCCCTACCTACAGAGTAAAGCCGTGGGGCTGAGCCCCCGGGGGCCAGATGCTGAGCCATAGGTATGACAGGGACAGTGTTGGGGTCCACAGATCCCCGAGCCTGTCAGGCAGTGCTCCCCAAGGCCCAGGTTCTGTGCTCACCCACTCTCCACAGCTAGTGATCGTCGGGCCAGGACTCGTGGGAGCAGAGCAGGTTTATTTCAGTCTCGAAGTACCCGAGAAGGTGGCAGGCGCATGCCACAGAAACCCGTCTTGCACTACAGCGAGGGCTTTAGGGCCTTACAGGGAAAGAGAGGGGAAAGAGAGGGGAGCTTGGGGAGGGGGAAGCATCCTGATGAGGGCAAAGGGGTCCAGTCACCAGCTCATCTCTCTGACTCCACTGGTCACTGTGCTCACTCCAGCCTCCTAAGCGGGTTAACATTCTTGTACGAAGCTTCTGTCTGGAGGTCTTCATGTTGGGCATCGGGGACCACCCAAGGCCACTTTCTGTCTGTTCTTCACTTCCTGTCTGCAGCTGGCCTATGGCCCATCAGACACACAGACACGGGGAGTGAAAACATTGCTAGTGAATATAGCTAAGTTTAGTTTATTAGAAAGAGAAAACCCAGGAGCCGGGCGGTAGCGCAGCAGGTTAAGTACACGTGGCGCAAAGCACAAGGACCGGCGTAAGGATCCCGGTTCGAGCCCCCAGCTCCCCACCTGCAGGGGAGTCGCTTCACAGGCGGTGAAGCAGGTCTGCAGGTGTCTGTCTTTCTCTCCCCCTCTCTGTCTTCCCCTCCTCTCTCCATTTCTCTCTTGTCCTATCCAACAACGACAACATCAATAACAATAACTACAACAATAAAAAAACAAGGGCATAAAAAGGGAATGAATGAATGAATGAATGAATGAATAAATAAATCAGAGAAAACCAGAACTTCAGTCTGGCCCATGCTATGCTGGGGGGGTCAACCTCAGAATATCTTACCTACTGTGCCACCCCACCTTGGGTGCCAAGTCAGATATTAAAATGGTGTGTCTCCTGCTTGGTTACAGTGGGAGTGACTGGGTTGTTCTTCCTTATACCTTGAACCGTGAGAATTGTCCCTTCACCGCTCTGGTGCCTGCTTCCCATTCAGTGTTTCCAAGGACCTGTAGTGCCAGGTCCCTCCCAGAGTGTGAGGGCATTAGCGACTCACTGCCATTTCCTGAGGCCTCATGGTGATGGTTCTTCCTGGTCCAGGCCCAGCTCGAAGCACAGAAAGCTACCCAGGACTTCCAGAGGGCCACCGAGGTGCTTCGTGCTGCCAAAGAGACCATCTCTCTGGCCGAACAGCGGCTTCTGGAGGATGACAAGAGGCAGTTTGACTCAGCCTGGCAGGAGATGCTGAACCATGCCACCCAGCGGGTGAGTCTTGGTCCTGTGTCCATGAGGTGCGGGTGTGGGTCCGCGCGCACGTGGGTGAGTGAGGTGCTGGAGTGCCACCCTCACGCTGGCCTGGGCATCTGACACAGACGCCCTACAGGCTCTGGTGGGTTCTGTGAGCTTGGGCTCCCCAAGCAGAGCTGACAGCCTCCCTGACATGCTGCTTCTGAACAATCTCTGAAGGTCACAAGTGGTTGTGTCTGCAGGGGCTCTGCTGAGCCTGGTCCTGAGCCAGCCTCAGGAGGCACTGTCACCCTGTGTCACACTCACTTCCTTCACTGTGTCACATGGGGCTTGTTGGTTCAGACTGTCCCTGTGGGTCTCGGCTGTGGACTGGTCTTCCGTCATGCTGAGCCCCAGGCTGGGCTGGAATTAGAACCCCTGAGTGAGAGGCCTTGATGAATAGCCCAAAGCAATCTGTGTGTGCAGGGCCCAGGGCAAACGAGTCCAGACTCCAGGCTCTGACCTTTGGGGCTGGGGTTCAGGAGGGGCCCATGCGTGAGCAGCAAGAGTTTTGTCTCCTGGGTTTTCTGCCATTTTGGTTTGGCTGCTTCCGTGACCTACCTTGTGGCCACACCACTCAGTATCTGCTTATCATCTTTCCTCAACTCTGCTGGAATTTTTAGGAGGCAGACAGAAGGTTCTGGAAACTTCTCCCTCCCCCTGGCTGACTTGCTGGAGGCGGGATGAGCTAACATGGGGCCCCAACAGCTCCAACTAAGGCCTTGGATAGAGAGATGATGTTGAGGGACTTGAGGCTCCACCCTGTCTTGGCATCTCCCTAAGATTCCAACCTGTGGAGCTGGAATAGGAAAACAAAAACGGGCCGTTAATACCAGCTGCCTCTCTCTTTTCAGTGTCACCTGTTACGGTGGCTCAAGTCCTGTGAGATCTGATCATTAAAGACAGCCTTGTGCGTCCTGAAATAGAAGGCCCAGCACACGAATGCTGAGTCCAAGCAGCTCTGACTTGTGTTGCCCCCTTCCCACCCCAAACCTGAGATGGCCAGCCACCAGGCCCCCTAGGGGACACACTCACAGGGAAGCCAGACTCAGCCTTGGGCAGCTTTTCTAGGTCACCTGGTAAAAAACCAGTGGGAAGGTGGAAATCTTGGAGATTTTCAAGCTACAGCCTGACAGCTATGAAAAGAACACAGGCATGCGTGCACACAGATACACACAGACAGACACACAGATACACACAGACAGACACACAGACACACACACACACACACACACACACACACACAGATTTGAGTTTCTTTCCAAGAAACTCACCGCTGGTCTGCCTTCCCTTTTTTTTTTTTTAAAGCTTTTTTAAATTTTATTTTATTTTATTTATTTATTCCCTTTTGTTGCCCTTGTTGTTTTATTGTTGTAGTTGTTGTTGGATAGGACAGAGAGAAATGGAGAGAGGAGGGGAAGACAGAGAGGAGGAGAGAAAGACAGACACCTGCAGACCTGCTTCACCACCTGTGAAGCGACTCCCCTGCAGGTGGGGAGCCGGGGTTCGAACCCGGATCCTTATGCCGGTCCTTGTGCCTGCCTTCCCTTTTTATCCTCCCTGTATACCAACCCGAAATTGGCTCAATCACTAAGGAGCATTTCTTCTATTACCGATCGATCTATCTATCTATCTACCTACCTACCTACCTACCTACCTATCTCCTTCTCCATCCTAACACTCCTCAGCACTGACTGATGGTGGTGCTGGGGATTGAACCGAAGGAACGAAAGTCATTTTGTGTAATCATTATGCTATCTCATTTTTGTGTGTTTGTTTTTGTAAGGAACAAACATGATTCTTCCCTTGTGTTCTCTTTTCTTCTGTCCTTACTGTGTGTTTGTGCAATATCACTGAGCATCAGCTTCCCCAGCCCATTTTCCCCTTAATTTAGAGGGAGGGAGGGAGACAGAAGAGAAAGGGAGAGATACCTCGGTATCACTCCACCTTCCATCGAAATCCCTGTGTGCCAGGGCTTGAACCCAGGGCCTCTTGTATGGTAAGACATGTGATCTACTGGGTGAGACCCTCTGGGCTCCTCTCTCCACGCAGCCCCCCTTTTATTTGACAAATCGCTACCAAGGTTGATGGGGTGCAGTGCCTTCACAACAAATCCACTGCTCCTGGAGGCTGTTTTGTTTTTCTTATTCTTTCTTTTATTTTTTTTGCTTTTCTCTCTCTTCTTTGACAGGACAGAGAAATACTGAAAGGAGAAGGGGAATGAGAGAGAGAGGGAGGGGGGAGACCTGTAGCACTGCTTCATGGCTTGTGGAGCCCCCACCTCCACCCCCGTAGGTGGGGACCAGGGGCTTGGACCCAGTTCTTTGAGCATGGTAATGTGTGTGCGAAGCAGGTGTGTCACTGCATCTAATTTCCCTTCCTTAAGATACTAGTTTTATATCAGAGACCGACAAGACCACCTGTCAACTCTGGCATATGTGATTCTGAGGCTATGCAAGTCCTGTGCTCTCCCCACGAGGGAGCTACCTCCCTAGCTCCCTGTGTTCTAGTCCTAGTGTCCTAGCGGACTGGTAAGGGACAGTGAAGGGAAGGAGAGCAGGACTCCTACCCTGTACAGCTCAGGGGAGCACTGCTCACACCATATTCTCTGAGCCTGTGCACAGCATGTGGGTCCGGGCCACACAGCCCTGTGCCTCCTGGGTCACGTAGGGCTGCCTGGCGTCCTGGGAGGCGCATCTGGCACGTGCCCTCAGAGGCCACCCAGGGGAGGGTCCACACGCCTGAGTTTCTTTGTTGTGGAGGGCGACCATTTTAGATCAGATGAGGAGGATCCCAGGCCAGAATTTATTTATTTTTTATTTACAAAATAAGAAATTGAGAGTTTCACACAGTTCCCACTACCAGAGTTCCATATCTCATCCCCTCCCCTGATAGCTTTCCTATTATTCCCCTGGGAGTATGGACCCAGGGTCATTGTGGGGTGCAGAAGGTGGAAGGTCTGGCTTCTGTAATTGCTTCCCCGTTGTACATGGGCGTTGGCAGGTTGATCAGTACTCCCAGCCTGTCCCTAGCTTTCCCCAGTGGGGTGGGGCTCAGGTGAAGTGGGGTCCTAGGGGACACTGGTGAGGTTGTTTGCCCGGAGAACTCAGGTTGACATGGTAGCATCTATAACTTGGTGTCTGAAAAAGCAGTAAGATATAAAGCAGAGCGAATTGTTAAGTAATCAGGAACCTAAAGGTAAGAATATAGCAGATGAGATTTGGGGTCTCCATTTTGGAAAAAGTTAGTAGGTCTATTTTAGGTATATTCCAAAGGGGCTATGACTTTATTAATTTTACCTGAGCCTGACAGCTAACATGCAGATGGGCCCAAGGTATTGTCTGGGGAGATGGTGTCATAGTTGGAAAAAGGACCAGAAAGCTGGATCAGTGCAGAGAGTAGCTCCCAAATACTGTAAAATGCTATAAAAACCATTAACTGTAAACCCCATCATTTAGACAGGCCAGGATTTCTTTCCCAGCATGCCGTTCGTCTTTCCCAGATTCTTCTGAGCCACACAGACCTGAGATGCAGCTGCTTGAAAGGGAGAAGAGTTTTAAATTGACACCAGCAAGTCGCAGAACTGGTGACAAAGCTTTCCCCAGTGTCATTGAGAAACTTGCCCTAAAGGATCCCCCTCAGGTTCCTCCCTGCGCCTCGAGTTGTAGGGCTGTTGGGCCCTTTTGGTTTTTGGTCACCAAGAAGAACACAGTGATTTGTGTGAGGATTTCCTCTCTCTCGGTCAGAAGCAGGGTTGGGGTTTAGAGGACCTCTCTTCTAGGAGGCAGAGATTGTGTGTGTGTGTGAGATGGTGAAGTGGGACAGTGACATGCCTGCCACCTTCTCTGTCTTCACTGGTGGTACTGCCAAGTGCTGGAAGCTTCCTCACGGTTAAATTTAGCCAGTCTTCCCAACTCTCTGCGGAGTGAGAGCTGAAATAGATGGGGGCCTGTGCACAGCTGGTGAGAACCCCACTTCTCACGGGTGGGTGGGGAGAGCTTTTAGGGCCTGGTCTATTTTATTTTTTTTTATTTTTTTTTTTATTAAAGAAAGGATTAATTAACAAAACCATAGGGTAGGAGGGGTACAACTCCACACAATTCCCACCGCCCAATCTCCATATCCCACCCCCTCCCCCGATAGCTTTCCCATTCTCTATCTCTCTGGGAGCGTGGACCCAGGGTCATTGAGGGTTGCAGAAGGTAGAAGGTCTGGCTTCTGTAATTGCTTCCTCGCTGAACATGGGCGTTGACTGGTCGGTCCATACTCCCAGTCTGCCTCTCTCTTTCCCTAGTAGGATGGGTCTCTGGGGAAGCTGAGCTCCAGGACACATTGGTGGTGTCTTCAATCCAGGGAAGTCTGGCCGGCATCCTGATGACACCTGGAACCTGGTGACTGAAAAGAGAGTTAACATACAAAGCCAAACAAATTGTTGAGCAATCATGGACCCAAAGCTTGGAAAAGTGGAGAGGAAGTATTAGGGAGGTACTCACTGCAAACTCTAGTATACTTCTGCTTTCTTACTTTGGTGCCATACTCCAAACTCAGTCAATTTCTGCTTTGCGTTTCTACTTCTTTTTTTTTTTTACATGCATAACATTCCCCAGATTCCCATTTAGCAATACCACCCCACTATTTCATTCATCATTTTTCATGGACCTGTATTCTCCCCACCCACCCACCCACCCCAGAGTCTTTTACTTTGGTGTAATACTCCAATTCCATTTCAGGTTCGACTTGTGTTTTCTTTTCTAATCTTGTTTTTCAACTTCGGCCTGAGAGTGAGATCATCCCATATTCATCCTTCTGTTTCTGACTTATTTCACTCAACATGATTTTTTCAAGGTCCATCCAAGATCGGCTGAAAACGGTGAAGTCACCATTTTTTACAGCTGAGTAGTATTCCATTGTGTATATATACCACAACTTGCTCAGCCACTCATCTGTTGTTGGACACCTGGGTTGTTTCCAGGTTTTGGCTATTACAAATTGTGCTGCCAAGAACATATGTGTACACAGATCTTTTTGGATGGATGTGTTGGGTTCCTTAGGATATATCCCCAGGAGGGGAATTGCAGGGTCATAGGGTAGGTCCATTTCTAGCCTTCTGAGAGTTCTCCAGACTGTTCTCCACAGAGGTTGGACCAATTGACATTCCCACCAGCAGTGCAGGAGGGTTCCTTTGACCCCACAGCCTGGTCTATTTTAAATGCATTCACCACTCACCCATTTAGGTCAAGCTTCAGATTCTAAGACCAAAAGGTTACTGCTGTTTGCTTGTGTGTCCCAGCGTGGGGTGTTGTAGTGCATTGTGAAAACATAAGGTGGTTATTAGAAGCAAAGGGAAGGGACCTCCTGCTTCTCTGGGCTTGGGGAAGAAGTCATTTTAGCAAGTCTGCCAGCTCCATGCACTTCCCTCCTCTGGCTTTAACTCGTTTTGTTTTATCTTTTCTTTTACAGTTTTATTGCGGGGAGGGCACTAGTGGTTTACAGTGCAGTTATTGACACATGGGCAGTGTCTCATCTTGTCACGACATCTGCAAAACACTCTCAGCTCCTAGTCTGGTCCCTTTCCACCGTCCTGTCCCAGGACAACAAAGTCCCCTTCTCAGCTGTTCCTTCCCAGAGTGCTTTGCTATGTTGCAATGAGCCAGACCCAGTCTACACTTCACCTTGTGTTCCTTTCAAGGTCCTTTTTTTTCTTTATTAATTTTTTTATTTATAAAAAGGAAACATTGACAAAACCATAGGATAAGAGGGGTACAACTCCACACAGTTCCCACCACCAGAACTCCATATCCCATCCCCTCCCCTGATAGCTTTCCTATTCTCTATCCCTCTGGGAGCATGGACCCAGGGTCCTTGTGGGATGCAGAAGGTGGAAGGTCTGGCTTCTGTAATTGCTTCCTTGCTGAACATGGGGGCTGACAGGTCTGTGCACTAACATCATCAAATAATAGTTTTAAAGGAATTTGTGTTGAGTCCCCCCTATCCCCCCAAACAAAGATCCTGGTGTCAAAAAAGTGCATAGTGAGAGGGAGGGAGTAAGAGAGAGAAGCACAGACTGAGTCCTTGCCATTTTATGTGGTGCCACATACAAGGTATGTATCTCATCATTGAGTTAATTCTCAAGCCCAAAGAATATTTTTAAAAAATACACAAGAGGGGCCAGGTGGTGGCACACCTGGTTGAGCACATGATCCAATGTGCAAAGATCCAGGTTTGAGCCCCCGGTCTCCATCTGCAGGAGGAAGGCTTGGCAAGTGGTGAAGCGGTGTTAAAGGTATCTATCTCTGTCTCCCTCCCGCTCTGTTACCTCTTGATTTCTGGCTCTCTTGATTTCGATTCAGTAAATACATAAAGATAGTAAAGAAAGAGAAAACGCTGCACTAGAGAAGGAGTAAAAACCTAGAGTATCATTCTGACAGATGCAGAGCTGGGATCAGAACCTGGAACCTTGACGTGTGTAAGTCTGGTGTTCTGCCACCAAGCACCATCCTTGGCCACTCCTGGGGCATTTTTTTTTCCTTTTTTTTTTGTTCAAATGACATGAGCTGGACCTCAACAATGAACTGGGTCTGAGTTGATCTCTGCTGTTGTCTGAAGGTCATGGAGGCGGAGCAGACCAAGACACGGAGTGAGCTTGTGCACAAGGAGACTGCGGCCAGGTACAACGCGGCCATGGGCCGCATGCGGCAGCTGGAGAAGAAGCTCAAGAGAGCCATTAACAAGTCCAAGTGAGTCTGGGGCCTTGGGTCCCTGAGGCCCTGTGGGCATCCATCCTCTCCACCATCTATGTGCTGTGTGCTCAGGGAACCACCTCCCCACAGCCCCAAGATCCATAGAACCTCAGAGATAGGTAGCAGTACTCCAAAGTAACCAATCCAGGAGACCTCTGAAAAGGGAAGCAAAGCATTGCATGGCTCATTCATTGGGTGGGCTTTGAGGAAACTCAGTTTACCCTTGGCTCTGTGGCTGACAGTGTGGGTGAGGGCCCTGGCCCTCAGACTGTCGGCGTAAGGAGGGTGAACTGTGTACATCAAGGGCAAGTCTGGTTTTCATGGAGGTTCATTTCCCAGTTCTTCTCACTAATATATATATTCTCTTCAACCCATTTTTTAAAATTTGTGACTAATAGCAGTTTTTTAAAAAATATTTATTTTATTTTATTTATTCCCTTTTGTTGCCCTTGCTGTTTTTTTTTTATTGTTGTAGTTATTGTTGTTGTCGTTGTTGGATAGGACAGAGAGAAATGGAGAGAGGAGGGGAAGACAGAGAGGAGGAGAGAAAGATAGACACCTGCAGACCTGCTTCACCGCTTGTGAAGCGACTCCCCTGCAGGTGGGGAGCCGGGGGCTCGAACCGGGATCCTTATGCCGGTCCTTGTGCTTTGCGCCCCCTGCGCTTAACCCGCTGCGCTACAGCCCGACTCCCCTAATAGCAGTTTTTAAAAAGGTTCTAAGATTATAGGGTATTGTTGTTCCACACCACATCTACCGCCACTGTTTTTAGACAACATCGACCTTGGGGATAGACCTCCTGTTTCAGTCATATTTCTGGGCACGCAAGGGAGGGACAGAGCTTGGAATAGCCTAGACTTAACAGCCAGCGATGGCCCTGGAGGCCCACGGAGGGTGAACAGTTTAAGAATAAAGCAGCCATCCACACTCAGTGCTCAGACACCAGGGTTCCCCTAAGAAGAGCTAGGATCTTCCGGTTGACCCAGCCCCAGAAGACTAGACATAGCTCTTCCTTGTCTTCTCTCTTGCCTTCCACCTCTAGGTCTTCAGACTGTCTGATACTTCTAGTTTTAGACAGGGTCCAAGAGAACCAACCCGAGCCACTGTTCTGTGAGGGGGACGAGTGGTGGTTCTCCTCCCAAGTGACCGTATCTGCTCGTCATCACTGGGGAACCAGCTTCCTAAGGAGAGGGGGCCCAGATCCAGTCAGCTGCTGGGTACACCCTGTGTAGCCTGGTTCATCCTCCCCAGAGAGGATTCTGACTGAGGCTCAGGGGCACCTGGAGCTGTGCCCAGACTCCTCCAGCTCACGCTCAGATGGGCCTTCTGTCAGCCCAACCCTGAGTGACCCCAGGACCCGGACTGACTCTGTCTCCTGCCACCCCCAGAGCCAGGAGCATCCCTTTCCTCTCAGGGCCTTGTCAGAGTTGACTAAACCGTGGGCGGAGGGCCTGGATAGCTGTTCCTGGTACTCCCCATACCGACTGCCATGCTCTTTGGTGCCCACTGGGTTGTGTCACGCCGATGATCTTTCTTCTTTCTTCCACAGGCCTTACTTTGAACTCAAGGCAAGATACTATGTACAGCTGGAGGTACGTTGTGGTTTTTGGCCCTGTAGCTGATGGAGTTTTATGCAGCCAGAGCCCCACTGTTTGAGGCAGTCAGCTTGGCGGTAGCCTGTTTGCTATACAGGGAGAATGGAGCAGAACTAACTGTATTCTTATTTTTATTTCTGTATTGTGGATAAAGACAGAAATTGAGAGGGACGTGAGAGAGAAACACCTGCAGCACTGCTCCACTGCTTCTGAAGCTTCCCTTCTGTGCGTGGGGACCAGGGAATTGAACCTGGGTCCTTGTGGTTGATGCTATGTGCACTCTACTGTGTGTGCCACTGCCTGGCCATGAGTGACTCACTCTTTTATTTATTATTAGATAGCGAGAAATTGAGAAGGGAAAGGGAAATAGATACTGCCCAGCCGTGTGTCTCTGGTCGTCTCTGTCTGCCGCCACGAAGCTAGCCCGGCCTGCTGGAGCCCCGAACATTAACGACACCTCACCACTCAGGAAGCTTTCCTTGTGCAGGGGTGGACCAGGGGCTTGAACCCGGGTCTTTGCACATTGTAATGTGCGTACTTAACTAGGTACACCATTGTCTGGCCACTCATTCTTCTTGTTAATATTTATTTTTATTGATTGGATAGAGACAGACATTAGCAGCACTGCTTCACCACTTGGAAAGCTTTCTCCCTGCAGGTGGGACTGGAGACTTGAACCCTGGTCCTTGTGCACTGTAACGTGCACTCAACCATGTGTGCCATCCCCTGCCCCAAGACTCATTCTTTTTTTTTTTTTTTAATTTTTTAAAATATTTATTTATTCCCTTTTGTTGCCCTTGTTTTATGGTAGTTTTTACTGTTGTTATTGATGTCATTGTTGGATAGGACAGAGAGAAATGGAGAGAGGAGGAGAAGACAGAGAGGGGGAGAGAAAGACAGACACCTGCAGACCTGCTTCACCGTCTGTAAAGCGACTCCCCTGCAGGTGGGGAGCCGGGGGCTCGAACCGGGATCCTTGTGCTTCGCACCATGTGCACTTAACCCACTGCGCTACCACCCAACTTCCCCCAAGACTCATTCTTAACTGAGTCATCAGGGTTTTGATTGGTCTTGATTGGGTCTTTTTGTGTGTGTATGTGTGTATGTATGTGTGTGTGTGTATGTATATATGTATGTATATGTATGTATGTACTTTTATGGTACTAGGACCGTTTGCATATGCATTTCCACTATTCTTAGGTCCACCTCCCCCCTCCCCCTCCAAAAAATTCAGGTAGTGGCTGGGGAAATACCAAGTACAAGGCTTGCATTCCTGAGGCTCTCTGTTGCCTCATATGCTGGAGTGGTGGTGTTGTTTTTCTCTTTCTCAGATGAGACTCTCTTTTATGAAAAGTCTTTAAGAAATCAGAGAGCAGAGGTACCACAGAGCTATTTCACTGTCCGTGGGGCTTTCTTGTGTGCTGTGGTCCTTGCACATGGTGCTGGGGTTTGACCTGGGGCTTCATCCATGGTGAAGTGTCCATTTTACTGAGTGAACTCTCTCCTAGCCCTTTGATTGGCTGTCAGTGGACTCCAGAGCTCTTTAAATCCACCGGCCACTTTCTAGATTGTTTCGGGACAGTGCTTCCCACAGGGTACTCGTGCTGGCAGCATCAGCACTGGGATCTTGTCACAAGTGCAGAGTCTCAGGTTCCAAATAAAACCTGAGTGATTGCTGCTCAGCCTGTGAGCTTTACCAAGCCCTCCAGGAGTGGGGCTGAGCAGGGAACACCAGGTCGAGGTCACCCACGTGCAAGGACCTGAGTTCAAGCCACTGGTCCCCACCTATGAGGGGGCCAGTGCTGCAGGTGTCTTTCTCCCTATGTCTCATTTCCTTTTCACTTTCTGTCTTTATCAACAAAAAGATAAATAAATTTAAAAAGCAGGGTGGTGGGGGAGTGGCTTCCAGGAGTTGTGGATTCATCATATAAACACCAAACCTGCATGGGGAAAAACAGAAGAAAAAAAAAGAGAGAGAGAGAGAGAGAAAAATAAAGTAAGGAAGAAAGAAAGAAAAAGAAAAAAAAGAAGAGAGAAAGAATAAAAGGAAAAGAAAGCCTCCTGGATTTTCTAGTGCAGGCTCAAGTTTGAGAGCCACTTCCTGGGCACCGCATGGCTGAGTGTGGGGCTGCTGAGTGCAGGACACCCTCTGAGAAGCTGCGGTTTCTGGGTGCTAGGGTCTGAGTTTTCCCCCTGGATGGGATTTGGGGATGGGGTGAGGGAGGTGGCTGCTTTCATATCACACAAGTGGTGAAAAAGGCCGATGGGCCTCTGCAGTCATGTCTCGGGAAGGCCTCTGAGGCACCAGCTATGCTCGGCCACTTGCTCTAAGCGTCCTGTTCTTCTTAGCAGCAGTTAAAGAAGACGGTGGATGAGCTGCAGACCAAGCTGGCCCTGGCCAAGGGCGAGTACAAGACGGCCCTCAAGAACCTGGAGATGATCTCCGACGAGATCCACGAGCGGCGACGCTCTAGCGCCATGGGGCCCCGGGGCTGTGGTGTTGGGGCCGAGGGAAGCTGCACATCTGCGGAGGACCTTTCGGGGAGCAAGGCCGAGCCTGACGCCGTTTCTGGTGAGTTGGGCATGTGCGAGCTACTTCTGGGCCTGTTGCAGTACCAGAGGGGCCTCTGGGAATGGGGCTGGGCTGAGGGCAGCTCCTGGTGGTTTTCTCACGTGGGTAGGAAGGACTCTGTTCATCACAATGCTCCCTGTGTCGGGTGCTGGGGCTGAGTAAGTGTGGAAAGTAATACACTCTCCCTCCCCCCCCCCCCATTCCAGTGCATATCAGAAGTGCTCTGAGGGGTCCTGCGAGAAAGGAGTTATCCAGGAGCAGGGCTTTGGGAGGTGGCCCCGTGGTGGGGTGCAGGCCATGCCTACTCCCTGGCACCACATTAAAAACAGACAGACAGACCAGCAAGATAACAAGTAGACTGTCCTCCATAGCAGAGTGCTGCTCTCTTTCTCATGATTGGGGAGGGGCAACTAGAAATGTTGCAATCAGTTTTGATCCTAACCTCAGCTGTCTCGCCATTCCTAGTTCGTGATGCAGGCAAGGGCTTCACTCATGATTTCCACTTCTTTGCCTGTGAAATGAAGGATGTGGCAGTTAACTTTCTTTGATCTGCTGCTGGGCAGAGTGGTGCTTAGAATAAAATAAAATATCCCTGGTGCCCATTCACTGCTCTGCGAATACGGGACCTCCTTGGCATCTGAGCACACTTCATTGAGGTCATTCCTTTGTATTTTAATATACTCCCCTCCCCCAGTGTGGTGCTGGGGAATGGAATGGGAGCCTCAGACACAGGCTATATAGGTGAGTGGTCTCTCCAATGTGCTTTTTAAAAGTTCTACATGCTTAGAAGTAAAGGAGTGACAGATGGAGAGTTGGGGCAAGACACCAAGGCATGGCGTCTCCATTCTTGGAGTCCCCCTTGTGGAGATAGCTCAGAACATTCTCAGAGCTATCTCCTGGCCTTGTGACTGCCTTTTTATTAAGAAAGCCCATGGGTTTGGGACAGTGGCTCACTAGTAGAGCGTGTGCTTGGCGTGCATGAAGCCCAGGGTTTGGTCTCCAGCACCATGTAAAAACAGGCTGCCCAGGCTCAAGCAGCCAGCATCCACCTGCAGAGGATGAGTGCCACGAGCTATAGAACAGTGTGGTAGGAGTCTCTCTACTCTGTCGACTGTCAGGAGTGGCAGAGTGATGCAGGTACTAAGCCCCAGTGAGAACCTGGGTGTTAAATAAAAATAAAAATAAAAAGGAGCAACAGACAAAGTGAAAAAAGAAAAGAAAAAAAAAAAAAAAGAAGCTCCATGGACAGTGTGGTGGTATTTAAGTCTCTTACAAATAAAATAAAAAAATGGGGGGGAAGGCTCAGCTGGAGGTGTTGTGCCTGAGATCCTGTGTTCAGTGTTCGGCACGGCCTAAAAATGGGAAACGAAACAAAATTCTTCCAGCATGACGTTTGCTTGCTTGCTTCCTTCCTTCCTTCCTTCCTTTTCCTTGTCTGTGGAATAATCCCTGTTGGCTACTTCCCAGGCTCCTTCCTCAGGAGTTCTCTGCCCATCAGCAGACATCTAAGTGTCAGGCCCAAAGGCAAGGGAAAGGAAACTTAGTGATGTCATTTGAGCATCAATGATGTGTGGGACACTTCAAGTCTCCTTGTTAGCCTAGTTCAGAGAGGAACAGAAAACTCAAGAGAAATAGACGCAGGCAAGAGCAGCAGCAGCAGCATAATGGTTATGCAGAGACTGTCATGCCTGAAGCCCCAGAGTCTCCAGTTCAGTCCCTCACACCGCGATAAGCCAGAGCCGAGCAGTGCTCTGGTAATCAAAAAGTAAATACAAACCCAGGCTACGCCAGAAGCAGTGGAATTAAGATTCAAATTGGAGTTAGGATTTTCTGTCCTTGACATGATGGTGCTGCTCACTTATGGCCATCCCCTCTGGGATGCTACCAGGCTGGTTTCAAAGATGGAGGAAGAAAAGAGAAGACAAACACTCTTAAGAAACACCGGGATTATATGCAGGCTCAGAGGAGGGCAGTGAAGGACCGAGCTGTGGCTGAATTCATCATCCTCCCACAGGCCGTGTCCTGTGACACTGATTAGAAGGACGGGCTGGGAAGTGACTGTAAGGACAGTCTCCACAGGACCCAGCTGCTGTGCAGGCTGGTCACACAGGCTTGGGAGGGGCACCCCCCCCCCCCTTTATCAGCTGCCCATGGTGGCAACAGAGTTCTCAACTGGGTAGCTGTGGCAGACCCTGACTGACAGGTGTTCTTGTTCATCCTCAGTGGCCTCTGAAGCTTTTGAAGATGACAACTGCAGCAATCTTGTATCTGAAGATGACTCGGAAACTCAGTCTGTGTCCAGCTTCAGTTCAGGACCCACAAGCCCATCTGAGCTGCCTGACCAGTTCCCTGCAGCGGTGAGGCCCGGTAGCCTGGACCTACCCAGCCCCGTGTCCCTGTCAGAGTTTGGGATGATGTTCCCGGTGTTGGGCCCTCGCAGCGAGTGCAGTGGGGCCTCGTCCCCTGAATGTGAGGTAGAACGAGGTGAGTGCTGCCTGTTGCTGTTTCCTCGTGGTCAGGGCAGCGGAATCTGTGCTCTTGTAGAGCTTAGCCGGCCCCCGGCCCCCCTGGGCCCCCAGTGCTGCACTGCGGCGGGGTCTGTGCATATGCTGTGTAGAGCTTAGCCGGCCCCCGGCCCCCCTGGGCCCCCAGTGCTGCACTGTGGCGGGGTCTGTGCATGTGCTGTGTAGAGCTTAGCCGGCCCCCGGACCCCAGTGCTGCACTGCGGCGGGGTCTGTGCACGCGCTGTCATTGTTGAGCGCTGTGATGGTTTTGTTGAGTGGGTTATGCTGGAGGGAACTGGTCAGGTCCATGAAAGTCTCAAGGTCATCAGTTCACTCCCATGAGAGCTTGTCATGACGCTTCTTGAAAGAATGACAAGAAAGAGTTCGTCATCCAGGAATACAGTATTCCAGCTTTACAGTTGTGAGGTAATTATCATGTAGAAGCAATAGGGGTAGATAGAGTTTGGGAGCAGTGCAATTTCCTTGAGGGCTGAAAGAAAAGGCCTTTGCATGTGCATGCATATATATATATATATATATATATATATATATATATATATATATATATAATATATATATATATCTTTGACAGAACAGAAATTGGAAGGGGAGAGACAGACACAGCACGGCTTTACCATTTGTGAAGCGTCTCCCCTGCAGCTGGAGACGGGGCTTGAACCCAGGACCTTGTGCATGGTAATACGTGCATCTAACTTGGCGCACCACTACTACCCATCCCCCTTGCAAGTATTTTTTTTATTTAAACCCTATCACAGCCGGGCTAGCTTCCCATTGGTCTGTTGAGATGGCCATGTGTGGTACCTTATTAAAAACTCCTCCCACAGTGTACAAGGTAATTCTTTTGTGCTTCCTAAGACCTGTCCCACTCCCATTTCCTGGTGCTACTTTTAGTTTCTTCCCCAGCGACATGGGGAACATGTGACAGCATGCAACAAAGTGTCCATGCCTCAGATGTTTGTCATTTCCAGACCCGTCCCTGTAGAGGCCCTTAGTTTCTAACTGCACTTCTGGTGCCTTCTGGCTTTGCTTTCTCATCACAACAGTTCTCTTGACAGACATGCACTAGATGAGTTCTGTTCCTCAGCTGCTGTGTATGACATGACTCCTCTCTAACAAAATGGGATATAGGAAATGCCTTAGGGGAGCTGGGTGGTGTCCCACCTGGCTAAGTGCACGTTACAATGTGCAAGAACCTGGGTTCAAGCCCCTCATCCCCATCTCAGGGGGAAAGGTTTGCCAGTGGTGAAGCAGTGCTGCAGGTGTCTCTCTGTCTCTCTCCCTATCTTCCCCTACCCTCTTGACTTCTGGTTGTCGCTATCTGATAAAGATAATAATAATAATAAAAAAAGAAGATGCCTTGAGGAGAGCCAGCGGGACAGCACAGTGCTGGAGTGCAGGGCCAACACGCGTGAAGCCCTGTGTTTGGTTTCCATCACCTCACATGCCAGAGTGCTGCTCAGGTCCTCTTTTTGTTAATAAGTAAACAAAATGCCTTGAGGGCTAAGAGCAGCTGGGTGTGGTTGGGCAAGTCTGGGGCAGTCGGATTCTGGAATCATCTGTACTCACCAGCGCTTCCCTTTCTATAGGAGACAGGGCTGAAGGGGCAGAGAATAAGAGGGGTGACAAAGCCAACAACAATCGAGGGCTCAGCAGCAGCAGCAGCAGCAGCAGCAGCGACTGCCGCAAGAGCCATGGCAGCACCTCCCTTGAGGGCCGAGCCCTGGAGAGCCGGATGAAGCAGCTTTCTCTGCAGTGTTCCAGGGGGAGAGAGGGGATCCTCGCTGACATAAAGACGGTGCAGATCGGCTGACCCACCCGAGGCCCGCGCCCATATCCGTATTTATACACGAAACTGTATGGAGAACATTGTGCCAATAACCATTTCAATATATGCCAAATCGTAAGCATTTCCTCTAAACTGCACTAATGACATTTCAGTGACCTTGAGGGTTGAAGATCTGTCTTGGGGTGGTTTGGTATCCAGAACAGATGAGGTGCTGTGGGTGGACGGACGGACGGGGGACAGTGTCTGTGACGGTGGAAGGCAGCAATAGCTAGTTCCGGTGGGAGAACTGGAGCCAGGCCTAGGAAGGGGGTGGGGGTGGGGGCAGCTGGGGAGCCTAGCCAGACGGCGTCGGGGTCAGAAGCTCAGAAGCTCCCTTCTCTTGGAGGGTGAGCTCTGTTTGGGAGAACGGAGATAAATGTCCTCTTCTTTCTACCCCAAGGGAGTCAGAACCAACAAAATCCTTGCAAAACAAGGCTCAAGTATCCCTTTCTGCCCAGTGAAGACATTAAAAAACAATGCCAAGGACAGAGATCATTTGCATCCCCTCTGGTGTTCGGAGGGGCTTCTGAAAGGTGTCTGCTGGGTTGCTCACTAAAGCTTTTTCATTTTCTATAAAGGTCACCATGAACTGCACTTTTGGGGGTGGGGGAGGGGAATGCCAGTGTGTGGGGGGGGTGGGAGGACAAGGGAAACGGGGGAGGGGGGGTTATGGCTGTGGGGAAGAAGGTTCTGTAGCACATAGACTTTATCCTACCAGCCAGCTGAGGAGACTTACTTGGAGAGAAGTAAGTGCATGTGAACAGCGGCTGCCATTGTTAGACCTAGGTCGACACGGTGTTGATTTCTCTGTAGGTTGTGAATTTTGAAGTTAAAAAAAAAATTATTTAAAGGTTATGCTGACTAGTATTTCTTAGAGGAAGTTAGTTCTTCTTTAAAGCTAGGAAAGGGAGTAGGCATGTCATGGCAACAGCTGTTAAGTAGAAGCAGTGGAGTCTCTGTTATGCTGATAGTGTTAAGCCTGCTTTCCTCTAATGTTTTCTTGATTACATATATTGACAGCACTGCATTTCATTCCCCCCCTTTTTTTTTGCTTTAAAAAAACAGCATTTCTGAAAGAAAAAAGTAACCCCATTTCAAGTTGTCTACTGTCGCAACCTGTGCATCTTAGTCATCTGTAAACCTCTTCATACTGTAGTGTTTTCTCCTTTTTTAATGACTGATACAGTATCCCAATTACAAGGTTATTTTGTACATGTCTTAATACCTTGAGTGTAATAAAAACGGCTTAAGAAAATATCTTTTTGTGACTTCAAATAAGAGAGCCCAGGGGACTGAGTGATGGCAGTGCACTTGGTTGAGGGCACACAGGGGCCCGGGTTCAAGCCCCCAGTTCCCGCCTTCAGGGGGAGCAACTACATGAGTGGTGAAGCAGAGCTGCAGATGTCTCTCCCCTCAATGTCACTGTCCTGTAAAATCGGATAAATCCCGATGCTACCTAAGTCTTTTCCAGGCAAACTTCTTACCACAAGGAACAGATCATGGGACTGTGATGGTTGTCTGTGCTTACTTTCAGTGAAGGTCCTAGATCCTAATTAAGTGAGACTCTTACTTTTGCTGAGTCTGAAATGAGCTGAGCAGTAAGGAAGGCAGAGGCGAGGTGGCAATGCCCAAGAAGTTCTCAGCCTCTGCTGCACAGGGCGGCTTCCCAGGAGGCTCTCAAAATCCCCGTCTCACCCCCCCCCCCCACACACACAGCTTGACTGGAGGGTACACTTGAGTCCTGGACTTTTAAAGCTCCTCAGAGGGTTGTAATCTTCATCCATGGCCGAGGGTTAGTCCCCTAGATGGAGGCAGCACTGAATTTGGAGCTCCACTAGAATATAGTTATTCATATGTAGGTCACTCAACCTTTTCAACATGTTACTAGTAGTCTGTTACACAAAGACTATAAGATTTCAGTGTACAGCTCCACGCCATTTGACCAGAGCACTGCTGAGCTCTGGCAGATGGTGGTACAGGGGATTGAGCCTCAGATAAGAGTCTTTGCATAACCACTATGCTACCCCCCCCATTCAGTTTTTGAGGAGTTAAGTATTTCAGTGTGCATCTTTTATAAAATCTTAACATGAGAGGTTAAGATCGTACATAAGATAAACTTACTACATTCTGGGCACTTTTTTCTCTACAAGGCCACAAAAAAATCTGGGGCCAGGTGTTGGCGCACCTGCTTGAGCATACACTTTACGGTGTGCAAGGGCCCAGGGTTCAAGCCCCTGGCCCCCAGCTGCAGGGGGAAAGCTTTACAAGGGGTGAAGTAGTGCTGCAGGTTTCTCTCCCTCTCCTCTCAATTTCTGGCTGTCTCTATCCAATAAGAAGACAATAAAAAAAGCAAAATTAAAAATTCTAAATTTGTACCAAAGTGAAATCTCCTTAGTTTAACTATTTCTGTCCTGAATGAGTACTTTTGAAGCATTACTTTTCATGCAAATGAGTTCTTTTTGATGTGACACTAGGTGTCGGGCAGCCCCCCTGCTCCATCTTCCATTGCTGATACTATGGCCTATTTACATAATCACTGTTTTGCCTGAAAGATTCCCCACCCATTCCTTTGATCTATCTTCTTTCTACCTCGAGACCCGCCCTGCCTGCAGGGTAACATTAATCCCACCAGTTAAAGCCCTTGAAACTGTTGCTAAGGAAGTTCCCAGCACGCCTTTTTTCCTTTCTCCAACCCCCTTTCCCTAACCATTTCCATTTCCGACTTGTCACTTCCAGTTTTATCCTATAATGCCACTTTTGTTTCTGGTTTCTCTCTCTCTCTCTTGCTCTCTTCTGAGTCCCGACGTAGAGGAGGGCAGGCATGCAGAGGGAGGCAGACACCGGCCACTGCGGTTTGGCGCCACGTAGCTTAAACTGTTGCACTCATGCCTGCCAGACTCTGGGGCTCCCACATAAATAAAGATTTGTATTGCTACCACCATGAGCTTGGTTCCTGGATCATCTCTCCCGCCCGAGAAGCTAGCCTGGCAGGTGAGTCCTTAAATGATTCCTTTAGGTTCAACAATGAGGTTTCCATAAGTATAAACATTTTATTCAATTAAAGATAATAGAAATACAAAATAAGTTTATAAAGTGGAGACAATGAAAAACTCCCCCTTAATTTTAATCTTTAAAATCTGGAGTATCAGATTCTGATTTTATGTAAACTGAAAATTTACAGGTTGACAGTGATAGCTTGGCAATTTTTCTGAATACAACCCCAATTTATGTATCAAGTTCTCCAATGCATTTTCTTTAGCGTGCTGTCACCATCAGAGCACTGAGCCACATAGTAATTAGAGACTATACAAATTAAATTGTAATGTCTTCAGTGTATCAGATCACTTTCATCTACCTGATACATTCCAGTGATGAATGTACTTGAGTTTTCTTCACATGGTTCAAAAGGAGACAAATGTCTGACTTCAACAACTCTTATTCTTGAGCCTGAGCATCTTCATGCTAATGAGTACTTCTTAAAGCTTTATTCTTTAACAAAACCTGGGCAACAATAAGCCTTTGCGAGTCATAAAGTAATGCAGAATTAAATCCTGTGGTGATGACATGATTCATCTGGTAACTTGTTGCCCAAGATGTGGAGTCACAATACAAGCAGTTTTAGCATACGACATGCTCTGCCAACAAGACAAAGTAAATGATTTCAGAAGATTATACTGGCCTACTCTTCCGCTCAATGAGTCTGAGGTCTTTTTCCTAATCTGGTCTCAGGTGCCTCCCTCAGCATTTTAAAGCATTCAACGATGCTGACTAAGATTAGGCTTTAATCATCTGCTCTTAAGTCACATGGCTCCACACGCAAGCCACTCCATGTTTATACACACCATGGAAATGGTCCTTCTAGGTGATGTACAGTAGTTCTGACTACACGCTCCTCACTTAACACCCTGACTGGAGCACCAGATTCCAGCGGGAACTTTAGAGAGCTAAACCTCTTCTCGTGTTTTGTGTCATCTGAAGAGCCGATGACTGGTAAACATAAAATCCAGAAACTGCAGGCCCTCCATCACTGAAGCTGTGCTGTCTTGACGGGAACAGTACTATTAAAGTCCAAGAAAAAAGGTCCTTCTTGTTTAGGCAGAAACGTACTAGGGATGATATTGTAGATCCCAACAGGTATATTTTCTAATTCCAGGTAGCAAAACCCACACCTGTATTCAGGGGAAATGAGAGCAAGTTTCAGACGGTGCCAGTGAAAGCCGAGTGTTAACTAGGTCGGTCAAAATGCTGGTCTTACCTGTAGTCACCACTCGATTTCCTCTGAAAGCCATGGGGGCCAGGGTCTCCAGCTGTGGAGACTGTCACGATCTCGAAGCCAACACTGTATTGCCTGGCAGTAAAGGGGACAGAGTGACTGCTGTTACTGAGGAGTCTCAGAATGATTGTACCTCAAGTGCAAATGGGCTATCAAGTGATGCTTTCTACAGCTCTGGGAGGAGGAAAAGACGCTCTGAAACACACATACTAATTTTGATTTTAATTATGCAAAATACTATTTGTGGTTTTAAATTAGGCTAGAAACATTGGTCCTGTGTTGTCTTTCCCTCTGTCTCTGTTCCTCTCATTTTATTTGAAAAGGTTGGCTCAGAGTGGTGAAGACCTGGAAATGACTGTTGTTAAAATTTCGGAGGCTCTGGCCGGGCGGGTCTAGCTTCACGGGCGGGTAACAGAGACGCGGAGACAACGGTTGGGCAGGGAAGCTGTATTTCTTTATTCAGGAACAACGATTCATAAACTAAGACCAACTAATCACCAAACAGAACTCTGCTGTCTCTCTTACTCTCTGCTGTCTCTCTTGCTTGTCTCAAGCACTCTCTCTTACTCTCGAACTCTGTCACTCTGGAACTCTGGCGGGTTTCCTGGGGGCAGGGCCAAGCAGCCCGCAAAATTAACTGGACTGATCTAATTCTCTTGGCGGGGGAGAACTAGAACCCAATGTAAAGCATACAACATAGGGCACTGTTAAAAGAAACAGAATGATACACAGAAATGGAAGAACAGTCCTTGTTTCTGGATCAGAAGAATAAATATTGAAATTTCTACTGTACAGAAGCAACCTACAGTTTCAATGCAATTCTATCAAAAACTCAGTGCCATTTTTCAAGGAAATTGACCACCTTGTCTAAAAATTTCCATGGAGCCATAAAAGAAAAAAAAATTTGTAAAAAAGCCAAAGCACTACTGAGGTAAGGGGAAGAAAAAAAAAAAAGCAGGTATCATGCTCTCCAACTTCAGTTTATACTACACAACAATAGTATTTAAAACAACACGATACTGGAATAAAAACGGACACTTAAACCTATACAGAATGGAGAATCCAGAAATGAGCCCATGTGTATACAACCATCTTGTTGGTATGCTTTAAAAACCCCTTCTGTTTCATTTGGTTTAATCCCCCCTGCATTCTATTTACATAACACTGTATTCTATTTACATAACCACTGTTAACAAGCACCACCCTCCCTCCAGGGCATTGGTGGTTCAGTGGTAGAATTCTCACCTGCTCCGCCCCCTCTCCTTGTCACACCCTGATTTTCACCAGTCACTTTTCTCTCTACCCTCTCTGCATCGCATCCTGTTCCCACCCTACTGGGCTAGTATATTTATAAGGACAAGATTGTTTGTAGTTTTTAGTTTAGCTTAGCTTGGTATAGATTGTGCTGCGTCCTGCATGAATAAAGAGATACTGCGTACAACCCAGCCATGAGTCCCGGGTTGTCTGTTACCCGCCCGTGAAGCCAGCCCGGCGAAAACAACACCACCTAATATATGACAAGGGGCAAAACGATTCAATGGGGTAAAGAAGGTCTCTTCAGCAGCTGGTGCTGGGAACACTGGACAGCCACATGTAGAAAATAAAACTAGACCACCGCTTTGGCACCATGCACCAAAATCAAATCAAAATGAGAAAAGACCTGGATATTAGACCAGAGAGTCTTAAAATCTTTTCAGAAAAACTAAATCAGTTTTAATTTAATTAGCACAAGCTACTAGAGACCTCGAAACTCTAAACTCTATAGGAGAAAACATTGGTGAAACGTTGTAGGATATTCACGTCAAAGATGAATCTGGAGACTCAACTACCTTACCTGAGCATGGGAAATGAAGAGTAAATAAGTGGGGTTACATCAAACTAAAAAAGTTTCTACACACCACACATTAGACAACCACCTGATATCAAACATCTATACAGAATTGGTACAGATCTACAAAAGAACCAAAAATAAGACAGTAAAGTGGGCCAAAGAACTGGACAGTTACCAAAAGAAGAGATGCACATGGCCCACCGACACATGAAGAAATGCTTCAGTTATCATTACAGGAAATGCCAGTTAAATCTGCACTGAGCTCCCATCTCACACCTGAGAGAATAGCAAAAGGACACAGGGACCCGCCCCTATGTTCATAGCTGCATTCCTCACAGTAGCCAAGGAGTGAAAGCAGTCTAAATGCCCACCGTCGTCGGATGACTGGCTAAAGAAGTTAATGGGGTATATATACTCCAGGGAATACTACTGTGCAATACAAAAGATGGTACTGTGTCCTTTGGGACAAACTGGATGGAACTAGAGGTGATTCTGAGTAGCAAAATAGATGAAAGACAACTACCGAATGGTTTTAGAATGGTTTTACTCACGAGGCATTTGGAGAACTGAAATACACAAACTTGCAAACACATACACACACACAGTTACACTGTTTCTGAGACTTTGTGATAACAATAGTAGTTATCTGTTATCCTTGGGAGGTAGGAGGGTGGGGACACAGAACCTTGGTGGTGAGTACAGTATGGAACTATACCCTGTAACCTTGTAGCCCACAGAAAAAATGAAAAAAAAAATCACAAAAAAAGAAAAGTCTTTCCTTAACCTGAGATGATTTTATTTACTGATGCTCACTTGTAATTTCATTGCTCCTGGCAGACGTTCCCCCCTTTTAGTTTCGGGAAGAGACAGAGACACCACAGCACTATTTCACCATTCTTGGAGCTTCCTGCTAGCACTGTGGATCCTATTCCCAGGTAGTGCCAGGATTTGAACCCACGTCCTCCTAGGTACATGGTAAAGTGTGAAATCTATCTGGGGAGCTATTTTTTAGCTCTACCTTGAGGTTATTAATATAACCCTGCTGCATTAGCAGTACAACTAGAACTGATTCTGGATTTGATAGAAGACAGGACTCAGGGGACCAGGTGGTGGCGCACCTGGCTAAGCGCACACACTACAGTGCGCAAGGACGCTGGTTCAAGCCCCTGATCCCCACCTGCAGGGGGAAAGCTTCAATAGTGGTGAAGCAGGGCTGCAGGTGTCTCTCTGTCTCTCTCCATCTCTATCTTCCTTTCCCCTCAATTTCTCTCTGTCTCTATCCAATAAAAAAGTTTTTAAAAAAATATTAAAAAAAAAAAAAGACAGGAATCAGATGACTTGTGGGCTACAATGGGTAATTATTCTAGCACCATTTATTGAATAGGCTGTCCTTCTCCCAATATCCAGTGACATTTTTATTATGAGTCATGTGCCCATATACACTCACATCTGTTTCAGAAGTCCTACTCTCTTATACCACACATTATCAAGAAAGTTACTGTCACCCACCTTGGTCCCCTCAGCTCAATTAGCAGTGGTCCAGGCTTTTCTATGTGGAATTGGTAGATGGGGTTATTTTTGTGGGTCTCCTGGAAATTCCCACATCCTCCAGCACTCTGACCACTCCACTTTCCATTAATCTAGTAAAGGAAAGTCTGTATTAACGAAACTCTCACATGGTTCCATCCTAAAGACAAAATGCTTTTTGCACAACAACAAGACAACTCTCCACTCTGGCCACCATCCTCTTGCTCCAGTCTGTTACTGATTGCTGATGCAACTTCATGTCACCTGGGCTCCTTTGCTACACAAAGTGGCATCTCTAGCAGCCTGCAGTCATTTTTCTCCCTGCCGGGCCGTCTCTCTCAAACCTTCCTCTATACAGCCAGCCAACCCTGTAAAGTCAGTATCAAATTCTGCTTCTGCAGCTTCACCCACACAGCTTTCCCTAATGACCAAAGTTTACCACTGATCTTTTCTCTCTGGACTTCTTACTTGTTTCCACAGAATCACTTAATGCCATTCACTGAAGATGATGTATTCCAACCCAGGGTTGAGGCTCTTATGTCTCTGTATCCCCGGCAAGTCCCAGATTGTTTTTATTTTGTAAGAAGTTGCTAAACGTGAATGAGGGAGGAAATCAAACTATGACATTTGATGTTATAACTCACAGCAAGAATTCTTACCTGTTTTGATAAGGTGTATGGTGAAGGAATCTTTGAAAAAGTAAAGCTGCATGCTGAATATACCTAGAGTTAAAAATAAAAAGATACTGTTCTGATATAGTTTACCCATACACACACATCCAAGATAAAGAGTGTATTGGAAGACTAAAAAATTAGCTGGCATCCTCATGTCATTCTGTAGGGAGCCTGGCATCAAGCTGGGTTTAAGGAAGTGGGTGTTGGGACTCTAGAGATTCTGTCTGGGATTCCTGTCACTGTATGTGACTCAGGACTGCCGGAATGTTTCCAGGCCTTGGTTTCTGCGTGGAGGCATCCAGGGTGGGCGCAGCTCCCCACTGTTCCTCCCCGTCGCTACAAGCCGTTCCAGTTCAGCTTCATCACTGCTCCTCGGCAAACAAATCTCTCTACACACAACAAAACCACGATGAGGCCAGGAGACAGGTGGTCAGTAGGACACGTACTTGCCATGAGCAAAAACCTGGGTTGAGCCCCTGGCAGCACCATGCATAACATCAGGGGATGCTTGAGCAGTGGAGTGGTGTGGCAGTGTGGTGTGTTTCCTCTCTGGCCTTCTGTCTCTACGTGATGTTAAGAGGAAAAAAATCCACTGGGGGTGGAAGAACTGGGCAGGCAGCAAAGACAAAACGGAGTACAAAATGGAAACCACAGCTGTGACTGGGTGGTGGTGCACCTGGTTGAGCACACGTCACAATGTGCAAGGACCCGGGTTCAAGCCCCCAGTTCCCACTTGCGGGGAGAAAGTTTCGAGAGTGGTGAAGCAGTGCTGCAGGTGTCTCTCTGGCTCTCTCCCTACATCCCCCTCCCCTCTTAATATCTGGCTGCCTCTGTCCAATAAAGATAACACACACACACACAACCCGACAAAACTGCACCGACTTTCACCTACATGAGCATTATGCTTCAGGTAACCAATTTCTTTTCACTAAGTTCAAAATGGTGTCAGGTAGGACAGATGGTTTTTATTACTTGCTATGGAATTAAATTTGTTAGTCTAACATACCACATCACATCAGATTAACTACTATTCTGAACACTAAGCAGCTGATTCAAAATTTAAAAATGAACTTTTCAAAGGCATCATTTTCCATAGGAGACAAAGTAACTTAATACTGAGTGTGATACACAGATAGCCATAAAAGATTTTTAAAAATCAATTTTCAGAAATAAACTACTTACAAAGCAGGGCACCCAGGATTCTTTGTATTACTGTCTTGTGCATGTTGGTTTCACTTACCCGGACAGTATAATGGATTGTGTTCTGCTTCTCATACTGAGAAACCACTAACGTAAAAGTATGGGTCCCAGGTGTGGTCAGCTTTATTTTCGTCAAATAGTGAGGGCTGTTAATTCGAATTCCGTCAATGTATGGCGCTGGGTCAGCTGCAAATAAACAAGGAGGCTAACAGAAGGGAGACTTCCATTTCTGAACTTAGGTTTTTGGCTCATGGTCTAAATAAACAGATGGACATATGCTTAATTGATTCTACCCTTAACATACAGTGGTGTAAAAGAATTACAATGCCTATTTAAAATTTTACAATTAAACAATTTAAACTTTTAAATAAAATAGTTTCTACTAAGCAAAATAAATCTTTTGTCATACAGTTCCTGATGTGTAATTCCTGCTAGCTACCCGATGCCTCAGGTTTTTTTTCCTTCCCTCTCCAGTAAAGAGTCTTAAAGTCAGGACTAGTTTTTGTTTTTTTCTTTTGATTTTATCCATCCATCCATCCATCCATCCACCCACCCATCTTTCTTTAATGTGGTACTGGAGAATAAACTCAGGCTGGCATCACTAAGTCACTTCCTTGGCTCAACTGTCATGTTTGAAGAGGAAAGTACCAGCTCAGAGATGGCTCAGCGGTCAGGTTTGAAGAGGAGAGTACCAGCTCAGAGATGCCACAGCACTGAGACCGAGCCCCCCCCCCCCCCCCCAGTGCAGCCTGGCCCAGTGCTGTCCATGGGGCCCCTCTTGGAGGCAGGCCCGCAACCTGGGACCTCAGACATGGGCTCTACAAGCTGAGCTATTGCCCACCTGCTCGTACATGAGAAACACAATTCTCCCACTGCACTGCATCTTCTGCCCTTGGGGAAGCGCTTTGACAAAAATATATAAAAATTCCTCACCACTCACAGCTAACTCACGCACCTTCCCAGTTCAAGATTTTTAACCTATGTCTTACTTTTTCCCTCCAACAGGAGAGAATGCTTACTCAATTTGCTTCATAATGTTATAATGAAAATGATAACTATGAACCAGAAAGGACTCTGAATGCACACAGAAGAGAGGACACTTAAAAAAAAAAAATCCAAGTAAAAAGAGCAACAAGTATACTTGAAATTCAAAAGCCACACACATCTTAATGCCACAGTTCTGCTTCTCTGCTTGCATAATGACCCATATGTGAATAAAGGAAAACATGGCTAATCCCACATGTCATCTATCAGGGGGTCTATTATGTGGCCTGCCCTTTCCAGGATGTCGAAGGGAATCAACTGGTATGACTAAGGGTCGATCTTCAACCCAGGTAACAGAAGAGACGACTTCCATGCTTTCTCAAGAAAAGACAAAACTGCGTTGGATTTGATCTCATCTCCCCCACTAAGTGTATTTCCCTCTGCACAGCTGACTTGAAAAAAAAAAAAACTGTCCACTCGCTTCCTGCCCTCACAATCTCTTTTCAAATCACTCTAACTGGACTTTGAGCCACTTCAATTCTGCTCTAATACACGCTCCATTCTTCAGATCAATCTGTGATCCCTACAACGGCAACAGACGTCGTCTGTATTCTTTCCCTCATGACACTGTTTCTTCCACTGAGTCACTTTATTCTTTTCACCAGGTACTTGTACACATTCTTTTGTTGTGACTTTTCTTCTACTCCACCTTAGGAAGTAAAAGTGCAAGGAACAGGGCCTGGTGCTCAGCTCCACACCTCCCGCTACTCCCTCCCCGAATGTGTGATAACAGAGCCTTAATCTCCAAAGCCATCATTGGCCTTAGCCCCCACTCCTCTGTTTGTTCCTACAACGTGAACTCGAAGGATCCATTTGGCATCTTCACTCAGATATAATGGGTATTTCAAATACAGCAAAGGCAAGTTCACTTTTGATTTAATTTCACAGCAAATCTGCCCTTTCAGTGCCTAACCAGTTCTTAATGGGCCTCATTAAAAGTGACACCATTCTATTGTTCAAGTAAAAAAAGAGAAAGAAAAGAAAAAACGACAGCAAAACAAAACCTGATTTCTCTTTACTTCTACAAAACCTGATCAATCGTGCCAATTTGACTGGAACCAAAATTTGTCCTTTCAGCTTGTCACTATGCCAGGCCAATCACCCTAAATGCACACCACCATCATTTCTCATGTAAGATCATATAGTTTGTCTGATTTCATTTTCTGTTCCGACAAATATTTCTTTAAAAAAAAAAAAACAAAACCCATCAGATCATGTATTAACACTGTCCAAAAATTTCCCTTCATTCTTTGAATAAAATCCAAACCCTTGGGGGGCCGGGCGGTAGCGCAGCAGGTTAAACGCACGTGGTGCAAAGCGCAAGGACCAGCGTAAGGATCCCGGTTTGAGCCCCCGGCTCCCCACCTGCAGGGGAGTCGCTTCACAGGTGGTGCAGGTGTCTGTCTTTCTCTCCTCCTCTCTGTCTTCCCCTCCTCTCTCCATTTCTCTCTGTCCTATACAACAACGATGACAACAACAACAACAACAGCTACAGCAACAATAAAACAAGGGCAACAAAAGGGGGAAAAAAATTTAAAAACCCAAACCCATGCCTTAGATTTACAGAATCTTGGGGTGTGAGCCTTCAGACCTCTCGGCGCTGCAACGTCAGTCCTTGCACATACTATTCCCTCAGCCTGCACGCAGTTTCCTTCTGTTTCTCTGAATACATGACTCCTTTGTCACTCAAAAATTCTTTTTTGCCCTTTTCTTAAATCACAACCAACTAAAAGAAGTTGTGTAAAACATCTACTCATCTTTTTGAACACTTTGTCAGCCTATAAATATTTTTCTTATTATCTACATATAACTTACAATTTTTCAACTTAACCATGCACATAAAAGGTTAATGCTTGAATGTTTTCTATTAAACATACCTGGGTAATAAACTTTTTTCCCATCAGTCTTGTAAACAACCATGGTGATAAATTCTCGATTATTTGCAAAATCATCCTAAAAGCAAAAATAATCCAATGTGATTAAGAAGATGGGAGTCAAATGGCTCTTAAATGGGAAATAAAAGCTTAAGAGATTTATTTGAGCTAATTGGTACTATAAAAATATTTTTCTGGGGACCATGAGGTGGTTTACCAGGTAGTGCACATCACCTATGTGAAAATCTCAGTTCAAGCCCCTGGTCACCACGTGGGGACTTCTACAGGTGGGGAGTTTCACAAGCAGTGGAACAGTGATATGGTATCTTTCTTCTCTCTCTCTCTCTCTCCCTCTTTCTGCCCCGCTCCACCCCCTTTTTTTACCCTCTGTGGACACCAGGAACAGTAAAACTGTATGAGCATTAAGCCCAGTGACAATCCTAGTAGAAAGGAATCCTGGGTTAAACTGTCATTTCAATAGATGACTTCACTATATGAAGTACTATAGGTCTCTGAGTCCATTAAAATTATAGTTGCCCAGATCTGATAACATTCCAGACCCCAGAAGGTGTATTTTAATATAAACATTCTTAAGCCTGAAAGCATAATCAACCCCATGCCATCATAAGAAAGCATAAATTTCTTCATGCTTTTCATGAGACAATTCCTGAACAATTTTTTAAAAAATATTTTATTTAGTTTATCTTAATGAGAAAAAGTAGATACAGAGGAAAAGATATGGAGAGAGAGACAGACAGACAGACAGACACACCAGACACTGCTCAGTTCTGGCTTATGGTGGGACTAGGGGTTGAACCTGGGACCTCAGAGCCTCAGGCTTGAAAGGCTTTTGCATAACCACTATGCTGTCTCCCCAGCCCCTGAACAAAATTTTCAGTGTGATAAATTTCCTTAGAGGACAATCCTTGTCAGAATACACTATTCTCAATTATACAACTATACAAGTGAAACAGCCTAGTGGTTAAACTGTATATCCCATCCACACAGTCTCGCTATATTTAAAAGAATTTTTATCCCATCAGTACCTTGTCTGTGATGTGTCTACTAAGCAAAACCCAAACTGCAGCGCCCCCTTGTGGACACTGCACCTCTAGTTTGTACTGGGGGTTGTTGGCCAGGCTGTAGACATCTTTAACAGGTCCCTGTTTAGCATCCCACGTACTGGAAGATAAAGTCAACAAAGAATGCAATGATCAGACTGACCAGAGAGCCAAAATATGATACTATTTCAGAGAAGGGATGTGTTTCACATACAGCTGAATTATCAGAGATAGGAGTGTGTTTAATTTTTGGCATAACCGAGAGGTATATGAAGAAAACTTAGTCCGTAATAGTCCTCTGTGTACATGGTAAAAGGAGAATGCTAGTTAACCATGTGTGCTTAACCCATGGTTAACTAGCATGGGTTAAGCACACATGGGTTAACCCTACCGCCCAGCCCTCAAAAGGCATGCAAGGAATCATTTCATTTCAAAGCAGAAAAAAAACGGAAAGCCTCTATAAGGCATAATCGAAATGTGTAATAGTTACCTGTGAATACATGTTGATTCTTTAAAAAGGCCTGGATTCCAACTCAAGTAAATTACATCATAATACTGGCAAAGATCATCCCATGAAATCCAGAATATTCCTGGAAGTCAGATTACTCTGTTAGCCTAACACACATCTTCTTAATTTCCAACAAATCAGTTAAGCACATTTCACAATGTTAAAGCATATTTTTATTTGTAGGTTAAATCATACTAAATTCAAAAGGTATACTTACCATTATCTATTTTCTGAGCTGTTCGAGGGTCAAAGTTTAAATATTTTTGCAACTCTGGGGTCCAGTTTTTTACATCATTCTCACTATATCTTCCTTTCCAACGCAAATGACTCCAAGGATTTTTCAATTGAATAAATCTCAGACCCTATTTTAAAAGGGGATAAGTTGTGTCATTATTTTTAACATTCTCCAGAACATTTGAAAGCTTATCAGTATGTTTCCCTCCAAACAAACCCGAAGTAATGTCTTAAAAAATTTTTTGTTATTTGGGAGTCGGGCAGTAGTGCAGCGGGTTAAGTGCAAGAACGGCGTAAGGATCCCAGTTCGATCCCTCAGCTCCCCACCTGCAGGGGAGTCGCTTCACAGGCGGTGAAGCAGGTCTGCAGGTGTCTGTCTTTCTCTCCCCGTCTCTGTCTCCCCCTCCTCTCTCCATTTCTCTCTGTCCTATCTAACAATGACAACATCGATAACAACAATAAAAACCAACAAGGGCGGCAAAAGGGAAAATAAGTAAATAAAAAAAAATTCATTTATTTAGGATAGAAATAGAGTCTGAGTGGTGAGGGAGAGGGGGGATGGGGAGAGAGACGCCTGTAACACTGTTTCACCACTTGTGAAGTTCCCCACAACTGCAGGTGGGGATTAGGAGCTTGAACCTGGATCCTTGCATACAGTACGTAACATGTGTGCTCAACGTGTGTGAAGTAATGCTTTTAAATCAACACTTTCACTGGGTCACATATGTGGTCAAAAGCTTTAAGTGGCTGTACTGTTTGCATGAATAAGTACTAAATACATGATTATTAAAATTTAAAAAACAGGTTTGTAAATTCAGAAGAAAAAGATCTTATTTCAAGCAATCCATTAGAAAACTGTATTCATTTTTTTTTAAATGTTGTCAGATCAAATCATTTGGGGGCCACTTAAAAAAGAAGGTTCCTCTGCTATCTGAAACATGGCGAAGCGCAGCCTGGGGCACAGACACACTGCTTCCAGACTGTAGTCCCCAAATCTTCACTAATAAAATCCTCCAATTTCTCACCCCACCCTTGCCACACAGCAGCCAGACACTGACTTCCAATTCCCTTTTATAAAACCTAGTCACACACGGAGTGGGTTTCTGGACTTATTGCTTTTAAAGGAGAATCTAAAGAGGAAATTGCTGCTAAACCGGGCCACATAGACATTAAGGACACTAAGGTTCGGATATAAATTTTGTTTGGTTAGAGAACCAGCAACTCAGAGACACTACATGATAGAAGAAATGCTAGAAAGCAAGCAAGCAAACAACAACAACAAAAGATTTTTGATGAGACAATCCACTTCCAATCTCTAAGTGGCAGTAAAGAAATGGCTTCTAGAGGTTCAGAAACTCCTTGGCAAGATGCGTGTAAACTTAGCGGTGTAACAGCTTGAAACTGAAATGTACCTTCACAACAAACTAGGGGCCATCCCTTCACGCTGGACACAAAGGACTCAAAGGGGGTCACTGTGCCTGAAGCGAAGACCTTAGCAACGGCAACCAGGCTAGAGGCCCTCAAAACAGAGAGGATGGCACCTTCACACCAGTGCCAATGGGATCTTAGCACGCGAAGAAAGCAGCAAATAGTGACTGGAAATCACTTCTGTCTAAGCTGAGCCTAGCTACACAAAGAGATTCTAGAGAGAATTACACAACTCTTTAAACAATGAAAGTTTAAAGGGGTGAGAGAGCACGCACTGCTCTGGGCTCAAGCCCCCTTCCTACCTGAGGCGGCGGGTTTCACGAGCAGAGAAGCAGTGCTAGGTTCCTGTCTCGCTCCCTGCCCCTCTCAATGTCTCAGTTATATGAGTAAAAGGAAAATCGAGTAGCAAAGCAAATCAAGTGAGCAGATAAACAGAAGGCCGCTGGGCAGTGGTGTCCCTGGCAGAGCACATACTTCACCATGTACAAGGACCCAGGTTCGGGCTCTCAGCCCCCACCTGCAAGGGGGAAGCTTCACGAGAGGTCACGTAGGTCTGCAGGTATCTTTCTCTCTCCCTCTCTCCTCTCCTCTCTCAATTTCCCTGTTGATGTGAAATTTAATTAAAATAGTAAGTAAATAAATATTAATAAAAGAACAGCAACAATAAAAAAAACACAACCAGAAATGAGAGGGCTGGGTGATTGCTCGCTTGGCAGAGCACACAGGTTGTCATCTGCAAAGACCCTGGTTCTAGTCACTACCCCGCCCTGCAGGGGGCAAGCTTCATGAGCAGGGAAGCAGTGCTGTGCATTTTCCCCTTTCTCTCTCCCTCTCCATCTCCCTTTCCTGTCAATTTCTGCCTCTGGGAAAGAAAAACAAAACCCAAGGACAGTGCAGGCACCAAGCCCCATTGATAAACCCTGGCGGCAAAAATACTAGAGGTCTTCCCTACGCCCTACCCTTCTTAACACAGGACAAAGTTTTTAGACAAAGAGTCCACTCATGTAAAGGGCAGGAAGATGGGGTCAGCTCCATAGTGGCAGGCGTCTGCTCACACTGGGTCTTTGATCAGTAACCGCCACTACCAGCGTCAGCTGCACCAGCTCCTCTCACACCAGCTCGGAAACGCCTTCATCTTCACGGAGACGCGGCCGCTGAGACAAGCAAAAAGGCCGTGCTTTGAATTCTCACTGGTCTGGCTTTCTAGCAACTGTCTCAGTTTTTGACTTCGGGTCAGTGGTCAGGACTTGCAGAGGTGAGGCTATGGAGTCGCTTCCCTTCCTGGTCAACTGGGAAAAGCAACGGTGATCACCTGATGGTCCAACAGTTACGACCAGGACCCCTTCAAGGACTCACCATGCCGCCGTACATGCGAGTACTAGCGCCTGCGGCTCATGGACAGAAAGGGGCCGAGGGAGAGATTCCTGCAGCTTAAACTGGCCTCGGGAACGGCTAGTGCCAGCATGGGAGTTTGCCAGCTGAGACACTTCACTTCCAGGTCTGAGTTTAAGCAACAACAACAACAACAAACAAACAAACAAAAAACACCTTCAAAGTGTCACTTGTCTAGTTGTTTTGAACAGACCAAAGTTTTACTATGCAGCGCAAATGATAAGAAATTTTCATTCCAGCTGACTTTCCTATTGATTGCTCATTCTCTGAATACCACAGCTATTATCTCACTATTGGTCATCTGTTCACTAGTACTGACTCCACAGAATGTTCTAGCAAATATGCAGTACAAATTAACAGTGTCTATTAATATATTTTAGCTTTTGCGCAGTGTTTATGGAGACGTTTTTCTTTCTCTGTCACCAGGGTTCTTGCTGTGGCTTGCTTATTGCCTGCCTGATGAATCCACTGCTCCTGCCCACCATTTCCCCCCCCTTTTAAAAAAGTATTTATTTATTCATTCGCTTTTGTTGCCCTTGTTTTTATTGTTGTTGTAGTTACTATTGATGATGTTGTTGGATAGGACAGAGAGAAATGGAGAGAGGAGGGGAAGACAGAGACGGGGAGAGAAAGACAGACACCTGCAGACCTGCTTCACCGCCTGTGAAGTGACTTCCCTGCAGGTGTTGCTGGGGACTCAAACCAGGGTCCTTACGCCAGTCCTTGCGCTTATATGCGCTTAACCCACTGCGCTACTGCCGGACTCCCTATTTATTTTATTTGATAGGACAGAGAGAAATTGAGAGGGGAGCAGGAGGAACAGAGGGAGAGAAAAAGAGAGGCACCTGCAACACCACTTCACAGCTCGTGGAACTTCCTTCCTGCAGGTGGAGGGAGACCAGGGGCCGCCCCTGGGTGCCTGTGCATGCCTGACATGTGCACTCAACTGGGTGCACCGCCACCTGGACACTTGAGCTTAGGTCGTGCACATGGTAACCTGTGCGCTCAACCAGGCTAGGACTGACTGCTTTCACACTGATAAAGGGATGTAGACATTTTTTTTTTTTTTACCTCCAGGGTTATTTGTGGGGTTCGGTGCCTGCACTATGAATCCACTGCTCCTGGAGGTTATTTTTTCCCCTTTTGTTGCCCTGTTGTTTATCACTGTTGTTGCTATTATTATTGTTGTTGGATAGGACAGAGAGAAATGGAGAGAGGAGGGGAAGACAGAGAAGGAGAGAGAAAGACAGACACCTGCAGACCTACTTAACCGCTTGTGAAGCGACCCCCCTGCAGGTGGGGAGCCGGGGCTTGAACCGGGATCCTTACAGCCAGTTCTTGTGCTTCGCGCCATGTGCACTTAACCCACATCTGAAGTGCAGTACTGGACAACCTTTTACCATATACTCCTTACTATATAACAAGCACCAGTACATGCACGTGTTTCATATTTAACCATTAGAGTAGCACTGAAAGGCAGACCTTACTCTAAATCAAACAGATGGAAAATCCTGTCCTGTCCAGGGTCACAGTGGGTATATGATAAACTGTATAGATTAGTTCTAGAAGCTGTGTCCTTAACATCAGTGCTATAAAGCTTCTCACATACAAACATTTCATAGATCCTAACCAGTAACTAGCATGGTTGTAGTGAAAAATGAGCTGACAACTGATTAGTTTTGCGGTTTCCACCTTTAGCCATTCCAAGAATAGTAGTCAAATACTAGAAAATAAGGAATCAGCTTTCTCTTGTTGCCATTGTAAAGCCTTTTGTATATATTCTACATAAAATCAACTCTTGGGGATGGCGAGATAGCTCACAGAAGGATTCCTGCTTTGCAGTGTGTGTAACCCAGGGCCAAACCTCCACATGGGGGTACTGAGGCACTGGGGGCGGGGGGTAACCTGGGGGTACTGAGGCACTGGGGGGGGGTAACCTGTGCACTCAAACGGGCACCACTGCCTGCCTCGCCCTTTCCGACATTTCATTTGGAATCCTTGCAGTCAGTGTTTTGTCAAACAAAAACATGAGAAAAAAAAAATTAAGGCAAAACCTTGAACTCTCTAATATCCAAAACAGCGTATGCATGTGTGGGAACCAGACCCCACTTCTCTCCTTCAGCTTCAGACATCATTCCAGTGGATGCAGTGATGAGGACATCCCCTTTGTGAAACCTGGAGTGACCCCAGACAGACAAACAATTAAAGAGCGAACAGATTTGTACCCTCTGACCATACCTTTCTTTTCATCTAGTTAATGGTCTACATACAAATCACCCCAAATCTGAAATCCTTTCTAAAATGGCATATAATTTTATTTCCCAGTGTTATCAGATAAATTAACATATCACCTCTACCTCCCTAGCCTCACCTATCTTTCTTTCTCTTCCCCCTTCCTTTCCTTCCCCTTCTCCTTCCACCAGAGCACTTCTCATCGCGGGCTTATGGTGGCATAGGAACTGAACCTCCAGTGCTTCAGGCCTGCAGGCCTGCTGCGCTACACAAGGTGGTTTCTCCCTGGTACCCAGCATGCCTTCTAGACAATTTAATTCTCGGTAGTCTATCAACGAAGGAACACATAAACCAATGTTTCAGATGATTTATAAAGGTAATGTGACTTGCAATCCTTGCATATCCTCCCATGTACATCACTTGATCTAATCACTGGTTTTAAAGTTTCATTGTTACGTTATTGAGAGACAACATTGCTCTGCCACTTGTCAATTTCCCCTCTGCATGGTGACGGGAGTTTGAGCCCAGCTCCTGACACAAGACAAAGTGTATGTTCTACCAAGTCATCTATCACCGTGGCTAAGGTTTCACTTTGAAAGGTTCTAGTGTACAGATGAATTTCTCTCTCTACATGTGGATTATGCATTTAAGGCTTAAACTATGTTCTTTACGTTCTCAGACTTCTCCCACCTTCCCTCAAATTAGTAATTACTTAAGCAGTACGAAATTGTTTTCTCATCTTATCTATTTCAAATTTAAGTATTTTAGATTCTGTACACATTGCACTAACTGTAACCATCGGTGAGGATAACTTAGGGCAGGTTGTACAAGTAAACAAAGTAAAGTCTATCTTTAAAACACAATTCTTCTATTGATGAAAATGACAGTTTTTTGCGATATATATTCTACATAAAGCCTAAAGTCCTACAACAGTCTCTAAGACAAAAGAGCGAAAATGTTTACCTTTGGTAAAGCATCCTGAAAGAATTATCCTTACTGAAAGTCTGGCTATCTGAGTGCATAGCAATCCTCTCTGGTATCCATCCTGTCAATGCATGAAGATCAATGTTCTGTGGCACAAACACAGTTCAGGACTGTCAGCGTTGTTTAAAAGCAGTTGCGTGGACCTTGAGGACAGCTATTACATCTCATTGATCTGATGCAATGATTGCAATAGGAATAAATCAGGAGGTGGTCAGTGGTTTTCTACTAGTAGTAAATTCTTTATTTAACTAAAATTTCTTCTTTTTTTTTGGTTTTGTTTGTTTGTATTTGTTTTTGTTTAGCAGAGTCCTGTTCAGCTCTGGCTTATGGTGGTGTGGGGGATTGAACCTGGGACTTCAGAGCCTCAGGCCTGAGAGTCTCTTTGCGTAACTATTATGCTATCTGCCCCTGCCCTTTCACTGAAATTTCTACTTGGATTTGAACACAAACTTGCCTTTCCCTTACAATCTTTGTGGCTTTCACTGAATACAACAGAATTACTTTACTGATAAATAGATGAAAGAATGTTTAAGGAAGTAAGGATGGTGATGTCAACCCACCAATTAGGGAATTCTTGCAACCAACAGCCACTTTTCTAATTTCCACATATTCTCATTCACTCTCTAAACTGTACTGGATAAATTAACGGGCAATGGATTATAAATTTAAACTAAAATGTCTGAAGGGTAGAGCAACTGAGTATTTAGGCTGGGAAGAAATTTTAATATACTATTACATTTACCTAATACGTACTTGTTATTATTAATATTATTTATTTATATTGGCAAGAGCCAGAAGAGTGAAAGAAGCCTGGCACTAGGCAGGAAATAAACCAGGTTTGAGGGATGATCTATAATTCAGAGAGCTGGGTATTAGTCTCCTATCACAAACAAGAGACTAGAAAGATTTAGCATCTTTTCTAGATCACAGGCTGGTGAATGTCATAATTCAAAACCAAGCCAATTTGATTTATTTCTGGCATAAGCCCAACAGCCTACCTTATACCGTCAGAGGACCTTGGCCCACACTTCAAAATAAAGGTTCAGGTGGGGCTGGGGAGACGACAGCTTACTGGCTATGAAAAAAGCTTTCATACTTGGGCCTCTAGACTCCCAGGTTCAATTCCCAGCATCAGAAGCTACTTTCATACTTGGGCCTCTAGACTCCCAGGTTCAATTCCCAGCATCAGAAGCTAGAGTGGAGCAGCGCTCTGGTGCCCCCCCCCCTCTCTCTCTATATATATATACATATATATATATATATTTCTCTCTATTATCTATTTCATTAAAAATAAATAAAATAAGGGGCTGGGTGGTAGCGCATCTGGTTGAGTGCACATGATACAATGCACAAGGACCCAGGTTCAAGCCCCCGGTCCCCACCTGCAAGGGGAAAGCTTTGCAAATGGTGAAGCATTATTGCAGGTGTCTCTCTGTCTTTCTCCCTATCACCCCCTACCCTCTTGATTTCTGGCTGTCTCTAATTAATAAATAAAGATAATAAAAAAATAAATAAAAATAAATAAAATATTAAAAAGATAAAACAGTAAAGATTAAGTGTGTTAAGGTTGGGGAAAACTTAACAAAAAAAATCCTTGAACCTGGACTGACAAGTTAATACATTAGGATGACAATGTAACACATTCCTTCACTCTGCAGAGGACCCCTTGGAAAGGTATACTGTATCTAAGTGACCCTGGTCCCTACCCCATAAAAGCAGACACATATTTTTTGGCTTTCCTGAAAATCGGGTCTATAAACATGTTGTTCTTATAGAAGGAAGCACATTCCTGCAGTAAGGTACAACATCTTTTCAGGGGCTAAGCATGTGCTTTCTATGAAATGAAAATATCATCTTGGAAATGCCCAAGTCCTAGCAGACAGACTCAAGCTGTATCTGGGCCATCCTGTCACTTACTGAGTTGGATCCTGGGAAATCATAGCCTCCCATGACTTTCATGTACGCCTTTTCTATGAGAGAAACCCACAGCTCACTTTTATTGTTGGAATAAGAACACAGCAATTCTCCCTTATGATCAACAGGCAACTGGTCATCAATTATCACCTGGAGAAAGAAAACAAGAATTTATTTAGGTGGGAAAAAAAAAAAACCCCTTTAAATCCATTCTGTGAATAAAAAATGCCTCCCATACTGAAAAAAAAGAAAGAAAATGAGCCTATTATTAAGCTAACCATTTTAGATTTCTAGAATCTGACCAAATATAAATGTTGTCTTTATTCAATTTTACAAGTTATTCTCCATGTCAGATGGTAACTTTTTTTTAAAAATGTGGTATTGGAGAATAAACTGTGAACCCTGTACATGCATGATCCTTCTGAGCAGCTTCCTCCGCCCAAGTTTTTATGCACATTCAGATTCACATTCAGATACACACACACACACACACACACACAATGACAACAAAGCACCGGTCAACTACCAATGAAACTCCCTTGGGGATGTGCCTGCTATTTCCATGGGGTGACGAGATTAAACCCAAAGCTTCATACACGGCAATGTATGTGCTCCTCCCATTAAGCCATGTCTCTACTTGACTTCCTAATTCTTATCAAAAGACTCAGGAAACGAGAAGATATGAACAATTTTTTATGGGGGGGGATAAATGGGTTCTAGTGTAGCTGTTGACATAATGGGTACAATTTCTCATCTCACTATCAGTTCTCTGCAGAGCAATTTGGATCAATGACAGACTTATATAAATGTATTCTGAAAGTTCCTTTAAATAAGAGGTTGTCTTATTTTATTTTAACAAGAGCACTGCTCAGTTTATAGTGGCGCTAGAATGTGGGACATCAGAGCTTCAGGCATGGAAAGTCTTTTTTTGTATAACCATTATGCTTTTTCCCTAGCCCGCAAGAGGCTATTTTAAAAAGCACAGTTGAGAAAAACCATTCTCGATAATTTTGAGTCATAAGCTACAGCAGTGTTTTCAAAGGATGTCCCTCAACCATAGCATCACCATCATCTAGGAACTTGTTAGAAATTCAAACCACCCCAGAACTCTGAATCTGAAACTTGGGGGTAGAGGGTGGGTGGGTAAAGGCAGAAGTCTCTGTTTTAACAAGTCACTCAAGTGCTTTGGGTTATTAATAACAATCTCTACAATTATTACAGATTCTAAATCAAGTAAACATTTCTCTTTTTATGTTTACAAAAACACCACATGATTCCATTTAAGTGTAAAAAAAAAAAAAAAGGGCAGTGTTGTCTCTGGAGAAACAGGTTAATTGAAGAGCACTGACCCTGCACACCGAGATTCTCACTTCCTGCTTCCTGGTCCAAGGTTCTCAGTTGGATCAATCGCACCAAATGTATCAGAGGGGTGTCAGTGTCTGGTTTCTCTCTCTCTCTCTCTCCTCTCTCTCTCTCTCTCTTTTTTTTTTAAAGAAAAGCAGTATTTATTTGTTCTAAAAAATAAGTAAAACATTAGTGCTCTCTTCAGTAGCACATATAATGAAATTGGAATGAGACAGAGAAGATTTAACATGGTCCTACACAAGAATGCTATGCAAATTCGTGAAGCGTACCATAAACAAGTAAAATATTGGGATTTGGGATACAGCGGACAAAGCACTGGACCCTCAAACATGGGTCATCCTGGGTTCAATCCTTGGTCACATACATGCAAGAGTGATATTCTGGTTTGCTGTCCTCTCTTCCTCATAAATCTTTTTTAAAAGCCGTTTCCAATGGGCAAGTTCCCAAAACAAGGCAGCTTTCCCCTATTTTGCTTTGTCCTTCCCGAAGCTTTCCTATCTGTGTTTGTGGAGGGAGGGAGAGAGAGAGAGAGAGAGAGAGAGAGAGAGACAGAGAGCGCTAGCTCTGTAAACAAAACTGACATCCTTTTCTCACCTCATCTCCTCTTTCCAGACTGGTACTCACTGTCTTTCCTCACAGCTAAAGAGCCTGTCAATCAGCCCACCCCCAGAGGCGGGAGCTTCTGATTTCCCCGTCAGCAGGAGGCTGAGTACCCATTATGTGTGCCTGGCGCAGTATCTTGATAGGCTGGGCATTACAGACTCTGAATACAAAGACCAAAGCCAGACTTGCTGAGTCTTGGATTTGTCTTTTTCTTACTCATTTGAAATTATCCCCTGCTCCCTCATATGTAATAAAATATTAAATAAAAGGATTCAAAGTGGAAGGAAGAGCAAGAAGCAACTGTTGTGGAAAGAGGTCGTGTTTACCTTTCTGGGGACACCGTTGAGGTGAAGTTTCACCATATACTTTCCACAGGGATTGTACTCTGGCTCACCATCCTTATTCTGAGGGTAAATTATGCTTTTATAAGGAAAATAAATACTGAATTACTAACAATACTCAATACAAACTGTGCAAGATGTACTTTATTTAAACCTATATAGTATTGTCTTAGCAATTTTATAAAAATAAACATGATAATATCCTCTTAAAACAGACTTAGGAAGAGAATTGTATTCTAATCAAGGAACTTATTCAGTATGAATAAATGAAGAAAATACCTTGTGAGGTAATACAGAAGGGCCTAAGTCTCACAGTATTCTGGAAAGTACTCAGTTGTTAGTTATACTCTAACAGCTCTTATACTACGACTATTTAAAGATTTTTAAAAAAATATTTATTTATTTATTCCCTTTTGTTGCCCTTGTTGTTTTATTGTTGTAGGTATTATTGTTGTTGATGATGATGTCGTCATTATTGGATAGGACAGAGAGAAATGGAGAGAGGAGGGGAAGACAGAGAGGGGGAGAGAAAGACAGACACCTGCAGACCTGCTTCACCGCCTGTGAAGCGACTCCCCTGCAGGTGGGGAGCCGGGGGCTTGAACCGGGATCCTTAACCAGTCCTTGCGCTTTGTGCCACGTGTGCTTAACCTGCTGTGCCACTGCCCAACTCTCCCTAAGTGACTATTTTTTAAGCCAGTTAAAATCTTCTATTGGCTCCAAGAAATAAAAAGACCCTTTCTCAACTAAAGTACAACTAAAGTGAGGAAGCACAACTCTAGCAGAGGGAGAAAGAGCCAGTACAATTCAGAGTGATACAGAACTGTACCACAAGGCTTTGAAAGCTACTGGTAAAATCTTCTTTCATACACTGCATATCTTTTACCTATGGTATGTGCTTATCCAAGATCATAAATTGCCTGAAACTATGGTTTGGTATCTAATTAATCTTTGAGAACACAAAAATTATAAGAAAAAAAATTACAATGCTTATTTGAAGTCAGATAAGTCTTAAAAATGGAAATAGTATTTCAGTAAAATTTCAGTACATTCGAAAAGCAGTTTAGACAACACAATTATGCTATTTTATATTTTTTATATTGTTCAGTGGTCATATTAAATGAAAAAGGTGAGATTAATCTCAATAATATACTTTATCTGAGTATATGCAATTCAAATATATAATCAGTATAAAATTTTGAGATGCTTTCCAAGTTTACTTTAGTGTGCTAAACTTCTTTTTTTGCTAAAGGTCTTAAATCTGATGTATTTATACTTACAACCCATCTCAATTCAGACTAGTTCACTTCAAGTATACTTTTTTTTTTTTGCCTCCAGGGTTATCACTGGGGCTTGGTGCCTGCACTATGAATCCACTGCTTCCTAGAGGCCATTTTTTTCCATTTTGTTGTTGTTATTGTGCCATTATTGCTATTGTTGTTGTTGGATAGGACAGAGAGAAATTGAGAGAGGAGGGGAAGACAGAGAGGGGGAGAGGGCGACCCCCCTGCAGGTGGGGAGCTGGGGGCTGGAACCGGGATCCTTATGCCGGTCCTTACGCTTTGCGCCATGTGCGCTTAACCTGCTGCGCTACCGCCCGCCCCCCCCCCCCAAGTATTTAGTATGATAGCATGATAGCAGCTGTCACACAGTACAGTCTACCTAGAACAGTAACATTTTCCTTTGCTCTCACTAGTCAGGATATGTGCACTCTACATATAGTATTTTACTATATATGTGCCAGTTCTTAGATTTTCAGCAAATCTTTTCACATCACAAATCATCTGCTTAACACACAAGGAACTTAATGTTCTAGGTAACATGTCCTCTTCATATGGGCTAAGTTTTAAATTTCCAGTTAAAAGGCAATTCTATGAAAAGGGCTACAGGGAAAAATATAAGAATTTACCTGGTAATCAACTTCTTATTAAACCGTCTTTCATAAGCTGCACTGATAGCCAGTGATGCCACAAAGGAACAATCTGATACTATTGTCTGGTAATAAGAATGTGTTAATATAGTCATTCATCCATCCGGGGAGTTTCAACATTACTACAAAATACAAGCATTGTCCCTAGGAACTGACTTTTAATATGAAATATCTGGACCAACTCATACAAATTTTAATCAAACATCCTAGAAAAATCAAAGTTATATTAATATTCTTAATTTAGAGTAATTAAACATGAGTGACGTAGTCCTTACATGGATACAATATCACTCACTCAGTCATACTATTTTGATGACAAAAATTAAATGTGGGCACAGGTAGATAGCATAATGGTTATGCAAAGAGACCGACGCCTGAGGCTCCAAAGTCCCAGGTTCAATCCCCTGTATCACCACCAGCCAAAACTGAGCTATGCTCTAGTCAAAAAAATAATAAATAAATATACTACTACTACTGATAATAACATTTAATAAAAATAAACACATCTTTAAAATTTGGCTTATTATGTTATGGTCAATTTACGGAAATATGCACATCAGAAGATCCTTGAATCATAGTATTTCAGAACAATTATATTTAAGTATCTGTGACTAGGACTCAGGTGGAGACACACATGATAGAGTACACACATTACCATAGTCCAGGACCTGGGTTCAAGCCTCAGGTCCCCACCTGCAGGTGAAAAGCTTCACAAGTCATGGAGCAGTGCTGCATGTGTCTCTCTCTCCCACTCTATTTCTCTCTGTCTCTGACCCTCTATAAAAAGAAAAAGAAAAAGAAAAAAAAAGTCTACTGGGAGCAGTGGACTTATGCAGGTATTTCTTTAAAATAAATAAATGCATATACACGTAGCTATAACTTCACAGCAAAACTTATTGTCACTGGTTCACAAAGAAGTATTTTCAAATAAGCCCACTGTCTTCTTTTCTCTCTATTCCCGTATCAAAGGTGAGATGTAGAGTCTCAGTTTTCTCCTGGGTAAGCACACACTGATCAGGAGGGTGTGTGTAAACCTGGGCTTACCCAGAACAGCTCCCACATTTAACATTATCTCAGCATGCGTAAGTCAAGCTACTCAGAATGAACTGTTTTCCAGTTATGCTCATGCATCCGAATATATGATACTTGTCCACGGCCATACCACCCTGAACACACCTGAACTCATCAGACTACATAGCTATTTAAGAAAAATTCAAACTATATTCAAATTATTGTATTTGTTTTCATATGGAATAACATAAAAATGTTTACCTGCTTTATGCTAAAACTGGATACCGTATAAATCATTGTAGGATTATTGGTAAGGTCTTCTGGTCGTACCCATTTGGAAAAAGTAGCTTTTTGCTTAGGTGATAATGGCAGCTTGCCCCATCTATCACTGAAATAATAAAAATTAAATAACAGTAATAAAATTAATCTAAAAAGATGACTCAAAAACAACATAAAAACTCCTAGTGATTTTTCCCAGCATGTCACAGCTGTTCCTATGTCATCCCAGAATGCTCTCCAGTCATATATACATGTCTTTTTAAAAATCATTTTATTAATATGAAAAGAGAGATACAGAAAGAGCCTGAAAGGCCAGAGCACCGTTTATCTCTGGTTTAGGGTGGAGCTAGGGATTGAACCTGGGGTCTCTGATGCTTTTGTCAAGCAAGAAAATCTTTTGCATAACCAATATGCTATCTCTCCAGCCCTATATACGACTTCTTACACTCAACCAGTCAGTCTGATCATCTCTTCAAATAAAATCATACACATAGGTAGCTGACCATAAAAGCGACTGAGGTTCACTGCTATTGAAGAATCTAACACGTAGTTTAATTTAGTGAAGTTTTATATTCAAGAATTTGTTTTTTTTTTTTTTTTTTTAAAAGAATTTGTTTCAATAAAATGGAGCTATTAATGATACAAGCTAAAAGGACCGTGGAGGCTATAGGTCCTTACGCTGACTCTCAATCGACTGCCCATTTTATGATTTTAAAAGTAATACAAAAGCAGAATACAAATGCATGTTTGTTTGATTTCTCTAGCCAGTTTTTCAGTGGAACTTTCCCACTTGGGAACACTCAGGTCTGGAGGAAGCGCCAGGCTGCAGCATCACTCCTTCCTCCATCGGAAAAAGCCAAGAATGGAGTGCTACAGCCCCGGTGACAACATAAATCACTCGTCATCTTTTCATATTAAAATGTTACTGCTGACTCTTTTTCTAATTATTTTCTCCACAATTATGTAGGAAACCATTTTAAACAATCTTACCAGTTAATCTTAGTTCTTTTTTTTAAATTTTATTTATTTATTTATTTTCCCTTTTGTTGCCCTTGTCTTTTTATTGTCGTTGTAGTTATTATTGTTGTTGTTGATGATCACTGTTGGATAGGCCAGAGAGAAATGGAGAGAGGAGGGGAAGACAGAGAGGAGGAGAGAAAGACAGACACCTGCAGACCTGCTTCACCGCCTGTGAAGCGACTCCCCTGCAGGTGCCAAGCTGGGGGCTCGAACTGGGATCCTTACGCCGGTCCTTGTGCTTTGCGCCATGTGCGCTTAACCCGCTATGCTACCACCCGACTCCCAGTTCTTATTTTCTATTTTGCCCCAAATTCAGTTCACTATGTACTGACTGCCCACTAGGTGTCAGTTACTATGCTATGCACTGGGATGAGATTTAATAAAGCTCATGTTCAAGTTCACACTTAGTATGGAGGGCAGGTGGACATGTGATCACATGCAAAAGAAAAGTGAACTAACTGTGACAAATACTGGAGTCTTATGGTGTAAGCATTTTTCCATGTTTTTTTAATTTCTGGAAAACTTGATATTATTCTTATGGATGGATATTCTACAATAAAGGCAATAAAAACAATTTGTCTTATTTGTTATATAAAGTTGGAACATCAAGTTTATATCTCTATTTGGATACAACCATTTAAGAACTTACTACAGTAACTGATGCAAAGTTATAGGTGTGAGCTACTTAACAATATTTTGGTCAAGGGGTGGTTTGCACATATGATGGTGGTCTCAACAGCTTATGCCCTAAGGCCTAAGTGAAGGCTACACTACGTAAGTCTGTGATTTTTACACTGTCCGACATTCACACAATGGCATATGAATTCACTTCTCAGACAGCACCCCTGTCACTAAGGGACCCCTGACTTTATATTTTATATAAATATTTTACTATAACTGTAACAGAAGGGGGCCTGCACATGGGAGCACTCAGGCCTGGAGGAAACCCCCCCCCCCATCTGAAAAAGTCAAGAAAGGAGTGCTGAAGCCCTGGTGACGACAACAACAATTACGCAATTCTGACTTTGTTTCTAATGACACATTCATTGCCAAAAATGTAAAGCTACAAAAATATTTTTAAGCTGTTCAATTTTGCTACCTAGAAATAACCACTGCATTCTGATGTACATTTAATATCATTCTATAAACACATTTACAGAATATGAATTTATACCTGTACAGATATATATATATATATGCATATAGGTATAACAAGTGTATCAATAAACATAATTCTATAAAGTATATACACAAAAGAGAACTTGGCTAGTATATATTTTTCTTTAACTTTTTTATACATGCCTAATTTTCTATCTTATAATGATTATACTGCAGTAATTTTCCCAATAATTTTTTAAAGAATATACACGGGAATGAACTCAAGGCCTTGTGTATGCATGATGCCATGGAATGGCTTCTTTAATTTTTCATTCTGCATTTTGAAGGAAAAAAATAAAAATGGGGAAAGCAGACGGGAGAGCAGAGCACTCCTCCACTGCTCATGGAGACCCCGTAGTATTTACTGCCCACGTACTCCCAAGTAGTGCCAGAGACTGAACCCAGGGCCTCACAAGTGATAATCCATCTATTTCATCCTCTGAATCATTTCCCGAGTCACAGGACATATTTCTATGGGTGAATGTCATGTAATATTATTAGATATGCCGCTACTTAGTCATTCCCGTATTATCAGATACTTGGTTTTTTATCGGATAGAGACAGAGAAATGGAGAGCGGAGAGGGAGATAAAGAGGGAGAGAGACAGAGACACACCTGCAGCCCTGCTTCACCACTCGTGAAGCTTTCCCCCTGCAGATGGGGACCAGGGGCTTGAACCCGGGTCCCTGTGCGCTGTAATGTATGAGCTTTACCAGGTGCGTCACTGCCTGGCCCCGATATTTCATTTGTTTTTAGTAACTTTCTGCTGTAACTTATGTTTTGGTGAATGCTCCTTATAAGTATCTTTGATGAAATTATGATTTCCTTAGGATGACTAGAAACTAGGTATCCTGAACCAAACAAAAAGCTCTTGACATAAGCTACCACTGTCTTAGAAGACTAGGTCACCACTTTTATAATTTACCCTTATTTTAAACTGTTATCTCCTTAGTAAATGGTAGCAGTGTCATTCTATTCTACTTTTCCATTCAATCTCTATGTAACTTGTATTTACACTGTGATTTAAACATTAATTCAACATTTACTGAGAATTGCCTTTGTACCAGGTAGTGTACTAGGCACAAAGTAGACTGCTAGGAAAAAAGGATAGTCACACGTGGGGTGGGGGTAGACAGCATAATGGTTAAGCAAAGAGACTCTCATGCCCGAGGCTGCAAGGTTCTTGGTTCTTGGTTCAGTTCACACCACCATAAACCAGAGCTGATAAGTGCTCTGGTAAAAAAAAAAAAAAAAAAAAAAAGTCACATGTGCCACTAGCTGGCAAAGATAGCAGAGGTGCTCTGGCTAGGTTGCCCAACCTCCTTTCCATAGTCATACTTCACCAAGCTTCTTAATCACAAATTTTAACGTAAAATCTATAAATTAAACTGACCCTAGGAGTACAGAAAAAAAAGGGAAAATTAAAACACTCTTAGAAGGAAATACTGCAATAGTGCTTGCTTACCAGAAAGGCATTGGGTAGGCAAAACGTTCCCTCAGATCAATATTCATAAATGGGACATATTCTATCCCATTTATTTTTGATGTTGTCCTATAACACATAAGAAAATGATGTAAACATTCAAATCGACCTTAACTATCAATCTCATTTAAATTTAAAATTTTAATGGCAAGGTATACTACTGCTATAAAGTTAAAATCTCATGTTGTTGGTACCTTTACTTGGTCATTTTCACAAAAAGGTTAAATACCAGGAAATAAGTGATTCCTTACCATTCAGTGAGAGTCATTTTTTTCAACAATGGTGTCAAGATAGGTTTATAAGTGTGCCAGGAAAGTATGTTTGGCACTGGGACAGAAAGTGATTTCCATTCTCTAAGCCCACAGGGAGAAAGCAACTGGCTTAGTGATTCTGGAATTTAAAAGAGATGGCATTCACGTTTCTGGAAAATCTTTTCTTCCTATTTCCTAGTGAGATTATGGAGTGGGAAGTGGAAGAAGAACCACACTCCAGGAAACATGGTCTCTAAGAGCTGCATACTTCCCTTATTTTGAATCTCTGTTTATTTGTGCCTGTCGGCTGTTTCCTTCTGTGCCCTTCCCTCATTTTATTCCCTCATTAAGTAGCTGCAGGACAACTTTACAACTTAAGTCTTCAGGTAACAATCTTCAGTAAGACTATGGATTTGAGATTTGGTTAATAGTCGGGAAATGGAGTCACTATGTGTATCTTTATCTTGAAAGAATGAGAACTTTTCACCTGTTATGAAGAAAAGCTACACTGTGTTAAGCAGAAACAGAGTTGTTTTGCTGTAGTATGCATTTCAGCTGTGTATGTGGGAACAGAGATGCTGAGTAGGCCAGATGCTCAACTCTGATAGTCTCTCGGCTCCAAAGTCACCCTTCTTCGTCCTCATTGCATTAGTGGTTTGTCGGAAAAGTCATGACATATTTTTGCATAGAAAAATACATTTTGAGGGGTTGGATGGTGGCGCATCTGGTTGAGTGCACGTATTACAATGTACAAGGACCTGGGTTCGAACCCCCAGTTCCCAACTGCAGGGGGAAAGCTTCACAAGTGGTGAAGCAGGGCTGGAGGTGTCTGCCTCTTTCCTTCTCTATCATCCCCTTCTTCTCAATTTCTGGCTGTCTCTATCAGATAAATAAAGATAATTAAAAAAAATTTTTTTTAAAGAAAATACATCATGAGTTTTCTGATAACCCAATATAATGGTTGCTATGTAATTTTTCTTCTTTTTTATATCATCTTATTGGGGGGGGGGATTAATGATTTATAACAGAGTTGTTGGTACATGGGTTTAATTTCTCATCTCTCCATGACGGGTGTCTTCAAAATACTCTCACCCCCGTGAAGGGCCTTTTCTACCACCATGCTCTAAGACCCCCCAAAGCTCCCCCAAGCTTCACCCCCATACACTCTAATCCTCCTTCCCCAGAGTCCTTTGCTCTTTGGGGCAATACACCAAGGTATGCAATTTTTCTAGGCAAAGAGAACAGATTTGTAGGAGTAGCATTAAAAGTAATCATTACAATGAATCAAAAATAGATTTACCTGAGAACTTCTATTTCTTCTGCTGTATATTTCTGTCCTTGTGCATCACATGATTGTGGACTTACAAATGGCTGAGGTTTTTCATGGAAAGGATTAGCTCCCAGTGGAAAATGTGTTCTCGTTGGAGGTGGCTTTGGTTTAATATTTGTTGATTTGATTTTGCATAATGGTTTGGTTAGTGGTTCACTCAATGCTTCTGCTCTACAACAGAAAGAGGTACAGGAAAATCATTCTAGTATTTTGCTCATCTTTTAATTTTTTTTCAGAAATAAAACTTCTATCAAAAACTAGTCAAACAATATTAATGTAAAAGTAGTAAATAAAGTCTAACTAAACAGGCTAGTCCACGTAAGTATGTAGTTTCATAATGTAAGCTACTTCCAAAGATTACGTGAAGTCTTTTTTTGCAAAGGAAACTGGATCTGTGGCACTAACTGAGCACTTCTTGCATGTCCGACAGAAATACAAGAATGTATACAGTCCCTACCCTCAAGGTGTTCCTACTTCGGGGGCCGGGTGGTGACGCACCTGGTTGAGCGCATGTTACAGCGCTCAAGGACCTGGGTTCGAGCCCCTGGTTCCCACCTGCAGGGGGAAAGCTTTGCAAGTGGTGAAGTAGTGCTGCAGGTGTCTCTCTTTCTCTCTGCCTCTCTAGCTCCCCCTTCCCTCTCAATGTCTGGATGTCCCTATCCAATAAAGATAATTTTAAAAAAATTAAAAAAAAAAAAGATGTTCCTAGTTCTTTGAGGAAAGAAAAACCAATTTCATCAAAAGAAACAGTTGCCAGGATGGATGTATTACATGTAAGTGAGTGCACAGAACACGTTACCTCAGTGAGTAGAAAGAGGGCAAGTCAGGAAATGCTTCTTGGAAATGACAGAAGTCCATGGAAGTGGGGGTGGGGGTCAGAGGGGTGGTTAAGAAAGCACTCTAGAAAGAGAATAGGATGTGTACAAGTCTAGAAGTATGAAATAGCATAGTGAATTAGAGTCATGTCAAAAGGATGGGTGGGGCCCCTATGAAAAGCACACTAGAGGCTAGAGGTAAGGTGAGAGCAGGCGTGGGGTCACAGAAGGCCTCTCACAGATGGAAGGGAATGCTAATTCTGCAGTGTCAAAGAACACACAAGCTGAAAAGCAGAAAATCTTAACTGGAGGTACATGTGAGAGCTTTAGGAGTCTTGTGAACATTCTGAAATTATACATAAAGAAGTGTATGTTCTTCCTAGAGAGAAGCTCAGTAATTCTGAACAGGTCCTCAAAGGAACCCATGACTGACCTGTGCCCTCTGGGCTTAAGATGGAGTCAAGAGACTACTGAGCGGGTTATGCATATATGTAATAAACGCCATCAGTGATTCCAGTTTGTGAAAGAAGTCAAAATGAAGATGATAACCATGTGTCAAGTGCCCAGCTAACTCTTCATGAATTTGAACTAAAAGTTCCTAGTAATGAAAAGGAGGGATGATTGTTTTACATCAATAAGAAAAAAAAGAAAGAAAAAACAATGAGGTACAACTACCTAGTCAGAGTCTCAAAAGTAGGTGACTGCATCAATCCATTCTGTAACAAATAAAAACGATTTCCACCCATTTCCAATGTCGATAGCACTTGTCAAGAGTCATAAATTCAGTCATTCTTTCACCAAATACCTACTGAAAACAAACTACATGTTTGTGTACCGTGTCAGACATCTGGTTACAGCAATGAACAAAACAGACGGTATCTCCACCCTCAGAAAGGGAGTATTCAGAGAATGGGGTTGGACGGGACACAGACATTAGGAACAAACGTGCCAAACTGATAAATTGCATGTAACTCACACAGTAGTAAGAGTTATGGGAATGGATATTAATGTAGAAATATGCAGGATGGCAGCATTGGAGACTGCACTTCAATGATTTATTTATGTGCCTGTGTGTAAGAGAGCAAATCAGAACATTGTTCTGGCATATACAGAGATGAAGCCTGAACCCAGGGCCTCAGACATACAACTCCTTTGCTAGCACAGAATGGTCAGTTCTCATTGGGAAATTGACATTCTAGGTGAGAAGACGGCTCAGCAGTGGAGCACATGCTTTGCATATGCGGGGCACTTAAGTTCAACTTCTGGCGCCACAGAAGACAAAAGCAAACAGAATACAACAAAGGACGGACTAGTGCTCTTCTGAACGGGCTGTGCATGTTGTACGATTTGCGGTTCAGGCACGGCTGTAAGGAGCCTCACTCTCAATTTCTCCATGTGTAGTATCAGCTCTGGGAGGTTCTTTGGAAGTCTGCTACTATGCACCAAAAGGGAGACTTCCATTTCAAATATAATAATCATTTTACTTTATACAAAGCAGACAACGAAACAAAATGTGTTGGTGGCAGGGGGCAGGGTAGGACTAAGTTCACTCAACAAGTGTTACAGATCTCAAATTAAAGACAGAGTTACTTTGAGTTCTACCATACACTTTACAAACCTGTTACACTAAAATGATATGGCATGCCATCATGCATAGACAAGAACGTGGAGTGACCAAAACTCACCTATCTAGTGCCTGTCGAGCCAGCTGCTTCAATTTATTTTGCAGAGTTTTATCAGCAGTTTCATAAGACTTAAGAGAAAGAGAGAGATTCTGAAGCATGACTTTTATTATGCTTGGCATTTCTAGACCAAAAAACTTACAATGTACATTATACATTCTGAACTTAGGAGGAAATAAATAAGACATTTGATTTTCACCCTAAAGATATCAGTTAAAATAGAATTGGAAAGTCCTCAGGGCCAGGTCATGGTACACCTGGCTGAGTGCACATGTTAAAATGTACAAGGACCTGGGTTCAAGCCCCCAGTCCCCACCTGCTGGGGGAAGCTTTGCAATTGGTGAAGTAATGCTGCAGGTGTCTTTCTCTCTCACCCTCTCTCTCTCTCTCTACCCAACCCTCTTGGTTTCTGGCTGTCTCTATAAATAAAGATAATAAAATTAAACATAAAAGAAGGAGAAATTATTTTTTTTAAAAAAAGAGACCTGTCACTGAAGTAAACTTTCAGGTCACCTAATGCAAGCAGGTGATAACTGGATGACACCTCATAGGACATAAAGGCTGGGTGGCAGAATCTCAAAGACCAGGCCTATCTCAGACAGCTGCAGAGACCCTGGACCAAAAAAAAAAAAAGGGCAGCCCTCTGCACAGGACAGAGACCACTGCTTTCTTTCTTTGCCTCATCCTCCTAGCAAATGTTTAACTCTTGTGCACTAAATGCCCCTGAGAGCTGACGGCTCCAACCAGGGCCCTTCAGGGAGTAGTAAGAGGCACTCAGCATACAGATTTTACACTAGAATAACAGACTTTTTCCAAACCACTGCTTCATTCTTCAGCATATGAAATCAGTACACGTGTACATAAAGTGGAAGTCTGTTCTAAGTTCATAGATGGTAATGAACTCACACAAAGAACAGGAACAGAATTCCTTTTATAAGTTAATGAGTCTGTGAGCATACAGAAATGCAAATATACATCTTGACCTAAAAAAAAAAAAAGCAGCCTAATGACTCAACCTTAGTATTGTTAAATATCCAGTAAGATGGCAAGACTTGTTATTTAATTTATTTTTTAAAAACTTTTTATTACCTTTACTTATTTATTGGATAGAGGCAGCCAGAAATCAAGAGGGAATTGGGGATAGAGAGGAAAAGAGGCAGACAGACACCACAGCCCTGCTTCACAAAGCAAAGCTTTCCCCCTGCAGGTGGAGACCGGGAACTCGAACCTGGGTCCTTGCACATTGTAAATGTGTGCTCAACCAGGTGCGCCAGACATCCAGCCCCAAGACTCGTTATTATCTACACATTATATTTTAGGGAGTACCTTGGCTACTTTAATGAGACAGTACTTTTGTATCCCTTAGTGAGGGAGAGATCGCTTAGTCTGATCTGACTAGCTGAAGCCTGGATCTCTCTCTCTCTGCATACCGTTTTCAGGCAGAGGTCCACAGCTTCTGTATACAATTCTATAGCGTCGTCAACATTCCCCTTCTCATCTTCATCAAAAGCTTGTGTAACAAGGAAATGTGCTCGCTCTAAGTCCAACTGATGCTTTGATTTCAAAGGATCAGCACTCTTTGACTGAACTAAAGGCAAAAAGAAACATCATATAAATATATTTCATTTCTAGTAGAATTTATAAGTCATTATGTAATTAAATAATATGTAAATTGAGACATTCAGGGAACAACACTTTTTTTTTTTTTAATTTAATTTAATTTATTTATTCCCTTTTGTTGCCCTTGTTGTTTTATTGTTGTAGTTATTACTGATGTCATTGTTGTTGGATAGGACAGAGAGAAATGGAGAGAGGAGGGTAAGACAGAGAGGGAGAGAAAGACAGACACCTGCAGACCTGCTTCACCACCTGTGAAGGGACCTGCCTGCAGGTGGGGAGCCGGGGGCTCGAACCGGGATCCTGACGCCGGTCCTTGAGCTTAGCGCCACCTGCGCTTAACCCGCTGTGCTACAGCCCGACTCCCACAACACATTATTTTTAAGACACTGTCAAACAAGTTCAGCAAGATTAAAAAAAAAAAACTCTTAAGATTGATTAACATTTCCTTTCTTTTTTTAATCTTAATTTTAAGAAACTATAAACAAATATTATTCTGAAAAAGGCTTTCATTTGAAAAAAGGACTTTTCTGCTGAGGATGAGAGTTATGGGAAGTCTCATTTTCTGTAGATTAGATTCCATTTGTTGAAAAGCAAATAAAAAATATGGGTCCAGCAGCCCAGGAAGAGGCGCAGTATCTAGAGAGTTAGAGCTGGACGCAGCAAGTCCCACGTTCACTCCCCAGCACTGCAGTTCCAGAGTGATGCTCTGGTTTCCCTGCCCCTGCAGTTCTCACTCTCCCTCTCTTGTTATTGAATATAAATAATTTTAAAGAAAAAAATGGGTTAAAAAACCTGGCGAAACAATTAAAAGGTATATTATGCTTTCAAAGTGCTTTTATATTTTACTTCAGTTTTCCCAGAGACTAGGGTTGTCTTGTTCTGTGACTTAATATCCTATTTATAAGTTTATAACACTTATAAACTGAATGTCTTCATTTATTTGGCCAGGTAATAAAGTTCCTTTGACTGGCAAGATATTTTGAAAGCATGCAAGTTTCTATACTTCAAAGATAATTTTATTTGAAAGTATTGTTTCTGAAACAAGGTTATATTGGGCAATTACATTTAAGAATGTCATTATTTATCTGTGGAAATTAATTTCCTTTGAATTACATGGTATTTTGAATACATGAATCAGTGTACCTTTGTATGGAGTGAGGTCCTTATACTTAGGCTGTCCACTTCTTAGTACATGAAACTTCTGGGTATCATCTAAACTAAACTATCAATACCCTGACTCCAAAGGAATTGTCATAACAAGAATTCAAATAATCAAATCTATGTTATCATAACTATGCACTTATAACTATTCGTATCTATCCAGAGTGAGTAGTGATAATGAGTAGTAGTAGTAATATAAAGTCTATCAGGCGATACAGAAGTTTTAAAAAAAAATCCCTAAGCTGCTTGTGATTCTAGTATATAGCTACAGACAAAAAAAAAAAAAGTCAAATTCATATATATGATCATGCTCTTTTCGGTCCATGAGCACAGCAGATTTGGACAGGCAGGGACTGCGTACCTCTAACCAACAAAACTGTGATCACTGAACTTAAGTATAGTTGTGTCACAGTATTTGTTACACTGTTTACAAAAATAAATCCAAGTTGTCCCACGTTTATGTTTACAAAGTCCTTTTCCGAGATGTGGTTTGAAAGAGTTTAGTTAAGGCCTTGAGGTTAAGATACTGACATGGGAGATTAAACTCACTGTTGGAAGTTTAATCTTGAATAAACTTCATTTAAGAGCAGTCATTTAATCTTAACTGGGCATGGTGTGTACATCAAAGAAAAGGATTTTGGGAAAGAAAGGGGGAGGGAAGCACTGAAGAGAACCTTGGGGTCCTGGTGCGTGGACCCAGGTTGTGGCTGAGAGTGTTCATATGTATATGTGTATGTGTATGTGTATATGTATGAAAAGACTTTTAAAAAAAATTTTTTTTAAATATTTATTTATTCCCTTTTGTTGCCCTTGTTGTTTTCTTGTTGTTGATGTCGTCATTGTTGGACAGGACAGAGAGAAATGGAGAGAGGAGAGGAAGACAGAGAGGGGCAGAGAAAGATAGACAGCCGCAGACCTGCTTCACCATTTGTGAAGCGACTCCCCTGCAGGTGGGGGGCCGGGGGCTCGAACTGGGATCCTTATGCCGGTCCTTGTGCTTTGCGCCACCTGCGCTTAACCCGCTGCGCTACCTACCACTCAGCTCCCATGAAAAGACTTTTACCATATTCTGATTCTGATCCTGCCAATGATAAGTTGTTTAAATGTTGGTAACTCACCATGCTGACAGCTGTCAGAAGAGACTGGCTGATAATATTCCTAAACGTCTTCACAAACCTACCACTTAATTCCTATTATGACTTTTTCAAAGATATTTTTACCAAAAGAAGAATGAGCAGCAAGAGAGTTAGGATCAAGATCCACAGATGAAACAAAGAGAGCAACACCCAGGGGAAATACATGATGGGAGAAACGAAAAATAAAGTGACAAATTTAGTTGTCTTGTACTAACCTGCTGAATGTAAAGCTTGAACTCTTTCCAAATACTCATTAATTTTGTCCTGAATACGTTCTAGACCTGATCCTGCCATCTCAGCGTAAATTAAGGCTTGTGCAGCTTCCTACAAGAAAATTAATGAATTTCAATTTGAATTTTCTGTACCACACTTAAACTACTGGTCTCCATGGATGACAAAAAAAAGAATGTGAGGCACACTAGTAACCTTTCCGTCAAAGAAATGAATGAAATGTCATTGATGCCTTTCCTTCAACTTTATCATACCATTCAAATGTTATGAACTTAAGTAGACAGGAAGAATTATAAACATTTTCTTGGACTAGCTGTGGGTTATGTTTTGTTTTCCTTTTTCTTTATGCAACAGATCAAACTCCAACTTATCTACCTTGAAAGGTGAAGGTTACTTCACTGAATCTAGCAAAATCTGTAGGAAGAATGCAGGTTTACTCTAAATGAAACTTCAAAGACTGTAGGGATAGATAAGACATCATTTCCTCCTGTTCTGTACCAGATATTTCAGGGCAGAAAAGAATAACTTTCCATGTAAGCATTAAATACTGTATTTTCTGTACTACTATTAACTAAATTCATCATAGCTATATATATTTCAACACACGATGTAACATACTTGTAAGCATATAGTAAGTCCATTTACTTATACTGAATATAAATTGTCAAGTAATTCACTTAAAAATTAAGTCTAGTTTAACACTGCTGACATTCACTTTATTTCACTAGCTTCTACATTTTAAAAATATTTATTGATTGGCATCAGAGACAAAGCCATCAAGTGGTACAACAGACTTTCCTCCAAGTATCCCCAGGGGTCACAGGTTCAATTCAAGTCAGAGTTGAGCAGTGCTCTGGTAAGATAAATATTATTTATTTATCCATTACAATATTAATGAGGACGAGTGAACCAGAGCATCAGTCTGGTGTATATGATGCCAGCGGTCAAATCTGGGAACCCACATTTAAACACTCTTCTGTGCTTCCTTCAGCATTTTATATATCTGAAAGTGATTAATAATGAAAGACATTTTTTTTAAAAACACAGCATATCAGAAAACAATAAATATCTGATGAAGTAACTATAGTTTCCAGAAACACAAAAACTTGTCTGGCTTTCTCAAGGATAAAAAAAGAAAAATCCTGCAGAATGACATGTAGTATCTTGTCCAGTAACAAAACAGGAGGTGCTCACACCCAGGGTTTCTTTTGCTTTAGAAGGAAGTTATCTTTTTAAAAAAATATATTTTATTTATTATTGGATAGACAGAGAGAAATTGAGAGGGGAGGGGGAAAAGAGGGAAAAAGAGTAGCACCGGCAGACCTGCTTCAACACTCATGAAGCTTTCCCTTGCAGATGGGGACCAGGGACTTGAACCTGGGTCCTTGTGCACTATAATGTGAGCACTTAACCAGGTGCGCCAACGCCTGGCTCCAGAAGGAAGTTATCTTACAGGGCGCTATTTTAAACTTGTATTTGCCAGTTTTTTTTTTCCCACAAAACAAAAACACAAGAGTTTTAATAAAATTCTGCCTTTGTGAAGTTATTCTCAGAGGAATGGCTCTGAAACACCAAAATAGATTGTACAATCAAGTTGATTAAATAGCGACCTGAGAAAAAGCAGACCACCGCTAATGACAGCATAGACATTTCTGCCTGGCACAAAGATGTTTCTCATGTGTAGCTGGTATAGTGTATAACTGAGACAGGTATGCTGCTGTCTTTACCAGTTTTATTACAAGTGATCTGTGCAAACGATGTATTCTATGAATGTACAAAGCACTAGTTACGGGGACAGCAATCACATAATCACTTATGTAGCCAGAAACCTGGAATAAACCTAAATGTCCGTGGGCGTGCACCTCCAAAGGAAGGAATACGATCCACCTACTAGTCTTTGTAAGATTCTCTTGTAAAGATAAACTGCATGAAATGTTCTTTTCTGTCTTTTAAGTTCCAGTGAAAAGAACAGACTAAAAGACAGGATCAACCAAATTTTCTTTTAAAAAGAGGTGTGCCACACAAAAATGCATAGAAAAACATGTTTGGGGCCAGACATCAAACACCAGTACCAAGAAACATTTTTGAGCATCTGAAACTTATTTTCTTTTAACAAAATTTTTCCTTAATGGGCATGCATTCCTTTAGCACAGATGTGTGTCCGTGTGTGTATCAGAGACCACACCCCACCAGCAATGAGGCGGCACCTGCCAGCCCACAGCTCAGGGAGAGACAAACGGAGGTTCTGGGTCCCACCTGCGCGAGAGGGCACGGGACAGGTGGGAGGGCGGCCCCGCCCCGCCTGGGCCCCGCCCCCGCGCCATTGACCCCGCCCCATTCAGGGCCCTGGCTCCGCCCCCGCCCCCGGCCCCCGGCCCGCCGCCGACCTTGTAGTAGAACACGGCCTCGGGGTAGCGGCCCTCCTGGTCGCGCTGCACCGCCAGCCTGGCAAACTGCACGGCGTCCCGCTCCAGCGCGCTCGCGTCCATGGCGCCCAGCCCGCGAGGCCCTGACTCACTCAGGCTCTCGGCGAGCCGGGCCGCGGGGGCGAGGACTCGCGAGCGCCTCGGAATCGGCGGCTGGAGCGTTTACTTTCGGCGGTCCGGCTAGGAGTGTGGACCCGACTGACTCGACCCGCCGCGACGCCGCGCCCCCTCGACGGAGCTCGGGCTGCCAGCCAGACCGGCCGTCCCGCTCCGCGGCGGGCACATCGCCACCGCCCCGCCCATCGGCCGCACTGCGCATGCGCACCTGGCCCCGGGACGTTACTCTCGAGCTTCCTGGGCTCAGATTCCGAGTGTAAGCGGCCGTGGGCGGGGCCCGGCCTTTTGGGCGCCTGGGGGCACGTGAGCAAAAGCGCGCCCGGGATTGGACGAGCGAAAGCAGAGCCACGTCAGGACAGCGGGGGTCTGAACAGAGGTGGCAGTGTCCCCGGAGGCTGTTGCGGGCGCCTCTGGGTAGGAGGGGCGCATGCGCCTTATGGAATCTTTTCCCTTAGCAGGTGCAGAACCCCGAGGAGAGCAAGCGCTTCCTCCTGTCGTTCGGACTGACTCTTTTAGACAGGACTTTGAGACACTCTTTAATAGACATTTATTTTCCAGAGATTCAGTCTTGACCGTATGTATACCTTGACTATGTTGCTGATGAGGGGGTAATATGTTTTCACTAATGACTATGAAGTGGGTGATTCTTCCTAAAGTTTAAATTCAGCAATATAATAATAATTAGGTCATGATTGGCCACAATATGGATGGAGCTGAAAATTCATACTAAGTCAAAGGTATTGTAAATGTGCTTTCATCTTGATGGCCGTGGAGCCAGAGTGTACACATCTGTTAACACCTATCAGACAGTACATTTCAAATATGCACTTTTCTTTTTCCTGTTTTTATTAGTGATTTACAAAATCACAAAATAACAAGGGTGCACATCCACACCCTTCTCACCACCAGAGTCTGTGTCCCCATTCCCTCCACTGGAAACTGCAGTGGTTCTCCCAAGTCACAGATATAGCTTGACTTTTCTTTTTGTTTTTTAAGCTTTGCTTTTTTTTTTTTTTTTTAAAAAAATTTACTTTAGTCTCTTTGTTGCCTTTGTTTTATTGTTGTTATTGATGCCGTCGTTGTTGGATAGGACAGAGAGTAATGGAGAGAGGAGGGGAAGACAGAGAGGGGGAGAGAAAGACAGACACCTGCAGACCTGCTTCACCGCCTGTGAAGTGACTCCCCTGCAGGTGGGGAGCCGGGGGCTCGAACCGGGATCCTTACACGGGTCCCTGCGCTTCGCGCCACATGTGCTTAACCTGCTGGGCTACCGCCCGACTCCCAGCTTGATTATTATTTCTACAATATATATATGTGTATATATATAGTCCATTTTTTCTATGGCCCTGCCTTCTCTTCCTTTTAAAGTCACACCTACACCTGTTACTACTTCCAAGTGGCTTTCCATTTTTCCTCTTCTCTCTCTGGGTTGTGATGGAATTGGGAGTTCAGAGCCCTCGCGTCACCTTCCCCTAATATATCTCCCCCTCTGGGAGTATGGACCAGAATTCTTTTTGGGGAGCAGAAGGTGGGAGTTCTGGCTTCTGTAATTGCTTTTCCATTGGACATGGGCACTGACAGGTGGGTCCATTCTCCCCCCCAGCCTGTTTCTATTTTTCCCTAGTGGGGCAGGGCTCTGGGGAGGTGGGGTTCCAGGACACACTGGTGAGGTCGTCTGTCCAGGGAAGTCAGAATGGAATCGTGATAGCATCTGTAACGTGGTGGCTGAAAGGCAGTAAGTCATGAGGCGCTACAAAATGTTTAATAAATAGAAACCAGAAAGTAGGGATCTAGCAGGTGAGAATAGGGAGTTCAGGGTGGTAAGAAGCTAGGAAGCCTGTTTTGGGCATGTCCTTAAGAGCCCATGACTTTAGTGATCCTGCCTGAGCAACATGGAGGTGGACTAAAAATATTGTTTGGGAAGATGTAGTCAGAATGGAGAATAGAGCTAGAAAGCTGGGTTAGGGCAGAGAGTAGCCCCAAGTATGAAGAAAATATATAAAAACAGTGAAATGTTTGCCCCATCAATCTGACTCAGGGCTCACGTATATTCGTATTTAGCACAGGAGCTTGTATAATGTCAGAGTCCCTGTCAGTCTGAGCTCACAGTCCATGGTCACAGCTGGGAACATTCTAGGCTGCTCTCATTTCAGGACTCGTCTTCCTGGAGTGACAGGGTAGGCTGACCCAGCCTTCTGCGGAAAGCAGAACAGTCCCTACCACTGCTATTTCATAGTCAGGGCAAGGTCCTGGAGAGGCCCCTAAAAGGGCTTTTGATGATGTGTGTGTATATATATATTATATATATATATATATATATATATATATATATATATATGTGTGTAATTTCTTTGTTGAAGGATTAATGGCAGTTTGTACATGCATAACATTTCCCTGTTTTCCACATAACAATACAACCCCCATTAGGTCCTCTTCTGCCATCATGAACTGCCCCCCCCATGCCAGAGTCTTTGACTTTGGTGCAGTACACCAACTCCAGTCCAAGTTCTACTTAGTGTTTTCCCTTCTGATCTTGTGTTGCAACTTCTGCCTATGAGTGACATCATCCCATACTCATCCTTCTGTTTCTGACTTATCTCACTTAACATGATCATCCAAGATGGAGTGAAGAAGAAATCACCATTTTTTATAGCTGAGTAGTATTCCATTGTGTATCTAGACCACAACTTGCTCAGCCACTCATCTGTTGTTGGACACCTGGGTTGCTTCCAGGTTTTGGCTATTACAAATTGTGCTGCTATGGACATAGGTGTACACAGATCTTTTTGGATGGTGTGTTTGGTTCCTTAGGATATATGCCCAGGAGAGGAATGATAATATTCTTGATGGAAGTGACCAGTGATGGTGGAGAGGAGGGGTCTGTTAAGACATATTTTTTCTTAATTATACTTTAATTTTGATTTTTTGTTGTGTCCAGAGTTTAACTGTGACAGTCGCTGGTTTCTTAATTCTTTAGCTCTGTTTCATCACACAGAGCTCTACACTCTGATAGCATCACCGTCAGGGACGGGGGCTGTGCAGACCCAATTACTGGGTTCCACCTCCTCTATGTCCCCCCCAAAGAGGTGCTCATTCTGCAGGTCTGGGTGGGGCCCATCATGCGCCTTTGCCGCAGGCTCTCGGGGTGAAGACTGCCGGTCCAGGGAACACACCATGACACCCTCTGCTCTAGACTGGGAAGGAGCCATGGAAGACTCAGGGCCTCCTCCAGCTAGATTCTTGCCCAAGGCTCTGTGACCTCGAGTTTCCAGGGCTCAGGGAGTCAGAGCATCCTGCTGATGGCTGCCAAGCCAGGGGGAGCCGAGGCCCCACCCCTGCCCTGCTGGCTCCATACTCTTTACCCACCTCCCCTGATCCTTGTGTCCCGAAGGTGAGTTTGCTTTTGCTCCTGCAAGGTGTCTAGACACAGCCTTTGCAGGCTCCACCAGCTGGCACATCTTAGGAGGAGACAGAGCTCTTAGGAGCCGTCTGGGTGTGGGTGGGTGACCGAGCTTCTGCCACACTCCGTCCAGCCCCTCTCCCTTGATTTTTGTCCTTAACTTCATATGGGAACTGTCAACCTTCAGTGAGTCTCTTTTCTTCCCACGTAATGGAAGAATTGGCTAATATCTCTACCATGTACACTAGCTTTAACTTCCCACACAAGAAGATTGAAAACTGTTACAGTTGTTCCCTAGTATGATCAGGGACCAATTTTTCACACTATTGACAGACTGGGGACACTGGAGCCAGAAACGGAACAGAATCTTTTGGGGGGGAAAATTGTACAAAATGAGCTTCATTTTTCAACAGATCTCATTTCAGTTCATTTGAAATGTTAGTTTCCACCATGTGAAATTGCCACTTTCTTAGCAAAAAACCAGCCAAACACACGTTGCAATATTCAATTTTGTGTGATTCAACTTGATTATATATGTTTATTATATCATATTAATCATATATTATGCAAAAAAGTGTCTAACAATTACATATCCTATCTTGAGTATGTATTCTAAACATATCCACATGCTAATTTTATACAACTTCCTAACTATAAATTAATGATATATTATTGGTTATACTGTGTTCAATTATGTATAGTTATGTAATATGTTATACTATATATATATATATGTATCCTAACCAACTATATATCTTAAATTGAGATGTAGTTAGGAGATACAGTAATATAAAATTATAATAATGTATGCATTTATATATACACACATATATATATCCTTATTTATGCAAATCTTTAAACATATTCTATATATAGTTGTTTCTTCATAAACACTAAGTTTAATGTGTCTAGTATATAAATAAAATAACCTGGATTTTGTACAGCAGTTTTATACAAAATTGAGATTTTGTATACAATCTAATTATAGACAGACACACACATACACACACACACACACACACTCTCTCTCTCTCTCTTGAGTGGCCCTTAAAATCTGATTGGTATTAGCGATCAAGAAAAACTTGTTTAGACATAGTAATGTATTTCTCTTGCCCATTTGTAGCCAACATTTCAGCAAGAAAACAAGCAAAGCAAAAAGGGACATCTCATCCTATTGATAGCAACCCACCACCAGCGTTGTCTATGTCCTGCATATATGTGAACTTCTGAGAGCACAGTGCCCTCTTCTGTTTAGATGTGGCACTACAATTGGATGTGGCGATGTGGTTGACCTCACAATGGAAATGCCCCTTGTCGTCAACTGCCATTAACAGAGCAGTGGCGCTCACCTCTACAGAGTTCAAAGAAATGTGGGCCCAGCAGCTGTCAGTCTCTTTCCTCTTCCTCTCCCTTTTCTCTTCCTCTTCTTTGATATTTATGTATTTGCCTTCAGGATTATAGCTGGGGCTTGGTGCTGGCACTACAGTGCTCTTGATGGCTGTTTTCCCCACTTTATTGGATAGGACAGAGAAAAATGGAGAGAGGAGAGGGAGATAGGGAGAGAGAAAGACAGACACCCGCAGACCTGCTTCACCGCTTGTCAAGTGTCTCCACCTTCAGGGCTCGAACCTGGATCTCTGCGCGGGTCCTTGAGTTTAGTACTATGGGTACTTGACTGGATGTGCTACCACTCAGCCCCTTTGATATTTATTTTTTTAATTTATTTAATTTTTTAAACCTTTATTTATTGGATAGAGACAGCCAGAAATTGAGAGGGAAGGGGGAGATACGAGAGGGAGAGAGACAGAGAGACACCTACAGCACTGCTTCACCACTTGCAAAGCTTTCCCTCTGCAGGTGGGGACCGGGGGCTTGAACCTGGGTCCTTGTGCATTGCAACAGGTGTGCCCAACCAGGTGTACCACCACCCAGCCCTGATATTTTCTTATTTCTCTCTCTGGATCTGGTGCACACACAATTCTACCATTTTACCATCCAGGCCAACTCTACCGCTCTCTCTCTTTTAATATGTATTTTTAAATATATTTTTATTCCATTTTGTTGCCCTTGTCTTTTTCTTGTTGTTGTAGTTATTATTGTGGTTGTTATTGATGTCATTATTGGATAGGACAGAGAGAAATGGAGAGAGGAGGGGAAGACAGGAGGAGAGAAAGACAGACACCTGCAGACCTGCCTCACCGCCTGTGAAGCGACTCCCCTGCAGGTGGGGAGCCGGGGGCTTGAACCGGGATCCTTACGCCTGTTCTTGGACTTTGTGCCACCTGCGCTTAACTGGCTGCGCTACTGCCAGACTCCCTTCATGTTTTTTAAAATTATTTTTGATAGAGACAGCCAGAAATTGAAAAGGGAGACAGGGTGGCAGACACACCTGCAGTACTGCTTTGTCATTTGCAAAACTTTCCTCCTGTTAGGTGGGGATTGGGGCCTCAAACCTGGGTCTTTGCTCATTATAACATGTGTTCATCCAGGTGCACCACCACTCAGCCCCTCTCCCTCATGATCTCTATCATCCCCAGCTCTCTCTCTCTCTCATTTGACTAACGAAGTGAAAGAGGAGAAGTGCCGGCACCGCACATCGCTCAGAGCTTCCTCTGCCAGCAGTCCTGCTGCCCCTTCTTAGGCATGTTCTCTAGCAGGTTCTCTCCTAGCACCCTCACACCCCTGCGTGGTATTCTAGCAAATGAATCCAGAGGTGCTGGTCTTATGTGAAAACCCCGGATACTTTCTTAAACACAACCTCAACTGTTTTTCTAATGTTATGCGCTAGCAGTGCACATTTCTAGGCTACCTCGGACCCATTTCCTGCCACTCTGGTTTGTACTTCATTTCTTTTTGTGGTTTTGGAGGGATCTGAGGAAGGCATGGTGAATAATGTAATGGTACTTGAGAACAAAAATGGTCCCCCCTCCCACGGGGCTTTTGTCTAAGTGGGGGACACAGATACCAACTTTTCAAAACCCCAAATGAGAAGAGTATTCCAAAGTAATGAACTCTATTCTGTGAGAACTCACAAGAAAGGGAATGAACACTAAGGGGCCAGCAAACACTGCCCTCCAGGTAGGGGAACTGCTTGTGCAGTAACAGTGACGTGACGTGACGTGACGACACTGAGCAGAGGAGGCTTGCGTGGCTGGGGCGGAGACAGCTAGGCAGGTGAGGTGGGCTGAGTTTCCAGGACTCTCTCTCCCGATCACCAGGACATCATTACAAGCCACTAGAGCCTCTTTCAGTCCCTGGATTTGGACAGAGGGACCCTAGCTTTCTGGAGTTGGCATTACAGTGGCTTTACGTCTTTATTGAACACTTCCAAAGGAGCAAGAGAAAATTACATGCTGGTGCAGACACAGGGCTCGCCTTGTTTTCTGTTGCAGGGATCACAGCTTTCTATTCCCTAGTGTCTACACAACTGTGTTTCCATAAGTTGTGTTCAGTTTTTAAGTTGTTAGAATCAGGAGGGTAAGTCAGTCAGTCTGGTCCCAGCCTTTCTGCCTTGGTTGGCTCCCTCGTGACACTCTCTCTCTGCCTCCAGGGTTATCGCTCTGGGGCTTGGTGCCTGTACTACAAATCCTCTGCTCCTGGTGGCCATTGTTTTTTCCATTTTATTGGACAGGACAGAGGGAAATTGTGAGAGGAGGGGGACGATTGGGAGGGGGAGAGAAAGACAAGACACCTGTAGACCTGCTTCACCGCCCGTGAAGTGGCCCCTGCCCCGGCAGGTGGGGAACTGTGGGTCTGAAGCAGAATCCTCTTCGTGCTGTGCTCTTAACCTGCTATGACGCTGCCTGGCTCTTTTCTTTTTTCTCTTTTCTTGCCATTTCCCCTTTTCTTTCCTTCTTTCATTCCTTTTTCTTTTTTGCTTTGTTTTTCCCTTTCTCCCTTCCCTCCCTCTTTTTCCCTTTCTCTCTCTTTTTTTTTAATAGAATGGAGAGGAACTGAGAGGGGGGGGGGGCGATTGAGATAGAGACACGTGCAACACTGTTTCACCACTCCAAGTTTCTCCCTGCGGGTGGGGGCGGGGCGTTGAGCCCATGGTACTACACTATGTACGCTAAATCAAGTGCACCTCTGCCCAGCCCCAAGATTTAGTTTCAAATCTTGGAGAGGCAAATTTTACAATCTTGTCAAAGGTAACCTGAGAGTCTGTAATGACTGATGACACACTGACTACGGGACTGTTTCTGTTTGGCATCGAGGAAGAGCAGCCTTGTAAAAGCATCACTGAATCATGTGGGCAGGATACTGGGTTCCCCAGTTGTCCACGTGTGTGTTGGGGGTACATACAGATTGAGTCAAAGATCTGAGCTGTAAGTGATCACCTTTCAATCCCAGCTCACCCCCTTCTGTTCTGCTCTGTGATACTATAATGGATATTCCTCAAGTGTTTGGGTTTTTTTGTCCATCGAAGGCACAGGAGTGTCCCAGCAAAGCCAGAGCAAGTGGAATAAACTTTCCTTCCTGCCCCAGTTGATAGAAGGCACTTGCTGAAGGTCAGACTGGTAATCAGGCCAGGGCCGGAATTTATTGATATTAGCCCAAAGCCACACTGAGAACCTTCATGGCTGCCCAGTCTTCAGTTCCGGCCTCGGTGGTGGTGGTGTCTCAGGCCGCCCGAGTCTAAAACACTTAAGAGTTTGTGGTCTTAGGCACAAAATAAAATCTTTGATTTTACTTGTCTCTGTGTCTGTGACCATGGATAACTGCAAACCCACCACCCTGCTCAGGAGCTAGAATACCATACGAGAAGCTGCACTGAGCTCCCTGCACTTACCCATCACCTCCATAACCAGGCACAGCTGAACTTTGCGTCTGTCCATCTCTTGCCTTTTACTTGACTCAATTTAATTTACTTTAATTTCCCACTTAGGCATTGCTGGTATATAGCCAACGTTTGACGTTTTATCTTGTGACCTTGCTGGATTCTTTGGGACTTTATGACCTTAAATGTTACCATCTGTGAATAGAGATTATTTTCATTCATGCAGCCCAATCTGCATATTTCCCCCCATTTAATTGCACTGGTTAGCATCTCCTATATGCTGTGGAGTGATGAGAATGATCATCTTTGCCTTACAGGGGAGGGGTTGGAATTCCTAGCCCCTCCAAAATTCAGCAAACAACATGGCTGAAGATTACAATGTCAGGAATGCTCAGGAACCTGGAGAAAGACACATCATCCAGCACATCAATGTTTATTGAGAACCTGCTACCCACTAATTGCTCTAGGTCTTTGTGGGAAGCGGTGACTGAGACAGGAACGGCCACTCTTCCCATAGAAGTCACATTCTGGTAAGAGTTGTGTACCAATAAATGTGGTAACAAATAAAACATATCACAATTCAAAAAAGTGGACTGTGAATTGTTGACAAGGAAATCCATGTTTAGAAGTCTGTCATCCTGAAGACAATACGCAGGTGTTTTTTGCCAAGGTGAATCTGGGATGGTGTGTCCTGACTGGAACAAAAGTGGTAGAGAAAATCATTGAGAAATAAAAGCTGAAATCTGCCATGCTCCAGACTCTTTTCTGGGAACTCCACAGTGTGAAGGCCTTGAACCATTCCAATACTGTCACGTGGTTCCAAGGAAGACACTTTCATACTGGTCATGGAATATGGAAAAGAAATATCTTCTCCTCTTCTGTTTTCTTCTTTTCTTTTTTCTTTTTAACCAAAGCACTTCTTAGTTCTGGTTTATGGTGGTGCTGGGGATTGAGCCTAGGACTTTTGTTGCCTTGGGCATTAAAGTCCTTTTGCATAACCATTATGTTATCTCCCCCAGTCCTTCTAGTATGCTCTTATAATACATGAGCAAGTCAGAAAAAAAAAAAAGGCTCCAGGCAAACTCAGCTGAACTCAGTGGTGCAGCTCCAGAGAACTTCTTGTGTGCCCACAAAGGTCAGATTTTGGAGTTAGTAATGAGTATCAAGAGGATGAGTTGAACAACTCTCGTGGCAGACTCTGTGTTGCTCCCCAAAGTATCAAGGACCCTAGCTCCAGTGGCCCCTCAGGAGAGGAGTGCAGTCTGGAAGTGACTTTACACAGGATGGTTATAGGGTCTTTGCCTTTCGTGGGAGGGGACTTTTGGGATCTGTGACAGCAGACCCTGACTGAGTGAGCAAATCCGCCTAACTTACTTCTTGTCAGGGTCAACATCTATGGGAAACACTGGAAACCCTTGACCTCAGGAACAGAGGCACATGAGAAGACATTAAAAGGCCATCTGGATCAAAACGGATGAGATCAGGCACCAGTCACCTCCCTGGTGACCAAGCCCACGGCTGACAGAGAAGATGATCACGGCATTTCACTGGGACCAGATCTAAGACTCTGTATCAGCAAGGAGCTAGCAAACTGCCAGCGCTTTGTACCTCACTCGCTCCAAGGGCCATGGCCAAGATGGAAGCCTTAACTCTCACTGCCTTCAACAACTGCAGTCCTTCCCCAACCACTGGTTTCAGTCCAAGGTCTCTGTGTGAGGGAGTCAGAATGGGCCTGCTCTCCCCAGCTGGCTTTGCAAGACAGAGCACCAACCCGAGAAGGCCATGAAGTCAGAGCCAAAGGCCGGCAGCAGAGTTCAAGCGTCATCCCATCAGTCACCCAGTCTTGAGAGGACCATGACTACAAGCCCAGTTCCCCAGAGGGACCCTGGCGTCTTCCACCACCACCTTCAGCACCAGAAGCACTAGAGGAACCAATGAATAGACAAACCTTTCACACTGGGTGGCCTGCGAGGGGAGCCCAACCTCTCCCTGTCACCAAGGTCGGGGCCAGCGGGGCCAGCTAGGTGATGGCTACAAAGCTCCAGTCCCCTGTTACAGGCCACTATGTACACTGCTGTAGCTTCCAGAATCCCTTCCACACAAAAGGCGGCAATTCAGTGACCATTCTACGAAACCCCAACTCCCCTGTCACCCTGCATTTCAGTGACGAACAAGAAGATCCGAACTCCTAGAAACTGTCTGAAAAGGCAGGTTTGGTTTAGAGTATAGTCATCAAAAATGTGGGGTTTGGGGGCTGGCTGGTGGAGTAGCCAGTTGAGCACATGTTACCATGTGTGGGGACCTAGGTTCAAGCCCCTGGTCCCCACCTGCAAAAGGGAAAGCTTTCAGTAGTGAAAGTGCTGCAGATCTCTCTCTCCTCTTTCTCTGTCTTTCCTTCTCTCTCCTTCTCTCTTCTCCCCTCCTTTCTGCTGTCTCTCTCCCTTGATTTCTGTCTCTAGCCAATAACAAAACCTTTAAAACAGAGTTGAGGTTCAGTAAGGCCGATGGGTCAGGAGATGACTGCCATTGAAGAGAATGTGTTCCTGGGGGCCAGGCAGCGACGCAGCCAGTTGGGCGCACGTATTGCCAGGCACAAGGACCCAGGTTTGAGCCCTCACTCCCCACCTGCAGGAAGGATACTCCACAAATGGCAAGGCAGGTCCGCTGGTGTCTATCTTTCTCCCTTACTTTTATCTTCATCCTCTCTTCAGTTTCTCTGTCCTACCCAATAAAATAGAAAGAAGTAAAAAAAAAAAAAAAAGGAAAAAAAGGCAGCTGTGATTGGTGAATTCATAGTTGCCAGCACTGAACCCCAGTGATAACCCTTATGGCCACTTTGGGTTACATGTCTTGAAAGTCTTAAATATTAGGCTGCATTTAAAGATTTTTTTCCTCCATCTGAATTTTATTTTATACCTGTTTTTACCTTTCTAGCAAATTTGCCTTGTTCATTGAGCAGTTGACTGAGCAAATTGTTGCACTGATTTCAAGTGGAAATGGTGACTCTGAATCAAGCCTGTGTGTATGTAGTGTGGTCTCCCATGGCCCTACTGTGTTAGGTGCCAGGAGGCCGTGGCATCAACAGGATGTCCCTGCCTTGGCCTGCAGGTCAGTGAAGATGGCTAACTTCCTCAGGCCCATGCCCTCACCTAGTTTTACCTTCTTTGGGTCTTGAGCCTTCTTGACTCTCTGTCACACCTTTGTCCCCAGACAGTGTGGGGCCTCTGTGAGGCTCCCAAAGTGAGAGCCTGAGAGCCTGAGAGCCGAGACCAGCCCTGCCCTTCTCCATGACCTTGCCATCTCCTCACTCCATGAGGGAAGATGGGTTTCTTCTCCATGAAGCCTCTCCCTTGTAGGGAAGCACCTCCAACTCGCCCCCTCAACAGCCGGATCTTCCTCCAGACCCCAGGCAAGATCCTTCCCCCACTCGCTCCTGTTCATTCCATCTCATGAAGTTACCGCCGAGGACTCCTGTCGTCCCCAACCACCCTTGCTCCGCTGTGCCATCCTCCTCTCCTCACAGAACCCCCCCACACCCCCCCAGATGAGGGGACAGTGACACTTGGGGACGCAGAGTTCACCCAGGTGGCTGTCACTGGAAGGAGTGAAGTGTCCCAAAGGAAACGTGCCTGTGAGTGGTCAGAACCCAGGAGACTGGTGACAAGGTGGCCATAAAATGGGGGTGGGGTGAGCCTCTTCACATTGTAGCCTCTTCCCGGTGTTCCCGGGGCCTGTTCTCCCTGTCTAGGCCGAAATGCTTTTCCATGCCTTCTGTTAGTAGGGGCCCACTCACTCACTCACTCACTCTTACGTATTTATTGCTATTTCATGCTAGGACCAGGCTAAATAATGGTTTTCCCCTGGAGACCAACTCCACTGTACCCTCCTCTATGAAGCCTTTCACCTGAGTCCCAGAGATAATCATGTCTTGATTACCTCTCCAGCCTGTGATATGTGAAGACTCTGTATGGACACCCACGCCAGGGACAGAAAGGAGAAATGTAGAGACAGGACGCTGGGTGGAAGAGGAACTAGTCATGTTCCCATGTGTGCGTCAAGAGCACTTCTCCCTCCCTAGGTGCTGGGCTCTTTCCTGAGTAGGGGCCTGAAAGACCTTCTGTCACATTCCAGACCATTAGTAGTCAGGAATTTACTTTTCAATTGTCTTTTTTTTTTTTTTTAACTTTGAAGATATGCCAAGATGATTTCTCAGTGATGAGAAATTTTTTTTCAAGGTGGCTAGACTGTCTTGGTCCTGTCTGAGCAGTGACAGGACGATGTGAAGAGTGGGGGGTTGAGGAGAAGACAGCCCGGGGCGGCACAAACAAGGGATAACAGGAAGTGAGGAGACAGAGAAACGAGGAGGACAGAGTTGTCAGGTCTGGGCCAGGAGGATCAGAGGTGTCCACAGTTAGGGGTCTGGACCACCAATGTCCTTTAGGCTACTGCTACCTCAGCTTCTGAGCCTGAGATCCCACTGAGATCTACCTCAGGTCTCTACAAAAAATGGGCAAACTTTTCTCCTCTTCACCCTCATTCTTCATGATTCTGCTCTTCAGGGCATTTTGCCCATGACCTTGCCCCATCAGGACACACTGTCCCCTGCCTGTCCCCTGTCACCAGCATTTCTCTGAAGATGATCTGACTCCTGGGGAGAGGGCCTGCTCTTCCAAGGCTCAGCGCCCTGCAGTCAAAGGCTCTATGTTTGCATGAGCTTGGTCGAGCTCCTTGTGACTGCCAAGCTTCACCTTAGATGACTCTGGCAGCTGAGACCTCACAGGAAACACATGATCTGGAAAGATAAGCCCCAAAGCCCACATGCTGTATGTAGCCAGAGGACTTGGGCTCTGTGATCTGAGGCTGTCACTGTCTTTCTCCCTGCCTCAGTTACCTCCTCTGAAAAAAAGGTTTTGATACCGGTGCCTTCTGCACACTTCTGCATAAGTTTTCTTTCCTTTTTGCCAGCAGGGTTATCATTGGGACTAGGTACCTGCATAGAGCCACAATTCCTGGTGGCCATTTTTTCCTGTCTTTCTTTTTGATAGAGGTGAGAGGCAGAGAGAACCGGAGAGAGGGAAAGAGACAAAGAGGAGAGACTCTGGCAGCACTGTTCCACTGCTCATCAAGTGTCTCCCCTGCAGGTGGGGAGCTGGGGCTCAAACCTGGGTCCTTGTGCATGGTAATATGTGTGCTCAACTGGGTGCTAATCTGGGGACCACCTGGCCCCTGTTCATAGGTTTCCAAGAGTCCTCATGTTCCTTTCTGACCAGTGGTCCTGAGGACACCTTCCTGTGACCCCTGAGAACTGGTGTCGACATTTGTTGGTGGGGAAGGACTCACACCAGGCTCCCATCTTAAGAGTCTTGGATTGTGATAGAGCTGGGGTATCGGGCTCCCCCAGACTCAGCAGGCCCAGCTCTGCTCACCACCTGCCCACATAGGGCAGTTCTGTCTAGCTGATGGGGCCTGTGGCCCAGATTACACTGGAGTCTCACAGTGCTATGGAGAGTCAGGCTAGGTGGCGGCACCTGGTTGCGCAGGTTACAATGTGTGGGACTCAAGCTCCAGCCTCCAGTCCCCACCTGCAGGGGGAAAGCTTTGCCAATAAATACAGCATCAACTGTCACAGTTCCTAGGGGCTCGATAAAGCCACATGGGTCAGGGTGTATTGAAAATTCAATAGCAGAAAGCTGAAAGTAGCAATGCAACCGTGAAACAAAGCATTTATGGACCTTGGACCTAAGAGAAATGCCTTCAGGCAAGGGTGCACTGGTGCTCTAAAAGTGGGCTTGGACCATTTCTCTCAGAGCATCTCCCAGTCCACCCATCTGTGTTGTCACAAGGGAGCTTACCCTTTCTAAAACCAGTGTGGCTCCCAGCAGGCAGAGGTGCAGACAGCCCTCCCTAGATCCACAACAGAAATTCCAGTAGGAGGCCCTGGGTCATGGAGCCTGACTGGTCACTGGCCCTGCCCTCAGCCAATCCTGCAACTTGGGAGGAGGAAATCGATTAATTAGCCTGCTGGAGGTCATGTGACCATTTTCTCCTAGAAACTTGCTGACTGTCAGCACTGTTTGCAGACCCACGATGATGTGATGCTTAGAGATCAGACTTAAGTTCAGCTGCTTTATTCCTCTGGCGCACCTGGGTAAGCACACTCAGTATAGTGTACAAGGACCTGTGTTCACCTCCCTGCTCTCCACCTGCAGGGGGAAAGCTTCATGAATGGTAAAGTAGGGTAGCAGGTGTGTCTCTGTCTACCTTCCCTTTCCCTCTCAATAATAATTAAAATTTTTTAAAGGATAGCTCTTTTATAAAAAATATTTTAAATATTTATTTTTCCTTTTGTTGCCCTTGTTAACATTGTTGTGGTTGTGGTTATTATTGTTGTTATTGATGTTGTTGGATAGGACAGAGAGAAATGGAGAGGAGGGGAAGACAGAGAGGAGGAGAGAAAGACACCTGCAGACCTGCTTCACCGCTTGTGAAGCGACTCCCCTGCAGGTGGGGAGCCTGGGGCTTGAACCGGGATCCTCACGCCGGTCCTTGCGCTCTGCGCCATGTGCGCTTAACCCACTGTGCCACCGCCTGACTCCCTAAAAAATTTTTTTAAAGGTCGCCTTTTTCTGTTTTTTTTTGCTTTTTTTTTTTTTTTAAGTTCCTGTGTATAAGTTCTCTAGATTCCAAACCACTGATAGAAACTAGGAGGGAGAGGTGCAGCACTGCTTAATTTTCCCCCTGCAGGTGAGGACCTGGGGCTTTAACCTGAGCCCTTGGACAACATGGTATCATGTTTTTTTAAAAAAAATTGTATATAGAGAGAAATTGAGAGGGGAAAGGGAGTTAGAGAGAGGGACAGAGAGACACCTGCAGCCCTGCTTCACCACTCATGAGGCTTTCCTCCTGCAGGTGGGGACCTGGAGCTTGAACTTGGGTTTCTGTGCCCTATAATGTGAGAGCTTAACCAGGTGAGTCACTGCCTAACTTCCCTTTTAACTACTTAAGAAAAATTTTATTTGCCCATGTATTATTTATTGACATTAGTTCTTTACTTAGTACAGTTAGTTTTCATTGCCAGAGCAGTAATCTTACAAAATGTGTAGTTGGATGTGTGATTACTATAGTTAGGCACAATTAGTATGGCTACAGTTGTATGAGTAGTATTGGTAGTGTGAGTTGTATTGGAAACCAGTGCTGATAGTGTAGTTAGTGCTGTCTATAGGTGGTGCAACCATGGCGTTTTTAGTTAGCATTGCCTGCTGTGGAATAGAGTTAGGTACACAGAGCATGAATTTACAGAGGCTTGGGTCAGTTGTGAGAACACAGATAAAAGCTTCCGTTGACAAAGAAGCCCTACAAGACTCTCATCTTTCTCTCCTGCCCATTCCCGTCTCTTGTGCCAAATGGAATAAATATTTAGATCAGAAGCCTGTTTACCTAAACAGCAAAGACACCAAGACATGTTTTTGCCTCTTCATCTGCATTTCTTCACTCCTAGGATGATCTTGTGTCAAGAAGTAACTGAGTGTTAGTGTCTAGATGCCAGTATTGCCAGGAGCCTGGACACTGGCAGGACCCAGAGTGGATGGACAGACAGCTACTGAGATTGCACAACTCCAGCCCCCCAACTTCAGGCTTGAGCCACAGACCCCTCACCCCTCTGCACTCACTCTCATAGAACAGTAACAGGGACAGAAACCCACAGAGAGGACACCCGACCTGTGCAGTAGTTGAGTGATCCTGGACTAGTGATCACTCTACAATCCACGGCGGCCCTGGCGGATCAGAATGAGCACGCTCTACTGCAACACATGGCGGCCATCATGGCAATGTGACCCGATGCAACGCCGGAGTCAGTTCAGACTCGGTGAGACCATTAGATCAGACTCGGTGAGACCATTAGATCAGACCTCGGAGAGTGGGGAGGCCTGAAGGACCGTACAATTGCTTGACTAGAGGAGAACGATGCATCTCTCTCTCTCTCTCTCTCGCCCGTTTCTGGTCTGCACTTCCACTCCATTTTAATAGACTTTCCGTTAAGTCAAGGGGCTCTCTTTCTGAGGCCATCTCTCTCCCATTCTGTCAGTGTGCTGGCCCCTCTTAAGACTTGGCTTTCTCAGCCAGTGATCCTCTGCCAGCTTCTAGTTCTGTGACTTTGTGGGAGTGCTTAACTTTATTTTGCTTTTACTTTCTTCCTAGCAAACTCTGCTTGCTCATGTGGACTGTGTCATCCTTGCACTCATCCATGAACACACACAAGGACCCCTCTTCCCCCAGGGGAGACCTCCTGGCAGCATGAGACTACTTTTGTTGTCTTAACAGGATGTTAGACAATTCTTCATGCCCTCACTGATAAGCTTTATTTTACTTTATTTAAAAGTATTAGACATATTTCTATGAGGAAAAAAATAAACCAGAATATGTTTCAGCGCTAGAACACTGAACCTGGAACATCAGGAATGTAAATGCGACTCTCTACCACTGTGCTCTCTCTTTTAAAAAATATTTTATTTATTAATGAGTGGACTAAAAAGGACAGAGGGAGGGAGAAAGAGAGAGAGAGAGACAACCAGATATCACTCTGGTACATGTGCTGCCAGAAATCGAATCCAGGACCTCATGCCTCAGAGTCCAGCGACCTCCCAGACACCCAGTGTGCTCTCTATGTCCATTTTATTTGAAATAATAAAGTAGTGCCTATTTCTTCTCTGTTGAGAGGAATACCTGTTTTCTTCTACTTCTAAAGCAAAACCCTGCTCTGACCATGGCAAAAACAAAACAAAACAAAAAGCCAACCAATTCAGATTCATAACCGGTTCATTAACCAGTCATGTCTTTCCTCCCCGGAAATCTTAGCACCAGATCTGAAATCAAATTAAGTTCTTTCATTTTTTCCATGCAGCTGTGAGCAGTGATATTTATATTTAGTTAACAGTTAAGTGAGCAGCTCGCGTCTGCCAGAGAGCGGCCTAACAAGTTATGGAGGTAGAACAGGCTAGCACTTGGGGACCATGCCAAGCATATGTGTTAGACACAAAGGCCGCACCCCCCCCCCAACCCTCTAGGCTCCTGAGAATTTCCCCAGTAAGATCCCAAAGCATACAGTTCTAGTGCAATTGTTAGAGGCAACTGACAGGGAAGAGTAGCCCACACCATTCTGTAGTACATGAGGGGAGTAGAAGTGTTTCAGTACCTTCTATGACACAGCCGTCTTTCACAGTGAGAGGTTCCCTGCCTTCGTCAAGCTGCTCGGCCTGTAAGCCACCAGAGAGGCATCATACTAAAGACCTGTCCCCAGAAAACCTGCCAGGCACCCAGGGATGGTTCGTCATTGTCATCCCCGTCACTGCATCACTGGCTGCTGGGGTGCTCCCCCCTTGAGGTGGCCCCCTTTACATCACACCAGAAGACTTCAAGGGTCAAAACAATGGCTTCAAGTGGGGCCAAAACCAAGACTCTAGAGCTCAGGGGAGGTCTGCCGACGGGTACCAACCTCTTCATGAGCGTCACACCACTGCTGAGGGGGAGGTCCGCACCGTCCTGTGAGCCCACCTCCTTTGCAGCCACAGTCTCTGACCAAATCCTGCAAAGCAGTGAGAGTTTGTTCTCCCCTGGCTCAGAGCAGCAGCTTGAGGAGGCCCAGGAGTCGGGGGTAAAAGGAGATACCATATTAGTGGAGTGTGGCCTTGACACTTCTTATACCCATATTAACAGAAGAATTGTTGCTCTCGGGGGCCCAGAGAGAATATTCATGCAGTGGGGTGATCTACGGGGGTGACCCAGCTTCTCCCTGTGGGCACAGCCCTAAGCAGTAGGAAGCAGCCAGTAGTCTTCAGTGGTTTGTTTCCCAGTGGTGCCCATGATCAGTCAACAATAAGCACTTGCTAGCACAGTCAGTACTGTGTCATCAGGGTCAGTAAACAGACTTAGTGTGATATTGCCAGTGTAGATATGGGTCCCCAGATGTGGAACTTCAGGCCATCTCCACCTCTGAGAAGTCCCAGACAAACTGTCTGACACAATGACTGCTTGATAGGAGACCCTTCTGGGAGGTGAAGATGAGTTGGCACATTATAACTAGGCAGAGCGCTGATATGGGCAATTGAGGCCAACAGAACACTCACCTATCTCCAGGGATTTCTGCTGCCTGCTTGTCTCCGTGGAGATTTTGAACAATCCATAGGTAGTGTAGGTGGTGTTGATGGGCAGATGTGTGCCCGCCCCGTCTGTGCACACACTGGGAAGGAGCTCCTTGCGTTCTCAGTGCTCACCCTTCCGTGAAGTACTGCCACCAGAAAGACCTCCTACAGAGACCCGAAGGCTCTGCATGTGGAAACTCAGGGCTCGGGGAGGTGTGGCTCTCAAGTCTCTTGTTATTGGCTGCGGCGTGGCGAGAGCATCAGCACCTTAGAAAGTCTTTAAGGGCCAAAATAATAGCCTGGCACTTGTCATCTGGAGTCGGTGAGTCTGATTTTATTCGGTTCTTCTGTGAACAGCGTGGCCCCGCTGTTTTGGTGTAAGGACTTCAGGGAGCTGCAGGTACTGAAAGGCAGTTTAATCTCCTCTTTCCCCGTCTTTAATTCTACAAACATGAAAACAGTGGCCCTTGAGCCATGAAGACAGACACATCTGATAACATGGCTACTAGTTGGTCAGCCAGGAGGAAGAAAAGTCTATTTATTCAGACTCTCCAAGAGAACAGGGATGTCTTGGAGATAAAATGGCGGAGCTGGGCTTGAAGTGGGACCAGACCCAAGACTCTAGAGCTCTAACAAGAAATGCTGGCTGGACTGAAGGCCAGCTTCCTCCTCCTGAGAACCATGGTCTTCAAGGCCATGAGCCACTCACATGAGGCCCATCCCTTTGGCTGGACCAGGCAGACTCAGTTTCTTGCCAAATGATGACATGCAGCCAAAGGTTAATTTCTAAGTGGAAGGCAGTTTGCTCTCCCTGCCTGGTTCTGCAGGACCTCAAGGATGAAGACCTCCTACCGGAACCCAGTCCCCCCCCCCCCCCCCAGCAAACGAACCAAGTAGCTTCCTGCTTGGACGACTCCAGCCTCTAGTTCTGGTCATGTGCAGACCAGCTAGGAGTGACCAGGAGAATCCCCAATGTATTTCTGTGGCTGTAGGCAGCTCAGCATCAGAGTGACACCACTTTGGCTTCCTTATCCAGTTGCCCACGTCCCAGGCCCAAGAAGTTCATGACCACCAAAGGTAAATACCCAGCGGCCACTCCTTAGAAAACAAGCATTGTCTTCCCACATTTTAGTCAACACAGAATACTAAGCTCCGGGGATCTGGCAATGTGACGGGGGCCAATCCCTTGAAGGAAGTGGTGCAAAGGATAGGCTGCTGGGCCAGAGCACTTGTTGCAGTGGAAGATAGAGGTGTGCAGACGGCTTCTGTGTTCTCTGCATGGGACATATCCATGGCCTTCAGATGAGCTATTAGTAGCAAAATGGCTGGGGGCATAAAGGACAGCTTCCTGGGGACGAAAGAGGTGGCTCTCCATCAGTTCCGGTTCTCCCCTGACCTGGATGGCACTTGAAAGACTGGACTTTTCCTGGAGGCACTGCCCCTCCGTTCTGTTTTCTCTTCCACATCTTCTGAATACACTCAATGCTTCAGAAGTAGGTACCCCAGACAGTTTTGTCTGCAAAGAATAGGGCTGACACGCCCAGAGTGAGGTGCATGTGGGGAAACAGTGTTGGTGTCAACTGGATTAAGTGCCAACTAACTTAGCAACAGTATCAACAGTATCACCAGTGTTTTTTCCAAGGGAAAGGGCTGGGGGCCATCTTGCCAGACAAAAGGCAGAATCTTTGCATGACCTTTGACAGGTCCTGGGGTGATTGCTGACCCAATGGCCTGTGGTGACCACAGATGGAGAACACATCTCAGGACTCAGCCTCTGTATGGAGCTAGTGTGGGTGTGGTCCTCCTCAAAATGACTTAAGGGTCATTAGGAGACAGTTTCTTGATAGTAATGTCAGAGTTGACTCTACTGGCCAGGGAGGGCCCCCATGCCTGTCCTTCATCCCTAGAAGTGCATTGAAGGCTTTTGTGCATTCAGAATCGAAGGAAGCGGACAGGTCCCAGGACACTAGTGTTTTCTTCTGTGTAACTTTATAAAGGGCTCGTATCCAGATCTTTGATCAATCTTGAATTAATTTGAGTGTAAAGTGTTAAGTGGTGATCTAGTTACTTTTCCTTTCTCGATTTCTTGCAGGAGGTTCCCCAAGGCTAAGCTGGTTGCTGCAAATTCCTTTAGTTTCTCTGAGTTTGAGGACATCTATTTCTCCCTCACATCTGAAGGGTGATTCTTCAGCATCAAGTATTCATGCCTGACAATTCTTATCTTTTAGCATTTTGAGTGCATTTTTCACTCTCTGCTGCTGGAGCTAACAATGAGGACGTCTGATGCAAGCTTGATAACACTGTCATTGTAGGTCACTTTCTTCCTTTCCCTCGCAGCCTGATGCGATTTTTGACTTGGAGTTTTGACAGTTTCATGCTATGTCTTGGAGCATAACATTTCAGCCTTAGAAATTTGGATGACCTCTCAGTTTCCTGAATGTCTATTGTCTAAACATAGCCTTGATATGAAACATTTCCTATTATTATTTGACTGTGGTCTCTGCTCCCTTTCTTCTTTTGGTTGTTTGTTCTTTAACACATTCGTCTTTCTGTCAGCGAGTCTATTTCAAAATCTTTTTTTCATTTTTATCCAAAAAATTTACTCTCCATCATTTACTAATTCCTAGATTGTTCATTGTATCCTCTAGTTCAGGTGTTCTCTCCTGTCTCATTGATTAGACTTCCTAAACTTGTCAGTTGAGCTGGATATATATTCAAAGTATCCTTCATCTATATCCTCTAATTCTGCTTGCCATTTTTTCTTGTATGTTTTCTATTGCTTTACTGAGAAAAATCTCTCATGTCCTGAATACATTTATGTCTTAAACTGAGATTCTCGAATTGCCCTCACAACTCTTAAACTCTCTGATAAGTCCTCCCATTATGCATATTCCCAGGGGTTTCTGTTGCCAGTTTATTTTTTCTCCCCTGTGGCCTCCGCCTGTTTTGGGAAGTTGAAGTCTTTCTGCATTTGCTCATTTAGCGTGACAGTGATTTTCGGTTCAGTCGGTGGTGCTGTGGCCATAGTGCTGCGTTTCCTTTCTGTTTATATTTCCTGAGCTGGGGCAGGGGAGGCAGGATCACTGCCTGAGAGGTATGGGGGGGCTACGTCGAGTATTTTGAGGACTAGCCATGTGAAGTTTTTTCTTCTCTTTCTTATTGCCCCCCTACATGCATGCAGGAACATGACTCACTCCCCAGCCAGTGCACGAGCACGACTTCCACGAGTCTCCATCGGAGCAGGGGTGAGCTGCACGGCTTCACGGTCAGTTCTCTGCCACACTGGTGGAGTCTTTCTGAGGAATCCAGCACCTGATTCCCCTCAAGACAGGGGTTACGATCCCAGAGGTTCTCAGCAATTTGGTGGCAACCCTGAGCTCCACTGCAGAGCCACGGAGGTGGAGCTGGTGGCCAGCAAGCGCGCTGTCTTCCATACTGGGAGTCGCCCCTGCTTCCCTGCTCTGCCCACTGGTCACACGCATATGGACCCACCTCAGGCTATGTAGTTTCTTCATAAATCTCAGCTACCATTTGATGAGATGGGGCTGTCCTTTGGTTGAATTTCTTGTTGTCTCAGAGAGCTACCGCAGGGAGGAATCTTTTTAGGAGAACAAAACTAACCTCCAACTGCCACCGCTAACTGGTTTCTTTTCTACCTCAACTGACAGTTCAACTGTCAGCCCTGAGCGCTGGAGCCTGACTGGCCACCCTCTAAGATCCGAGCCAATCGCAGAGGCTCGGGAGGATGGGCTGTCCTGATTGGCCCAGAGGAGGGCATGTGAGCCCTTTCTCCAAGGAGACAAGGAACTCTTCTAAGGCCTTATGTTTAGTCTGGAGGTAGTGTGATAGCTGGAGGGCAGGGTTCAGGCTCTGGGCTCGTTTGTGCTTCCTTTTTTGGGAGTTAATCAGCTCACCTCCTCTTCTGGCAGTGCCATTGACTTCTTCTCTGCTCTTGATTTTTACCTTTTTCTTTGCTTATTTTTTTTCTTTAGCCACTTTTATTTGCTTTTGTTTTCTCTTTTTTCTTTAACATGTGTTCATTACTTATTGTTCAACTATTTTTGCACTTCCTACAGTGAGCATAGCTGTTACTTAGCAGGGTGTGGTCTTATGCATGATTAGTATGTGGAGATGGAGATGGTGATGCTATTATTAGCACTGTCAGTGTAGTTAGCAAGTCAGCATGATGCAGGACTTCAGGGCCATAGCTACCAGGGGTCTCAGAGCAGTCCATCCCAAGGAACCAGGCTGAGTACCTTCCTTGAGTTGAAGATAGTCCATCATACCTGACTGGGACTGGATGGGCTGGTGATAGCATATGGTTAAGAAGCACAAGCCCACTACTCTCCAGCCTCCTTGGACTTTTCCAGAAGTTGAACACACTGAAGACCTTAAACTAGCCAGGTATACTGCGGTACCGGAGGTGACAGGTGGGGAGGATGCCCTCTAGTTATCATGGGAACTTGAGGGGAACAGATGTATTCTGGCAACTTCTGCACCGCTCGCACCCGCGCCTGCTGAGAGAGGGCTGTTCTGCTTTGTCAAGTCGTGCACCCTGCTGTGCAGCTCTGCCACCAGAAAGACATCTTACACAGAAACTTGAGCCAAAGCACCTTCTTGTGGACACCCAAGGTAAGGCAGAGGTCTCAGTCTGCATTATTGGCTTTAGGAGGGTCAGATAAGTGCTTCCTGTGGCAGTCCCCTCCCCTCTGTGTCCCAGCAGAAGTCTTCAAAGGTCAAACTCACAATTACTCAGTAGTTAAGCGCAACTTGGGAATACCTGTGAGGGCTCAGTCTCCCAGGACTAGTCTCCAAGCTTCAGACAAGCCACTGGTGCCGCACGCAGGGCTATGGGGGCAGAAGTCCCCCTTGCCAGCTCCAGAGTTCCGGTGCCCACAGCCAGCCCAGATTACTATCAGTGCTTCTGATAACTGGCTGCCAGTCAAAGGTTCTATTAATTTGCTAGAACAACCTCATGCACTCACTAGATCCTTGATCTCTACTATGAAGGGTGTTCAAGGAAACATCAGCAGCCAGACGGAAGCATGTGGAGGGCCAAGAATAGGGAAAAGAGGTAGTTTCTGTGCTCTCTGTAGGGGCAACCTCCCTCCTTTCCCAGTTTCCATGTGTTTACGTGACCCAAAGCTGTCTGCAAGCTCATGCTCGTGGCATTTAGAGAAGTTTCGCTATCTAGGCATGAATGACGGACTAATTGGCTATTAGCCAGCGAATTCAACCTCCATCACCTTTAATCTTCTAGGAAACCCAGCTAGTTAGTGTGCTGCACCAAAGAAAAAGACTCTGGTGTGTGTGTGTGTGTGTGTGTGTGTGTGTGTTTGTGTGTGTGTGTGTGTGTGTGTGTGTGTGAGAGAGAGAGGGGGGGGGGAAGGCTCAGGTCCTGGATCATTTTGCCAGAGGAGGACCTATGGGGGTTGAATTGTTATGTGGAAAACTGAGAAATGTTACGCATGTATCAACTATTGTATTTTACTGTCAACTGTAAACCACTAGCCCCCCCCAATAAAAAAAGAAGAAAAGGGGGGGGGGAGAAAAAAATCTTCTAGGAAATCAGGGAGAGAGAACTGAAACTATTTTTAAGGAAATAATTTAAACTTTAGTATTTATTTTTTTCTTAAATATGTTTTATTATTTGTTATCTGTATAGAGACAGCCAGAAATTGTGAGGGAGGAGGAGACAGAGAGGGAGAGAGAGACAGAGAGACACCTGCAGCATTGCTTCACCACTTGTGATGCTTTTACTCTGCAGGTGGGGACTGGGTGCTTGAATCTGGGTCCTTGAGAACTGTAACATAGGCGCTCAACCAGGTGAGCCACCACCTGGCCCCCAAAGAACTGAAACTTTCAACTGTACCCAGGTTTACTTCACTGGCATCTAGCCCCTCACCATTCTTGAATATTAATGGGCTTCCCTCCCTCCCCACCAACTGTCAGTCAATTTGCAGAGAAACCACCACCCCAACTGACTGCCAGTTTTTGAATTACTTAATGCTATTTTTTTCCCTGGTGGACAGTCTCTCTGAAAACAAGAACACAGAGGACAGTGTTTACTTCTTATCTCTCATAGCCCACAGTGCTCACTAGAATGATCTATCGGGATAAGAAATGCCAGCCAGGGGTTCAAACCCAGCGGGAGATGCACCCATTGTAGCTTGCAGGTGAGCAAGGCTGGACCGTGGTGTTTGGAAACACTTAGATTTACTGATATTTTAAAACCAGCAATGTGCACACCAAACATTTGAATTTCTAGAGTAGGTCCCATGTGCCTTTCTGAAGTATCTGTCCAGTGGACAGCGGCTATGACCTCACTAGGTGGCATAGGCTTTATCCTACCAGGAGCTGACGTGCCCTGGAGAATTGCAGAATTCCTTCAGACAGAAAATCAGAAAGCTCTGACCCTGTCCCAGATGGGGCTTTGCAGAAGGTGTTGCGTGTTTGTTAAATGAATAAAGGGGACAGCAAGATAGTTTACTTGGATAGTGCACTGCTTTGCATTGTTTGTGACTCAGGTTTAAGACTGCCCCTTACCTCAGTGGAGGGAGCTGATTTGATGCTGTGGTCTTATGCATTCTCTCTCTCTGCCTTCTCTGTCTCCATCTAAAACAAAAACAAACCCAAAACCAAATAACAAGTGGCCACAATCTTGTAGGGCACGCACATGTCGTTCTATAGGTAGACACAAGGTGGCGACAAGCACCCAGACATCCTCACACACACCCCAGTAGCGCAATCACAAGAGGATTTTCTTTTAGGCCAAAAGTTGAATTCAGTCTCCATGAATGTACATGTACATCATCTAAGAATATAAATATATTATCATTTTGCATGCATCCTAATGATTATATTTGTGTCTATGCCTATGCCCATATGTAATAAAATTATTAAAACCAGACTATAAATAATTAGGATCGGGGGCCGAGGTGGTGCACCCGGCTAAGCGCACATACTACCAGGCAGAAGGACCCAGGTTTGAGACCCGGCTCCCCACCTGCAGGGGGGCCACTTCACAAGTGGTGAAGCAGGTCTGCAGGTGTCTGTGTCTCTTTCTCTCCCTTCTCTTCTCATTTTCTCTCTGTCCTGTCAAATAAAAGAAAAACAAGAAGAAACAAGAAAAAGAAAAGGGAGTGTTGGATTTGTAGTGCAAGCCCTGAGCCTCAGAAATACCCCTGGTGGCAATAAAAACAATGACAAAAAAAGAAAAAAAAGGCAACTGGTATGCCTCAACAAAAAGAAAAAAATAATTAAGGATGTATATATTAACATGGCTGTAGTTACACGAATGATAAGGATCTCAAGTAGAAAAATAAAGCATATGTACATTCAAAATGAAAAGACACAAGGTCTATGTATTTAGAATCAACACATTTATTTAAATAAATATCCTATTTAGGATATATGTATGTAGGACATGCAGTCAGATGTGTGATTAATACTCAGACAAGATGTATATCAACTTCTACATCTGGGGCAGATGAGATAGATCACCTGGGACCATGCTTAGTTTGTCACATGCACGACTCAAGTTTGAGCTCTGGTTTCCATTGCACTAGAAAAAAAATTGTGTTGTGGTGTTTTTCCCTCTTGCCCTCTGCATCTCTGCGTCTTTCTGCAAAGCTGATCCAGAGCTGTGAAGCCTGGGTGACACCACCACCACTACCACCACCAGCGACCAGCTTGATCTCACTAGCTATTATTATGCCTAATGGCATGAAAGGACAAATACTTGCTTTTGACCCCCACAAAGTGGTAGTTTTACATAACCAAACTTCAAAAGGACCCAAGTTCTTATAATTTTCAGGAGCAAAGTTTATCTGTGTTCTCTTTCACTAGAATCTTCTGTTTCGAATTGCAGTGTCCCCAGTCTGCCAGTGATGTGAAGAATGTGTCTCTTTTCAGAGTAATTGAGCCGGTATAACCAAGAGCCCAAAGAGCAGGAAGTGCTTTCAGTCTGCCTGTGTGGCAAGTTACGGGGTGGTGTGCATGGCAGAGACATTAGCTAATTCTTCCATTAGGTGGGAAGGCAAGACGTTCATTTTTTTTTTTTTTTTTTTTACCTCCAGGGTTATTGCGGGGGCTCAGTGCCTGCACCACGAATCCACTGCTCCTGGAGGCCATTTTTTCCCCTTTTGTTACCCTGGTTGTTTTACCACTGTTGTGGTTATTATTGTTGTTTTTATTGGTGTCGTTGTTGTTGGATAGGACAGAGAGAAATGGAGAGAGGAGGGAAGACAGAGGGGGAGAGAAGACACCTGCAGACCTGCTTCACCACCTGTGAAGCGACTCCCCTGCAGGTGGGGAGCTGGGGGCTCGAACCGGGATCCTTCCTCCGGTCCTTGAGCTTTGCACCACAGGCGCTTAACCCGCTGCGCTACCGCCCGACCCCCAAGAAGTTCATTCTATGTTGATAGCAGAAGCATCAGGGAGGAAGCTGGACGGAGTGTGGGAGAAGCTCGGTCACTCACCCACGCCCAGATGGCTCCTAAGAGCTCTGTCTCCTCCTAAGATGTCAACAGTGTGAAAAATTGGTCCCTGATCATACTAGGGAACAACTGTAACAGTTTTCAATCTTCTTGTGTGGGAAGTTAAAGCTAGTGTACATGGTAGAGATATTAGCCAATTCTTCCATTACGTGGGAAGAAAAGAGACTCACTGAAGGTTGACAGTTCCCATATGAAGTTAAGGACAAAAATCAAGGGAGAGGGGCTGGACGGAGTGTGGCAGAAGCTCGGTCACCCACCCACACCCAGACGGCTCCTAAGAGCTCTGTCTCCTCCTAAGATGTGCCAGCTGGTGGAGCCTGCAAAGGCTGTGTCTAGACACCTTACAGGAGCAAAAGCAAACTCACCTGTGGATCACAGGGATCAGGGGAGGTGGGTAAAGAGCCTGGAGCCAGCAGGGCAGGGGTGGGGCCTCGGCTCCCCCTGGCTTGGCAGCCATCAGCAGGATGCTCTGACTCCCTGAGCCCTGGAAACTCGAGGTCATAGAGCCTTGGGCAAGAATCTAGCTGGAGGAGGCCCTGAGCCTTCCATGGCTCCTTCCCAGTCTAGAGCAGAGGGTCTCGGTGGACACCCTGGACCTACAGTCTTCACCCTGAGAGCTTGCAAGAAAGGCATATTTATACCCCACCCAGATTTGCAGAATCAGAACCTTTTGGAAGGACATATGGGGGTGGAGTCCAGCAGTCTGAGTCTGCACAGACCCTCCCTGGCTGTGATGCAGAGAGTGACGTGCTCTGATCTCTAGTCCACTCCATATGGTTCTGCACCAGAGGCAGTGAATGTAGTGCCGCCAACACTCTGGGCCAGTGGCAGCAGCTTACCGGGTAGAGCGCACACATTGACTTGCGTACGGACCCAGATTCTAGCCTGGGCCGCCACGTGGGAATGCCTGTAGGAAGAAAGCTTCATGAGCTGTGGAGTGGTACTGCTGTCTCTCTCCTTCTCTTTGTTTCTCTTCCTGTCTTTCTCTTTCACTATAAAAAAAATACACCAGGGGTGGAGGAGTGGCAGTAGAGTCTTTCAGGCACCAAGCCCCAGCAATATTCCTGGTGGGAAAAAAAAATTCAAGGCAAGCTTTAGAGAAGAAATGACTCCTTTAAAAAAAATGTTTATTTATTTATTTTTTAAATTTTGATAGAACAGAGAGAGACTGAAAGGGGGAGGTGAAATAGAGAGGGACAGAGAAAGAGAGACACCTGCAGCACTGTTTCACCACTCTTGAAGCTTTCCCCCTTTGATCTCACTAGCTGTTACTATGCCTAATAGTATGAAAGAACAAATATTTGCGTTGGACCCCCACAGAGTGGTAGTTTTACATCGCTGAGCTTCAGAAGGAGCCAGGTCCTTATAATTCTCAGGGGCAAAGTTTATCTTGTGCTCTCTTTCACTAGAATCTCCTGTTTCTAGCACTGCTTCCCCACTCTTGAAGCTTTCTCCCTTTTCTCTTTCATTTTGAGCTTCGTACTTTTATGTGTAGAGGAGGAGTATTTCCACTTTTCCCTTCATGTTGACCTTTGTCATCTAAAGAAGAAAATTGTGAAGGGGGAAGTGTAGGGGAGTATCTTCAGAATGCATTATCTTTTTAGCCAAGAATTCCTGAGTGGGTGGAAAATGGTAACATTACAGAGGTTTTCTTGTAGCCTATCAATTTTGAAACACTTAATTACTTAATACATCCACGCTGACTTTGGCATCACTTATTATCATTAAATTGGCTTTATTTATTACATGCTCTTGGTGTTTGCTGCTAAGGGCCATGCACTGGGTTAAACATCATGTATTCAAAGGTGATTCACCATCTTTGTGTGTAAAGGAACCTTGGTGTCAGAGGCAGGTGGGACCCAGGTTCAAGTTAGAGATGATGTTGAATTGTTCGGTGTTGGAGACACTGATTTGACTTAGTTTTAGCATTACCGCTTTCCTCATGACTTCAAGACGGAGTCGATATTCATGTAAGAGGGAGAGGCAACCAAGAATGTTGCTGCCTTTGCTTGAGGGTGTCGGGAGGAAGTAGGTTGCTAAGAGGCAGCTGCTGAGAGACTCAGGCACCTGCCTGACCACATATTAGGGTGGACTTCAACATGCAAAAAACACCTGGGGAGTGTCTGTGAAGTCAATGCCACTATCCTTCTGACAAATGCTCTTCAAGACGGATAGAAGATTCCAGCTAACTAAACAGTAACGACACATTTCCTCCCCTAGTGCATCATTGATTTTGTTTGGACTAGCTTTGTTCCAAAGCTATATTGTCAGGAAAATAATGTGTTTAAGGATCGATCCCATTACGAAACAAGACAAACACCAAGAGCTAATTCTTTGGTGAAGCATACATTCCTTCTGTGGTCTGGCCCCTATCTGGTTAGAGCCTAGGAAAATATAGTTGCAAATGGCACATCTGAGAAAGTACTGCTATTTAAAATATACAGAGAGCGCTGATAGCTCAGAAGTAAGTAAGCAACCCAGTTGAGGAGGTCAGAGGAGCTGGGGTGGTAGCTCAGCCCACAGGGCACACCCATCACCATGTTTGAGGACACAGTGAAGTTCAAGCCTCTAGCCCACAGTTACAAGAGAGCAGCAGTGCTGCAAGGACCTCTTTCTTGTTGTCTCTTTCTCCATCTCTCATTGCTTAAAAAAAAAAAAAAGAAAGAAACAAAAGGGTGGTCAGGCGGTAGCGCAGCGGGTTAAGCAAAAGCAAAGCAGCAGGTGGTGCAAAGTGCAAGGACCGGCCTAAGGATTCTGGTTTGAGCCCCTGACTCCCCACCTGCAGGGGAGTCGCTTCACAGGTGATGAAGCAGGTCTGCAGGGGTCTGTCTTTCCTCCTGTCTTGTCTCCTCCTTGATTTCTCTCTGTCCTATCCAGTAACAACAGCTATAACAACAATAACAACCACAACAAGGGCAACAGAATGGGAAAAAATAGCCTCTGGGAGCAGTGGGTTCGTAGTGCTGGCACCGAGCCCCAGTGATAACCTGGAGACAAAAAAAAAAAAAAAGACTGCCTGGAACAGTGGAGCCATGTGGGCATTGAGCTTCAGCGATGACCCTTTGATGAGAAAAGAAAGAGAAAGAAACAAAGTAGATAAAAAATATCTGAAGAGATTCTGTACTTAATGGGAGATAGAGGCAAAAAATAAACAAGTGGAAGAAGTTTAACATCAAATGACATTTGTCGGGCTAGCGTCGCATGCATGCGAGAGAGATGACCCAGGGACTAAGTCTGTGGCAGCAGGACAACTCAAATCTTTATTCATCCAAGCTTCCCAGAGTCGGGCGGTAGCACATCTGGTTAAGCCACGTGGTGCCAACTGCAATGGCCGGGGTCAGCCTCTCGGTCTGCACGCCCGCCCTCCTCCAGGTCAGGACACCGAAGAGACAAGACAGCAGCGGAAGTGGCTTGACAATACCATACATGGTTAGGAGAGAGGCGGAGAAAAATGGAAGAGAATTTCCCCAGCAACTGTTGCGAGGGTTTTAACTGGTAGGATTAATAAAAATACCCTGGGAGGAACTAGGAAGGAGACCTTTAGTCATTTGTAAGACAAAGCAGAAGATTGATAGGTAGATAATAAAAGGACAGGCCATAGTAGCAGGGAATGTAGGGTGCTTTGTGAGCCCTGCCAAGCTCAGCACATCTGCACAATCTCCCAACAGCCATTAGAGAATTAAAAATCACACTGTAATGAAGCACCTTCTACCATGCTTAGGTAAGAATGACAAAAATCCAAAATAGTGAATTAAAAAAAAATTGTTTATTTATTATTACTGGATAGAAACAGAGAGAAACTGAGAGGAGAGGGGGAGATAGAGAGGGGAGAGAAACAGAAAGACACCTGTAGCCCTGCTTCACCACTTGTGAAGCTTTCCCCCTGCAGGTGGGGACCAGGGGCTTGAACCCATGTCCTTGTGCACTGTAGTGTGTGCGCTTAACCATGTGCGCCAACCACCTGGCCCTTAATAGTGAAATTTCATTCTTTCTTTCTTTTTTTTGCCTCCAGGGTTATTTCTGGGACTTGGTGCCTGCACTATGAATCCACTGCTCCTGGAGGCCATCCCTCCCCATTTTGTTGCCCTTGTTGTTGTTGTTATTGTTATCATTGATGTTGTCGTTGCTGGATAGGACAGAGAGAAATCAAGAGAGGAGAGGAAGATGGGGGAGAGACAGAGAGACACCTGAAAACCTGCTTCACTGCCTGTGAAGTGACCCTCCCTGCAGGTGGGGAGCCAGGGGCTCAAACCAGGATCCTTATGCTGGTCCTTGCGCTTTGCACCACGTGCACTTAACCCGCTGCGCCACCGCCCAACCCCCTATAGTGAAATTTCTAATGCTGGAACAACAGAAACTCACATTCACTGCTGGTGGCAATGCAAACCGGCACTTTACAAAAACTAAACTTAGTCTTACTTTCTGATCCAACCATCACACCCTTTGGCATTTACCTAAACGACTTGAATACTTATAGTCACATAGAAACCTACTCACAGATATTTGTAGCAGCTTTCTTTACAATTACCCAAACTTAGAAGCAACCGAGACGTCTCTGAGTGAGTGAGTGGATAAACCATGTTACCTTCAGACAGTGGAAACTATTTTTCACTAAAAAGAAATGAGCAACCAAACTTGGAAAGACACAAAGAAACCTTCGTCGCCTCTTCCTGAGAAAGAGAAGTCTATATAAAAAGGCCTCTCACTAGATGATCCACCTCCATGACATTTTTGGAAAAGGTGAATCTTTGGAGAGAGTAAGGTCTGTGGTTTCTAGGGGTTACTAGGGAGGGAATGACAGCTGAGGGCACAGAGCACTTTTAGGGCAGTAAACTCCGTCTGTAGAATACTCTAATGGCGGATGCATTTCATTTTATACTTGTCGAGCCCGTATGGCATGCCAAGAACGAACTCTAGGGTAAGCTATGGACTTGGACTTTGGGTCAGAGAAGGTCTTGCAAATCCCAAAGTCCCTTTCCTTCTCTTCAGCACTAGGAAAGAGTACAGAGACAGTCCAGCCACGTGCCACTGAAAAAATAAAATTCCAGTAGTTAGCTATTGACCAAGTCCAGTTTATTGGGTGCTGCTGTTCCCTGGTTACCTTCTGCCTCTCATACACATCTCAGTTTCTCGCTTTACATCAGCAGTACTCACAGAGACCTCGGGGTGGCGCCGTCACGCCTTCAGCTACTCTTGAGACAAGCAAGGTGTGTGGGCTGTCAGAGCAAAGGGTGTGATTTGGCAGTCATCAAGCACTTCATTAATAGAGCAAGTAACACTTATGAGCTCTTAATAAATAGGATTCTAAAATGACCTTGAGAAAACCACGCTGAAATAGACGATTTTTAAAATTTATTTTTTTTAGTATTGGATAGATAGAGACAGAGAGCAGTTGGGAGGGGAAGAGGTGATCAAGAGGCAGAGAGACAGAGAGACACCTGCATCCTTGCTTCACCACTTGTGAAGCTTTTACCCTGCAGGTGGGGACCAGGGGCTTGGACCCGGGTCCTTGCACACTGCAGTGTGTGTGCTTAACTAGGTGTGCCACCTCCTGGTCCCTGAATAGCAGATTTTTTATTCCCTCACCCCATGCCTTTCTATAAAGATGTTATCTGATGTTCCCTCCATTAAAATAAGCTACAGTCACTACCTCTGGTGGACTGGGAAATTCTGGGAGCTTGCAAATGGACTTGAAGTCCGTCTTGAAGTGTGGCTTAAGGTCCCCCCAGCACGGGAACCATCTGCGGTGTGAGCTGAAAGGCAGAGGCCGGGATTCTCTCTACACTGGTTGTACCAGGGGCCACTGAGGAGTCTGCAGCTGCACCAGGACAGCTTTCTACAGTGTTGACTCCTGCCTCCAGCTGCTATTCTTCACCTTGCTCCGAAGGACTAGCTCATGAAGGCCTATGCTTAGCCATCAATCCCGTCTAGCTGCTGGGAAACCCTCTTGACAGCAGCGTTTTGAACTTTGCAGCTTTTCTCCTCAACTTCTTTCCAAGTAATTAATTACCTGTGGGTCTGGGTTGCTCACTAGCATGACCTCCCGATTCCAAAGCTTGGACCTTCTCTGAAGTGTAACAAGGAGTCTCCCCTTCAGGACAGTTTGACTTCTGGCCACACAGCTCAGTGAAATGCAGCGACTCTGGTGTTGTTTGTACTATGGAAACTCATCCAAGTTGGGAATTTCCCAGAGTTCCCTTTCCTCCAGAGTTTTCATTTCCCGCGCTGGACATTGGGTGTTGAGTTTGGGAGGCCAGAGTGAACCAGCAGCTATGGGGATCCTTAATTCTTGGGCGGTTCCTGCGGGCACTAGTCCCTGTGCTTGCCGTGTCGCAAGCGGCTGTGCTCACGGCTCCTCCATTTCCACCACATCTCCTCTGTCACTTCTTCCTCTGCTGGTCCAAGTGTGCCTTGGGCTCTGTGACAGTTGCTCCGCAGGTCCCTTGCATGGAGCCTCACAGGTGGCTTGAGACTGACACAGTCCCATTCACCCTCATGCTTCCCCTTGTGTTCCAGCCTGTCCACCTCCAGCTAGCCAAATGGCCCTGCTTCTGAGAAACGGCCCTGCTGCCTCCAGCCTCAACACCAGAGGTGGAAACAAGAGCCCCTGACAGAGTGCTCGGTCAGCTATTACTGGGTAAGTTTCAATCCCTTTACGAAAGCCTTTACTAGTCCTGTTTCTCTTAGTCGTCCTGTGTCTCTGACAAGCCTGACACATGTAGGGATTGGTGTGGCAGCTCAGTGTGTTAAGGCATAGGACTTGCATAATAAAACAAGTCTTTTAATATATTTTTCTCAATTTCTTTTTTTATATTATTTATTTATTTATTCTCCCTTTTTTGTTGCCCTTGTTTTTTTTTATTGTTGTAGTTGTTGTTGATGTTGTCATTGTTGGATAGGACAGAGAGAAATGGAGAGAGGAGGGGAAGACAGAGGGGGGGAGAGAAATACAGACACCTGCAGACCTGCTTCACTGCCTGTGAAGCGACTCCTGCAGGTGGGGAGCTGGGGGTTCGAACCCGGATCCTTAGCCAGTCCTTGCGCTTTGCATCGCATGCGCTTAACCCGCTACGTTACCGCTTGACTCCACTTTTCTATCTATAAAAAGGAAACACTGACAAAAACCATAGGATAAGAGAGGTACAACTCCACACAACTCCCACCACCAGAACTCCACATGCCATTCCCTCCCCTGATAGCCCTCCCACTCTCCATCCCTCTGGGAGTATGGACCCAGAGCCATCACAGGGTGCAGAAGGTGGAAGGTCTGGCTACCAGGTCCCAGATGCTACCATGATGCCAACTGGCCTTCCCTGGGCAGACGACCCCACCAATGTGTCCTGGAGCCCTGCTTCCCCAGAGCCCTGCCCCACTGGAGAGGGGGAGAGACACACTGGGAGTGTGGATTGACCTGCCAAAGCCCATGTTTGGTGTGGAAGCAATTGCAGAGGCCAACCTTCCACTTGTAGGGAGGAACCTTCACAAGTAGTGAAGCAGTGCTGCCGGTGTCTCTCTTTTTCTTTCCGTCTCTATCCATCTCTTCCCTCTCAATTACTCTCTGCCTTATCAAATTATAAATAAATGAATAAATAAGTAAATACTTTTAAAAAATTACCATCCAAAGCTCTGTCACCTTGGACATCAGGCTTCAACATAAAAAAAAAAAACAATTGAGGCAACAGGAACACTTGAGAGTACAGCAATCATATCATTTGCTTTTGCTTTAGAAATCAACTTTAAAAAAAAATTCACCAATTATTTTGTTCTAATTAAATGTTTCAATAATTCATAATTTGTTACCATATTATGTAAAAGATAAAATAAAACGTTAATTCTCAGACTGTTAAAAAAAAAGAGCTGAGAGAGGTTGTGGGGTGAGATGGAAGGGGGTGGCGTTGATGAGGAGTAATGAGGAGAAGGGCTTGGGAACAGACAAGCACACTTCCCAGTTCAGGCTTTATCAGCTCCATCTGCTGCTGCTGTTTCCAGGTTCTCTTGGGGTCGCAGAAGCAGTCTGGATGCGAGGTTGCCAAAGCCAGGGAAGACGTCGGCCAAGCACTAGGCGTATGGACAAGAACAGTGCCCCCGGTTTGTTGCTTCCCTAGCAGCTGATCGTAGCTGCACGGGGAGGGAAAAGCCAGACATGCCAAGCCCCGCCCGACAGTCTTGGAGGCTGTCCTGTGGGAGGTACCTGCTCCTCCCCCTCAAAGTTCTGAGGGAAGCAGACCACCATGATCTGGTGATGGTGATGTTCCTGGTGACGGATCCAGTGACTGGAGCCAACGGGAAAGCCCTGAGATTGAATCCAGTTCTGTTTCGCACTGGCCACCAACCTTACTGCTTCCTTAGCTAATGCTCCTGAGTTGGAGGCGATGAGGTGGTTTGTTTGAGACACACGTCCGCCATCCCCTGGGGCTGCCAGCGCCTGAGAATAAACTGGGTTTTTCTTTGCACCAATACTTGCATCTTGAGTTAATTGGTCTTTTGAGAATAAGCAGCAAACCTTGGCATTTAGCAACAAGAAAACCCCCTGTCATCTGGGACTTTGTAAACTTGTCATTCTTTTCTGATATTCTTCCCAACAAAGCAAGTCATAACTGGTTTTGTGATCATAAATTATTTTCTAAAGATACTGCTTTCTCTTTTTAGTTTGATTTTCCCAATGGAGACCCAAGAGAAGGCAATTATGAGATAATTATATACTTTGCCTTCCCCCTTTTTATTATTCAAAACAACACGTAGTCATTGGTTTTAAAGTTCAGAAATCCAAAATCATCCTTGATAGACTGAGTCAGTGTGTCAGTAGGGGGTGTTCTTATGTGAGATTCTAGGGCATTGTTCTTCCAGCTTTTAGAGGGCACTGACTCTCCTTGGCCAGTAAACAGACTCCTCTCACCTCCCCTTCCATCATATTTCCTCCTCTTTACAGTGACCCTCTCATGAGGGTTCTGAGATCACACTTTCTACCTAGATCATAGAATGTTTGGCTTTTTGTCACACTTCCTAGAATTGACATCCCATGCTCATGGACTGGAAGAATTAATATCATCAAAATGAATATTCTCCCCAGAGCCATATACAAATTTAATGTGATACCCACCAAAGTTCCACCAAGCTTCTTTAAGAGAATAGAACAAAAACTACAAACATTTATCTGGAACCAGAAAACACCTAGAATCGACAAAACAATCTTGAGGAAAAGAAACAGAAATGGAGGCATCACACTCCCAGATCTCAAACCATATTATGGCCATCATCATCAAAACAGCCTGGTACTGGAACAAAAATAGGCACACAGACCAATGGAACAGAATTTAAAGCTCAGAACTAAAACCCCACACCTGTGGACATCTAATCTTTGATAAGGGGCCCAAAATATTAAATGGAAGAAGGAGGCTCTCTTTAATAAATGGTGCTGGGAAAACTGGGTTGAAACATGCAGAAGAATGAAACTGAACCATTTTATCTCACCAGAAACAAAAATTAACTCCAGCTAGATCAAGAACCTGGCTGTTAGACCAGAAACTATCAAATACTTAGAGGAAAACATTGGTGGAACACTTTCCCACCTAAACCTCAAGGACATCTTTGATGATACAAACCCAACTGCAAGGAAGACTAAAGCAGAAACAAATCAATGGGACTACATCAACTTGAAAAGCTTCTACACAGCCATAGAAACTATCATACAGGGAGTCGGCGGTAGCATAGCAGGTCTCAAGCACACGTGGCACAAAGTGCAAGGACCGGCGAAAGGATCCTGGTTCAAACCCCCAGCTCCTCACCTGCAGGGGGGTTGCTTCATAGGTGGTGAAGCAGGTCTGCAGGTATCTATCTTTCTCTTCCCTTCCTCTCTCCATTTCTCTCTTTCCTATCCAAGAACGCCGACATCAATAACAACAATAACTACACCAATAAAACAACAAGGGCAACAAAAGGAAATAAATATTAAAAAGAAAAAAAGAAAAAAGAAACTATCACGTAAAGAAACCCCTCACAGAATGGGAGAAGATCTTCACATGCCAGACATCAGACGAGAGACTGATCACCAAAATATACAAAGAGCTCAGCAAACTTAGCAACAAAAAAGTAAATGACCTCATCCAAAAATGGGCAGAGGATATGAACAGAACATTCACTACAGAGGAGATCCAAAAGGCTAACGAACATCTGAAAAACTGCTCCAGGTCGCTGATTGTCAGAGAAATGCAAGTAAAGACAACATTGAGATACCACCTCACTCCTGTGAGAATGGCATACATCAAAAAGGACAGCAGCAACAAATGCTGGAGAGGATGTGGGGACAAAGGAACCTTTCTGCACTAATGGTGGGAATGTAAATTGGTCCAGCCTCTGTGGAGAGCAGTCTGGAGAACGCTCACAAGGCTAGACATGGACCTTCCATATAACCCAGTAATTCCTCTCCTGGGGTTATACCCCAAGGACTCCATAGCACCCAACCAAAAAGATCTGTGTACACCTATGTTTATAGCAGCACAATTCATAATAACTAAAACCTGTAAGCAACCCAGGTGCCCAACAACAGATGAGTGGCTGAGAAAGCTGTGGTCTATATACACAATGGAATACTATGCAGCTATTAAGAACAATGAATCCACTTTCTCTGACCCATGTTGGATGGAGCTGGAAGGAATTATGGTAAGTGAGCTAAGTCAGAGAGATAAAGACAAGTATGGGCTGATCCCACTCATAAACAGAAGTTGAGAAAGAAGAACAGAGAGTGAAACTCAAAGCAGGATTTGACTGAATTTGGAGTAGGGCACCAAAGTAAAAACCGTGGGTGGAGGGTGAGGGTGTATGTTCGGCTTCATGGGGTGGGGTGTTGGGGAGGTGGTGGTGGGATGGGTCACAGTCTTTTGGTGGTGGGAATGGTGTTTATGTACACTCCTATTAATTGGTAGTCATATAAATCAGTAATATGAGGGGAAAATTGATTAAATGTTTCAAACTTCTTAATGAACAGACTACAGGCTGAGTCTTTGATATGCTGACTTTCTTAAAAGCTTAGACTAGGGAGAACAGGAGCAACCGGTGACACAGCTCTATACAAATAATATCAAAGGATATAAATTATGGTGATGTGTATGATACAGCAAATCCTAACAAAGGGATTTTTCAAAGTTAACCCAACTGCAAAATAATTTGATTATAGCAATAACTATCTACTGCCTTCTTAAACCCTAAGACAACAGGAACCTCTCACTTCCTCTATAGAGCCTATATTTCCCCCAGTCCTGGAACCTCTAGGGTGGGGCTCACTATCCTGCATGTGTCTCCAATTCATACCAAATTATATCACATCTGCTGATCCCAACCTAATCAACGCAATGAGTACCACCTCGGCATGCTTCACTTCAGACTGTATCCAGAGACGTCAGGCGTGGAATGTCAACCCTTCAGCCTCATTACTTGGGTGAGACCTTTCCTTTCATAGGATTCTCTAATTCCATTCCAGATGGTTCAATTCCTAACAAAGTCCCCAAACCTAGATATAGACCAGGTCCCATGAGATAGGGCATATGTTCACATGTATCCATAAATTAGGGCAAAATATATACCTGAAAACAAAAGTACACAGTAGTCTGTAGTGAGTCAGTATAAAGTTCATAATGAAATAGTGTCCACTTCGACATAGATACCCTCCTCACTTATTTCCTATTACACTTCCCTCACACACTCCAAAGCTAACCTTATCAAAGCAAGGACTGCAAAAGCTGAATAAGGGCAAGAGACTGGCATACTTTAACGATGACTCTTTAGTCACTATCAGGCCACCCCATCAGCTGGGACCCTAATCAGGGAGTCCTGAGATTCCCAAACAGACATGATAGGCCTAGACCTCGAATAAATCCCTCTCTCCATTGATACTGGTCATCTCTATCAGGAACAACAAAATAGACCCCTTTGTGGGTCCCCACAGGACCTTGCCCTCAACTTGGATCAACAATGGTAGAGAATGTTACATCCTTCGAAGGGAAGCTGGACAATATACTCTATGCTACACCTGAGGAAGATGGGTCCTGAGATTGGGGCAGCTTGGAATGTTCCTAATCATGACCACAGAATGTGAGCTCAGATCTACAGGGATGCAGAGGTCACATAGGTAGCTAAGTTGAATATGGGCCCCAGATCACATCAAATCGATGGGGTTTATAATCAATATTTATATACGTTTCCCATATTAGGGAACTACTCTCTTCCCTGATCCAGCTTTCTGGTCCTTTTTCCAGCCATGACATCATCTCCCAAGACAACAACTAGGATCCACCTGCATATCAGATCTCAGTCTAGTATAGCCTAGTATAGCCACAGGCCCTTTGGAATATAACTAAAATATGCCTACTAGCTATCTATAGAATGGAGGACCCCGCAACTCTTCATCTGCACTACTCTAGCCTTTAGGTTCATGATTAGTCAACAGTTTGTTTGGCTTTATATGTTAACTCTCTTTTCAGCCACCAGGTTCCAGATGCTACCATGATGCCAACCAGACTTCCCTGGACAGACAATCCCACCAATGTGTCCTGGAGTTCCAATTCCCCAGAACCCCACCTAACTAGGGAAAGAGAGAAATAGGCTGGGAGTATGGATCGACCTGCCAACGCCCAGGTTCATCCGGGAAGCAGTTACAGAAGCTAGACCTTCCACCTTCTGCATCCCACAATGACCCTTGAGTCCATACTCCCAGAGAATAGTTAAAGAATAGGAAAGCTATCAAGGGAGGGGAGGGGATACGGAGTTCTGATGTTGGGAACTGTGTGGAGTTGTACCCCTCTTATCCTATGGTTTTGTCAGTGTTTTCTTTTTAAAAATAAATTTTAAAAAAAGTTTTTTTTTTTTTTTTTTTTTTACAGAATAACTAGTTGGAAAAGTTGGTATACTCAACTGAAAGTCAAAAGAAAATCACAAGTACTTCGGTTGGAGAGGGGGCTTTTAAACTGCCATTCAGTGGGAGTTTTGACATTCTTGGGAAATACTATCCCCAGTTGCCCTGTCAGATGAAAGATTCCTGTAGTTTACTTCCAGTCCTGGCAAGGGAGCTGACAGCCTTGCCAACAAGTCCCCAGTCTCTGCAGAGTTTTGTTAAATCACAGTCTGCGTGTTAACTTTGTTATAGAGCTTACCCCCAGGAGTTTTTGTCTTTTTTCCAGCTAGCTATATTAGCTATTACGTACTGAATTCTTACTATGCCCCAGGTACTGTCATCATCTTTAAAACACTTTATCTCAGTTCTTCATGATGGTCCTGCGAATTACTACTGCAGACGAAGAACCGGAGCCACAGACAAGTTGCTTGCTCAGGCTTATGCAGCTGCACAGGGTTTATCTTTCTTCTGTACCTACAGCTCTCACAGTGAAGTCCCCAGAAGCATCAGTGGAAGCATCACCTGGAAAACTGGTTAGAAATACAGAGTCTTAAGCTACCACCCCAAATCTACTGAATTAGAAATCTTGGCTGCAACTCTGTCTGTCTACAACCTTGCAGGAGATCTCCACGCAGACTGATGTCTGTGGTCCAGTAAATTACAAGATCATGTATATATTTTGCACTAGTTTATGGATACGTGTGAACATATGCTCTCTCTCAATAGAACCTGGATATAGATATAGTCTTCCCTTCCTCTTTCAATTCTCTCTGTCCTATCCAACAGCAATAACACAACAACAATGGAAAAAAGATGGCCTCCAGGAGCAGTGCAGGCACCGAGCCTCAGTGATAACCCTGGAGATTAAAAAAAAAAAAATCACAGAGGGTCTGAGTGGTTGCACACGTAGTAAAGTGCATACGTGACCATACACAAGGACCTGGGTTCAATCCCCCTAGTCCCCATATGCAGGAGGACAGTTCATGAGCAGTGAAGTCATGCTGCAGGTCTCTCTTTTTCTCCTCTATTTTCTCTTCCCCTCTCAGTTTCTCTTTGTCCTATCAAACTAAAGGATGGAAAAAATGACCATATGGATTGACAGATTCACTGTTCAGGTACCTATCCCATCCATAAACCCGATGACAATAAAAAATAAAATGAAACCTATTCATGGAAAGAATTTCAGTGTGCTGCAACGAGCAACGTGGAGTTATTTGTAAATGTGCAGAGGAGTAATCTGTATTAGAGGTCAGGCTAGAGTTCGCTAAGGTAGGGGATTTCTGTGCACTTGCATTTCAGTGACAAAAGCCAGGGCAAATTTCAGGTGTAAGAGTGTAGATGTGCACATGTGTGCATGTGGCTAAATGCTGTTTAGAAGCTCGGAGATAGGGCTGGGGAGATAGCATAACGGTTATGCAAAAGGCATTCATACCCGAGGCTCTTAGTTCTCAGGATCAATCCCCAGCATCACCATAAATTAAAGCTGAGCAATGCTCTGGTTAAAAGATTAAATGAGGAAGCCGGGTGGAACTGCAGTGGCTTAAGTGCAGGTGGCACAAATCCCAAGGACTGAGGTAAGGATCCTGGTTCGAGCCCCCGGCTCCCCACCTGCAGGGGAGTCACTGCACAGGCGGAGAAGCAGTTCTGCAGGTGTTTGTCTTTCTCTCCCCCTCTGCCTTCCCCTCCTCTGTCCATTTCTCTATGTCCTATCCAACAACGACAACAATAATAACTAAAACAACAAAAAACAAGGGCAACAAAAGGAAATAAATATATAAAAAAGGATTAAATGAATGAGTGGATAAATAAATAAATAGTAGTGCTGGAATGAGAGAACTTTTGTGGACACCCAAGGGAATTGAGCCGTGGTAAGGAACTTGGCCAACTTGCTAAGCCAGACTTTTTTTTTTTTTTGCTCATTAGCTGTGTCTGCTTCTTATTTAGGGGCAGGAAAAGGTCATCACTGATTCCTATTAACCTTTATTCATCTCAGATCTTCCAGCTGTTCTTGCTCAATGTTGGCGAGAGGAGATGAGGGAGAAACTCTGCTGGGATTTGATTGCTGGGAATGCTTAGCAAGTTATGCAAACTGATGCTTGTTCTCCTTAGGAGCTACCAGAAAAATGTTCATCTTGAAGGAAGCAGTGAGCACAAACATTAATCTCATAGTCTTTCTCCTTCGAAGAACTGTATGGAATCACCCTGACAGGCTACTTCTGATAGGAAACTGCAACTTGTAATGAAATAGTCTCCTGAATCACTTTACCATGTGAATGACCCAGGTTCAAGCCAGACCTCTACTGCCGTAGAATTTCAGTCTCTTTCTCCCTCCTGCACTCACGCCCCCCCGTTCTCTCTCTCTCTCTCCCCCTCCTCTATCTAAAATTCTTTTATGTTGTGCATTTGAGGTTAAAGAGACTCAAATGAGAGCATGTAAGTATTGACATCTGGAGATCAGGGTGGATTCAGGCAGAATTGGATCTGAGTTTTAGATTCCCTACTCAATCAGCTGTGTGGCCTTGGGCAAATCACATTTTCACAAACTTCCAGAGAAATGGAAAAATTAATCTTAAGAGATTTGTAAAATACAAAGGATGTACAAATTAATCTTAAAGAGATTTGTAAAAACAGTGACTGCAAAGCAGGCAACATTCTGGACACTCTGGAGAACAACAGTTACGATGATCTAATATGCTTAGTAATTTTGTGATCTCTTTTCAGAGAGTGCCACTATCTTTTAAAATTATTATTTTACCAGCAGTGCTTCTCTCTCTTTTCTACTTCAGTGTCAGAGAGAGGGAGACAGCCAGAGATAAGAAGAGATACAACAGCACCTTCCTTCCTGGAGCTTCCCCATTTGCCTTCCCTTGTCCCTCCCTGTGGTGCTGGGGGTTCAGACTCAGGTCCATCCACACAGAACAGTGCCTGCCCTGCTGGGAGAGTTATCTGCCGGCCCCTAACCTTTGGAATAACGTTTTCACCGTGTACCTGGCACGGCGCTACACTTTGCTTGTGTTAACTCATTTGATTTCAGAGACTTTAGGAGACAAGGACTATGACCGTCCTCATTGCAGACCACAAAGCCGAGGTACAGTTAGATAAAGCAGGTGACTCAGAGCCGCACAGGTAGCAAGAGGCAGCTTCAATCATCACTCTGGACTAGTGGTCATTGTAGCCAGACACTGGGCAACACTGGAGAGAATGAATGAAGGTGGTATCAGTAGTTTTCCAGAGGTTAAACCCAGGATGTCCCTGGACTTCAGCCCAGAACTGTCTGGTCCCAGACCCCCTATTTTTTTTTAATTTATTTTTTATTTAAGAAAGGATAAATTAACAAAACCATAGGGTAGGAGGGGTACAACTCCACACAATTCCCACCACCCAATCTCCATATCCCATCCTCCCCTCCCCTGATAGCTTTCCCATTCTCTATCCCTCTGGGAGCATGGACCCAGGGCCAGACCCTCTACTCTTGATGAGGTTATTATTCAGCTTCCTCAATTTTCTCTCAATGTGACGGCATATTCCAAGAATCCAAACAGACGCCCAAGAATCCCTCTGAAACAGAAGACATACTTAGTTCTGAGTTTCTCGTTTTCTTTCCAGGCTTATTTATTGCTGGGGCTCGGTGATGGTACTACGAACCCACCTCTCCTGGTAGCCATTTTTTCTTTTCTTTTTAAATTTTTATTATGTTTTAATATTTTACTTATTTTACAGAACAGAGAGAAATTGAGAGGGGAGGGGGAAGTAGAGGGGGAGAGACAGACAGACACCTGTAGCCCTGCTTCACCTCTTGTGAAGCTTCCCCCCTGCAGCATTTTCTTCCTTCCTCCTCTTCTTCTTTTTTCAAATCTTTTTAAAAATTATCTTTATTTATTGGATAGAGACAGTCAGAATCGAGAGGGTAGGGGAGATAGAGAGGGAGAGAAAGCGAGATACCTGCAGTCCTGCTTCAGCACTTGCAAAGCTTTCCTTCTGCAGGTGGGGACTGGGGGCTCAAACCCGGGTCCTTGTGCACTGTGACATGTGCGCTCAACCAGGTGCGCCACCATTCCGTCCCATCTTTCTCCCTCCTGTTTTATTCGATAGGACAGTGAGACATTGAGAGGGGAGGGAAGATAGAAAGTGAGAAAGACAGACGCCTGCAGACCTGCTTCGCCACCAGTGAGGCGCCCCTCGCGGGCGGTGGGGAGCGGGGGCTCGAACCCGGAGCCTCGCACTTGGCGGTCCATGCGGTCAGGTCTCGTAGCCTACTGCATACCCCGCTGCGCACAGCTGAGATGCACCGGGCGTGGAAGGACGCAGAGGTGTGTGAACTGGTGCAGGAGAAGCAGAAAGGCGAGCACCCCTGGAAGGTGACCCCGGGTTCATTACTTCTGCCAGAGCCCAGCTCGCAGAGTCAGAATTCCCCAGAGGACTTCATCACTGAGGCGGGTTTTGCTGTCTCCAGAGACTAACGTGAACTGTGGGCAGAGAGCGTCAGTACTTACGGTGCATCAGGAAGCCAGAGTCAAGGTCATGCAGGTGCCTGCGGGCTGGGGCATGGGAGCCTGCGTGCGTGGTTGCGTGCATGCGTACATGCATGGTCACGTACATGCTTATACCGTGTGATCACGTGCATGTTCATGCTTACGTGTATGCTTACGTGCGCAGTCATGTGCATGCCTGCGCACGTGGTCACGTGCATGTTTACAGCATGGTCACGTGCATGTCTACGCCCGTGGTCACGAGCATGCCTACGTGCATGGTCACGTGCATGCCTACGCACGTGGTCACGTGCATGTTGCTGTAGAGTCAACCTCGTGCGCAGACCAGCTGCAGGACCTGGTGTGAGGCTATTTTGGGTGTTCAGAGCAGGGTCGTCAGAGGGCAAGCAGGCCGTTTGTGGATTGAAGTTAGGGGTGAAAAGTGCTGTGGAAAATTATCTAAAACTTGGGAGTAAAGTCAAGGAAAAAAAAAAGGACTGCAGTCTAACGCACCAAAGCATTTTCTGATAAACCTGCCCGGGGGCCAGCGGAGCCACGGAACATGTGAGTTTGTCTGACTTGTCATTAAAAAAAAAAAAAAAAAAATATATATATATATATTTATTTTCCCTTTTGTTGTCCTTGTTGTTTTATTGTTGTAGTTATTATTGATGACGTTGTTGGATAGGACAGAGAGAAATGGAGAGAGGAGGGGAAGACAGAGAAGGGGAGAGAAAGACAGACACCTGCAGACCTGCTTCACTGCTTGTGAAGCGACTCCCCTGCAGGTGGGGAGCCGGGGGCTCCAACTGGGATCCTTACGCCGGTCCTTAACCCGCTGCGCTACCGCCTGATACCTGACTTGTCATTTTCAATTGGATTTGCGTCCCTTTGTTTACAGCTCGGAAAAGTCAGAGGTTATAGTGGATATAAGCTGAGAAAGGAGGTGTTTTGTTCGTTTGTTTTGTTTTTTGCTTTTTTGTTGTCCAGTAGAGAAGAGAATAGCAAAGAAGGTTTCATGGCGTCGAGGGACATTAGCCAGCACAGACTTTGCCTGAACAGCATTCCTTTCCCTCTGTTAGAAACCGCATCTCATGCCCCCGCAGCACCGGCCCTGTCCTTCCACTAGTTCCTACAATAATGAATTGAATATTGTAATAAATAAATGCTTATTGTCTATTCAGATGAGAATCAGGAGTCTTCACGTTATGCTTTCGCAAAAACTTAACTTCCAGCCCAAGTTTGCTGTGTGTTTTTAGGTGTGAGGAGTACAGTGAGGCTGCAGGAGTTTTAGACACAGACTGGGAGGTCTAGACCTGGGGAAGTTGGAGCAGTTAAAGATGATGGTCACGGGAGTCGGGCGGCAGCGCAGTGGGTTGACTGCACGTGATGCAAAGCACAAGGACCGGCGTAGGGATCCGGGTTCGAGCCCCGGCTCCCCACCTGCAGGGGAGTCGCTTCACAGGCGGTAAATCAGGTCTGCAGGTGTCTTTCTTTCCCCCTCTCTAGTTTCCCCTCCTCTCTCCATTTCTCTCTGTCCTATCCAACAACAACGACATAAAAATAACAACAATAATAACTACAACCATAAAACAACAAGGGCAACAAAAGGGAAAATGAATAAATGTATTAAAAAAAAGATGATGGTCACAATCATGACAAGACTGTCAAGTGTCATTCTGCTACATGCTACCCTACCCCTCTGAGCGACTGTGACCCAGGGTTGTGTCTGACCACCACTCTGGACCAGGGACACAGCTCTTGCTGTAGGGGAAAGTTCATAGTTAGCTAAGCTCAAGCTAAGTTCTTGCTCAGATGTCATTTCATTCTTAAGCCAGATGTGTTTTGATTTCTTGCCCTCCTGTCTCATCTTGTACTCACTTGGTCTCTCTCTCCCTTTGTGTGTGTGTGTGTGATTTGAAGTCCATTTTTATTATCAGCTGTTTAAGTTTGCCTCATCATCAAGCAGAGAACATTCTATTTATGAATTAAAGGTAGATGCCTTAGTATTACAGCCTGACATAAGATAGGGTGTTCACAGCATCATAGGACATAGTACTAGATTTTTGGTGGTGGGTTAGGTGGGTCTTGTATATATACAGAGATGTAACACCATACCTTTGAAATTGTTAGTATTGTACATCAATGCTAAATTGATTTAAGAGTGTGAACAAGTTTCCAATTTAATTTATCCAGTCAGATGTTTATGTTTGAGTGGGCACAATCAGAGTAGGACTGGGACTAGATTTCCAGACTACATGCTTGACAAACTTAAGGAAATGTCAATTCTTTATTGTATAGAATTTATATATTTTTTATTAGTGATTTAATGATTAACAAGACTGTAAGATAACAGAGGTACAATTCCACACAGTTCCCAGCATCAGAGTTCTGTGTCTCATCTTCTCTATTGGAAGCTTCCTTATTCTTTATCCCTTTCTGGGAGTATGGACTAAAATTATGGGGAGCAGAAGGTAGGAGTTCTGGCTTCTGTAATTGCTACTCCACTGGAAATGGCAGGTGGATATGGACACCCCCAGCCTGTTTCTGCCTTTCCCTGGTTGGTCAGGGGTCTGGGGTAGTGGGATCTCAGGACACACTGTTGAGGTTGTCTGCTCAGAGAAGTCAGGATGGAATCATGGTAGCATGTACAACTTGGTGGCTGAAAGGTGGTATATTATAAAGCAAATTGTTCAATAAACAGGCACCCAAAGGTGGGGATAGGGCAAATGAAACTTGGGGTCTTTGTATAGGAAGAAGCTGGGAAGTCTTTTTTAAGTATGTGCGTGTGGTCTATGATTTTAGTAATTTTTGCCTGAGACCGCAAGCTAGCATATGGCGTGGTCTAAAAGTATTGTCAGGGAAGATGGTGTCTGAGTTGAGAATAGAAAGCTGGATTAGGGCAGAGAGTAGCTCCCAAATATGAGAAGAGTATGTAAATGCCACTAACTGTTATTGAGCTGGCCCATGTCTGTTCATATTTAGCACAGGAGCCTGTGTAATCTCTGAGTCCGTGTCAGTCTAGGCTGACAGTCCATGGTCACAGCTGGGAACATTCTAGGCTGCACACATTTCAGGACCTGTCTTCCTTGAGTGGCAGAGTATATTGACCCAGCCTCCCTTCAGAGAGTGGGTCAGTCCCTATAATTGCTGCTCTACAGTGAGGCAAGGTCCTGGAGAGGCCCACAAGAGGGTTTATGATGATGTTCCTGATGGAAGTGATGTTGAAGAGAGGGACATGTTAGAGTTCTAGCCCATCAGGATTCTCTGACTAGGGCCCCAGATGATGGGGTGACTTGGAATTGATCAGAAAGGCCATAGTTAAACTGTGCCAGTCTCTTGCCCTTATCCAGTTTTTGTAGTCCTTACTTTATCTGATGAAGTTAGACTTAAAGTGATTGAAGGAAATGAAGTAGGGAGTAGGAAAGGAGGGTTTCTAGGGCTTGGTAGTAAATATTTGGTTATGTACTTTATGGTGTCTTCAGTTCTTAATAGCATCTTGCATACAAGAAAAGCCACCAGGAGGCCAAAAAATGTTGTCCCAGGGACAGCATTTAAATCATTGTATATATAAATGGATGCCTAGAATCCTTCCAAGTCAGTGGCTGAATACAAGCCCATTGAGAATCAAGTTTCAAGTATCTTCCCCAAAGTGAACTGAAGTTGTTAGTTTTTTTCCCCTAGAGTGTTGTTTAGCATTGGCTTATGGTGCTCGACCGGACCTGCCAATATATGCAGATATGTTTGCCCACCCTGTTCAACGCTTGACGTCTCATCATCCAATCTGGTCTCCTACACCTACACTGAACTTCTCTGTTCCAGACTCTTGGAAACAGAGCTGGCAGTCAGCTGAGGTCAAGAACAAACACCTCATCACAGACCCCTGCAAGCGTCAACCCGGCTTTGACCTAGCACGTTATGATCGGGCCCTCCTCAATCGCTATCGAACAGGCCATGGCCGGTGCGCCGCTATGTTCCATCGCTGGGGAGCCAGAGACGACCCGAACTGCCCCTGCGGCTCCAGACAGACTATGACCCACATAGTCAACGACTGCCACCTCTCCAGATTCAAAGGAGGTCTCGAAACTTGACATCAGGCTCAACCTGACGCTGTTGACTGGCTACGGAAGAAGGGCAAACGCTAGAAGATGGTGGTACTGGAGATGTGAACTTGGAATCCCCTGAATTTTTTTTTTTTTAAGATTTTATTTATTTATGAGAAAGATAGGAGGAGAGAGAAGGACCAGACATCACTCTGGCACATGTGCTGCCGGGGGATCGAACTCGGGACCCAGGCAGGTGGGGAGCCAAGGTCTTGAACCGGGATCCTTAGGCTGGTCCTTGTGCTTTGCGCCATGTGCGCCTAACCCGCTGCTACCTTTTCTGATGTGTGGCATTCTCACAGGAGTGAAGTGGTATCTCATTGTTGTCTTTATTTGCATTTCTTTCACAATCAAAGACTTGTAGCATTTTTTCATGTGTTTTTTGGCCTTTTGGATCTCTTCTGTGGTGAATATTCTGTCCATGTCCTCCCCCTCATTTTAGATGGGGTTATTTGTTGTCTTGTTGTTGAGATTTTCAAGTTCTTTATATATTCTGGTTATTAGCCTCTTGTCTGATGTATGGCATGTAAAGATCTTCTCCCATTCTGTGAGGGGTCTCTTGGTTTGGGTAGTAGTTTCTTTAGCTGTGCAGAAGCTTTTTTAATTTGATGTAGGACCATAGGTTTATGCTTGTCTTAGTCTTCTTTGTAATTGGATTCATTTCATTGAAGATGTCTTTAAAATTTATGTGGAATAGAGTTTTGCCAATAGTTTCCTCTAAGTATCTGATAGTTTGTGGTCTAACATCCAAGTCCTTGATCCACTTGGAATTGACTTTTGTATTTGGTGAAATATAGTGGTTCAGTTTCATTCTTCTGCATGTTTCAACCCATTTTTTTCCAACACCATTTGTTGAAGAGACTCTGCTTTCCTCACTTAATAGTCTGGGCACCTTTGTCAAAGATTAGATGTCCATAGGTGGGGGGGCTCACTAAATTCTATTCTCAATTCTGGGCTCTCAATTCTATTCCACTGGTCATTGTGTCTATTCATGTTCCAGTATCAAGCAGTTTTAATTACAATGGCCCTATAATACAATTTGAGACGTGGGAGTGTGATGCCTCCAGTTCTGTTCTTTATTCTCAAGATTTCTTTGACAATTCTAGGTCTTTTTTGGTTCCAGATAAACATTTGTAGCATTTGTTCTGCTCTCCTAAAAAATGTGATTGGGATCTCGATGGGGATAGCATTAAATTTGTGTATAGCTCTGGGTAGTATATTCATTTTAATGATGTTAATTCTTTTAACCTGTGAACATGGAATATCTTTCCACTTCTTTGTGTCTTTTTCTATTTCCTTGAGTAGGACTCATAATTTTCAGTATACAAGTCTTTCACTTCTTTGGTTAGGTTTATTCCTAGATATTTTATTGTTTTTTGTTGGTATAGTAAAAGAAATTGATTTCTGGGTTTCAACTTCTTCTGACTTATTGTTTGCATAGAGGAATGCCACTGACTTTTGAATGTTAATCCAATCTGTATCCCTTTAATTCCTTGCTCCTGCCTGATTGCTATGGCAAAAACTTCCAACATTATGTTGAATAGTAATGGTGATAGTGGGCAGCCCAGTCTAGTACCTGATCTGAAGGGAAATGCTTCTACTTTTTTACTGTTGAGTATGATGTTGGCTGTAGATTTGCTATATATAGACTCCACTATCTTGAGGAATTTTCCATCTATTCCAATTTTTTGTAGTGTTTTGATCATAAAGAGCTGTTAGATTTTGTCAGAGACTTTCTCTGCATCTACTGATGTAACCATGTGGTTTTTGGTCTTGCTTTTATTGATTTGGTGGATCACGTTGATTGATTTACATATTTTAAACCAACCTTGCATCCCTGGGATAAACCTCACTTGGTCATAACGAGTAATCTTTTTAATATACTGCTGTATCCAGTTGGCTAGAATTTTGTTCAATATTTCAGCATCTGTGTTCATCAGAGATATTGGTCTGTAGTTTTCTTTTTTGGTTGTGTCCCTGTGTGCTTTTGGTATCAAAGTGATGTTGGCTTCATAGAAGCTGGAAGAGATCATTCCAGTGTCTTCAATATTCTGGAAGACTTAAAAGTAGAGGTTATTATTTCTTCTGTGAAGGTTTTATAGAATTCATTTGTAAAACTATCTGGTCCAGGAATTTATTCTTGTGAAGGTTTTTGATAACTTCACAAGATATTTTGATATTTCAATTTCGTTAGCTGTGATGGGCCTGTTCATATTATCTAGTTCCTCTTTATTTAATTTTGGAAGTTTGTAGATATCTAGGATATCATCCATTTCGTCTAGGTTCTCTAGCTTGGTGGTAGGTATATAGTTGTTCATCGGACCCTTGCATGATATGTTGAATTTCTGCGGTGTCTATTGTGATATCTCCTCTTTCATTTGCAATCTGATTTATTTAGGTTTTCTCCCTTTTTAAATTTTTCTTGTAACTTTAAAAAACTTTATTTATTATTGGATAGAGACAGAGAGAAATTGAGGGGAAGGGGAGATCGAGAATGAAGAGAGAGAGAGAGACCCCTGCAGCCCTGCCCATCACTCGTGAAGCTTTCCCCCTGCAGGTGGGGACCAGGGGCTTGAACACAGGTCCTTGTGCACTGTAGTGTGAGCACTTAACCAGTTGCGCCACCGCCTGGTCCCTCTTTTTTGTTTTGTAAGTCTGGCTAAAGGTTTGTCGATTTTGTTCACTTTTTCAAAGAATCAACATTTACTTTCGTTGATCTTTTGTGTGGCTTTTTTCTTTTCTTTTTGTCTTCAGGGTTATTGCTGGGGCTAAGTGCTGGCACTACAAATCCGTGGTGCCTGGAGGCAGTTTTTCCCATTTTGTTGCCCTTGTTGTGACCTTTGTTGTTATTATTGTTATTGTTGTCATTGCTGCTGTTGTTGTTGAATAGGACAGAGAGAAATCGAGAGAGGAGGGGAAGATAGAGGGGGAGCGAAAGACAGACCTGCAGACCTGCTTCACTGCCCATGAAGTGACCCCCCCCTGCAGGTGGGGAGCCAGGGGCTCTAACCAGGATCCTTAGGCTGGTCCTTGCACCTACGTGCTGTGTGTGTTTAACTAGTTGCACTACCACCCGACCCCCAATGGTTTTCTCATTTTCAGTGTTATTTATTTCTGCCCTATCTTTACTTATTTCTGTCCTTCTGGTTGCTTTAGGGTTCCTTTGTTCTTCTAGGTCTTTAACATGTGCGATCAGGCTGTTTATTTGTGCTTTTTCTTGTTTCCTAATGTGTGCTTGTATAGCTATGAACTTCCCTCTCAGAAATGCCTTAGCTGTGTCCCAAATATTTTCATAGCTCGTGTCTTCATTTTCATTGAACTCTCAAAACATTTTGATTTCTTCCTTTATTTCCTCTTGGACCCAGTAGTTGTTAAGGAGTGTACTGTTGAGTTTCCACATTTTGGGACTATTACTAATCTTTTGTTGACTGTTAAGTGTTAGTTTAATTCTACTGTGGTCTGAGAAGATGCTTGGGATGATTTCGATGCTCTTGAATTTGCTGATGCTGTCTTTGTGGCCTAACATATGGTCTGTCCTTGATAATGACCCATGTGGACTTGAATAGAATGTGTTTTCCGGTTTCTTGGAGTGAATGATTCTGAAAATGTCCAATAGTTCTAGTTTATCTATCTTCTCATTTAGCTCCCTTATCCTTGTTGATTTTCTGCCTGGATGATCTGTCAAGTTGAGAGTGTGGGGTGTTGAAGTCCCCTACTATGATTGTGTTGCTGTAAATATATTGCTGTAGCTCTTTCAGTAGATGTTTGATGTACTTAGACGGCTTATCATTAGGTGCATAGATGTTAATAATTGTTATATCCTCTTGACTGACTGATCCACTGAGCATTAAGTAGTGTCCATCCTCATCTTTTAAAATTTTATTTATTTTAAAGTCTATCATGTCAGATATGAGAATAGCTGTTCCTGCCCTTTTTTTGTGGGCCGTTGGCTTGTATGAAAGTTTTCCATCGTTTCACTTTGAATCTCTGTTTGTCTTGTTGAGTTAGGTGTGTTTTCTGTAGACAGCATATTGTTGGGTTGTGTTTTCTGATTCATCTTCTTACTCTGTGCCTTTTAATAGGTGAATTCAGGCCATTGACATTTATTGATATCATAGATTGAAGATATTTTAATGCAATTATTCTAAAATTTTAGAGTGTTCTGATATATGGCATATTTATGGTGGTCTGACTGCTTATAGGAGACCTTTCAGAACTTCTTCCAATCCAGGCTTGGTGATAGTTGACTCTTTCAACTATTGCTTGTCTGGGAAGATTTTTATGCTCTATCTAGTCTGAATTACAGTCCAGCATGATACAGTAGTCTTGGTTGAAAGCCTTTCTAATTGAGCACTCAATAGATATCTTGCCCTTCTCTTCTGGTCTGTAGTGTTTGTGTGGAGAAATCTGCTGCTAACCTTATGGGTTTTCCTCTGTAGTTGACTCTTGTTTTTCTCTTGTAGCCTTCAGGATCCTTTATCCTCAGGATGCTCTCCTTAGGCTCTTCTGTCCACGAGCCACACGTGTTTGCACTCACTTGTGATTTGGTAGTTTCCCAAAGTCGTTCTAGTCTTGTCTAATTGTGGTCTCCAGAATTTGAGATAATGGTGGTAAACATATATACAAAATGTGTTAGAGTTGGTAGCTGACCTCTCTTCATCCCATCCATTTGCTTTCTCCTTCCATGACAGAGTTGAGTTGCACACATGACTGACTAGTGTGCCATCCCTCCTCAAAAATCCCTTTTCTCCCTATATCTGAGTGTGGCTGAGTGATGATGATCTGACCAGTGGAATGTGAGTAAATTCTGTTCCCTTGTTTTGAAGAAAGGCCCTGGCTTTAGTTCTTTCACTTTTCTCAGTGCTTACGTGGGGATGCCAGTAGATACTTCAGATGCCATATGTGGAATATTAGCCTCAGTCTTTAAACGATTTAGCTTCTTGCTGATCTGAAATATCTATTTTGCTGTTTGTTAGTTTGATAGGACAAAGAGAAACTGAGAGGGAAGAGGAGACAGAGAGGAAGATAGGGACACCTGAAGTCCAGCTTTCACCATTTGTGAAGCTTTCCCTCTGAAAGTGGGGGCGGGGGAATGAATCCTGGTCCTTGCACACTGCGGTGTGTGCGCTCAAGTAGGTGCACCACTGCCTGATCCCATGAAATACTCACTTTGGGTGGGACTGTGTAAGGGGGAAATAACTTTCTTTGTCTCTTAAGTTCTGCCATTACTAGGTCTCTCTATAAAAGATTAACTCCTACAGTAAGTCATGTGCACACATGCACAAATATTTATGTATTTCCTTTGGCCCCATCCTGATTCCTGAATGATTGATGTAGGTTAGTTTAGAACATCTACAAAGAATATTAACAACTGGGCTTACTTTCCAATTTCCAACTTAAGGAGAGTGTGCCATTGTTCAGTTCATTATCCCTACGTACGTACATATGTCCATCCATCCATCCATCTATCCATCCCTTTATCCACCCACTTAGCCTTCAGTCTGTCCCATCCACCCACCCACCCATCCACCCACCTGCTCGCCTGTCTAGTCATTAATTTATTATACATACTATTTTGAGAAACAGTATGTGTAAGATTCTTTGCTAGGGTACATTCAGGGAATATGGGCGGGTGACAGAAAGATGAATGATCCCAGTCCCTGATCTTGATGACTTTATAGTCTAGAGACTTTACATTAAGACAAAACTATTGAACCAAGAGATAATTAGTATTAATTTTCGTCCTAGGAAATTTTAATTAAACTTTTAAAAGACTAGTTCTATTTCATTACCTTATTATTACTATGTTTTGAGAATGCTTCCCTTGGTACATTTTTGTATTCATTTTTAAAACCAGTGTTTACAGAGCACAAGGTCATTTTTGCCTAATAGCAATAAAGCAAGCTTGGTTACAAGCAATGTGTCAGTCAGCATAAACACAATCTTTACCCCTCCCCTCACTTCCTTTCCTTTACCCAAAGATAGTACTAAACACTGGAAAGCTGTTGTGTCATCGTGGCCTTGGATCATCCTGTATTATAGGAAATCCCCAGAGTTCAAACAGCTTCTTAAGGGATGAAAACAAGAAGGAGAATTTGAAAGGACCGAGATGAAAGATTCTGCCAGGTAGGAGGAAATTTCTTTTCCCAGGAATAGTTTTTACCAACGAGGATCAGATTGGGTTCCATTCACTTTTTGCAAATGCATTTTTTTCTCTTTTATTTCTAGACAGAGGGAGACATAGAGAGAGGAGAAGGAGACATTGGAGAAGAGACATCCAATAGCAAAGACAAGGAGAAAATTGAGGATAGGTAAGATAAACAGAGGGAGAAAAGCATCTAATGTGCAACTTTGAGACAAAGAGGTCTGATTTGTGTATTTATTTATTTTTGATTTATGAACTTTTATTGAGAAGGAAGATGTGAAGTAATTTAAAATTGTGGCTGGATTTTGCTTTCTGTAGGGGGAGGGGGAACTCAGACATTTAAGAATACTTCATAACTCAGACATTTAAGAACACTTCAGGAACCGTTGATTTGTGTAACTATTTGGAAGACTTTGTAGATGAAGATTAGTGTTAGGATGAATAAAAAAGACAAAGGAAGAACGAAACATCAAAAAGTTAATGAATAAACAGGTTAAGAGAGACGCTAAGTTCAAGTAAAAGAGACTCCTTCTCAGCAATGGCGGCATCTTTGCATTGGGAACAGGACTCTTCTTCTTTAAAATTTTTTTATTTATAAAAAGGAAACATTGACAAAACCATAGGATGAGAGGGGTACAACTTCGCACAGTTCCCACCACCAGAACTCTGCATCCCCTCCCCCTCACCCCCCCATAGCTTTCCTATTATTATTATTATTATTTTTTGCCTCCAGGGTTATTGCTGAGGCTCAGTGTCTGCACCTTGAATCCACTGCTCCTGGAGGCCATTTCCCTCCCCCCTTTTGTTTCCCTTGTTGTTGTAGCCTTGTTGTGGTTATTATTGTTATTGTTAATGTCATTCGTTGTTGGATAGGACAGTGAGATATGGAGAGAGGAGGGGAAGACAGAGGGGGAGAGAAAGATAAACACCTGCAGACCTGCTTCACCACCTGTGAAGGGACTCCCCTGCAGGTGGGGAGCCAGGGGCTCAAACTGGGATCCTTAAGCCGGTCCTTGTGCTTTGCGCCACGCGAGCCCAAGCACCCCCGAGCTTTCCTAGTCTTTATCCCTCTGGGACCATGGACCCAGGGTCATTGTGGGTGCACAAGGTGGAAGGTCTGGCTTCTGGAATTGCTTCCCTGCTGAACATGGGTGTTGACAGGTCGATCCATACTCCCAGCCTGGGAACAGGACTCTTTTTTCCAGATTTCCAGGAATCATGTGGTTTGACCACCAGTTCCATTTACATTTGCCCAACAAATAGAATTTTAATAAATGATAATTTAAAGTCATTATACAAAATTTCAATCATATAGCACAACTTAAAGACTTCTTGGAGGATACATGTATACTCACCACCTAGACCCACCAGTACTATTTTAATGTAGTTGCTGTGTCACATGCCCACCCCTCTTTCCAGCCAGTTACCTGTCTTAAATATACTTCTCCCTAAATGCTTCAGCGTACATACGATGTACCATTGTACAAGAAAATGATTATTTTTATAAAGAACTTCAAGAAAAGTAAATTTGAAATCAATCAGAATTAGATTTTGTGTACAGTTTTTAAATAAATGGGGCTGATATTTTTACATTGCAATTCACTGACCAAGAATACAGATGATGGCAGTTATTGTGGGTGATTTTTCTAGGGGAAAGGATCAACTATTGGCTGAGACATATTCTACAGGATCTTCAGGAGAGAGAAAAAAATCTCTTGCCTTTTTTTCCCTGCCTGTATTATCTTCAGATGCTAAGAAAAAGGTGTAGGGAGGACCTAGTGGGGTTTGTATTGCTATGTGGAAATGTTACACATGTACAAACTATTGTATTTTAGTGTCGACTGTAAACCATTAATCCCCCAATAAAGAAATAAAGAACAACAGCAAAAAGCAATAGGCCTAGGGAATACCGAATACAGAGGGCCCCTGTATTGTTTCACCTTCTAAGTGTGTATGATTTTAACTCCACAGACATTTGAAAGTAGTCTACCATCACATAATTCTGCATGGTAATTTTGGACTCACAGAAAGGGGCTATGAATGAATTCATTCTGTCAGGGCCAAGAGTTCTGGACCCCTGTTTACAGTTTTTTGTAGAAACAACTAATTAAAGCACATTCAGGCCACTAGGAAGTAAAATGATGGATATTTTCTTACTGACATTTTGCCCCCAAATATTCTGAGTGTAAGAACATAGGAGACCTTTTCAAAAGACCATCAATGTAGTTGTTTTGCCACAAATTCCATCCTAGTCTTGTATCGTATGTTTGAGCAACTTAATGTCTCAGAGAATTTTTTTTTTTCTATCAGTGTTGTTTTTGGGACTTGGTGCCTGCATGACTCCACCATTCCAAGCAACCATTTTTTTCCTTTCTTTTTGATAAGTGGTGAGAGACAGAGAGATAGAAATGGAGAGAGAGGCAGAGGGAAGGAGAGATGGCCTGAGCTTTGCTCAACCCTGCAGATGAGGTCTGGGAGCTTGAACCTGGTTCCTTACTACAGTGCTGTGGTAGTGAGTGCACACTACTGGATAAGTCACCAGTGCAGCCCCAAGAATTTCTGAATCTAAGAGTGGTTCACATTCTCACTGCCTTCTTGCCCTGTCCCCATAGGTATGGGTCGCATCAAAGACTAGCTTTTATTTTATGGTTCTCAGAGATCTTACACCCAGCTCCTGGCGAATACTCTGTCCATGATCTGGTTCTGTTCAGGCTACAGAATTTGCCAAATGTTAATTTTATGCTGTTTGTCTTGATTATATTTTTAACACAGATGAATTAAAAAATAGTAATTAAGATGTGAAAGTGGACCCAGGAGGCTTTGAGACTTCCATTTACCACGCATACGACCTAGGGGTACTGGTACCCCCACAGTGCTGCTAGAGTATGTTGACTAAGTGTACAGCTTTTTTTTTTTTCCTAATCTGAACGAGTGAATTTCTCAGTGTGCGTTGAGCACCTATTGTTGCTAGGCACTGGAGGGCGCATCTCAGAAACAAAAGCAATCCCTCCTATTTTTTCCCCCCTGCTACCGCTACCAGGGGTATCACTGGGGCTCAGTGCCGGCACTACAAAGTCACTGATCTTGGCGGCCATCTTTTTTCTTTCTAATTTTGTTATTAGATAGGACAGAGAGAAAATGAGAGAGGATAGGGAGGTAGAAGGAGAGAAAGATAGACACCAGCAGACCTGCTTCACTCCTCTGAAGCATTCCCACTGTAGCTGGGGAGCAGGGGCTTGAACCCTGGTCCTTGCTCTTGGTAATATGTATGCCACCGGCCGGCCCCCTCCTATTGTTTATATTCTAGGCACTGAGTCCCAATGATAACTGTGGGTGGTATTTCTTGTTTATTTGAAGAGTAACTGATTAAGCAAAGGATGTAGCGAGTGTGAGAGAAATGATTCAAAGAGAAAATTGGGGCCAAATGTCATAGATCCCTGTGATGTGGTTTGTCCTTTTATTCTGAGTGAAACATACAGATAGTGGAAGATTTTGTATTTTTAAAAAATGTTTATTAAATATAGAGAGAAAAGAGAGGAGGATAGAGGGGAGAGAGGAGGGGGAAAGAGAGAAGGTGAAGTTAACAAGAACTAGAACATCACTCTGAAAGGTGGTGCTAGGGATTGAACTAGGGGTCTCATACTTGAAAGTCCAAAGCTTTATCCACCGCACCACATAACAGTGTCACTGTTGGAAGAATTTGAGAAGACTTTGAAAGGGTCTCCATGTATATGTGTGCTAAGGACCGATTTCAGGGAGCAAGCTTAGAAGCAGAAGACCCATGGGAGAAGCTCTAGCGACAAGACAGACTGACAGTGGTGACTTGAGCAGAAGACCCATGGGAGAAGCTCTAGCGACAAGACAGACTGACAGTGGTGACTTGACGGGGCTCTTTGCAGAAGAAATGGTGAGCGAGGACCCGTTTCTGATTCATCAGCGTTTCTTGGCAGGGTGAATGCAGGCTGTTTGTAGGAGAGGAGTAAACCATTGGGTTTTGATCTGTGCCAGAAGATTGCAGTTGTCATGATCTGGGAGAAATGAAAGGAGGGAAGGAAGAAAGAAGGAGTGAAGGAAGAGATAAAGAAGGGAAGAGCATAAATGATGGAGAAAGAGCCACATCAATTTTCCCCTCCCTTCCCTCCCTCCCTCCCTCCCTTCTCTTTCCTTCTTTCTTCCTTCCTTCCTTCCTTCCTTCCTTCCTTCCTTCCTTCCTTCCTTCCTTCCCTCCTTCCTTCCTTTCTCTTTCTTTCTCCTTTTTCTCTCACTATTTTTACTTAGGACTGAGAGAAGTTGAGAGAGGGGGGGAAGAAAGAGGGAGGTAGAGGAAGAAAGACACCTGATGACTTGTTCACTGATCCTGAAGTTTCCCTCTTGCAGTTGGGGAGTGGGGCCTCAAACCCTGGTCCTTGCACTCAACTGGGTGCGCCACTTCCCTGCCCTAAGTTGAGTTTTGAAAAATGAACAGGAGCCTTCTTGGTGTGTGTGTGTGTGTGTGTGTGTGTGTGTGTACATGCACATATGCATATTTATTTTTATATTTGAGTCAATAGAGAGAGAGAGAAGAGAGAAGTTGAGAGGGGCGGAGATAGGAAGAGAGGTAAGGATCATAAAAGGAAAAGACTTTATCAGTGACCAGCATTACACATATTTCTCCAACAGATGCCCCACCCCCTCATCTATGTTTTTCTGCTGAGAGAGAGAGAGAGAGAGATAGATACAGAGATAGTTATGTAGGGATCACGTAATATGGTAAATAGCATAACTGTTGTGTGAACCAGGCATATTGGGAGACCAATTGAGTCAGGATATAAAGAGGACTTATAATAGTTTAAAATAACACAGTAGTTAAGCGCAGGTGGCGCAAAGTGCCAGGACCAGCTTAAGGATCCCGGTTCGAGCCCCCAGCTCCCCACCTTCAGGGGAGTCGCTTCATGAGTGGTGAAACAGGTCTGCAGGTGTCTATCTTTCTCTCCCCCTCTCTGTCTTCCCCTCCTCTCTCCATTTCTCTCTGTCCTATCCAACAACAAAGACATCAATAACAACAACAATAATAACCACAACAATGATAAAACAGCAAGGGCAACAAAAGGGAAAAATAGCCTCCAGGAGCAGTGGATTCGTGGTGCAGGCACTGAGCCCCAGCAATAACCCTGGAGGGAAAAAAATAGCACAGTAGTTTAGATTTGTCCATTTCTGACACTTGAAGCACCTCATAAATCAATTATGGCTTATAAGCATCTGAGCTGATGCGTATGTTGTGGTCATAGGCATTCGTTTCTCATTTGCCCAGCACTCTGCTGAACTCTGCCATTGATTGCATCATTGCAGTCCTTAGTCCTTCCCGGAGAAATGCTCCAACATTTGTTTTCTATCTTTCTTTCTCCCTCCCTCCCTCCCTCCCTCCCTCCCTCCCTCCATCCATTTCTTTTTTTCTTCCTTCCTTCCTTCCTTCCTTCCTTCCTTCCTTCCTTCCTTCCTTCCTTCCTTTCTTTCTTTCTTTCTTTCTTTCTTTCTTTCTTTTTCCTTGAGCCAAATGACACATTAACTATCACTGAAATATTTGACACAATCTCTTTCACATCTTACAACAAAGTTGGATATCCAAGTCGTCGAAAGATGTGTGAATAGGCACAGAAAGCAGATGTTAATATTTATGCTGTAGTTTGAGGCGTGCCTTTTGTTTTCCGAACTGTCAGATGTGCGGTGCAGAATCCTAAGTGCTGTGTACAGAAGCAGCTTTTCATGTCCTCTGACTGTTTGCCTTCGAAGCTTCCTGTTGTCTGGCTGTGGTACACTGAAGGGCCGCCTTGTAAGAAAGCCCAAAAACTGGAATAGTGCAGATGAAGTGTTGGGGGCGGGTTTCCTCCATTTTGTTGATAGCTAGTAGGCATATTTTAGTTATATTTCAAAGGACCTGTAGCTGTACTAGTTTTTTTTTTTTTTTGCCTGAGCCTGTAATCTGATATGCAGGTGGATCCAACTCTTCATCTGCACTATTCCAGCCTTTAGGTTCATGATTGTTCAACAATTTGTTTGGCTTTGTATGTTAACTCTCTTTTCAGCCACCAGGTTCCAGATGCCATCAGGATGCCGGCCAGGCTTCCCTGGACTGAAGACCCCACCAATGTGTCCTGGAGCTCCGCTTCCCCAGAGACCCACCCTACTAGGGAAAGAGAGAGGCAGGCTGGGAGTATGGACCGACCAGTCAACACCCATGTTCAGTGGGGAAGCAATTACAGAAGCCAGACCTTCCACCTTCTGCAACCCACAACGACCCTGGGTCCATGCTCCCAGAGGGATAGAGAATGGGAAAGCTACTGGGGAGGGAATGGGATATGGAGGTCTGGTGGTGGGAACTATGCGAAGTTGTACTCCTCTTATCCTGTGGTTTTGTCAATGTTTCCTTTTTATAAATAAAGAAACTAAAAGGAAAAAAAAGAAAGCCCCAAACAGTCCTGGTTAACCCACTGAGCTACCACCTAACTCCCAACTTAGAATTATTTTTCCCACCTGCAGGGGGAAAGTTCACTAGTAGTGAAACAGCTGTAGGTGTCTCTTTGTCGCTCTTCCTCTCCCCCTCAGCTTCTCTCTGTCTCTATCCATAAATAAATAAATAAAAATAAAAAGTAGGTTGTTTTAGTGATCAATATACTTTACAGGAAGACTCACTTCGTCCCAAATCTATTATAGGGACTGTTTCCAGAAAGAACTGGTATTGCATGCTATCCCTACCTAACTGGCATTGCATGCTATCCCTACCTAACTGGTATTGCATGCTATCCCTACCTAACTGGCATTGCATGCTATCCCTACCTAACTGGTATTGCATGCTATCCCTACCTAACTGGTATTGCATGCTATCCCTACCTAACTGGCATTGCATGCTATCCCTACCTAACTGGTATTGCATGCTATCCCTACCTAACTGGCATTGCATGCTATCCCTACCTAACTGGCATTGCATGCTATCCCTACCTAACTGGTATTGCATGCTATCCCTACCTAACTGGCATTGCATGCTATCCCTACCTAACTGGCATTGCATGCTATCCCTACCTAACTGGCATTGCATGCTATCCCTACCTAACTGGCATTGCATGCTATCCCTACCTAACTGGCATTGCATGCTATCCCTACCTAACTGGCATTGCATGCTATCCCTACCTAACTGGCATTGCATGCTATCCCTACCTAAATGGCATTGCATGCTATCCCTACCTAACTGGTATTGCATGCTATCCCTACCTAACTGGCATTACATGATATCCCTACCTAACTGGTATTGCATGCTATCCCTACCTAACTGGTATTGCATGCTATCCCTACCTAACTGGTATTGCATGCTATCCCTACCTAACTGGCATTGCATGCTATCCCTACCTAACTGGTATTGCATGCTATCCCTACCTAACTGGCATTGCATGCTATCCCTACCTAACTGGCATTGCATGCTATCCCTACCTAACTGGCATTGCATGCTATCCCTACCTAACTGGCATTGCATGCTATCCCTACCTAACTGGCATTGCATGCTATCCCTACCTAACTGGTATTGCATGCTATCCCTACCTAACTGGCATTGCATGCTATCCCTACCTAACTGGCACTGCATGCTATTCCTACCTAACTGGCATTGCATGCTATCCCTGCCTAACTGCACTTCATTGAATGGCTAGATTTTTGCTTCCACAATGAGCCCTACTTGCTCAAAAACAAAACAGCTTTAGGTGATTAAGTTAGGAATAAACATCTTCACAAAACAGTGTGCATAGTGGTTTTAATCTATAGCCATTTTTCTTCCTTGATGTAAGCAACATATATGCACAGCTGTAAATGTTTATAAACTTTTGACTTTCCCACTAGTTTTCCTAAACAGAGCTAGTACTTTATTTATAATAAACCAAAAATATTGATACTTCTTATTTTAATGACTAATTGTGGTCATACTAATAATTAGGACATGATGGAATATAAAAAAAATGTAGATACCCTGTTTTGAAGGTTTTGTATTTCATCTAACTTTATAAAACCAAGAATTGAGAATAAATAAACTGTGATGATGTGGTATTTTATTGTAGTAGTAATCTAATAATAATTACATATGAGTATATTTAGGGTCATTCTTCATGGCACTGGCCTTTTTATCGTTTTACTGGCGGGTTAATGGCTTACAATACAGTTGTAGATAGATGGGTAAAAATTCTCATCTCAGCATCATAGGTGTCTGCAAAGCACCCGCTCCCAGCTTGCATCCCTTTCTGCCATTTGCAGGAGGACCTCAGCGCTCCCCCCACCCCAGCCCCTCTTTACCCTTCTTCCCTGGAGTTACTTGCTCCACTGCAACACACCAAGCCCAGTCCAAGTTTTACTTTGTTTTCCCCTTTCTGTTTTTCTTCTGAAGTTCTGCCTGCAAGTGAGATCACCCCATATTCATCCTTCTCTTTTTGGCTTATCTCATATAACATAGTTTCTTCAAGCTCCATTCAAGATGAGGTGAGGAAGGTGAGTTCATTTTTAACAGCTGAGGAATATTTCATTATGTATATATGCCACAACTGTCTTAGATACACATCTGTTGTTAAACATCTGGGTTGTTTACAAGCTTAGGCTATTACAAATTGTGCTGCTGTGAGCATAGGTGGACAGATCTCTCTCTCTCTCTCTCTCTCTGTGATTTAATAATGATTAACAGGACTGTAAGACAGCAGGGGTACAATTCCACACAATTCCCACCACCAGAGTTCTGTATCCCATCCCCTTCATTAGAAGCTTCCCTGTTCTTTACACCTCTGGGAGTATGGACCAAAGATCTTTATGGAATGCAGAAGGTGGAAAGTCTGGCTTCTGTAATTGCTTCTTTGCTGAACATGGACTTTGGCAGGTCAATTCATACCCCCCAACCTGTTTATATCTTTCCCTAGTGGGATATAGCTCTGGGGAGGTGGGGTTTCAGGACACATTGGTGAAGTCATCTGTCCAGAGAAGTCAGGATGGTGTCATGTAGCACCTGCAAATTGGTGGCTGAAAAAAATCTAAGATATAAAGCAGAACAAATTGTTTAATAACCAGGAACCTAAAGGTAAGCATAGAGCAGGTGGAACTAAGTGTATTTGTGTTGGAGGGAAGCTAGGGAATTTATTTTAGGTATATTCCAAAGGGCCCAGGACTTTACGATTTTTTTTTTTTTGTCTCCAGGGTTATTGCTGGGGCTCTGCCCGCACTACGAAGCCACTGCTCCTGGAGGCTATTTTTTCCCCTTTTGTTGCTCTTGTTGTTTATCATTATTGTTGTTATTATTGTTGTTATTACTGTCGTTGTTGTTGTATAGGACAAACAGAAATCAAGAGAGGATGGGAAGACAGAGGGGGGAGATAAAGATAGACACCTGCAGACCTGCTTCACCACTTGTGAAGCGATGCCCCTGCAGGTGGGGAGCCGGGAACTCTTATGCCAGTCCTGGTGCTTTGGGCCATAAGCGCTTAACCCACTGTGCAGCCTCCAACTTCACTCATTTTTACCTGAGCCTGACAGCTAACATGCAGGTGGGCTAAAGTATTGTTTGGGAAGATGGTGTCAGAGTTGAGAATAGGACTAGAAAGCTGGATTAAGGCAGAGAATAGCTCCCAAATATGAGAAGAGTATATAAATACCATTAACTGTTAACCCCATCTATCTGACCTAGGGCCCACGTCTATTCATATTTAGCACAGGAGCCTGTGTAACCTCTGCATCCCTGTCAGTCTGAGCGTGAAGTCCATGATCACACCTAGGGACATTCTAGGCTGCACTCATGTCAGGACCAGTTTTCCTCAAGTGGCAGAGTAGGCTGACCCAGCCTCCCTTTGGAGAGTGGGGCAGTTCCTACCATTGCTGCTCTACGCAATACAAGAGGGTGTATGATGACATTCCTGATGGAAGTGACCAGTGATGGTGGAGAGAGGGATCTACTAGAGGTCTAAGATTATAATCATCTCTTTTTTGATGGGTGTGTTTGTTTCTTTAGGATATAGCCCCAGGATAGGATGGCTCAAATGGTAGGTTCATTTCTACCCTTCTAAGAATCCCCTGATTGCTTTCCACAGGAGGTTGGACCACTTTACATTCCCACCAGCAGTATAGAAGGATTTCCTTATCTCCCGAAACATCTCCAACATTTGTTGTTACTGTTTTTTCGGATGTAGGGCATCTTACATGAGTGAATTGATATCTCATTGTCATCTTTATTTACAATTGTTCTGATCACTAATGACTTGAAGAATTTTTTTATGTCTGTTGACCTGTTGGATCTCTTCTTTGGTAAATATTCTTTTTTATTTTTTTTAACCAGACTACTCCTCCTTTGGTAAATATTCAATCTGTATTCTTTCTCCACTTTTGGATGGGTTTATTTGTTTATTGCTACATTTGGTAAGCTCTTTATATATATATATATATTTTGACTATTAACTTTTTGTCTGATGTGTGGCATGTAAAGTTCTTCCAGTCTATACGGAGTCTCTCTGGGGGGTTGGTGAAAAGCAGAAACTTTTCATTTTAATGTCCTATTTCTATTTTTGTTTGTTTTCCTTGTGATTCTTCCTGGCACTTTAAAACTCTTAAGCTCATTACCATATCGCCTTTAACCTACTAGATGAACCTGTGTGTTAAATGTTACAGTTTGGAGGCTGGGTGGTTGACTGCCCAGTTGAGCTCACACATTACCATGTGCAAGGACAGGACTTCAGCTCTTCCCTCCCCCCACCACTCCTCATTGCAGGGGGAAGCTTCATGAGCAGTAAATCAGGCCTGCAGGTCTCTTTCTCCCTCACCACCTCTCCCTCTCCTCTCAATTTCTCTCTGCCCTATGTAATAAAGGAAAAGAGAAAAGAAAAATGACCATCAGGAGTGGTGGATTCATTATGCAGGCACTGAGTCCCATCAATAACCTTTGTGGAAAGAAAGTCATGTATTTAATTGATTTTAGATTAAAGTTTTTGGGGAATAGGATGTTACCCAACAAATATATTGCCTCAAATTACTTACATGCCTCCTTGAGGAGATCTTAGTTGGAAGTTAATGGAGACTGAGGAACAGAGACATCCAGTTATGTATTGGGCAAACACTAGAGCAATTCCCTGGGGGTATCTTTGTAATATTGTGGGCAATATAAGACTGTCACAAATCAATGATAAACCCTCTGGAGCCATCATCATATAAACCTTAGAAGGTAGGAGGACTTGCTTGAGTCTACAGGGAAAATGGTCAAACTTCCTTTGAAGCCAATACTTGAGCTTCCTTTGAAATAAAGACTTCTCTCAGAATTTTGTGTTGACATAAAATAATAAAATAGGTGTGGGACCAGGTGGTGCCGTACCTGGTTGAGTGTACATGTTAAAGTGCACAAGGACCGAGGTTTGAGCCCCTAGTCCTTACCTACAGGGGGAAAGCTTTGTGAGTGGTGAAGCAGTATAGATGTCTCCTCTCCTTCCTCTCTCCTCTTGATTTCTGGCCATTTATAACCAACAAATAAACATAATAAAAAATTGAAAAAATAATTGTAGCTATCTCATATCCTTGAGTCAGTCACTGTTTTTTTGTTTGTTTGAAATGATTTAATAATGATTTAACAAGATTGTAAGATAGTAGGGGTATAATTCCATATGGTTCCCACCACCAGAGCTCTGTGCCCCATCCCCTCCACTGGAAGCTTCCTTATTCTTTATCCCTCAGAGAGTACGGACCAAAGATCTTTATGGGGTGCAGAAGGTGAAAGGTCTGGCTTCTGTAATTGCTTCTCCACTGAACATGGACATTGACAGGTCGATCCATACCCCCAGGATGTCTCTACCTTTCTGTAATGGGGTAAGGCTCTGGGGAGGTGGGACACTACTCAGCTATTAAGTGAGGGGAATCTGTCTATCTGTCTATCTATCTATATATCTATACATGTATTTACTTTTTACCAGTGGTTTTCCAAAAGGACTTTAGCAAGTACTTGCAGACTTTTGATATGCTAGGTATGGATATACATTTTTAAAAACAACAATGGCCTGGTTATTTCTATTATTGCCCCCCCTTTTTTTTTTACGAACAGGGAAACTGAGACACAGCAAAGCAAAGTAACTTGCTTAAGATTAAGTAGTGGATCTAGAATTCAAACTCAGACAGTACTTCCTTAAGAGTCCTTGCTTTAACCCCACTGTGCTTAGCTAAGGATAGCTGTGTTCTTTGACTAAGAAAATAAAAATGAAGTGTTCTTATTTCAGTTGGAACTTCTCCTTCAGTATGATTACCATACTGTTCTTATTTTTAAACACATTGACTTTATTAAGAGTTAAAAACAAAACAAAACTGGGATTAGGTAATTTTCATGGCGATCTTTGGGAATGGCTCCAAGTTGAGGGGAGGGACATCAGATGTCATGCTTCTTCTGGGAAGATGTGAATTCTTTTCAGTCTAGACTGATTTTATCAGGCAGATGTACTCCCGAGATGTTTGAATATTACTGCATCACACAAATGTTTATCAGGTCATCCGATGTTTGTATAAAAATACAAAGTCATCCAGAAATGTTTATGTTCCACCAGATGAATTCAGTGTGTGAAATAGAAGTTCTACCCCAGGCCCTATAGGCTTTCTCCTTTTATATCATCTCTGAATAATCGTGGACAGTGAGGCTTGAAGTATTCACCCTAGATGTTTATATAGGTCTTTCTGAGTCAGCAAGACCATTTTCCTTTGCACAGTTGGTACACTGTGGCAACGTGTCCTATGCTTTTACTAAGCTCTCCTGGAACTGGGGGGAGACCTAACTCTGCCTTTGATTTTTTAAAATAATTTTATTGGGGCATAATAAACATTTAAATGTTTGAAGACATCATTTTAATTATGACACATCTTTTTCTTTCTAGGTGCATATCTAGAATGGGGAACTGGAAGACATTTTGGGTGATGCTCTTTGTTGCATCGAGTTTTGCTTTCGCCAAGTCACAGAGAATTGGTAATACACTGGATTATTTTCTCCTTCTTTTTAATACCACGGGGGAAGGGGATTGCACTTGGGCTTGCACATTAATGATAATGAATTGTGTTGCCACACAGTCCCTCCTGTGACTCTGTCTAATTAATGGCACTAGCAGGCCAGGGAGTGTTGCTCAGTGGGTAGAGCATGTGTCTTCCACGTGGATGCCTGCTTTCTGTCTCTGGCACCTAAGAGGGCTTAGGATAGAGACTGGTGGATCTTGATCGATGGTGGACTGGTAGCAAGGGCTCTCTCTCTCTTTCTCTCTTTCTCTCATTCTCTTGCCCTCTCATTCAAATAGAGTAGTCCAGGGAGGCTGCTTATTGACAGAGGACATGAGCAAAGCCCTGTATTATACCCCCGGCACCAAGTTAAAAATAGACGGTAATTCAAAGGGAATAGCTTTTCTATACACTGCATGAGGCCCTGGTTGCAAAGTCCAGCACCAAGCATCAGGGGAGCACCGTGGATGGTGTAGTGGTGTTGTGGTCCTTCTTTTCTCTCTTTCAGGTAAAAAGTTGGGGCCTGGATTCAAGCCTTTGGCCCCTACATGCAGGGAGACAGCTTTATGATCAGTGAAGCAGTGCAGCAGACTATCTCTCCCCCTCTTTATCTCTCCTTTTCCTATAAATTTCTCTCGGTTTCTATTAAATAGATAAATGACTTCCACCCACATGGGGAAAGCTTCACAAGCAGTAAAGAAGTGCTAGAGGTCTCTCTCTTCTTAGAACATATTTTTATCTTTATTGGGGGATTAATGTTTTACAGTCGACAGTAAATACAATAGTTTGTACATGCATAACATTTCCCAGTTTTCCACATAACAGTACAACCCCTAATGTCATCCATTTCCAGGACCTATATTCTCTCCTCGACCCACCCTAGAGTCTTTTACTTTGGTGCAATACACCAACTCTAGTTCAGGTTCTACTTGTGTTTTTTTTTTTTTTTTCTTTTCTGATCTTGTTTTTCAACTTCTGCCTGAGAGTGAGATCATCCCATATTCATCCTTCTGTTTCTGACTTATTTCACTTGACATGATTTCTTCAAGCTCCATCCAGGATGGGCTGAAAGCAGTGAAATCACCATTTTTAATAGCTGAGTAGTATTCTATTGTATATATAGACCACAACTTGCTCAGCCACTCATCTGTTGTTGGACACCTGGGTTGCTTCCAGGTTTTGGATATTACAAATTGTGCTGCTATTAACATAGGTGCACACAAAACTTTTGGATGGTTGTGTTTGGTTCCTTAGGATATATCACCAGGAGAGGAAATGCAGAATCTTAAGGTAGATCCATTTCTAGCCTTCTGAGAGTTCTCCAAACTGCTCTCCACAGAGGTTGGACCAATTTACATTCCCACCAGCAGTGCAGGAGGGTTCCTTTGACCCACAACCTCTCCAGCATTTGCTGCTGTTACCTTTTCTGATGTGTATGACATTCTCACAGGAGTGAAGTGGTATCTCATTGCTGTCTTTATTTGCATTTCTCTGACAATCAGAGACTTGGAGCATTTTTTCATGTGTTTCTTGGCCTTTTGGATCTCTTCTGTGGTAAATATTCTGTCCATGTCCTCCCCCCATTTTTGGATGGGGTCATTTGTTTCCTTGTTATTGAGTTTGGCAAGACCTTTATATATTTTGGTTATTAAACTCTTGCTGATGTATGGCATGTAAAGATCTTCTCCCATTCTGTGAGGGGGTCTCTTTGTTTGGGTAGTGGTTTCTTTTGCTGTGCAGAAGCTTTTTAATTTGATGTAGTCCCATAGGTTTATGCTTGCCTCAGTCTTCTTTGTAATTGGATTCGTTTCACTGGAGATGTCTTTAAAAGTTATGTGCAAAAGAGTTCTGCCAATATTTTCCTCTAAGTATCTGATAGTTTCTGGTCTAACATCCAAGTCCTTGATCCAACTGCAGTTTACTTTTGTTTTTGGTGAAATATAGTGGTTCAGTTTCGTTCTTCTGTGTGTTTCAATTCATTTTTCCAACATCATTTGTTGAAGAGACTCTGCTCTCCCTATTTAATAGTCTGGGCACCTTTGTCAAAGATTAGATGTCCATAGGTGTTGGGGCTCACTTCTGGTCTCTCAATTCTGTTCCACTGGCCATTGTGTTTATTCATGTTCTAGTACCAAGCAGTTTTGATGACAACAGCCCTATGTGTGCTTTTCCTAATGCACAACACCTGGTCTCAAAACTTTTAACTTTAAAATTCTCATTGTGGGTGTGTGTGTTAGAGATAAGAGCACTGCTCAGTTCTGCCATGTGGTCTGAGGCTTGAAAGTCTTCTGTTCTGCCCAGTTAGCTCCCTGGTCCTGTGGAGCTTTGCCTTGGCCTTCTGTATGGTCTCCAGACTGTGGCCTGGGCATCCTGAAGCCTGCTTGCTGTAAATGGAGAGACGTGAGCTGCTTTGCATCTCTGAGTCTTCCCTTTCGTGTGAGATGGAGAAGCTAGGTGACTTCCTCTATACACGCACCATTCAGTACATAATTTCCCAGGTATATGTGACTGTTTAAATTAAGAGAAATTAAAATTCAGTTGTTGTATTGGGGCAAGGTAAAAGACTCGTGGGGGGTGGGGGGTGGGGGGAGAGTACAGGTCCTGGAAAAGGATGACAGAGGACCTAGTGGGGGTTGTATTGTTATGTGGAAAACTGAGAAATGTTATGCATGTAGAAACTATTGTATTTACTGTTGACTGTAAAACATTAACCCCCCAATAATAACAAACAAACAGCAATTTGTGAGCATTTTTAATTTAATTAATTTATTTTCCCTTTTGTTGCCCTTGTTTTTTATTGTTGTTGTAATTATTATTGTTGTTGTTGATTTGTCATTGTTAGATAGGACAGAGAGAAATGGAGAGAGGAGGGGAAGACAGAGAGGGGGAGAGAAAGACAGACACCTACAGACCTGCTTCACCAGCTGTGAAGTGACTCCTCTGCAGGTGGGGAGCCTGGGGCTCGAACTGGGATCCTTAAGCTGGCCTTTGCGCTTTGCGCCACATGCACTTAACCTGCTGTGCTACCACCTGACTCCCTTTGTGAGCATTTTTATAGGGAACTAAGATCATTGTGACAAGATCTTAAAAAAAAAAAGAAAAAGAAAACAACCAACCCCATTAGAAAACAGGGCAAGAATAAAAAAAGAGAAGTTAAAACTAAGTGAATAGCAAATGTTGTGTTCCATAATATTGCAAGAGCCCAGTGTGTCTGGTGCATTGCATAGTCTCATAGGATTATTTTAAAGATATTTTATTAGTGATGTACAAAGTTATAAGATAATAGGGATATAATTAAAATCCTTTTCATACCTAAAATTTTATGATCCCTTATTTGACATCTTTTAAAGATTTTTTTAGGCTTTCTTTTTAAAAAAATATGTTTATTTGCTTTTTATGAGAGAGAAAGACAGACAGACTGCTCAACTCTGGTTTATGGTGGTGTGGACAATTAAACCTGGGACTTTGGAGCTTCAGGCTTGAAAGTCTTTTTGCATAAGCAGTATGCTACCTCCCCCGCCCTGATTTCTTTAATGTTTCAAAATTACAACCTTGTAAGGGATGCCTTTCCTTTCCTTCTCTCCCCCCTTTCCTCAACTCCCCCCTTTCCTCCTCTCTATCGTCTCCCTAAATATTTCCTTTCTCAGATACTTTTGGTTGACTATGCTTTGCCAGACACTTGAGTGGTGGACAAACAAACTAAGATTTGGTATCTGTTTTCGTAGAGCTCAGTTTATTTAGGGAAGAATGTCATTAATCAAATAAGCACACTAGTGAGTATTAGATTACAAAGCAAGAGTAAAGGTCACAGTTCTCTGGGAATTTCCCAGAAAGAAAGGAACAAAGGTTGATGGAAAGGCAGGCTAGCCCAGCCGGGAGGGAGGGTGCCTGCTTTGCCCTAGTGAGCAGTAGGTCTGAGCCCAGCCCCTACCATGCTGGGAGGCTGTGGTGTTGCTGTGTTTGGCTCTTGCTCCCTCTGTCTTGTCTTTGCTCTTTCTATCTAAAAACCCTCAACACAGAGTAACGAATACCCACCAACACAGAGTAATGAATACCCACCAATGCAGAGTAACGAATACCCACCAACACAGAGTAATGAATACCCACCAACACAGAGTAATGAATACCCACCAACACAGAGTAATGAATACCCACCAACACAGAGTAATGAATACCTACCAACACAGAGTAATGAATACCCACCAACACAGAGTAATGAATACCCACCAACACAGAGTAACGAATACCCACCAATAGTAGAAAAAAAAAAAGAGAGAGAGAAATGATGGGATGAATAGCATTATCAAGTGGCAGGTAGGATCACAGGGAGTTTGAGAAGCTGAATTACGGAATCTGGAACAGAGCAGAGTGGAGAAGCTAGAGAGACAGGTCTCCGGAGATAGTTTAGGGCCCACTTAGGTTGGTATTTTAGCTCTCTTGGCACAAAAACCAAATTCAGGATGTTAATTAGTGTGGGCTAATTCACTCAATTCATTCACTGTAAGACCATCACTAGGTAGAATTAACTTTTATTACTTCTCTTTCCCATCTCTGATTTATGTTTTTCTTTCGTCATCATAGATAACCAAATTGTGAGGTCTGAGAGAAAAAAATAATGGTTACTAAGAAATATATATTATACTCACTTCTTTTCCTTTTGGTCCACACAAGTGCTGTGTTTATTCCACATTATGCTTTTTGTTACAGAAAAGCAAAGTTTTATTTAGAAGAGACCAAGTCATGTAGTCAACCCCCTATTTTAGATAAAAAGCAGCCAAACAGGGAGTTGAGCGGTAGCGCAGTGGGTTAAACGCACGTGGCGCAAAGTGCAAGGGCCGGCGTAAGGATCCTGGTTCGAGCCCCCAGCTCCCCACCTGCGGGGGGGGGGGTCGCTTCAGTAATAAATACAATAACAATAAAAAACGACTACAAGGGCAACAACAACATAAAAAGGGAAAATAAATATTCAAAAAAAAAAGCAGCCAAATAACAGGCAATCGAGCTGTTTGTTCAAGGTCTGCAACATTGGATGTCTGAATCCTTCTGCGCGGGAGAACAGGACAAGGTTATCTGCAGTAAGTCTTTGACCAAGTTCCCATCGTCAGGATTGTGGTTCCCAGGACTAGAGCTGGGCTTGGGACAAGTAGTTGCACAACGCGGACTCGATTTCCAGGAGCCAAAGCACAAGTGGGAGCCGCACACATTGTACTGCCAAGGGTCAAACTGGAAGGTGTGATGGTAGTCAGAGAGGGCCAGAGTTCAAGGCTGAGAAGGTGATGACGATGCCTTATGTCAGGATTCTAGAAGTAGAGTTTAAGGCACATTTGAACTTACTTAAGGGAATATAAGTTCTCCTTGCTATTAACCATTCATAAGCGGAAATGACAGAAAGCAAAGAAGCAATTACCATTCATTTACATAGAAAACTTAAAAAAAAATAATTCCCAAGCTCCAAAAATAACCTATTAAATCTATGACAGGGGCCAGGTGGTGGCACACCTGGTTTAGCGCACATGTTACAACGTGTAAGGACCCAGGTTTGAGCCCCTGGTTCCCACCTGCAGGGGGAAAGCTTTGTGAGTGGTGAAGCAGGGCTGCAGGTGTTTCTCTGTCTCTCTCCCTCTCTATCACCCCCTTCCCTCTCGATTTCTGGCTGTCTCTATCCAATAAATAAAGATAATCTTAAAATTAAAAACATCTGTGACAGACAGACAGACCCTAGAATTAACACTCACGCTAGGTAAGAGCAGAAATGACAGAGTACAGACACACAGTCTGCACAGAGTGTTTCCCGGGGAAAGACTGGTACTGGCCGTTCACTGCTTGTGGTTCATCCTGCCTTTAGAGCAGGTGCTGGAACCCCAATGCTCAAGGCTATTATTTTCCTTTTTCTTTTTTTTTATCATTTAAAACATATATATTATACTTTTAAAATTTTCTTTGTTGGGGAATTAATTTTGTACATTTGACAGTAAATACAACAGTTTGTACATGCATAATATTTCTCAGTTTTCCATATAACTGGGTCCTCTGTAATCCTTCTTGGACCTGTATTCTCCCCCCTCCACACAAACACACCCCAGAGTCTTTTACTTTGATGCAGTAAGCCAATTCCAGTTGAGGTTCTACTTGTTTTTTCTCTTCTGATGTTGTTTTCAACTTCTGCATGAGAGTGAGATTATCCAATATTCATCCTGTTTCTGTGAGGGGTCTCTCTGTTTGTTTAATAGTTTCTTTGGATGTGCAGAAGCTTTTCAATTTGATGTAGTCCCATTGGTTTGTTTCTGCTTTAGTCTTCCTTGCAATTGGGTTTGATTCATCAAAGATGTCTTTGAGGTGTATGTGGGAAAGTGTTTTACCAATGTTTCCTCTAAGTATTTGATTGTTTCTGGTCTGACATCTAGGTCTTTGATCCATTTGGAGTTGATTTTTGTTTCTGGTGAGATAAAGTGGTTCAATTTCATTCTTCTGCATGTTTCAACCCAGTTTTCCCAGCACCATTTATTGAAGAGAGCCTCCTTTTTCCATTTAATTCTTTGGGCCCCCGTATCAAAGATTAGATGCCTATAGGTGTTGGGATTTATTTCTGGGCTTTCAATTCTGTTCCACTGGTCTGTGTGCCTATTTTTGTTCCAGTACCATGCTGTTTTGATGATGATGGCTTTATAATATAGTTTAAGGTCTGGGAGTGTGATGCCTCCATTTCTGTTTCTTTTCCTCAAGATGGTTTTGGCAATTCTAGGTGTTTTCAGGTTCCAGATAAATGATTGTAGTGTTTGTTCTATTTATTTTCCTTTTTCTTGTATAAATAACCTTTCAGATTTCTCTGAGTTAAACGAAACAGGTTCTAATGTAGGTCTTTAGAGAGGTGAAGTGGCTTAATGCATTTTTTTTAAAAGTGGGAAATGCCTGAACGCTTTAGGATAAATTTAAAACAGAATGAGAGATGTGAGGTGTGTGGGAGGGGGTGGGAGGAGGGCGGTCAGGATGAAACCATGCAGGGAGATAAGGTCGGTGTATCAGGCTTCACTCTGTGCTAAAGCACACGCAGACCCGACATACTGTCCGCCAAGGCCGTGGAGTCAGGATATGCAGCCCCATGTGGTGAAATACGGGTCGCCCAGGAGGTGGTGGTGTAACTTGCCAGCTGTCAGTGGACTAGTCCTCCAGCCTGGTCAGACACACAGTCTCAGACATGAGCAGTCTGACTGTCGTACTCAAAGCAGCTGGAACATGGAGACACTACGTAGCAAAGGAGATGGGAGTGTGTACCAGCAGCACCCTGATAGGACTTTGGTTTCTTTATTAAGGGGTGAGCAGAGGACTATGATCATAGTCATGGGTCCAATTGAAGGGTCAAATGTCAGAACAGAAGCTAGGAGGAAGCACAGGAAGATGACAGTGCTCCTGGTCTTGTGCATGTTAACTGTCACCAGAGAGTCGTCTGGTCAGATCTGTGGGATATCAGAGTGTTTGTGCGGGGTGTCCCAGAAAAGGAGAGAGTCCCAAGTAGAGGGTCGTTGACATCTCAGTGGACAGTTGTAGTGGTTTACTGGGAAGTGAGTGGTGAGAACAAGGTCACTATTTAAGGCTCATGGCCAAGGAAAGATGGCTGCCTCAAGGACAGAGACAAAGCTTGTTTGTTTCAGCTTTTTCTAGTTTTTTTTTTTAATTGGGTAGTGTCATGTGTTCATTGAATTTATGGGGAGGGAAGAAGGTTTCCCTGGAAGGCTACATCCTCCTATATATTTTTTTCCTAAGGTAAGTACATGTTTATTACTAATTTAGGTACCATTTGGTCTGGGGAAATGGCAATGATGCATCATTTGTTATGATTTTAAAAATTTATTTATAAGATGGAAATATTGATAAGACTATAGGAGAAGAAGGATACATTTCCATACAGTGCCCACCCCCAGAGCTCCACATCCAGTTCTCTTCCTTGAAAGCTTTCCTATTCTTTTAAAAATATTTATCTATTCCCTTTTGTTGCCCTTGTTGGTTTATTGTTATAGTTACTATTGTTGTTATTGATGTCATTGTTGTTGGATAGGACAGAGAGAAATGGAGGGAGGAGGGGAAGACAGAGGAGGAGAGAAAGACAGACACCTGCAGACCTGCTTCACCACCTTGAAGCGACTCCCCTGCAGGTGGGGAGCCGGGGGCTTGAACCAGGATCCTTACGCCGGTCCTTGCCCTTTGTACCACCTGCGTTTAACCCGCTATGCTACTGCCCGACTCCCAGCTTTCCTGTTCTTTATCCCTCTGGGAGTATGGACCTAGGATCATTATGGGGTGCACAAGGTGGAAGGTCTGGCTTCTGTAATTGTTTCCCTGCTGCACATGGCCATTGGCAGGTGGATCCACACTCCCAGCCTGTCTCTCTCTTTCCCTAGTGGGGCAGGGGTCTGGGGAGGTGGGGCTCCAAGACATATGCTGGGGTCCTCTGCTCAAGGAAGTTGGGTTGGCATCATGGTATCATCTGGAACCTGGTGGCTGAAAAAGAGATAAGATATAAAGCAGAACAAATTGTTGACTAATCATGAACCTAAAAGCAAGAATATTGCAGATGAAGATTTGGGGTCTCCATTTTGGAAAAAGTTGGTAGATCTATTTGAGATATATTCCAAGGGGCCCACGACTTTACTAGTTTTTGTCTGAGCCTGACAGCTAACATGCAGGTGGACGTAGGTTATTGTCTTGGGAAATGGTATCATAATTGGAAAAGGGACTAGAAAGCTGGATCAGGGAGGAAAGTGTGAGGAAAGTATGTAAGTATTGTTAACTGTAAACCCCATCCATTTGATCTGGGGCCCATATTCAGCACAGGAGGCTGTGTAACCTCTGCATCCCTGTAGGTCTGAGCTGACATTCTGTGGTCACGGCTAGGGACATTCCAGGCTGCACTAATTTCGGGACCCATCTTCCTCAGGCAGTAGGTAGAGTGTGTTGTCCAACCTCCCTTTGGAGAATGGAACAGTCCCTACCATGACTGATCCACACTGAGGGCAAGGTCCTATAGGTGCCCACAAAGGGGTCTATGATGTTGTTCCTGATGGAGATGTCCAGTGGGGATCCTCCCATATCCTGACCTGCTCTGGTCTTTTCTTGGGCTTGGCATGGAAGTTGGAAACGATCACAATATGGGCCAGAGTGGTTTGTGCTATGCGAATGTATTCTAATGATGGCATAATTGAGGTGTAGGGGTCCTCAGTAATCATTCAGTCGGGTCCATCATCGGGGGTCCACCCAGCTCTAGTTGGGTCTTGGACCACTGTGCTTCATCGTAAGCCAGCAGAGCACTGGCTGCTCTGTGTCAGCACATGCCTCAAACTGCAGGAAGTTCACTTGTCAGAAATCATGTGGCTGCCTTGCTGCTATCATATTTCAGAGACACTGAATTGGGAGAGAGATAGCTGCTAATAGCTGTCAATTTTGTAATATCTTATGTTTAAAAGGTCTAGGGTCAGGGCTGGGCGGCAGTACACCTAGTTGAGTGCACATAATCCAAGGCTCAGGGACCCAGGTTCAAACCCCCAGCCCCTGCTTGCAGGGACAGGGAGGCTCTGTGAGCAGTGAAGCAGTGCTGCAGGTGTCTCAGTGTCTCTCTCCCTTTCTATCTCTTCTTCCCCTCTTGATTTCTCTCTGTCTCTAGTCAATAGATAAATCATATTTTAAAAACCAAGTGTGCAGTAGTTGCGTAACGGTCAAGGAACTTGTAGTTGGTGTACACAGTGCGGTGCTATGTGACTGTTAGGCAACAAGGGAAATTTTCTGACTACAACACAGGTGGAACTAGAGGGAATCCTCTTAAGTGATATTTAGCCACAAGGAGAACAAATAGCAGGTCGCAGGTGGCATCTAAGAAATAAAACAAAGGGTAATACAGGAGGAAACTTACTGGACTGTGGTTTCTCACACCAGATCAGGAGGCCCAGTTGGTGGGATGTGAAGGTGGGTTGGGGACCCAGTGCTTTATGTGGAAGAGGAAGTTTGGTGGAGATGTGGTGAACTTCATCTTGGAGAGATGTGAAATGGTACCCCATGCCAATAACCCTGTGAATCAACATTTCCCCAATGAAATGATAAAAGTAGTTTCCTAGTAATATGGGAAGCAGCCTTATAGGTAAAGCAGATCCATAAGACCAGCTCTAAAAAACAAAATAAACTAGGAGGGCTGGCAGTGGCACACCTAGTTAGGCACAGATACTACCCTGCACCAGGAAGTGGGTTCGAGCCCTCGCTCCCCACCTGCAGGTGGGTGATTCACAAGTGGTGAAGCACGTCTGCAGGTGTCTGTCTTTCTCTCCTGCTCTCTATCCCTCCAGCCCTCTCAGTTTCTCTCTGTTCTATCAAATATAATAGAAAGAGAAAAAAGTAAGGAAAAACATTTTGGGAAAAAAAGGCATAAGGAATGACTACGTGAAGGAAAAGAGGGGTATCCTGGCTAATAGTCCCAACTGAACTCCCTGCCAACATTTAGCTTCAGCTGCCAGCCAATGGACTTTGTTGATCTGGACTGTACAGCCCATCTGAGAATTCAGTTGACTTCAGTCCCTACCAACTATTCACAGAACAGAACAGTGCATTGTAGTCCAGCCAATTCATAGAATCAAAGAGATAACAAGTAAGTTCTTCTTAGTAAACTACTGTATTTTGGAGTTGTTTCATATGTACTAACCATGACAATAAACACATTTAATAATCAAAGCAAAACATTTTCTCAGTGTTGTTTTGTTCTCTACTTTGCACTGGTTTACCTTTGACTCTCTTCCCCAGTGTGCAGGGAGGCCTCTGTGGGAGATGTCGTGTTCCTGGTGAATACCAACGTCAAGCCCGCATACACCCGCAGCCTGCGGAACTTCTTGTACCAGCTGGTGGCGAGCCTCAATGTCAGCAGAGAGACCATTCGCATAGGGCTGGCCCTGTACAGTGACACACCACAGTCTGAATTCCTGCTTTCCACCTACCAACACAAAAACAAAGTGTTGAAGCACATCCAGGGGCTACAGTTTAAGCCTGGAGGAAATAAGATGGGCTTGGCCCTGCAGTTCCTCCTAGATCAGCACTTCCAGGAAACTTCTGGGAGCCGGCCAGGCCAGGGTGTGCCCCGGGTGGCCGTAGTGATCAGCAGCAGAGCAGTGGAGGACCGAGTCCAGGAACCCGCAGCGGCACTGAGGAGGGCAGGCATCCTGCTGTATGTGGTGGGCATCAGAGCTGCAGTCTCCACAGAGCTGAGGGAGATTGCAAGCAGTCCTGCAGAGAAGTTTGTCTCCTTTGCTCCCAACTTCCCTGTTCTAAGCGGTGTGCTCCAGAAGTTACGCCAAGAGCTCTGTGACACCTTAGCAAAGGCAACTAAAACTGTTGATCAGGTCTCTCCAGGTACAGTTTCCCTTTCTTCTTTCTTTTTTTTTTTTAAATATTAATTTATTCCCTTTTGTTGCCCTTGTTGTTTTATTATTGTAGTTATTGTTGTTATTGATGTCATTGTTGTTTGATAGGACAGAGAGAAATGGAGAGAGGAGGGGAAGACAGAGAGGGGGAGAGAAAGACAGACACCTGCAGACCTGCTTCACCGCCTGTGAAGCGACTCCCCTGCAGGTGGGGAGCCGGGGGCTCAAACTGGGATCCTTACACCGGTCCTTGCACTTCGTGCCACGTGCACTTAACCCACTGCGCTGCCGCCGGAATCCCCCTTATTTCTGATGGCGAAGTTTCAAAACTCCAAAGTGGATCTCTTATCTGTTCCTTTCATTGCTCTTATTTTCAGCCTCTGTGTATGTGTGATCTTAAACAGTAAAATTTCACCAAGCCAGATGTTGTTTCATTTCTGTCTGACCAAAAACTTGCCGACTCTTTGTGTTCTGGTATGATAGCTTTCTGCGTGCCTGTGGTACGCACATTCATGCTCGTACACTGTGGTATACACACACTTCAGTGGAGAAGTATTTGCTGATAGAACATTATCCCTAGATTATCTTACCCATGTGTCACCGTGGGAGGAGGATGGGCGGGGCTCATTGATCCCTAGTCTTTCTCACTTTTTTCATGCCTGTGTGTTGATAGCATGTACTGACTGGCTAGGAGGAGGAGTTTGGAAAAAAGAAAGATCTGGGTTTAAATCCCACTTCTCCATTTTGCGTGTCATCTTGAGTAAGTTATATTATTGTTCTGAGCCTAAATTTCTTCCTGGGATAATAGCGCCTCAGAGAGTGGGTCAAAGCGTTAAAGGAAACTACGCAAGTCATTTTGCTGGGCACAGTATCTAGCACATCAGAGGTGCCCTTATGCTCTGTGCTCACTACCTGTGGTGCTATACCCATCATCCCCACTGTCAAGTTTATACTGCCAGTAGTGGTGCTGGGGCATAAGCTGGTGATGATTCTTTACACATTAATCAGTAACTGTAAGAAAGAACAGAAGTCAGGGAAGAGGAAGAGGGCTGCTTATGGGTTCCATAAACACTCACCAGAGGATAGGACTTTCATTATTTATTCATTATTTATTCCTTTGGGCCTTTCTCCATTAGGAAGGCGAGCTGAAGGAAGTGCAAAAGCCTTTCACCCATTTGCTGTTGCACGTTGTACTGCATTTGTAGAACAAAATGGACATTTAAGCCTTACTTTTATAAGTAAGCACTTTGATAAGTGCTTTGAGGCTTAAAAGGGAACTTCAAAGATGTGGTAATAACTTCCTCTAGCTTAGTGCCATATAGATCTCAGAACTGACTTATAGGTACATTAATGTATGACACACAGGACAGTTAGTATTTGCCTTTATACGATGCATAGGGCTTACATATGAGGAAACTGTGATCAGGAGTAACCCAATGGATGGTGGGGCTAGGATTTGATTCTAGGTCTTCACAGTAGATTTCTTCCAACAAAACCGATGACTGGTGTCTTTAGCTGTATTTTTCCAGAAGCAGAGCACAAGACATGGATTTGGATATATACTATTTATTTAGACAGAGATTCTAGAAGAGGCTTATAAGGATGGGGAGGATACAGGACAGAGAAATAAAGTGAAAGGTATGATCTCAGGCAGAAGTTGCACAGAAGGCAGCTCTAGCTTGATCTTACAGGAATCAGAATGTCAGTCCTGCCTCAGAGCTGTCATGACCCAAGACAGAAAGCTGGGCAAAGAAGCTCCAGTAGCCAAAGGGAAGTCCTCCAAACTGCAGTGAAGACATGGTGGAAAAAGACATGAAAGGACCTGGGCAGAACATTAATATTACCCGCTATAGCTGACCATCTTGTTTAGCCTCAAAACAACTGCATGGCAGTGTGAAGGCTGGTATGTAGATTTAAGTGCTATAGAGATGAAAGCTGAGTTTCAACATGAGTTCCAACAGGTCACAGGACGAACAAATGGAACATGGATGTCACTCAAGATGGTTCATTCCAGCTTTTTAAAAATTTCTTCATTGGCAGATTAATGGTTTCCAGCCGACAATAAAATACAATAGTTTGTGCATGCATAACAAACCCTACTAGGTCATTCCAGCTTTTTTGACCTGTTAGTACCAACGCATGTGCGTGTGCTCACAACACACACACACACACACACACACTACACACACACACAACATATACACACATACACATACAACATACACACACAACACACAGCATACATACACACAACATACACACACAACACACACAACATACAACACACAACATACACACAACACACACAACATACACCACACACAACATACACACAACACACACAACATACAACACACACACAACATACACACAACATACACACAACATACACACACACACGTGCACAGAGGATGTTTATCCCACTAGAAAGAAATGAGTCAGTCTCTGAGCGTGCTGCGATAGGAGTTTTTCTAATTAATGAGATTCAGGGGCTTGTCCATCAGCAGAGCAGGACAACTAAATGTAGGCTGTGTGGTATTGCTCTTCCTCTATGGAAACCATCTGGCTCCGTTGGTGTTAAGCATACAGAGCAAGACGCGGCTCTCTCCGCTGGCCCTAACCCTTTTGTCCTCTGTCTTACAGCCTGCAGAGAAGCAGTCCCGGCAGACATTGTGTTCTTGGTAGACAGCTCAACTAGCATTGGACCCCAGAACTTCCAGAAAGTGAGGAACTTTCTTCGCTCTCTTGTCTTGGGACTAGACATCAGCAGTGACCAGGTCCGAGTGGCACTTGCGCAATATAATGATGACATCTACCCGGCCTTTTCACTGAACCAGTCCCCTCAGAAGAGCATGGTCCTGGAGCAGATCCAGAACCTCCCCTACCGAACAGGAGGCACAAGCACAGGCAGCGCCCTGGAGTTTGTCAGGACCAGCTACTTGACTGAGGCAGCGGGCAGCCGAGCTAAGGACAGGGTTCCTCAGATAGTCATGCTGCTGACAGATGGGGAGTCCAGTGATGACGTCCAGGAGGCAGCCGGCAGATTGAAAGAAGACGGGGTGGCTGTGTATGTGGTAGGTGTCAATGTTCAGGATGTCCAGGAGCTGCAGCAAATAGCCAGCGAGCCGTTTGAGAAGTTTCTCTTCAACACCGAGAATTTCCACAACCTGCAGGACTTCTCAGGAAGCATCCTTCAGACTCTGTGCTCAGCAGTGGAGGGTGAAATGAAAGGTAAGATGATTATCAAAACCCAACAGTGAAAGCTGCCTGCCTCACTCCAGTATGAATCAGCACCCCCAAGGATAGAGGGAAGGTGGGAGAAGAAGCTGCCCGGCATTCCCGGAGAACCTGGGAGACTGCTTGGGCGAAAGGATATCTGAGCTGGGGACTGCAGGATGAAGGGCATGGCCACAGCCAACGGAGGGAGCAGCTTGGGCTTTAGAGACCAGATCTGTTTTGTTTAATCAGGCCCTTGCTTCTTTCTAGTTAGGTGAGTTTGCACAAGCAGCTTCACTTCTTTTTTTAAAGATTTAATTTTTTTTAATTTTAAAAAATATTTATTTCTTTTTGTTGCCCTTGTTGTTGTATTGTAGTTATTATTGATGTAGTTATTATTGATGTTGGATAGGACAGAGAGAACTGGAGAGAGGAAGGGAAGACAGGGGGAGAGAAAGACGGTCACCTGCAGACCTGCTTCACTGCAGGTGGGAAGCCGGGGGCTCGAACCGGGATCCTTATGCTTAGCGCCACGTGCGCTTAACCCGCTGTGCTTCCGCCCGACTCCCTTAAAGATTTTTTTTATGAGAGATTTGATGTTGATCTACAAAATTACATGCCAACAGGGGTATAATTCACACCATTTTCACCACCAGAGTTCTGAATCCCAAGTCCCTCCACTGCAAACCACCACGGTTCTCCCAAAGTTGCAGACATGGGCTAACTGCCAGCTCTCCAGCTATCTCTCTACATTTGTACATATTTGTCCCCTTTACTTCCAGGTCCAGCCCTCTCTTCCCCTCCAAGCCACACATCACCCTATTACTTCATCCAAATATCTCTTTCATTTTTGTCCCCTTTCTCTGGGACCTGATGGAGCTGGAGTTCAGGCCCTCTTACCCTCTTCCTCCTATCACTTCTCCTCCACTGGGAGTATGGATCAAAGTTGTTTTGGTGGTGCAGAAGGTAGGAGTTCTGCCTTCTGTAATTGCTTTTACACTGGAATTGGTAGGTTGATCCATACCGCCAGCCTGTTTCTGTCTTTTCTTAGTGGGATAGGACTCTGGAGAGGTGAGGTTCTAGGACATCTTGGTGAAGTTGTCTCTGCCCAGAGAAGTCAGGGTGGAATCATAGTTGCATCTACAACTTGGTGTCTGGAAATAAAGCGTCACTTCCTCACTTCAGTATTCTCACCTGCACCAGAAGGTAACAATACTTACCTAGTAGGATGGTTTGTGAGACTCACAACTGATAAAGTGTACTAAATCATGCAGTACTAGGTAACTGTTCAGTACATGTTAACTTCACCTCCTCCAGAGCAAGAGGAATGATTAAAGGATACTTTAGTCTGAGAAAGCCAACAGAAACAGAGATGGCAGGGCATGTAGGAGAGTCTTGAGATCACATCATAGGCAGAGGAGGTGAAGGCATTGCAGCTATCGGGTTGAGTAAACTGTACTCGCATGTGCCTGCCTCACAGAAAACCACGCTTTTCTCCACCCTTCTTGTCTCCTCCACTCCAGAATTCACCAAGACCTATGCAGATGTGGTCTTTCTGGCTGATACATCACAGGCCACATCTCAGGCCAGTTTCCAGTGGATGCAAACTTTCATTTCTAGAGTGGTGGGCTTGTTGGATGTCGGCAGGGACAAGTACCAGATTGGGCTGGCTCAGTACGGTGGTCAAGCACACACTGAATTTCTGCTCAACAGCTACCAGACCCAGGAAGAGATGCTCGCTCACATCCGCGAGCGCTTCGTGCTGCGAGGCGGCTCCAGGAGGACAGGCGGAGCTCTGCGGTTCCTTCTTCAGACCTTCTTCCGGGAAGCAGCAGGAAGTCGATTCCTCCAGGGTGTCCCGCAATATGCAGTGGTCATGACGTCAGGCAAATCTTCAGATGAAGTGCAGGATGCTGCCCAGAGCCTGAGGGAGAAAGGAGTGAAAGTCATGTCTGTGGGGATACAGGACTTTGACAGGAGAGAATTGGAGGAGATGGGCTCCTCATCCCTTGTGTATGAGATGCAAGGACAAGAGGGAGCCAGGCAGATGATGCAAGATGTGGGCATGGTGCTTCAAGGCATTCGGCAGCTTGGTGTCGGGATGGAAGCAGAGAAAGGTAAGACATGGTCCTTTGGTGTGAGTCACTAGAGAGTCTCAGTATAATAGGAAAGTCTGGAGAAAGAACAGAGGAGTGGGAAAGCCTTTTGAGAGTTGAATCAGAATCAGATAATACACCTTCTTTCAGAATCCAGGACTGATCCTTGATTCTTTGTAAAAGACCAATGAGGAGGAGATAAGAGGTCAAAGATAAGTCAAAAGGTTACCCTGGCACCCCAACAGCTGTTTTCTAGACATTGTTTCACAAGATAGAGTTTGTTTACACACTGGTTTCAGCTTTCCACACAAGTGATTTTGGCTTTCATGTGGTGAGATGAGCCTTCTTTTAATTTAAAGCCGATTTGGAACTCCTTGGTATGTGGACACAGTGAGGTTCTTTACATTAGACACTTCCTTAAATAGGCAGGTGTCTGGATTTCTCTTGGAAGGGAGTTCATGCCATTATAACTCCACTTGTATTTAAGCTAGGTTAAAGGGGAATGTTCTTTTACAGCAAAATGAAATAGCCAGCTAGCCTAGTTTTTGAACAAAGGTTTTCTTTCTTTTTTTAAATTTTATTTAGGAAAGGATAAATTAACAAAACCATAAGGTAGGAGGGGTACAACTCCACACAATTCCCACCACCCAATCTCCATATCCCATCCCCTCCCCTGATAGCTCTCCCATTCTTTAACCCTCTGGGAGCATGGACCCAGGGTCGTTGTGGGTTGCAGAAGGTGGAAGGTCTGGCTTCTGTAATTGCTTCCCCGCTGAACATGGGTGTTGACTGGTCGCTCCATACTCCCAGTCTGTCTCTCTCTTTCCCTAGTAGGGTGGGTCTCTGGGGAAGCTGAGCTCCAGGACACATTGATGGGATCTTCAATCCAGGGAAGCCTGGCCAGCATCCTGGTGGCATCTGGAACCTGGTGATTGAAAAGAGAGTTAACATACGAGGCCAAACAAATTGTTGAGCAAAGGTTTTATTTCATAAGAGCTGTAAATACTATCTCTATTGAAATTACATGGAACTTAATAGAGTCACCAATAGTCACAGTTTGCTATTTCTTTTTTTAATTTTTAAAAAATATTTATTCCTTTTTGTTGCCCTTGTTGTCATTGTTGGATAGGACAGAGAGAAGTGGAGAGAGGAGGGGAACACAAAGAGGGGGAGAGAAAGACAGACACCTGCAGACCTGCTTCACCGCCTGTGAAACGACTCCCCTGAAGGTGGGGAGCCGGGGGCTCGAACCGGGATCCTTACGCCGGTCCCTGCGCTTTGTGCCACATGCGCTTAACCCACTGCGCTACCACCCAACAGTTTGCTATTTATATCTTTTACCAGGAAAGAGGAAAAAGTAATAAGAAGGTTTGAGGTCTATAAAAGGCACTCTGACTCAGGGTCCTCTGGCCCTAGAGAAAGGGAAGAAAGAACAAGTCCAGCAATGCTCAGATGTTCCTAATGAGTCTAAAGGAATGAAGAACTGACCGTAAAGCACTTTGCTGTGGATATTAATCTAGTTGCATATTTTGCAAGTGCTATGAGTAGGCATGCTTTTACATGAAAGTTCTGCAGCTAGGAATGGATCCTGTGAGGTTCTTTGACCACCATTCAGATGTCGGTATAAGGGCTTACCCTAAATCTTGAAGCGCATTAATATAAGTCAGTACAACATACAGAATCACAATTTATACTAGCAAATATATTATGTATAAAATACAGAATAACACCTCTATGTGTACAATGAGCATAGTCTTCCGATCCCACTCTTAGACTAACGCCCTTCTTTCTGATTCTGTTTGCAGCCTGTCCGACACCTACCCTTGCTGACTTAGTATTCCTCATTGAGGAATTTAGCAGCACCAGGCAATCTAGTTTCCAACAGGTTGTCAATTTCTTAAAGACGACCGTCAAATCTCTGAGCGTTCACCCAGATGTTGTGAGAATGGGCTTGGTCTTTTATAGTGAGAAACCACGACTGGAGTTTTCACTGGACACATATCAGAATCCAGCCCAAATATTGGAGCACTTGGACAAATTAACCTACCGGGGAAGAAAAGGAAGGGCCAAGGCTGGCACTGCTTTGGATTTCCTAAGGAATAGGGTTTTCATTCAGGAGAAGGGCGGCCGGTCCCACTACGGTGTGCAGCAGATAGCGGTGCTCATTGCGGAAGGCTCCTCCCACGACAACGTGTCCAGACCTGCTTCTCTCCTCCGCAGGACAGGGGTCACCATCTATACAGTGGGCACTGAGCTTGCCTCAGAGAGTAAGGATCTGGAGAAGATAGCCTCATATCCTCCTTGGAAGCATGCCACCCCCCTGGAATCCTTTTTGCAGCTCTCCGTTGTAGGAAAAATGATTAAGAACCAGCTGTGCCCCAAGTTCATGGTGAGAGGGCCATCCATTTCTAGCATGGACTCTGATGTACAAAAAGGTAGGATCCTTTCCAAATTTGCAAATTCAATCTATTTCTCTTTTTATGCTTCTTGTTCCATATGCCCACCTCTTATATCCCACCATCTAAGAGAAAGTTGGGAGGCCATAGAGATAGCTCAGCAGTATAACAGCAGATTCACATGGCTAATGTCCCAGGTTCCATCCCTGGCAACACCATATGCCAGCACTGAGCAGTGCTCTGGTCTCTCTTTTGCTTTCACTCTTGCTCTCCCTCGCTCTCACACACAAAGCATTAAGAAAAAAAAGGGGAACAATTTTGGAGTCAATTCATGAAAAAAAAAGAAGCACAAAGATTACATTATTTTGTCTTGATTTTAAACAGTGCCAAAGAATAGGAATAAAATATGACTATTCTTTCCTCCTATTTCATCCCTTTTAATTGTCTGATACAATTCTTTAAACTTTTAAAATTTCTTTATTGGGGGAATTAATGCTTTACAATCAGCCATAAAATACAATAGTTTGTACATGCATAACATTTCCACATAACAATACAACCCCCACTAGATCCTCCTCTGCCATCGTGTTTCAGGACCTGAACCCTCCCTGCCACACCAGAGTCCTTTACTTTGGTGCAATACACCAACTGCAGTCCACGTTCTGCTTAGTTTTCCCTTCTGATCTTGTTTTTCAACTTCTGCCTATGAGTGCGATCACCCCATATTCACCCTTTTGTTTCTGACTTATCTCACTTAACACGGTATCTTCAAGCTGCATCCAAGATGAGGTAAAGAAGGTGAATTCAGCATAAACCTGAGACCTTGAAGCCTAAGGAAAATGAGTGTTTGCATAACCATTATGCCATCTACCCCTGTTCACATTTCTCAGTTTTCCACATAACAGTTCAACCCCCCTCTAAGTCCTCCCTGCCATGGTTCACCCTCTCCCCATGCCTCAGAGTCCTTTACTTTGGTGCAATACAGCAGACCCAGTTTAAGTTCTGTTTTATGTTTATTGTTCAACTTTTATTTTTTAAATTGGATTTGTTTCATTGAAGATGCCTTTAAAATTTAGATGAAAAAGAGTTCTGCCAATACTTTCCTCTTAGGTATTTGATCTGGTCTAACATCCAAGGGGTATTGAAATCCCCCACTATTACTGTGTTGCTGTTAATACATTGTTGTAGGCCTTTCATTAGATGTTTGATATGTATTTAGATGGCCTTTAATTGGGTGTATAGGTGCTAATAATCATTAAGAACTCTTTTGACTGATCCTTTGAGTGTTAAATAATGTTCATCCCCATCTTTTAAAATTTTATTTGTTTTAAGGTCTGTTGTGTCAGATTGAGAGTAGCTGTTCTTGCCCTTTTTTGTGGTCATTGTCTCATATGTTAGTTTTCCATCCTTTCACTTTGAATCTGTGTTTGTATTGTAGAGTTAAGTGGGATTCCTGCAGACAACACATGGTTGGGTTGTGTTTTCTGATCCATCTTCCTACTCTGTGCCTTTTAGTAGGTGAATTCAGGCCATTGACATTTACTGATATTATAGATTGAAGATATTTTAAGGACATTATTTAAAAATTTTAAAGTGTTCTGTTATATGGCATGTTTATGATGATGTGATTGTTTATAAGAGACCTTTCAGAACTTCCTTCAGGGCAGGCTTGGTGATAGTTGATACCTTCAACTCTTGCTTTTCTGGGAAGGTTTTTATACCTCAAGTCTGAATGACAGTCTAGCAGGATACAGTAGTCTTGGCTGAAAGCCTTTCTCATTGAGCACTCGATAGATATCTTGCCATTCTCTTCTGGCCTGTAGTGTTTGTATGGAGAGGCCTGCTGCTAATCTTAAGCGTTTTCCTCTATAGGTGACTCTTTGTTTTTTCTCTTGCAGCCTTCAGGGTCCTTTCTTTATCCTTATTCCTTTCCATTCTAAATATGATGTGTCTTGGTGTCTTTAAATATTGGTTTGGGACCCTCTGAGCTTCTTCAACCTTTATGTCTTTGATGTTGTCTAGACTAGAGAAGTTATCAGCTATTATGTCCTGTAGAATGCTTTCTTCCCCTCCATCTATTTCTTCCTCTGGTAGGCCTATAAAGTGTATATGACTTCTTTTGAAGTCATCCCATAAGTCTCTGTTATTGTTTTCAGTATCTCTTAATCTCTTTTTGAGATCTCTTACTTCTTTCTTAGTTTTTTCTAATTCGTCTTCAATCTTGTTAATTCTGTTTTCTGCCTCATTTATTCTATTCTCTCTCCCCTCTGTTGTTTTCTGTAGCTCAGCTATTTTGTTACCCTGTATTAGTTTGTTCAGCTAGTTGTGATCTTAGATCAGCTATTTCAGCTTTCAGCTCTCTAATTACCTCGAGACAGTGTTTTCTTTCAGAGTCTCATTTGATGTTTCCCCTTTTCTGATGATACTACTTTCAAACTATTTCTCATTCCTGTGACTAATGCCTCAATTAGTGTTTGGATCTTGTCCCCATTCTTATGTGCTTCCACCTTTGGGCGTTTTTTAGCTGGGCTTTTGTCCTAGTTCATTTCTCCAATGTTTCTTCTTGTGCATGGTGTGCTATGAGGTCCCTCTATCAATATTATTCAATCCACTAATCACATTTGCCTGGATTGACTTGTGTCTAGGTAAGGTACTTAGAATTTTCAGTTACGAAAATTAATAGTTGTTTCAATGTTGTCTCAGTCTTTGAGGTGAAGCATGGTGATTGTTAAACCCTTTTTTGTTCTTTATCTTCCCTGTAGGCTATGGGAGCCTGCAGGTTTTTTAACTATAAGTAGATTTTTATAGTTTACTCACTCACTTCTAACCTATAGATAATACAGGGTGGGGGAGAGATAGCACAGTGGTTATTGCAAAGACTTCTATGCCCTCAGGGTCCAAAGCCCCAGGCCCAATCAGCTTCTCTGACAGCAGCCAGAGCCAACCTGGGCAGCAGTCCTTGGCCCTGTGAGTTTCTAAAACAATCCTGTTAGTACTCCGTGGGTTCTGAGGCAATTATTCAATGTGTCTCTGAATTCCTGGGGAGAACAATGTGGAAAGACTCCCACTATACAGCTCCTCTTCCAGACCACTGGGAGTGTTTGTCTTCACCTGAGTTTCTCAATCAGGTCTCTGCCCCCAATGTCAGCACAGGGCCTCCCTGCTGCTGCGCCAGCCTCCACGGGACAGTATCAGTGGAGACCCACAGTTGCATTTGGTGAGCCTTAGGGGATCCTCTCCTCCCCTCAGCAGTTTATTTGTTGGTGAAACTCAGATGGGAGGTTGTGCCTCAACTAGCAAACTGTCGGACTGTTACCAGTTGCTCCTTGCAGGGCAAGCTCTGGAAGGCCTGCCTTGTCCATCCCATGCCCACCACTCCACTGGCCACCAGAGAGGAGGAGAAGAACAGACCACAGTGGGATGAGCACACAGAGAGAAGACTCTGGACACTATGGCAGAGGACAGTGAGGTTATTGAAGAAAAAGGCAGGGTTTATAAGGAGTAAAAAGAAGTCAGGTGCTGGGGCGGGGTGCCAGGGCAACAAGCCAAACAGGGGCAAACGTTTGACAGCAAGATAATTTTAGACTCTAGCTTCCTTCTAAGGACTCTGGCTCTTGACTTCCCCTTACCTGGAGCATGGGACTTAAGAATGGAGGAAGGGGATCTTCAGGTTTATCCACATTCCATTGAGCAAATCAGGTTTATCCAGACCAGATCGGGGGGTTATGGCTACAGCCTCTGGGTCTAACAAGATGGAAGTCACAGAGGGGGTGGGGAGGCTTATAGGTGAAGGCCTTCCGCCCTCGCGGAGAGGTATCTGGGGTTCCAACCAGGTCCAACCCATCGTGTCCCCACAGCTCCTGAGTAGATACCGGCAGTAGCCCCAGGAATCTCTCCTTAGTTCCCTGTGCTCACAAGCAACACGTGTTTGCACTCACCCATGTCATAGCTGCTGCTACTCTGTAGCCTGGCCTCCGGAAGTCATTGATACAAATTTTTAAAAATATACACACATAACGTGCAGAGTTCTGCTCCTATTATCATCTTGTAAATCACTAATAAAATATATAAAGAGACCTAGATATATAATAGATGCATAATGTATATGTACAGTAGAAGCTTAAAGGATCTGAGTGTGGATTGATTAAAGCAAGCATCTGCCTTCCATGTGTAAGGATTTTGTCCCTAGCAGAGCATGAGAGTGACAAGAAGATAAGTAAAGTTCCATGAACAGTGCAGTGGCACTTTGACTTCTTTCTCTCACATAAAAAAATTAAAAAATGGGCTGGATAGGTAGTTTAGGGTAGAGCACATGCCTTTTAACGTATGTGAGCTTGGGTTTGATGTCAAACACCATAATAAACAAACAAACAAATACATAAATAGTAGATAGTATTTGTTTCTTATCTAAATTAAATTCAAATTGAGCTGAGTATCCAATAATTTAATGTATCTAATCTGAATAGTTAAATGCCTACTATTTGATTCCTCCCCTAAAAGGGTAGGCATTATAAGAGAGTCCTTATTCTGGGAATAAGAATAATAATGTTAAATATGAATTCATTTTCTTTTACACCCCTGTCCTATGTTCCATAGGAAAGAGGGAGAGAAAAGAAACTCAGTCACAGCTTCCAGTATGTTCCAGTTTTTCACATTTAGCTTGCTTTCAAGTTTCCTTTTGAGAAACCTTTACCGTGCGCATGTCCAGGAGAGGGCGTGCAGAGCACTCCTCTGCCCCGGAACGTCACCATCTGGGCATGTCAAATAATAAATTGATCGTTGTCTCAAGCAGAGTTCAGCAGTAACAGACTCTGGGATAAGGATTTGGATACAATCGATTTGTCTGGGAAGTGACCTCAGGGACACTGCGAGGGGCGGGGCAGTGTGCCCAGGGAGCAAAGGCAGCAAATACAGGGTGAGTTAGTGAACAGGTTCTTGCTGTCGGCGACCAGGACTCCATTTTGCTGGCACTGCAGAAACTGTGAACAATTCACCTCAGCAGTGTCCCACCCAAGGGACAAGAGGACTCGGATGTTTACTCACTAAGCCCAGTTAATCACAGGCTGGTGGCAGTTTCTAGACTCACTGCAGGCATTCAGGGCTGCTCAATGAATATATCATACTTCTGGCCAAAGAATATCATCAAAATGAGTCACAGGTGTTTTCCTGTAGAAGGTTGTTGGTTCTCAATGGGGCAGTGAATGCTGATGGGTAGGGAGTGGGCTCAGTAACTTTGGCTACAAAAATCTCTTTCACTGCGTTCTCATGGGCTTCCTTTTTCTTTTCACTGCCAGGGTGTATCCACATTGAGAAGGCAGATATCTACTTCCTCATTGATGGGTCTGGCAGTATCAACCCAGACGATTTCCTTGATATGAAGACATTTATGAATGAGATGATAAAAATGTTCCAGGTTGGGCCTGACAGAGTACGGTTTGGAGCTGTGCAGTACTCAGAGGGAGAGAGCACCCACTTCATCCTCGGTCAGCATCCCAGCGTGACAAGGCTGAAGGAGGCTATTGATGGCATCCAGCAGAGAGGAAGTGGCACGCTGACAGGCCAGGCCTTGAGTGCCATGACTGAGATCTTTGCAGACACTGCTCGCAGCAATGTGCCTCGGTATCTCATAGTCATCACTGACGGGAAGTCTACAGACCCGGTGGCCAAGCCGGCAGAGGCACTGAAGGGAGATGGAGTCGTCATTTATGCGATTGGTGTCAGAAACGCCAATGATACTGAGCTTAAGGAGATAGCTGGCGACAAGGTGTTTTTCGTGTATGAGTTTGATGGCTTGAAAGCCATCCAGAAGGAAGTGGTAAAGGACATCTGCTCCTCAGAAAGTAAGAACTTTTTTCTCTTTTACCTTAATTTCTCTTTTGCTCCCAAGTATATGCATTTTATCTATTTGAATTGATTTCATTCAGAAAATCTGGAGTCTCCAGTCAAAAAGTAACCATGACCTAGACTGAGCCAAGCTCACAAAGATAGGTATATATGTCTGTATCTCTATATCTGTATCTAGTGTTACCAGGGGAGTAATGGCTTATAAAATGGCTGTTATCACATGAATGTAATTCTTTTCTCCCCATGAGAAGTTTTATATTTTTATTATACTGTATCTTATTTTGTGGCTGATCCTTTTTTGGGTCACAAGTTTTTTTTTTTTAATTTGTCTTATTTATTTATTCCCTTTTGTTGCCCTTGTTGTTTTATTGTTGTTGTTGTTGGATAGAACAGAGCAAAGTAGAGAGAGGAGGGGAAGACAGAGAGGGAGGGAGAAAGAAAGACACCTGCAGACCTGCTTCATCGCCTGTGAAGCGACTCTCCTGCAGGCAGGGAGCCCGGGGCTCGAACCAGGATCCTTATGCTGGTCCTTGTGCTTTGCGCTACGTGCGCTTAACCCGCTGCACTACTGCCGGACTCCCTGGGTCACAGAAGTTTTATTTCATTGACTTTCTGTTCTACCTACCCTAATTTCTTCCCCCATTAAAAATGTTTTTGCATTGTGCATATGTCAAACCACACTGTCCTTCGATTACTTTGAAATTATTGGTTTCAGGCTCTGAGTGAACGTTCTGTTCCTTTTTGTCCCTCACACCACCCCAGCCTGTAAGAACAGGAAGGCTGACATTATCTTCCTGATCGATGGTTCCGAGTCTATCTCCTCAAAAGACTTTGAGAAGATGAAGGGATTCATGAGAAGGATGGTGAACCAGTCTACTATTGGTGCTGATGAAATTCAGATTGGCCTTTTGCAGTTCAGCTCTTACCCACAGGAAGAATTCAGGCTCAACCAGTACTTCTCTAAAGAGGACATTCACAGGGCCATCTCGGGTATTCAGCAAATGAACGATGGCACTCGCACCGGGAAAGCCCTGAATTTCACTCTGCCTTTTTTTGACAGTTCCAGAGGAGGGAGAATTGGAATCCATCAGTATTTGATTGTGATCACCGACGGGGTGGCCCAGGACGATGTAGCCAGGCCAGCCAAGGCCCTCAGGGATAGGGGCATCATTATATTTGCCATTGGGGTGGGAGAAGCCAGAGACTCCCAGCTTCTGGAGATTACCAATGACCAGAGTAAAGTATACTATGAGGAAAGATTTGAATCCCTGCAGAACTTGGAGAAGGAGATTCTTTATGAGGTCTGCACCACACCAAATGAGCCACCAGCCCAGGGTAGGTAGTAGGGGGACATGTTGTACCGTCTTTTTCAATAAAATCAAGCCAGTCATTCTAGCTGGGGGAAGTACGGAAGAGTGCTCCACGGTGGGGAGTGTACTCTCTCGAGATTTTTAAAATCATTCCCACGGTTGCCATCACTCTGGCCTCCGGTGACCTGAAACTCTGCAGAACTCTTTCTTTAGCGAGTCCTTAAAACTCTTCCTTGTTATTCTTGTGACGAGATGAAAGCAGACTGGAGAGTAAAATCACGACTTACCGAAGCGCATCACTGAAAGGGATCTGATAGAGAAAGATGCCAGCGGACAGTGTCTCTGTGAAACAGACCCACACACTGTCATCTCCGTGTGGTTGCATACAGGCGGCGACCTGCCTTGCTGCTAGTTTTTTTCCACATGGCCAAGGTCACCCTCAACCCCCCCCCTTTTTTTTTTAATCGTCACACCTTGCTTTCTCAAACAACAAAACCCTGGGATCAGGCTTCCTCCTCGTGAGAGTCTGGGTCTGGCCTTCCTTTCCTGGGCAACGGGTCCAGAGAATGTCCAGATGCAGCCTCCTCCCCATAGGGGGCAGGACCTGGAGTGGGAGAGTGAGGGTGAGATTCTACTGCACAACCATAATGCTCACAACAGTTAACCTTTAGATGGCAGTGTGTGTGTGTGTGTGTGTGTGTGTGTGTGTGTGATAGAGAGAGAGGAGGAGAGGGTTGTGTGTGTGTGTATGTGAGAGAGAGATAGGAGAGGGTTGTATGTGTGTGTATGTGTGTGTGTGAGAGAGAGAGAGAAAAGGAGAGAGGTGTGTGTGTGTGTGAGAGAGAGAGAGAGAGAGAGAGAGGAGGTGTGTGTGTGAGAGACAAGGAGAGGGTTGTGTGTGTGTGTGTGAGAGAGAGAGAGAGAAAAGGAGAGAGGTGTGTGTGTGTGTGTGTGTGTGTGTGTGTGAGAGAGAGAGAGAGAGAGAGAGAGATTGTGGCTCACTCGATAAAGTGGACATGTTACCCTGCACAGGAACTTGATTTCCAGCCACTGCTCCCTGCCTGTGAGGGGCAGGCGGGAGGGAAGAGCTTCAGGCTTCAGGAGCAGTTAAGCAGTGCCGCAGTTGTCGCTCCTACTCTCTCTTCCACCCTCTTTCTGTCACAGCCTATTGAAGAAAAGGGAAAAATAGTGGCCACTAGGAATGGTGGAGTTGCCCTGCAAGCATGGAGCCTCAGCCATAACCCTGGTGGAAATTACAATGATATAAAAATCAAGTAGTTTAAATAGAATAAACAGAAAATAAGGAGTGATTGCTTGTCCTAATCTTTTCCGATATTCTCCAAGACAAGTATATGCATGAGTAGTCAGTGAGGAGGGAGACTTTCAGAGGGGAAGGAAATAGGTCATCCTGAAAGAGACTGAAGGCTCATCTATATTTCCTTATCCTTTCATTTGCCAAACCTCGAATGAGCATCTGTAGTGGGCACTGAGAAATCAGATGACTCAGTCTCTACGATGCCAGGAGTTCTTGTTTAGTGAAAGAGAAAAGCAAGTAAGGAAGCAGTGAACTACAGGGACATTTAATCAATCAACTGGGCTTGTGAGAATATGAGGCAGAGAGTGCTTTAGGGAAGAAGTTACTGGCAGTGCTGCTTCAAGGACTTGTGTGATGAATTCATTAGACTAGATCAGAGGGACTCAAGGGGGTATTTCAAGTAAAGAGAATAGAATCACAGTGGTAAAGCATGAAGAAATAATATGTATGTGTTAGTAAGCATTTGCTGTGTAACAGAATACCCCCCCCCCATTAAATACCAGCCGTTATGTCGCTTACACTTCTGCGTGTTGGGAGTGGGGAGGTTTTTTCAGGGTGAGCTTGACTGATTTGTTCCAGGCTTGCTCTCACATCTGTACATAATTCATTTCATTTTCTTCTCCTCCACTTTTAAAGGATGTAGCATAGATCTGTCTGTAGGAATTGATACCTCTGTTCCCACATGGCAAGTTCAGCAGAAGCTTCAGAGGCTACTGCCAGAGGTGATGCAACATTTGGCCTTGCTTTCCAACATCAGCTGTAGAATCCCTGGTCACATCAACACCATGTTCCGTTACCTGGTTCCCAGCTTACCTGGCCAGCTGGCCTTTGACTCAGGCTTTGAGACGTACAGTGAGGAGGTCATTCAGAAGTTCTTGATTCATCAGTCTTCCAAGAGCAGCCGTATGGATGTGGACTTTTTAAAGTCCCTAGGAGATAATGCTTTTCACCACTCTTCTGCAAAAGTAAAGGTAATGATCCTTTTTAGTGGGACCATCGGGTGGGTTTAGAGGGAAAACACTACTGTGACTTAGATAATGTAAACTATTATTCAAATCTAGGAAATCTTACATAGAGGTAAACACTGAGAATCTATTGTAGATATTAACAAGTGGGTGGGCATAGCCTGCAAGGTCAATAGGTTTTCAAATACTAGGTATCTTTTCAGAAGGGTTTGAAGACGTTTAGGTAGGGCCCTAGTAGTGGCTCACTTGATAAAGTGGACATGTTACCCTGTACAAGAACTTGATTTCAAGCCACTGCTCCTTGCCTGTGAGGGGGCTGGGAGGGAGGGAGGGAGGGCTAGAGGAATAAAGCTTTTGTGACTGAGGTCAACCAAACTATTCTTCACGTGTAGGAGATCTTATACAGAGGCAAATCATAGTTTTACTTGGTAAAGATCAACAACGATGTCTCCTCATTTCATGAATGAGAACTTACTAAGCTCTAGGGCAGGGGTGGGAAACATCTGGCCTGTGGGTGATAGGTGGTCCGAGAGTTCATTTGGTCTGGCCCTGCCAAGCTATGGAGCTTTCTTCCTAGCAGCATGAACTGCTGACTTTTCACTTGATAAGTTCGTATGACCTGAGAATGGTGTTAGAAGTGTCCGAGTGGCCCTACTGCAGAAGAGCCTTCCCCCGTCTCTGCCCTAGGGAGGCTCTGTGCTGAATCAACATTGGCAGAAGGGTACAGTCCCTGCTCCCAGGCTGCCGACAGTGTAGTGACCAGATTCTTTCACGGCATAAAATCATTCCAAAGAGGACCCAGGAGCTATTTTAAAACTTTTTAAGATTCTTTTTTCCCCCCTTTTTCCTTTTCATTCACTAGGACAGAGAAATTGGGAGGGGAAGGGGAAATGGAGAAAGAGAAAGAGAGAGAGACACACACACACCTGCAGACCTGCTGCATCATCTGTGAAGTGTCCCCGCTGCAGGTGGGGAGCAGGGCCTCGAATCTGGGTCTCTGCGTGTATTATGCGCACTTAACCAGGTAGGCGCTGCCCAGCCCCCAAGGCTTTTTAAGATTCTTATGTTCACTCACTGCTATGTAGTGTAGGGACCATGGTTTTAGCACCTGAATGGTATTTAGTGATAGCTGTCAGCTCACGAATGCAAAACTGTACACCCACACAGGTCCACAGAGGAAGCATAAGGACATAAGGAAACGACACCCCCAGAGTGAGTTACATTTAGCTTAGTTTTTCTTTCATTACACTCCGAGTGCATTTATGGCTTCAGTATCATGACACGTTGTTAATTGAAGCTTTCTGAGCATCGATGCAGGTTTAATTATAGAAGATGCATTACAGTTTTTTGCTATTTTTGCATTGATGAATAAGACTGTTGGAAACCACTTTGTGACATATATTTCTCAGCAAACATGCTAATTTGAACGAATCCTTGTTGGGAGGGGAGAGGGGAAGTGCCACTGAACGTGCAGCAAGACAGCAGATAAGCAGAGTGAAATGCAGCAGTGTTAAAAGCTGAACTTGACCAGAGAAGTTAAGCTGACTCTCAGTTTTTAAAGAAATGTGACATTTCCAACGTCCATTTTCTCCATTCCTTCCCTTCTCCCCTTCCTGAACTACCACCTTCCCTATAAACAACAGGTCCTTTTAGTGTTTACAGATGGACTGGATGATGACTTAGAAAGACTGAAGCAAAGCTCTGCGCTTCTCCGCAGCAAAGGTAAGTGTATGGATTGCCCACTTCTGAGTGGCTCTGGCACCTTACCGAGGGGCTGAGAGACTTCCAGAGTTCCAGATGGCACTGGGTTCTATGAAGCCTCCACAATGCTACCCTGGGTAGTTGGAGTACAGTACCTAAGATACTGAGTTTTCTCGAAACTGACAATTCATTTGGCTGTTCAGGACTAAGCTTCCAGGGCCCCAGGGTCCTGACACTGAACAAGGCTTTCTTTGATTGAGATAAGATGTTCACTAGTTACCAAAACTCCCCTGAAATCTGGTTGAATGGGTGGGGGGCTTTTTTTTTTGGACCTTAAATCTACAGGGAAGAAAGCATTTATGTAAAGTATATATAAGGAAAAGTGACTAGTCCACACTCAGGACCATTATGCAAATTAGGGTTTCAAGTCAGCCCAGCTCTGATTGATGGGGAGTTAACCAGAGATGATTGGTCCAAGTTCAGTCCTGGGCAGTCTGTGTTGGTAGCTTTTGTTTACAGTTCTTTTGGAGGCTTCCAGACATGTCTGCACGTGACCTGATCTGCCTGTACCGTTGTCCTACCAAATGTGTCTGGAGCCCTTCCCTTAATATCCTTACCTGTTCGGGTTTTACCTGAAGTCAGGTGACTCCCTCCACCTGCACCCATCTTTCTTTGTATTTCCTTTCCTTTCCTTTTCTCTTTCTTTTTCTTTCTTTCTTTCTTTCTTTCTTTCTTTCTTTCTTTCTTTCTTTCTTTCTTTTTTAATTTGAGAGGGGTTGTTAATGGTTTACAGTCTAGTCTTTGACACACAAGCACAGTCTCTCGTCTCCCCTTGAGTGGTGTCTGGGAGACACACCAAGACCCCAGTGTCCCTTCACCCTGTCCCTCCCCCTCTTTTCCCAGAGTCCTTTGCTTTGGTGCAGTAAACTGTACCTAGTCCAAATTTCACCTTTTGTTTTCCTTTGGTGTCCTTCTTTTAAAGTTTTAATTTTTCTGATTTTTTAAAAATTATTTTTATTTGTTGGATAGAGATAGTCAGAAACCAAAAGGGTAGGGAGAGGTAGAGAAGGAGAGAGAAAGAGAGACACCTGCAGAGCTGCTTCACCACTTGCTAAACTTTCCCTCTGCTGGTGGGGATTAGGGGCTTGAGCCTGGGTCCTTGCGCACTGTAACGTGCGCTCAACCAGGTGTGCCACCACCCAGTCCTAAAAAATCTTTCTTTGTTCATTGGATAGAGACAGCCATAAATTGAGAGGGAAGGGAGAGACAGAGAGGGAGAGTGAGAGACACCTACAGCCCTGCTTTACCACTTGTGAAGCTTCCCCCCTGCAGGTGGGGACTGGGGGCTTGAACCCGGGTCCTTACACATTGTAACGTGCACTCAACCAGGAGCTGCACCACCTGGCCCCCAATATCCTTTATTCTCAAGTTCCGTCTATAAGTGAGATCATTCAGCATTGTTCTTCGTTCTGGCTTATCTCACTCAGTATGGTGCCTTCAAGTTCCAACCATGGTGTCACACAGGAGATGACCGCATCATTCCTAACTGCTGCACAGCACTCATTTGTGTATATGGGCCACAGCGTCCCTAGCCATTCGTCTCTGGTTGGGCATCTGGGTCGCTTCCAAGTTTGGGCTGTTACAAACTGTGCTGCTCTGAACATAGGTGTGCTTGGGTCTTCGCAGGAAGGCGCTTTTGTTTTCCCTGGGTATGTCTCCAGGAGAGTGATTGCTGGGGCGTATGGTAGGTCCAGTTCCAGTGTTCTGGTGAATCTTTCGACTGGTTTCCATACGGGTTCGACCAATTTACAGTCCCACTGCAATGTAGAAGGTTCCTTCCCCCATTGTCTCCAACAGTTGGTGTTTCTGTCTTCTCTGATGTATGACATTATCACAGGTGTTAGGTGGTATCTCATTGCTGTGTTTATTTGCATCTCTCTGATCATCAGTGACCTTGAACATTTAATCATCTCTCTGTTGGCCATTTGGATCTTTTTTAAAAAATATTTATTTATTCCCTTTTGTTGTCCTTATTGTAGTTATTGTTGTTGTTGATGTCATCATTGTTGGAGAGGACAGAGAGAAATGAAGAGAGGAGGAGAAGACAGAGAGGGGGGAGAGAAAGACAGACACCTGCAGATCTGCTTCACCACTTGTGAAGTGACTCCCCTGCAGGTGGGGAGCCGGGGCCTCGAACCAGGATTCTTGCTCTGGTCCTTGAGCTTTGCACCACGTGCGCTTAACCTGCTATGCTGCTGCCCGACTGCCTCTTTTTTTTTAGTGAAGATTTTGCCGAGGCCTTCCCCTCCCCCCCCCACTTCCCCATGAGGTTGTCTGTCCTTTTACTGTGGAGTTTGGTGAGCTCTTTTGTGTATCTTTGTTGTCAGCCCTCTGCCCACTGTAGAATACATAAAATTTTTCTCTCAGCTTTCTTTTGAATGTCTTCCCACAACCTGCTGTCTGCTATTGAAAAGAGAAGCAGCAGCGAAGGAGTGGGCAGCGAAGGAGTGGCTTCTTAGTGAGCAGACGGTGGCTGCTCTCTCAGGCTTTCCGGGGCCCGTGAGGCTCCTTTCCCTAAACTCCGGAGCTATTCTAAACCCTAGTCCCGCTCTTTCCACTGCATTTCTGCCCACCTTTGCCGACCACTTCTTTCTTCTCTATCTCCTGGGCCTGCTTCTGTTCTCCATGGTATTTTTATGACATTAGAAAAAGATGCTAATATTCTTGTGCCTTGGCACCAGCCATATGGGTGGTGTGGTGTGCTGGTTAGATTTAAGCCTCCACTGGCTCCTTCCACTGGGCATCCTTGGGCATGCAGCCTGGATCACAGCCTGCTGGCTCTGGGCTCTCTCATTTTGAGCCTCAGAAAGGCTCTAATGCAAACTCAGGATGAACTACCAGCCACCTGATCTATGCTGACTATTCTCCCTTGCCCCTCCTAGGTAAGAGTGGACCCATGCAATATATTCTTCTGGGCATGATGCTTGACATTAGGCCACTAGCTCTCAATTGGATTTTCTGGCTAGCTCGCCAGCAGGAGTATCCAAGGCGACTTTTCTGGATGAGAATAGCAGCCATGTGACTAAGCCTGCTAACTTTGCTTCTGTGCTAGCAGGGAAATTCCATTTCCAGGAATTGGTTTTAAAGGACAGTGAAGAATTTGTGAAGTTTTAATCACAAGATTCTTAAGCAGCTTTGTTCACAATAGTAAAAAGCAGGGTGTGCTGAACATTTATTGTTAAAAATATCAATAGCAGTATCTGTTCTTGAGTTCTACAAACAGTAACTTCTAGCCGTATTTGAAAACCATCTGGGTCCATTTTACTTTCTGTTATATGGACAGATCCAGGTGATTTTATTTATTTATTTATTTATTTATTTATTTATTTATTTATTTATTCCCTTTTGTTGTCCTTGTTGTTTTCTTGGTGTTATTGATGTCGTTGCTGTTGGACAGGACAGAGAGAAAAGGAGAGAGGAAGGGAAGACAGAGAGGGGGAGAGAAAGATAGACACCTGCAGACCTACTGCTTGTGAAGAGACTTCCCTGCAGGTGGGGAGCCAGACGCTGGAACCGGGATCCTTACGCCAGTCCTTGCGCTTTGCACCACCTGCGCTTAGCCCGCTGCGTTATCACCGGGCTACCCCAGGTGATCTTTTGTAGTTAGGAAAGGCTAGGTAACAACTTCAAAATTTCAGTGACTTAAACTAGTAAGAATGCATTGTTCTTCTATCTCCTGACCAGTCATCTGTGCCTCGTACTCATCATTCAAGGGTGAAGGGTGCAGGATGCAGGAAGCGTCTAATACATAGGGAGTGGAAGGGAAATGGGCAAACTGTGCATAGTTCTTGATATTCCTTCCGGTGACACATGTCACTTGTACTCATCTCATTGTTCAGAGAAAGCCACATAGATACTTCTAACTCTTTTTTTAAAAAAATTTTTTTGATTTTTATTTATTTATTCCCTTTTGTTGCCCTTGTTGTTTTATTGTTGTAGTATTATTGATGTCGTTGTTGTTGGATAGGACAGAGAGAAATGGAGAGAGGAGGGGAAGACAGAGAGGGGGAGAGAAAGACAGACACCTGCAGACCTGCTTCACCGCCTGTGAAGGGACCTGCCTGCAGGTGGGGAGCCAGAGGTTCGAACCGGGATCCTGACGCCGGTCCTTGCACTTAGCGCCACCTGCGCTTAACATGCTGCGCTACAGCCTGACTCCCCACTTCTAACTCTTGTGTCATGTAATCTTTTTACAGACGAATCATTGCAGCTCAGTGAGAGTTTATAGCTTTCCCAAAGAAGTAAAATCCTGTCGTGTGCCCTGAAGGGATATTCACGAACAGTCCCAAAGAGTGTAGTCAGTCTCTAGGAGTAAAATCATAAGTCTGCATCAAGAGTGTATCAGCCTGGGAGATAGCATAATAGTTATGAAACTACTTTGATGCCTGAGTATTGAAGGTCCCAGGTTCAATCTTCAGCACCACCATAAGTCATAGCTAAGTAGTACTCTAGTTAAAAATAATGATAATGATGATGATGATGATAATAATACTAATGGGTTGTAAAGGATGTAATTCAATAATACAGTAAGGGTTGAAAACCGTCTCTGAAATTAAAAACAGGTAATATAAGGGAGTTAAGAACATGCTTTGCTTTAGTATCCCTACTTGACATTCACCTGGTGGGATTGAAAGGTATCAGATTCTTCAAGAAAGCAGGAACTAGTTTGGACTTTGACACAAGTGGAATTTGAAAGAAGCCAGGTGAAGGGTATGTGAAGGGCGATGCTGGTGGGGGAATGTCTGGGGCTGAGACAAAGTCAGAGCGCTTCTTCTTCTAGCGTTTGCCCTTCTTCCGTAGCCAGTCAACAGCGTCAGGTTGAGCCTGATGTAAAGTTTCGAGACCTCCTTTGAATCTGGAGAGGTGGCAGTCGTTGACTATGTGGGTCGTAGTCTGTCTGGAGCCGCAGGGGCAGTTTGGGTCGTCTCTGGCTCCCCAGCGATGGAACATAGAGGCGCACCGGCCATGGCCTGTTCGATAGCGATTGAGGAGGGCCCAATCATAACGTGCTAGGTCAAAGCCGGGTTGACACTTGCAGGGGTCTGTGATGCTAAAGACATGCGACTGCATTGCTCACCTGTTGGTATTTGGAAGGATTCTCCGGACTGCTCGTTGCTGGCCTGGAAGGCGTGCATAAATTAGAAGAGCTTCAGGAGCTCGAATTTGGCCGAGGATTTGCGTATACCCAGCCCCTGAGCATCACACTGCCATCACTCCCAAGTGTTTTAGCAAAGCAACTTGTAAGTAATTTTTCTGTCACCACCTTTTACTAGGTCTGTTCATTCGAATGATTCTAAAAGCCTTGAGAGAATTTTCTGTAATTGTGAAAGAGACACGCGGACAGACAGACCAAAGCACTGCATCTCTGCTGTTTATAATGTTCTTCTTCTTTTTTTTTTTAAACTTTTCTTTTTTTCTAATGCAGTTCTGGGTTAAACCTGCGGTCCAGCATGTGCTCATTGGCACTCATAACCTCCCCAGACCAAGTTTTCTTGTGTTTTTCTGAATGAGAGTGAGCAAGATAAAGAGAGTAGGAGAGCAAAGCACGAACCTGCTGCATGTGCCCCCAGGGAGCAGACCCCAAACCTCACACACTCAGGGCTGGTGCTGTTCCAGCTCGCGGGAATCGTGTCTCCTTAGGGAGTAGTTTGATGTCAGTTTATACAGATGGAAGCTTGTATGCAGTATGCACTCTGTGTTTCAGGACACCATTGTGGAAAGAACATGCTGCAACATGTATGCCAAGTGCTTTGGAGAAGATGGACCAAGAGGTGTTATTGGAGGCCCTGGGAAGAAGGTGAGAGTTTGATGGGTGAAGGAGACGGGCGACACTTCAGTGTCCTCTACGTACGTGTCCTGTGTTACGTCAACAGTAAAGCTTGTCTAATTTATCTTCTCACACATCTCTGTGGCTAATGTTAATTTACAAGCTCAGAGAGGGAATCACACTTTGCTAAAGTCACACAGTTGCAAAAGGGGATCTTGAAAGTTTTTTTTCAAAATATTTTTTGTTATCTTTATTTATTGGATTGAGACAGCCAGAAATTGAGAGGGAAGGGGTGATAGAGAGGGAGAGAAACAGACACCTGGGATACTGCTTCACCACTCGCAGAGTTTTCCCCCTGCAGGTGGGGGCTGGGGGCTCGAATCTGGGTCCTTGCACATTGTAACGTGCATTCAACTAGGTGAGCCACCACCCTGTCCCTTTTTTTTTTTTCTTTGATAGAGGGTAGGACAGCATGAACTAGAGTGGAGGGGGAGATCCAAAAAGAGATGTTTGTAGCACTGCTCTACTGCATATGAAGTTTCCCCTGCAGGTAGGGACTGGGGGCTTGAACCCAGGCCCTTACACATGGCAGTGTATGCACTTCACTGGGTGTTCCATGGCTCTGTATTTTGGAATTTGAGACCCTTTGTCTGCCTGAGTTCATTTCACGTTCTTTATTTTATAATAATTCCCTGCTTGTATTTGTCTCACAAATATTTTCACAGAATTTACCACTGCCAGATTTTCTCTTGTATGAAATTTTCACTTGTCCAACATCAGTTAGCTTTCTTTATAGTTGTCTGTACCTCTTCCTCTGCTATGTCAAATTCTGCCCCGTGGCACTAAACTCTGAGAAAAGATACAATCACTGGTTTTATGTGGTGGTTAATTTGCATTTCTCTGCTAACTCTAGAATTAAGTGGTAGGTAAATTGCTACTGAACATGTCAAAAGAATATCTCACAAGACACTATCCTCAGGGAACCTGGCAACAGATTCCACTCTCACAGGAAGTACTGTTTTTATTTTATACCTTATATTATTGCAGTGTGAGGGGATAAACAGAGGCCTTGCACACGTGTCACTGCTCAGTGACTTCCCAAGCTGACTTTTTTTCCCTCTATTTTGTAGACTTGGAGTGAGGGAGAGTCAGAGAGAGGAGAGAGACACGAAGACACTAATGCTCCATTCCACCATTCCTAGAGGCCCCCATGGTACCATCTTGTGGTGCTGGGGACCAAGCCCAGGATCCATATATAGTAAAGCTTGTGCTCTATCTGATGAAGCTACACCCACCCACTTTATGATGAGGGTGTGGTCACGAACCCACACGTGGGCATGCCCATCTCTTTATAGTCTCTTTTGGATATGTTTTCCATGAAGTAATGCTAAAAATTTTTATTAGTGATTTAATATTGATTTAGAAACATAAAATAACATGGGCATAATTCCATACCGTTCCCACCACCAGAGTTCTGTGTCCCCATTCTCTCCATTGGAAAGTACAGTAGTTCTTCTAAGATCACAGGTATGGGTTGACTATTATTTCTATAACTATTTATCTATATTTGCCTGGTTTTTTTTCCTGTGGTCCTGCCTTCTCTTCCTAAGTCACACCTACTCCTTCTGAGTGCCCCCTCCTTTCTTCCCCCCTTCTCTCTTTGAGTCCTGATGGAATTAAGAGTTCAGAGTCCTCTGGTTGTCTTCCCCTAATACTTACCCTTCTGGGTGAATGAGTCAATTTTTTTTAGGGTACAGATAATAACAAATTCTGGAGAGGTTGTGGGGACAAAGGAACTCTCCTCTATTGTTGGTGGGAATGTAAATTGGTCCAACCCCTGTGGAGAGCAGTCTGGAGAACTCTCAGAAGGCTAGAAATGGACCTTCCTTAAGACCCAGTAATTCCTCTCCTGGGGCTATATCCTAAGGAACCAAACATACCTGTGCAAAACGATTTATGTACACCTATGTTCATAGCAGCACAGTTTGTAAATAGCAGCACAGTTTGTAAATAGCCAAAACCTGGAAGCAATCTAGGTGTCCAGCAACAGATGAGTGGCTGAGAAAGTTGTGGTCTACATACATAATAGAACAACTATTAAGAATAATGAATTCACCTTCTTCACCTCATCTTGAATGGAACTTGAAAGGATCATATTAAATGAGATAAGCCAGAAAGAGGAAAAAAAAGTATTTTACTCATTTTTATGGGTCATTCTTTTTTTTTTTTTTTTCTTTCCAGAGCACTGCTCAGCTCTGGCTTACTGGTGGTGTGAACAATTAAATCTGGACCTTAGGCATAAGAGTCGGTTTACATGCCCCTTATGAGGGAGTTTGTTTGCATAACTCCTCCACCATTTGTATCTCATTCTTTATTTAGAGTAATATAAATCATATAACTACCTTTTTGAGAAATTCCTCTATGCAAACACTAAGTTAGAAGAAGTTGAAATCCAGAAATCAATTCCTTTTACTATAGTAACAAAAACAATAAAATATCTAGGAATAAACCTAACCAAAGAAGTGAAAGACTTGAATACTGAAAATTATGAGTCACTACACAAGGAAATTGAAAAAGACACAAAGAAGTGGAAAGATATTCCATGTTCATGGGTTGGAAGAATTAACATCATCAAAATGAATATACTGCTCAGAGCCATCTACAAATTTAATGCTGTCCCCATCAAGATCCCAACCACATGTTTTAGGAGAATAAAACAAATGCTACAAATGTTTATCTGGAACCAGAAAAGACCTAGAATTGCCAAAACAATCTTGAGAAAAAAGAACAGAACTGGAGGCATCACACTCCCAGATCTCAAATTGTATTATAGGGCCATTGTCATCAAAACTGCTTGGTACTGGAACATGAATAAACATACTGACCAGTGGAACAGAATTGAGAGCCCAGAAGTAAGCCCCAACACCTATGGACATCCAATCTTTGACAAAGGTGCCCAGACTATTAAGTGGGGAAAGCAGAGTCTCTTCAACAAATGGTGTTGGAAAAAATGGGTTGAAACATACAGAAGAATGAAACTGAACCACTATATTTCACCAAATACAAAAGTAAATTCTAAGTGGATCAAGGACTTGGATGTTAGACCAGAAACTATCAGATACTTAGAGGAAAATATTGGCAGAACTCTTTTCCACATAACTTTTAAAGACATCTTCAGTGAAACGAATCCAATTACAAAGAAGACTGAGGCAAGCATAAACCTATGGGACTACATCAAATTAAAAAGCTTCTGCACAGCAAAAGAAAAAACCACTACCCAAACAAAGAGACCCCTCACAGAATGGGAGAAGATCTTTACATGCCATATATCAGACAAGAGGCTAATAACCAGAATATATAAAGATCTTGCCAAACTCAACAACAAGACAACAAATAAAGCCATCCAAAAATGGGGGGAAGACATGGACAGAATAGTCACTACAGAAGAGATCCAAAAGGTTTAGAAACACATGAAAAAATGCTCCAAGTCTCTGATTGTCAGAGAAATGAAAATAAAGACAACAGTGGGATACCACTTCACTCCTGTGAGAATGTCATACATAAGAAAAGGTAGTAGCAGCAAATGCAGGAGAGGTTGTGGGATCAAAGGAACTATTACTAATCTTTTGTTTATTGTTAAGGGTTAGTTTGATTCCACTGTGGTCTGAGAAGATGCTTGGGATGATTTCAATGCTCTTGAAATTACTGATGCTATCTTTGTGGCCTAACATATGGTCTATCCTTGAGAATGACCCATGTGGATTTGAGTAAAATGTATATTCCAGTTTCTTGGGATAAATAACTCTGAAAATATCCCATAGTTCTAGTTGATCTATCTCTCATTTAGCTCACTCATTTTTTATTGATTTTCTACCTGGATGATCTATCAAGTTTAGATAGTGTGGTGTTGAAGTCCCCTACTATGACTGTGTTGCTGTTAATATATTTCTGTAGCTCTTTCAGTAGATGTTTGATGTATTTAGATGGCTTCTCATAAGGTGCATAGATGTTAAAAATTGTTAAGTCCTCTTGACTGACTGATCCTCTGAGCATTAAGTAGTGTCCATCTCTATCTTTTTTAATCTTATCTATTTTAAAGTCTACCGTGTCAAATATGAGAATAGCTGTTCTTGCCCTTTTTTGTGGACCATTGGCCTATACGATAGTTTTCCATCCTTTCACTTTGAGTCTGTGTTTTTCTTATTGAGTTAGGTGGGTTTCCTGTAGACAGCATATTGTTGGGTTGTGTTTTCTGATCCATCTTCCTACTCTGTGCCTTTTAATAGGTGAATTCAGGCCATTGACATTTATTGATATCAAAGATTGAAGATATTTTAATGCCATTCTTGTAGAGTTTTAGAGTGTTCTGATATATGACTTATGGTGGTCTGACTGTTTATAGGAGACCTTTCAGAACGTCTTTCAATCCAGGCTTGGTGATAGTTGACTCTTTCAACTGTTGCTTGTCTGAGAAGGTTTTTATGCCTCCATCTAGTCTGAATGACAGTCTAGCAGGATACAGTAGTCTTGGTTGAAAGCCTTTCTCATTGAGCACTCAATAGGTATCTTGCCATTCTCTTCTGGCCTGTAGTGTTTGTGTGGAGAAGTCTGCTGCTAATCTTATGGGTTTTCCTGTGTAGGCGACTCTTTGTTTTTCTCTTGCAGCCTTCAGGATCCTTTCTTTACCCTTAGTCCTTTTCATTCTATATATGATGTGTCTTGGTGTCTTCAAGTCTGGGTTAACTGTGTTTGGGACCCTCTGGGCTTCTTGAACCTTTATGTCTTTGATGTTGTCTGGACTAGAGAAGTTCTCAGCTATTATGTCCTGAAGAATGCTTTCTTCCTCTCCTTCTCTTTCTTCCTCTGGTAAGCAAGTAATGCATATATTATTTCTTTTGAAGTCATCCCATAGGAGTCTGTTGTTGTTTTCAGTATCTCTTAATCTCTTATTGAGATCTATTACTTCTTTTTTAGTTGTCTCTAATTCATCCTCGATCTTGCTAATTCTGTCTTCAACATCATTGATTCTATTCTCTCTCCCTTTTTTCTGGAGTTCATCTGTTTTGTTACCCTGTTCTGATACTGTTTTAGCTTGTTCAGCTAGTTGTGTTCTTAGCTCAGCTATTTCAGCTTCCAGCTCTCTAATAACCTTGAGATAATTAGTGTTTTCTTCCAGGGTCTCATGTTTTGTTTCTGTATTTCTGATGGCTATTCTTTCAAACTCTTTACTCACTCCTGTAATTATTTCCTTAACTAGTGTTTGGATGTTGACCTCATTATTTTGTGATTCACCCTTTGGGGGGCTTTTAGCTGGACTCTTTTCCTGATTTATTTCTTCAATATTTCTTCTTGTTGGTTTAACCATTTTATATAGTATGTTATGGTTCCCTCTCTCAGTACTTTTCAAATTACTGATCACTCTTGCCTGGATTGACTTGTGTCTAAGTAAGGTAATTAAAAGGTTCACAGTTGTGGAAATTGACAGTTGTCAATATTATTGTAGTCCCTGAGTTGGAGCTCAGTGGCTTAACAGCCTCTTTTGTGCTTTTTCTTCCCTAAAGGCTATGGGAGCCTGAGGGCTTTTAAACTATAAGTAGGCTTCTTATCTTAATCACTGACTCCCGACCAAGAGATAAAGCAGGGTGGGGCAGAGATAATCCAGTGGTTATGCAAAGAGACTTTCACAGCCCCACTGCTAGGTCACCAAGGTATAGTTCTTCTCCTGAGTTTCCTGGTTAGTTCTTTGTCTCCTGGTGTTAGCACAGGGCCTCCCTGCCGCTGTTCCAGATTCTGAGGGCAGTAGCAATGGAGACTCAGAGTTGCACTTGGTGAATCTCAGGGGAGTCCTCTCCTCCCTTCAGCCATCCCCTTGTAGGTGAAACAGACTGGAGTTGGTGTCTCAAGTGGCAAACTGCGGGTCTGTTACCAGCCACTTAATCTCTTCCTAGGCACCTCTCTGTCCACGAGCCACACGTGTTTGTACTCACCAGTTATTTGGTGGGTTCCTGAAGTTGTTCTAGTCCTGTCTTGTTTTGTTCCTGGTGGTCTCCTTTGGTATTCCTAGTTGACCCTCCATTTTTCCCCCATAAATAATGAGTGGTAACACCTTTGGTTATATATGTTTTGTAAAAAAAAAAAAAAAGTAAAAGTTTTCTTTACAACTTAAAATGATTTTTATTTTAGATCAAGGCGGGGGGGGGGGCAGGAGAGAAAGACCACAACACCAACGCTTCCTTCAAAATCATGGGCCTAGCCTGGACTTTGGGGTCCTGTACATGGCATAGCAGAACATTGCCAAGTGAGCTATTTCAGTGACCCATAAGTCCTCTTTAAGGTAACAGTTTTCATTATTGTTGTTGCTCTTATTAACATTTTAACCACAATCTCTTCTGAGATTAGTTTTTCACAAGAGAATGATGAAAAAATTTAATTTAGAAAAATAAAAGCAAGTTGGTGGAACATAAATAGGTACTTGCCTAGGAATGTAAACAGATATTCTAGTTTTTTCCTTTGCATTGACCAAGGATATTTCTATATTCTCTATGTATGGACCCAGTACTGAGTAGATGCTCAATAAAATATCAAGCCAGTCACACGAGTCTCTGTAATAATAGTTTGCATCTCTTGATTTGAGAAATGAAGAATTTAGAGTACAAGTTACTTATTTCAGTTTCTCCTCAGGGAGAGAAGGGTTTTGATGGGCTACCTGGTTATCCTGGTGAAGAAGGTGGACATGTAAGTACTGAATCTTGTTCTTTGATTTTTTTTTTTAAGTGATAAGAAGGGTAAAATTTTAGCAATAATTAATTACGAAGACATGAAAGTTTTCTCATACATGGTATTTAAAGTGGGTTTAAATTATCTACATAGAATAGTGACTTAAATATCATAAACAAATTTTGTAGCAATATACTCTGTGTTTTATAATGAAGTATGGTCATTTTATTTTTTTACTTGTTGGCATAACTGAAAATGTGCCCTGTGGTTAATGTTCATGTATTGACTAATAGATATTAGTCATGAGCTAAATTGGAAATAATTTGTTGCTATTAATAAGGTAGCTATGTTCATAAGTGGTTTGACAAAATAAACTAAAGAGAATCAAAGACTACTTCAATTTATTTTTTTATTTTATTTTTTTCCCTCAAGGATGATCACTGGGGCTTGGTACCTGCACTACAAATCCACTGCTCCTGTGGCCATTTTTTTCAGTTTTTTTTTTTGGATGAGACAGAGAGAAATCAAGAGAGGAGGGGAAGAAAGAGAGGGGTAGAGACAGATAGACAATGCCAGACCTACTTCGCCGCCTATGAAGTGACCCCCCCCCCCACAGGTAGGGAGCCGGGGACTCCAGCCAGGATCCTTGCGCGGGTCCTCGTGCTTTGTACCATGTGCGCTTAACCCAGTGCACTACCACCCAACCCATACTTCAGTTATTTTTTTAAATGCGAGGTAGCTATTTCATGCATGTGTGATACCACTGAGCCACCTCCCTGGCCCAATTTTCATTCTGTATTTTTGAGAAATAAAGAGGGGAAAAAAAAAGACATGGGAAAAGTGAGATACACACACAGAGAGGTAAATAGACACCAAAGAATTGCTCTTTCATGGATTTCCTTGGTGTTGTCCATGGCACTCCCATGGAACCTAGGACCTCATACAGTGTAAGCCATGCACTTTGTCACTGAGCTGCCTCAGATTCCTGAAGGCTAATATTAAACAAGCTCATCTCAGAGGACTTCCAGAATGGCCAAGGAGGTGATGAAGTTATAGTTACCTACCAACACTTTGCCCATAGCTGTGGATCCATTACTAGGAGTGTTTTGGGTAAGGAAAAGTTATCTATAATGTTACTAACTATGGATAGAAATTTATGTTGAAACTAGAATTGTTAGGTACGGGACCATCTTTGTGATATCACTGAGTGACTTTTTCTTTTTCTTTATTGGGAGGGATAATGGTTTATAGTCAACAGTAAAATATAGTAGTTTGTACATGTGTAACATTTCCCAGCTTTCCACATAACAATTCAACTCCCTCTAGGTCCTCCTCTGCCATCATGGCCCAGGAATACAACCCTCCCCACCACCCCAGAGTCTTTTACTTTGGTGCAATACACCAAACCCAATCCAAGTTCTACTTCGTGTTTTCTTATTTTCAACTCTTTTTTTTTTTTTTTTTAAATTAGTGACTTAATAATGGTCGACAAAATTGTGGGATAAGAGGCGTGTAATTCCATACAGTTCCCACCACCAGACTGCCATATCCCTTCCCGCACCACCGAGTGACTTGTAATGCTGTTTCTTTGCAGTGCAGATTAGATTGGTCTGTTACAGTTTTTAAATGGGGTCCTTAGGTTGAAAGTATTTTAGGAGAAACATTGAACTCATTGTTTCAGCTATTTGTTATTATGCTTCCATCCCCAAGCCCCACCCCTAAAAAAATTTATTCTTTTCTCTAACTCTGTGGGTGGAGAAGCTGAAAAGGGAAGAGAAGGTCCCAGTCCTTTGCTCTGTGTCTGAAGTCTGAGGAAGTCTGACGAGGCCACATATGGGAAGGACTGCTGCCAAGTTGGCATTTTTCTGTGCCTGGTGCTCCTTTGAGATGGCACAACAAACCCAGTTGGAAGTGGATGGCAACTGCACATACGAGTCAGCATTTGGCATCTTGAAAGTGAACATTCAGAAGACCAGGCTGAAGCAGCAAGACCTCTAGAAGTCAGGCAGTAACTTGTTTGCCACAGTCCATTGAGCACAACAGAATCACCAAACCTAAACCAGACTCAGGAGAAGGGGAAGGGGACTCTTCCTCTTAACGGAGGAGTGGAGGCAGAGTAGCACGGGAATTTTATTGTGCCCTTGTTTGGAAAATATGAGCTATTCTACCTATTTTCTGATTATGTCTATTATGAGGTGGTGATTTAAGGGCACTGGGCATACATTGAAAAAAAAAAAATATATATATATATATATGTATATATATACATATATACACACATATATTAGCATACTTCTGTGTCAGACAGCTTAGTTTTATGTCAAATAGATTATCTAAGGTCATCAAAAACAGTTATCTGACTTGAGCAGTAAGCAAATAGTTAACGTTTATTGAGAACTTCCTACATGCCAGATACAGGACTAAATGTTTTGAATATGCTTCTTCCTTCCATCTGTAGAATACGTTGTTGTTATTATTCCCACTTAGTCACCTGGTGATCATTGGCTCTGGTGTGAATTGCTTGGGTGGCAATAGAGACCGTTGCTTAGTTGTCTCCATGTAAGTCTTTATTCTTCAGGGAGAAAGAGGCCCCCAGGGCCTTCCTGGACTCCGAGGAGAGGAAGGATGCCCAGGTATAAAGGGACCCAAGGTGAGTGTGACCTGGCACAATGGAATTCTCCCCTATCTCTGTCTCATCCATGGGATTTGAGGAAAACCTCAACTCTTCAACATAGCTATAACATCTCAGCTCCTCTGACAGTGGGATTCTTAAAAGTTGATCCTAGTAAAAAGCATTTGGTGCCAATAGTTGAGTGAGAACTACTCTCAACAAACACCAGTAGGAGGGTGGGGCCATTAGACCTGGAAGGGAGCTGGCCTCCAAAGTGTGCTTTATCACGTAGATGACTCTTCTGGGCAGACAGAGCTAAACCCTGTTAGAACACTGTGGGAGCCAGTGTGAATGTATTTCAGTGCTTTCCTACTCAAGAGATAAAGGACCTAGGATACCCACACATCAGAATTTTATTATTTTTTTTTCCAGGGCTCATTAATTTATGTCATTTTTGTTTTGTCCTGTGAGTCCTAAGGAAGAGTGGAAGCGTGTTACAGGGCTGGCGGTGGGAAAGTGAGCATGAGGACACTAAGAGTTCAAGGCTGAGTGGATAATGGGTGGATTCTGGTTTTGACTGGTTGTACTAAATGTCTGCCAACCTTCCAGGATTAAAGAATCGCCTTTCAAGGCCAGGAAATATATTCTGCAACCTCAAAGTCCCTATCAGGAATTTTTGTCATCACAGTAACTATATTCTATATAGTCTAGTAAGTTATCCTGTAGCTAATTTGTCCTATTGTTCCTGGAAGCCTTGCCATGCTTGTTAGCCAGTGATTTCTCATTGTTGTTTGAAGAAATGTGATACTTAGAATAAGTGGCAGATTAATGCTATTTCCTGCTCATTGCTACTATTGAAGGGTTACAAGGTGCAATTTTCTCAAAGGCAAAGGCAGAGGGAGTGGAGGTAACCAGAGTGCTGTGGTGTCCAGTGGAGTCCCTGGAAAAGAAGCCTTTATTTTCTTCTATTGACAATGGGTATATTTTCTTGAAATCAGAGAATATATGACTTCCTAAGTGAAGCTATGGTTCAAAAGTCTCATTCGAACTCATTTCTTTGTATTTGTTCCTAACTCTAGGGAGAAAGAGGGTTCTCAGGAGAGAAGGTAGGTGACTTGTCCTCTTGTGAAACAGAACTATCGAGACTGCTTTGTGAAGCACAATACTGAGTCTGATTGCTTTTTCTTCACTTGAGCGAAGTGAGGTCTGAAACAGTCATACAAGGGGTTATGCTAGATGGTATTCAGAGCTAACCTACCATGCTCATGAATAACTATTTGTAGGCATATATTTCAGGTTTCAGGTAAGGATACATATTATCACTTTAAAGCCATGCTAACACTCTAGTACTGAGTAACTGTTTTTATCACTTGGTGTTCTGGAAGATTTAATCCTAAATTATGAGTATGGTAGGAGAATCTGGTCAAGGTGGACATCACATGGGAAAGAATATAAGGCCAGCACTGGGAGAAAAGAAGTCGGCACAGAAGGCTAGTCACCTTCTATTCAGCTTTAGAAGCAAAGTATCCACTTGCTCCTACATTCTCACATTATCCTAAGAGATGGTTACTAAGTGATCAACAGGACAGCAAGACTGATACGTTTTCTTAATTTATGTCGCCACTTATTACATTTCTTTGATGCGCAGCTCATATAATTCTAGTCCAAGAGTTTGGTAATGCTTGCTTTTATGGCACTAATTCAGCTGTACTTTGGTTTTAAAAATGCCTGCCATTCACTTTTCTCATGTGGATAATAGAGGAAATCAACTAGTCCCCACTTGTGAAACGCATTTGATTCTGCTTGCAAAACTGCATTTTTTTTTTTTTTTTGCCAGCAATGTTTGTCAATAAATGTAAGTATATCAGATGCTGTGCTGAGCTGGCTGGCAAAACCAAAGTTCCATCATTTGAAAGTGACGGAGTATTGGATCCGGTTTCACTATGCAGCTTCCGGTTTCTACTCTTTATCGCTTGTTAATCTTAGTTTGCAGCTCTTTTCTGAAGTTAGTTTTTCAGGTGAAGGACTCCCTAAATACATACATATCAGACTCCCGTTTAATTCCGCCTGATCTGTGATCTTCCACGTGCCCTTTAAACTACTCTTTGCAAATTAATCGAACCACTGACGAGAGGGCCATACCACCCCGCACCCCACACACAACCTTGGAAAATGTTTCATTCAGTCTTATGAGTCATTTCTTGCCAGTTAAAAAAAAAAGTATATGTATATGAAGGTACCAGGTGGTGGTGCACCTGGTTAATTGCTCACATTACAGTGCGCAAGGACCTGGGTTCAAGCCTCTGATGCCCACCTGCAGGGGAAAAACTTCACGAGTGGTGAAGCTGGGCTGCAGGTGTCTTGCTGTGTTTTCCCCTCTGTCTCCCCTTCCCCCTCTCAATTTCTCTGTTTCTATCTATTCAATAATAAATAAGGACAAAGCTTAAAAATAAAAGAAAATTTTAATTTAAAATTTGAGTTTTCTTTCACTTTAGCCCCTGAAACTGCCAGGGAAAGCAGTATTTAATGCTAATGACTACTCCAGGAAGAGTATATTATATATACGATTCTTTTTAATTGTTGGATGCAGTGTATAGACATTGACTTGGAAGGTCTAGATGCTTCTATCAACTGAAAAAAAAATGTTACAAGGAAATTAACATCAAAGCAATAACTTCTACACCTGGTCCTTTTCTGTTGAACATCCTCATTTCCTTTGCTCCACAGGGTAGCCCTGGTGAGGAGGGGCTTAATGGATTGGATGGTGAGCAGGTACAAAGCCTTTCTCATTGTTTCCCCCTCTACTGCTTTGGCATTGGTATGTTATACTTTCATGGTTGGCCTAGACATTTTAGCATGCATACGCAACAGTGTCTGAAATTAGCCTAGGTATTTACCTTCGTTCTCAAAATGCAGGGATCCTAAAATCTTAGCTCTACTCAGCTGCCTCCCACATTAACATAATAGTGTATTTTTATAATTTTTGGTTAAGTTATACCAATTAGAGATTGTCTATTGTCATTTTATTTAGTCAATACATATTTAACTTTACTCCCATACTATATATATATATTTGTATATATATATATATATATATATTATCATTATTATTACCACAGATGTCATCAAAAGAACATGAAAAAATCGTGTTCCTTTTGCTTACAGTATGATGCTTAGAATCTCCTCTCACTTCTTTCTCTTGAGAGGGAGATAAGAGAGGGAGGCAACAAGCATTGCTCCGCCATTCATGGTGTTCCCATATGATTCCAGGGTCAAACCCGGGGTCACATGTGCGGTAAGACTTATGATTTATTCACTGGTCTAGCTCACAGCTACTAGAATTTTCTGTAATGAAGGTTGTAAGCACCCTCCTTTTTCTCTGAAAATCTATTTTATGTTTATTTAATCTGTTTCTTGAAAGATAGTTTTGGGTAAACAGTTATTTTCTTTCAATACGTTAAAATGATAATTTCTAGTTGCTCTTATCTTCTTTTTTATGATTGCTGTTAACAAATTATTTAAGAGACTGCGTAGTGGTGCACCGGGTCAAACATAAGAAGTGCAAGATGTTATTTAGCAAGTGGGAGTAGATAGCATAATGGTTATGCAAAGACACTCTCATTCCTGAGGCTCTAAAGTCCCAGGTTCAACCCCTACACCACCATAAACCAGAGCTGAGCAGTGTTGTGGTTTAAAAAAAAAGTTATTTATCAAAATAACTGTTACTTTGTCAGTAATCTCTCACACACAAAATAAGCCTTCTTAAATATTACCATTAGATTCTAGTTTCTGCAATTTCAGTAGTTTGGATTCAAGTATGGATCACGCTTGAGCTCATCCTGCTCTTAGTCTTGTGAATCCGAGTATTCACATTTTCTTTCGGTTTTGGAAAACGCTTGACAGTGCATCGTTTTGAAATTTTTATCTTTCCCATTTTATCTGGTGTTATTTTATGACAGTCTAATACAGATTTTTCTCATTCTACCCTCACTGTCTCTTAGTCTTACTAAAATTTTTTTGTAAGGCTGGGTGGTAGTGTACCAGATTAAATGCACATATGTGAGGACCCAGGTTCAAGCCCTCAGCTCCCACCTGCAGGGGCAAACTTCTTTAGTGAAGCAGTACTGAAGGTGTCTCTCCTTTCCCTCTCAATTTTTGTCTCTATCTAAAATAATTTTTAAAATCCTCTTTCTGTGCTGAATTCTGAAAAATGTCTTCAATTTTTGATTCACTGATTCTAACATCACTTTTATTTAACATGTACCACTCAACCTATCAATTGGATTTAAAAAAAAACACTTTATTTGGGGGGAATAATTATTTATTTCTAAGGCAATTGGAGCTGGGTGGTGGCACATCCAGTAAAGCACACATATTATTACATGCAAAGATGTGGGGTCAAGCCCCCACTCCCCACCCACAACAGGAAAGCTTCATGAGTGCTGAAGCAGTGCTGCAGATCTCTCTCTCTCTCTCTGTTTCTTTTTTTAAATTTAAAAAATATTTATTTATTTATTCCCTTTTATTGCCCTTGTTGTTTTATTGTTGTAGTTATTGTTGTTGTGATTGATGTCGTTGTTGGATAGGACAGAGAGAAATGGAGAGAAGAGGGGAAGACAGAGGGGGAGAGAAAGACAGACACCTGCAGACCTGCTTCACCGCTTCTGAAGCTCTCTCTCTGTTTCTATCTCCTTGCCCTTCTTTATTTCTTTCCATCTACATCAAAAATTAAAAAAAAAAAGAGAAAAAAGGAAAAAAAAAGTAAAATGGCTGCAGGGAATGGTGGCTTTGAGCCCCAGCAAGAACTGGTGGCAAAAGCAAAGCAAAACACAGACAACAAACACACACAAAAGGACACAGACAACAAACCCACACAAAAGGACACAGACAACAAACCCACACAAAAGGACACAGACAACAAACACACACAAAAGGACACAGACAGCAAACACACACAAAAGGACACAGACAACAAACCCACACAAAAGGACACAGACAGCAAACCCACACAAAAGGACACAGACAGCAAACACACACAAAAGGACACAGACAGCAAACACACACAAAAGGACACAGACAGCAAACACACACAAAAGGACACAGACAGCAAACACACACAAAAGGACACAGACAACAAACCCACACAAAAGGACACAGACAGCAAACCCACACAAAAGGACACAGACAGCAAACCCACACAAAAGGACACAGACAGCAAACCCACACAAAAGGACACAGACAGCAAACCCACACAAAAGGACACAGACAACAAACCCACACAAAAGGACACAGACAACAAACCCACACAAAAGGACACAGACAACAAACCCACACAAAAGGACACAGACAACAAACCCACACAAAAGGACACAGACAACAAACCCACACAAAAGGACACAGACAACAAACCCACACAAAAGGACACAGACAGCAAACCCACACAAAAGGACCCAGACAGCAAACCCACACAAAAGGACACAGACAACAAACCCACACAAAAGGACACAGACAACAAACCCACACAAAAGGACCCAGACAGCAAACACACACAAAAAGACACAGACAACAAACACACACAAAAGGACCCAGACAGCAAACCCACACAAAAAGACACAGACAACAAACACACACAAAAGGACCCAGACAGAAAACCCACACAAAAAGACACAGACAACAAACACACACAAAAAGACACAGACAGCAAACACACACAAAAGGACCCAGACAGCAAACACACACAAAAAGACACAGACAACAAACACACACAAAAGGACACAGACAGCAAACACACACAAAAAGACACAGACAGCAAACACACACAAAAAGACACAGATAGCAAACACACACAAAAGGACACAGACAGCAAACACACACAAAAAGACACAGACAGCAAACACACACAAAAGGACACAGACAACAAACACACACAAAAGGACACAGACAACAAACACACACAAAAGGACACAGACAGCAAACACACACAAAAAGACACAGACAGCAAACACACACAAAAGGACACAGACAACAAACACACACAAAAGGACACAGACAACAAACACACACAAAAGGACACAGACAGCAAACACACACAAAAAGACACAGACAACAAACACACACAAATGGACACAGACAACAAACACACACAAAAAGACAGTCATGTGGGATCTAAAGTTTCTTTAATTTTCACTTCAAGAAGTTCTACTTGATTCAGATTCTACTTGAAACAGATTCTACTTGAAACTACTGTTCATATCTGTTTCACCTTTTTAAAAATGGTTGCCAGTGTCTTTGTCAACTCATTTTCTTACTTCAATATGTTATATATTTATTGTATGGTCTAATATATACAGTTGTTGCAAGTCTGATTGTGTTGTCTTTTGTGTTGGTTTCTCTTTAATATCTCCCTCATGTGTGGTGTGATTTAGTTTAATGTTTATTCCTCTCTCTCTCTCTCACTCTCTCTCTCTCTCTCTCTCTCTCTATATATATATATATAATTTTATTTTATTTTATTTTATTTTGGCCTCCAGGCTTATCTCTGGGGCTCGGTACCTACACTATGAATCCACTGCTCCTGGAGGCCACTTTCTCCATTTGTTGTTGTTGTTGTCATTGTTGGATAGGACAGAGAGAAATCAAGAGAGGAGGGGAAGCCAGAGAGGAGGAGAGAAAGATAAACACCTGCAGACCTGCTTCACTGCTTGTGAAGCGACCCCCCTGCAGGTGGGGGGCCAGGGGCTCAAACCAGGATCCTTACATCAGTTGTTGCTCTTCTTGCCATGTGCGCTGAACCTGCTGTGCTACTACTGCCCAGCCCCATTTAATGTTGTTTTCACTTGAGTTAGTTTACTGTGTCTGTGAGAAATTATTAAGGCCTGTGTTGAGGTTGTTTGCCTCTGCATACATGGTATCACTACTTCTAAGCTAGTTGACAAAACCAAAGGCCCATAATTTTTTAAAATTTTACTTCATTTATTTATTTTCATGAGAGAAAGGGATATATAAAGACCAGCATACTGCTCAGCTCTGGCTTATGGCGGTTCAGGGGACCAGACCTGGGAACACAGAGTGTCAGGCATGAAAGTCTTCTGCTGAGCTATTTTGTGTCCCCAGCTAATGGCAATAATTTTAAAGTGATGGAACCGTTTTAAAGTATGTCCTCAACTTGTGGTTTTTTTCTTTCTCACACACCAGAACTTCTTAGGTCAGCCAAGGACCATGACTTCCCTGGGATTCCTGCTTTTTATTTATTCTGTGCTCTAAGTATTTCTTTTTTTTGCTTTATCAAATCATTAATTCATGTAAAACATTTTAATTTGTTATCTGAAAATTTAATTTGTTTTTTAGAGGGAGAATTGCTTGGCTACCTCATTTGTCACATAGAAACAACATAACAAGGAAAATTTCTAGTCTTGGATAGAATGTGAGACTACATGACAAAAGTCTCCAGTGAGACTAATACAACAAAGATTCTTCTATATGTTTACGTGTATTTTTCTTTTTCTAGGGTAATCCTGGAGTCCCAGGGTCATCTGGTGTAAAAGGAGATCAGGGAAATAGGGTAAAGGATGAAGATACTCTTCTGTAATATTTCTTCTGTGCAGATTGATGTTGGCAGTTTATTTTTAAGCTCTGGGAAAGAACCATCTAGTGCTTTAAGCACTGGAGAAGGAGTTACAAATCTAAAAAGTTATCAGGTGATCATTTGGAACCGTAAGGCCTGACTCTACTGAGAGTGAACTGAGTAATGGAAACCAGGCCATTTGCCCTTTGTGTTTTAGAGCAGTGATCACCGGGCGCCAGTTCAGAAGCTTTCCCTGGCTCCCTCTCACTAAGGCTTTAGTCTTCTACCCAAGGCTTTCAACCATATTTTGAATTCTCAGTCACAGATGTTATTCCCAGTCAAATCTGTGCTACTCACTGTCCCTTAGGGAGTCCACATGAAGACCCAGCTCTCTGTCTTAACTCATACTAGGTGCTCCATCCCATAATGCAGTCCCCTGCTTCTACCTTGGGGCTCGTTTGAGTATCACCCCTTTTTTCGTGCTCAGTTCCTCTCTTCCTTCCAATGTCCTCACTGATGGTGCCAGTCAGTGTTGATTTCACACCTCTCTATATCCTTCCGTTGGACTTTATTTACACATCTGCCTGATAGTGATAACACAGTGCCTCCTCTTGGTAATTACATTTCTCTGTAAGAGAAGACAGATACTTGGCTAAGCCACCATAGTACTCCTTTTTTCTTTTACTTTTTCTTTTCACTCTTTAATATTTTATTTGTTTTTTTTTGTTTATCTTTTTAAAAATTTCTTTATTGGGGGATTAATGTTTTACAGTCGTCAGTAAATACTACAGTTTGTACATGCATAACATTTCTCAGTTTTCCACATAACAATACAGCCCCCACTAGGTCCTGTGCCATCCTGTTCCAGGATCTGTACTCTCCCTGAGTTCTCCCTTTTTCTGCTTGTGGCAGACATTACTAATTGATTATGGAATCCAGCCGGAAGGAGCCATCTCATTGCAATGTTGTCATTGGCTTTCATAAAACAAGAAGAAAGGAGGAGAAATTAAAAACAAATAAAGACTTCAAGATAGATGGGCTGGGAGAAAGAAGGATTTCAATTCAATGAGAATGGAGGTTGAAATAAGCATAAAGTATGGGGAGGTAATCTGAAAGGGTCAGCTAGAAGCAATTCAATGACACGTTTAGAGCCTTTTCTCCCCTTGAGTCATCAGGTATTGTTGAAGGTTTCTAGGCAAGCAGGACTCATGTTCAAAGCTGCAGGTCTGTGAGATCACTCTGGCAGGGTCAGAGTGGGTCAGACACTCTGTCTGGGTCAGAGAGATAAAAGGGACAAGAAGTTCCGTAAATCGTAGCAGGAACCATCTGCTAGCCTCTCTGGTCTGCATTGTAATTTTTATTCCACTTACTCCCTGCAACAACCTTGTAAAATAGATTTCTCTATTTCACAAATGAGAACATTGAGAATCCAGAGACATTTGCTTATGTAGTAAATTAAGCAGCAGAAATGGAATTTGTAAATAACTCCCACTGACTATTATCTAGGTCAGAAAAGAGAAGGAGACAAGCAACATTATGAGCTGACTTCTTCTGGAATGTAGAAATGGTTTGGAACCCAGAGACCATCCCATTTCCTGTGTGCCTGAGAGCTAGATCTCAGACCCTGGTGAATAGCGTTCCTACTTCGAACTCCCACCCACTCCAAACCCCCATCTTCTTTCTAACCCCCATCCCTAGAACCCCCACCACTGCCAAAGCAGACACATTACATTACCTGAAGATAGATCGATCCTAGGGTGGCTTCTACACTGTGGCTCTGTAGGAACTACCCCATCATGATGGTTTATTGATGGCAGGTTTCTTTTTCTTTTTCTCTCCTTTTTAAAAATTTTTATTTATAAAAAGAAAACAGGGGAGTCGGGCTGTAGCACAGCGGGTTAAGCGCAGGTGGCGCAAAGCACAAGGACCGGCATAAGGATCCTGGTTCGAACCCCAGCTCCCCACCTGCAGGGGAGTCGCTTCACAGGCGGTGAAGCAGGTCTGCAGGTGTCTATCTTTCTCTCCTCCTCTCTGTCTTCCCCTCTTCTCTCCATTTCTCTCTGTCCTATCCAACAACGACAACAACAGTAATAACTACAACAATAAAAAAACAACAAGGGCAACAAAAGGGAATAAATAAATAAAATAAAATAAATAAAATAAAAATATTAAAAAAAAAGAAAACAGTGACAAAACCATAGGATAGGAGGGGTAGAACTCCACACAATTCACCAGAACTCTGTATCCCATCCCCTCCCCTGATAGCTTTCCTATTCTTGATCCCTCTGGGAGTATGGACCCAAGGCCATTGTGAGATGCAGAAGGTGGAAGGTCTGGCTTCTGTAATTGCTTCCCCGCTGAACATGGGCATTGACAGGTTGATCCATACTCCCAGCCTTGATGGCAGGTTTTAAGAGAAGATTCCATTTGCAGAAGTTAGGAGCTCCGAGAGTTTTTCTGTTTTGTCCTGAGCTTTTACTCTACCACTGCTGCCCTTGTCTGACGGAGGACCCCTTGTTTTTCTTATTTGTATTTTAGAGTGTGAGTGTCGGGGCAGAGTAGAAAGTTCAAGAGGTTTGATGATAGAAAAGCCTGGTCCTAAATTCTCTGAGCCCTTCACACGCAACTAGGGTAATTTCCTAGGAGCTATACGGGTTAAGATCACACACCCCCAAAGCCAAGCAGCCCAACCATCTCCAATAAAAACAGATTCCTTTCTGTGCCTCCACCTCACCTCTTCGGGAGGGAATGAAAAGCTTAAGTACTAAACTGCTATTTTTACATTTATTTATTAGTGATTAAATAATGATCCAGATTATAGGAAAGAGGGGTAGAATTTCATATAAATCCCACCACCAGAGTTTTGTGTCCCATCTCTTCTATTCGAAGCTTCCCTGTCCTTTATCCTCCTGGGAGTATGGACCCGAATTATTCATTGTGTGTAGAGGTGGGAAGTCTGGCTTCTGTAATTGCTTCTCCACTGAGCATGGATATTGGCAGGTCGATCCACACCCCAGCCTGTTTCTATCTTCCCCTAGTGGAAAACTGCTCTTTGAAATGTGATTCTCCTCCTCCCTATAATGTTCTTTCCCCTCCAACTAGCACATCATGTCAAAACAGTGACCTCTTTTTTCTTTGTGATTCAAGGGCCCGTCAGGACTCCCAGGGCGCTCTGGAGGGCAAGGAGAGCCCGGGCCAAGGGGCGAGCCTGTAAGTGGCGGCTGCGGCATTCCTGCCGCTCCAGCTCCAGGATGGGTGAACTGTTGGCTTGTGGCACAAGGGCAGAAAGCAGAATTATTCACTAGTGAGACGTCTTCTCTCACTAGTATAACAAATAAAAGATGGGAATGGGAACTCGGAGAGCTTGGATTCTTAGAAGTCTGGAATTTCAGTTATGTTGAATGTTTTGGGGTATTGAACCAGCCCAGACAGTGAAAAGGGAATTTCATTTTGGGTTTTTGTTCCTTCTTTCTCCTTTCTTCTTTTTACTCTCTCTCTTGATAAAAGTCACTCTTCCGGGAATTTATTTTCCCTTCTTTCCTGTCTGTTTGAGCTAAACAGGCTTTTGTTTTTCTCAGGGGGATCCTGGCATTGATAGCTATATCCATGGCCCGAAGGGGGAAAAAGGAAGGAAGGGACATCAGGTAAGCTGACCTCTCTCTCTTGGCTCTTGGCTTGGGGATACTGGTATTGTGAGAGCAGACCTCAGCTGAAGCAGAAGACTCGAGAGTTCTGGCTGGAGGGCAGAAAAAAACCAGAGAGCAAGTCTGTGACTCCACTGTCACAGAGACGGGAGCACTGCCCCTCACCACTTACAGAAGTGCTCCCATCCTTGCCTCACAGGACTACTTTTTCTGCACAGATAATCTCTGCCACACCATTTGAATATAAGTTACTGTCCTTCCTTTGGCTTTCATTTCTTCATCTTCAGACTGAATTGTTGAACTCAGAGCAGTCTAAGATCATCCCAGTTGTTAACTTACTCCGTTTCATATTGATGTCTTGATTTTATTTTTATTATTTTATTATTATTATTATTATTATTTTTCCTCCAGGGTTATTGCTGGGCTCGGTGCCTGCACCATGAATCCACCACTCCTGGAGGCCATTTTTCCCCCTTTTTGTTGCCCTAGTTATTGCAGCCTTGTTGCGGTTATTATTGCCATCGTTGACGTTGCTTTGTTGTTGGATAGGACAGAGAGAAATGGAAAGAGGAGGGGAAGACAGAGAGAGAGGGGGAGAGAAAGATAGACACCTGCAGACCTGCTTCACCGCCCGTGAAGCGACTCCCCTGCAGGTGGGGAGCCTGGGGCTCGAACCGGGATCCTTACGCCGGTCCCTGCGCTTTGCGCCATGTGCGCTTAACCCACTGCGCCACCGCCCGACCCCCGATGTCTTGATTTTAAAGGAGCTCAGGGTGATTGCACTGCTGACTCTCTGTGGTGATTGACATGACTCAGGTATAGCCAGCCCCCCCCTCCCATTTTTGTTGTCGTTGCTGTTGCTGTTAGATAGGGCAGGGAGAAATTGAGAGGGGAGGGGAAGATAGAGGGGGAGAAAAAGATAGACATCTGCAGACCTGCCCCACTGCTTGTGAGGCACCCTGCAGGTGGGGAGCTGGGGGACTCGAACCAGGATACTTGCACTGGTGTGCCACTGCCCGGCCCCCACTAGCACCCAGTTTTAAGATGGAGTCCTTGTCTGGTTGTAGAGCAGAGGCATCGTGACCGAAGGCATCACAGAAGGAAAAAAAGACTTGTTACCTTGACAGATGACAATTTATTGGCAGCCACTTTTAGATTTTTGTGTCCCAGATATTAAAATGCACAACTCTAAAAAAAAAAAATCATTAAAATAACCCAAGTGCGGGAGTTGGGCTGTAGTGCAGCGGGCTAAGCGCAGGTGGCGCAAAGCACAAAGACCGGCATAAGGATCCCGGTTCGAACCCCGGCTCCCCACCTGCAGGGGAGTCGCTTCACAGGCGGTGAAGCAGGTCTGCAGGTGTCTATCTTTCTCTCCTCCTCTCTGTCTTCCCCTCCTCTCTCCATTTCTCTCTGTCCTATCCAACAACGACAAGAACAATAATAACTACAACAATAAAACAACAAGGGCAACAAAAGGGAAAAAATAAATAAAATTAAAAAAAATAACCCAAGTGCCCAGGTCCTGAATAAAATCTAGTCTGTTACACGGTCACTATTAATGTAGCAGTGTGCGAAAACTCTCATCAGTCGTTGCCAAAACGTCTCATTCTATCATGGATCACAGTTGCTGCAGGCAAATAGTGTTGAGAGGGTTCTCTCTGATGAGCTGAGACTAGAAAGCCCCGTCAGTAGCCACTCAGTTCCTGGGCTCGAGCTAAGAGAATAGAGGGGAGCTTTGCCCATCTGGGTCCCACTTTTCTCATCTGTGGTGTGAGGACATTAGAAATAGCATTGCAAAGTCTTCATGAGTCAGAGACGTGGGAAGAAAGCTCATGATCTCTATATACGGAGTGATCCCTGGGACTCGTGGTTTCACCAGGCAGGAACTCAGGCCTCTGGACAGACTTTGCCGTGTTATGTCTGTCATGAGCCTCAAGGGAGAGTCTAGTGCTCACAGCTTTCAGAGGTCTCCGTAACCGACTGCTGCTGGAACCTTGAACATTAGATCCCTGAATCGTGCCTGCAAATAAAAAAAAAAATACTGTCATCTCCCGAGACAGTGGTATTTCTGTTTCCCATGGTATCTGCTCTCATGATGGACTCAAAAAAAGAGTTTTAAGTATCCCCAGAACAGAGTTTGGAAACAAAAGCTTTTCCTCCTCTCCTCTTAGTTCTGTAGCTAAGTCTGCCATTGTTGGCGGTCACTAAAATTCTAGCCAACATGCTATTAGAAGATAGGCCTCTAGGGGGCAGTCTTTCCTTGGTTAAAAAAAAAAGCCAGATTCTTTGTTGCAAGGCAGATATTGGGAGGCCTGATGAAAGCAGCCTTTCCTACCAAAATGAGAATCTATTAAATACCTAGTGCTGGGGAAGGAGAGGAAATCAGTTACGCTGTCATACTTTTGGCAAGAGTAAACGTCAGTACAACGGCATGGTTTGTATCAATTAGGACTGTTGTTTGGACACTTGTATCTTTTCTTTTTCATATCCGAGTCACAGAAAGCCTGAGGAGCAGTGCTTAGCTGATGGGCACGTGGGGCCATGAAGACCTCAGCCCCTTCTCTCCATGGCGCCATGCTCAGTCTGGCCATTAGGGTTGATGGCCTGAGCATTTCATCTTCACCTTTTTTTTTTTTTCTTTCCGAGCCATATTTTATTTGTGCTGAATAATAGTTTACAGGATTCTTTACAGGGTATAGTGCCCTGCCCTCCTAACAGTAACCACCACAGTTCTCACAAAGTCTTAGGGACAGGCTGTCTTTTCTCTTCTCTCCTTTTTCTTTTTGCCTCCAGGGTTATCGCTGGAGCTCACTGCCTGCACTATGAATCCACTGCTCCTGGTGGCCATCTTTTTTTTTCATTGTTGCTGTTGCTGCTGTTGTTTATTGTTGGACAAGACAGAGAGAAATCCAGAGAGGAGAGGGGGAGAGAAAGACAGACACCTGCAGACCTGCTCTACCACTTGTGAAGCGACTCCCCTGCAGGCAGGGAGCCGGGGGCTGGAACTGGGATCCTTAAGCGGGTCTTTGAGCTTGCACTGTGTGCACTTAACCTGGTGCACCACTGCCCGGGCCCTGCAAGTTGATGTTTATCACTTCTGTAGATTCCACACAGAAGTGAGACTATCCAGTAGCTGCCTTTCATCTCTTATTTCACCAAGCATAATTATCTCCAGTTTCACCCATTTTGTTCCAAAGGATACAGTACTATCATTTTCATTGTCGAGTATTATGCCATGCATTCTCTGTTTCATGACTTCTTGAGAGCTTGCTTGGAGGTCCTAGCAGGGGAGCGCAGCTACTCATATACCCTCGACCGAAGACCGGTCCGTCTCTATTCGGGGAAGGCTGTCCTCTTTGACTGAGTGTGCAGCTTCAGGAGAGATGCACATGGAGCGGTGAGGGAGGAAGGGGACACCTGCCTAGCTAGCCAGGTCAGCCGAATCAACCCTGGCGATCAGTGGGGTGACAGAGGTTGCAGCCAGGCCGCCCTCACATCCTGTTTCATGACTTCTGTATCCAGTCGTCTGGATGGACATTTAGGCTGCTTCCACTCTTGGTTATTGTGAATAATGCAGCTGTGAACATAGGGGTGGGATGCACATGTCCTTTCTAATTAGTGTCTGCATGACCTTTGGCTAAATGCTTGTGAGTTGTATTGCTGGGTCATAAGGGTAATTCCTTTTTTTGTTTAAGAACTCTCCATGCAGCCTTCCAAAGGGGCTGCACATTTTCTTTTTTCTTCTTTTTTTCGTATTAATTTTATTTATTCCATTTTTTTGTTATCCTTGTTGTTTTATTGTCGTGGTTATTATTGATGTCATTATTGTTGGATAGGACAGAGAGAAATGGAGAGAGGAGGGGAAGACAGAGAGGGCGAGAGAAAGACAGACACCTGCAGACCTGCTTCTCCACCTGTGAAGCGACTCCGCTGCTGGTGGGGAGCCAGGGGCTTGAACCGGAATCCTTATGCTGGTCCTTGCGCTTTGCGCCATGTGTGCTTAACCCGCTGTGCTACCGTCTGACTCTCGGGGCTGCACATTTCCACCTTATGGAAGGAACACTCCCTGTGGAAAGGGGCTTCCCTTCATCAGGGCTCTCTGAGCACTGTTGTCTTGATTCTTCTCTGGCCAGCACTGGGTTGCTTGTCCTATTTTAAGAAAGCACATTTCTGACAAGGAAGCAGGGTCACCACGATCAGTTTAGACCTGTCTTAATTCGTTACTATGTTGACTGCAAAATGTATTATTAAAATGAGAAAACAGTATTTTAAAAATGAACTTTATTATACCTGCTTCTTTGTAAAACTTGCCACTATCAAAGCTACACTTACTGCAGATACTTGGGAATACAAAAAAAAAAAAAAGTCAAACTGAGAAAAAGATAATCAGTCACTCCATTAACCAAGAAATTCATAAATTTATCGAACTTTTCTAACTTGCTGATGGTAAAGTTACTCTCCCTGGGGAAGCAGAAGAGAACCCACCCCATGGGTCAACTTGGAAGCTGCTCTAGTGACTCCGGTTCAAGTCTCCCGTCCCCACCTGCACGTGGGCTGGGCGCTCGCTGCACAAGCAGGGGCACAGTCCTGAAGGTGTCTCACTTTCTCTTTCCTCTTGATCCCCATCCCCTCTTAATTGATCAATTTCTCTGTATTTCTATCCAAAAGGAAGAAAAAGTAAAAATATGGCCACTGTATGGGCACTGAGCCCCAGCTGTAACCCTGGTGACAATAAAACAAAACAAAACACAAAACTCTGGTGTGATCAGGAAGATCACTCAGGCTAACTCACAGGACATACATGCCAGTGTGTATGGACGGTAAAGCTCCCAGACTCATTCCCCAGCTCTGCTATATGCCAGAGCTAATCAGTGCTTTGAGATCTCTCTCTCTCTCTCTCTCTCTCTCTCATATGAAAATAAACATTAAAAGGTTCTGTGGTACAGTATTAAAAATGTGAAATAATCACTTTGTCTTTCAGCATATTTGCAATAAATTATTATTTCATAGAATTTGGTATCCTTGAAAAGACATTATAGCACATTTATTTTCCTACTTTATGAACTTTTTTTTTTTTCTTTTTCTTTTTTCTTTTTTCTTTTTTTTTTTTTTTATTAAAGAAAGGATTAATTAACAAAACCATAGGGTAGGAGGGGTACAACTCCACACAATTTCCACCGCCCAATCTCCATATCCCACCCCCTCCCCCGATAGCTTTCCCATTCTCTATCCCTCTGGGAGCATGGACCCAGGGTCATTGTGGGTTGCAGAAGGTAGAAGGTCTGGCTTCTGTAATTGCTTCCTCGCTGAACATGGGCGTTGACTGGTCGGTCCATACTCCCAGTCTGCCTCTCTCTTTCCCTAGTAGGATGGGTCTCTGGGGAAGCTGAGCTCCAGGACACATTGGTGGTGTCTTCAATCCAGGGAAGTCTGGTCGGCATCCTGATGACACCTGGAACCTGGTGACTGAAAAGAGAGTTAACATACAAAGCCAAACAAATTGTTGAGCAATCATGGACCCAAAGCTTGGAAAAGTGGAGAGGAAGTATTAGGGAGGTACTCACTGCAAACTCTAGTATACTTCTGCTTTCTTACTTTGGTGCCATACTCCAAACTCAGTCAATTTCTGCTTTGCGTTTCTACTTCTTTTTTTTTTTTTTTACATGCATAACATTCCCCAGATTCCCATTTAGCAATACAACCCCCACTATTTCATTCATCATTTTTCATGGACCTGTATTCTCCCCACCCACCCACCCACCCCAGAGTCTTTTACTTTGGTGTAATACTCCAATTCCATTTCAGGTTCGACTTGTGTTTTCTTTTCTAATCTTGTTTTTCAACTTCGGCCTGAGAGTGAGATCATCCCATATTCATCCTTCTGTTTCTGACTTATTTCACTCAACATGATTTTTTCAAGGTCCATCCAAGATCGGCTTTATGAACTTTTGATAAACGTCAGCTGTTGCTATTTCACTGTTTCCTCTAAATTTAATTAACACTCACTCCTCTCATATTGTGAAATATACACATTATTTGAGGGTTTAATCTGTTATAAATAAGAGCTGTAAGAATAACTCTGTATAAAAACAGTATTTGTTTCTGTAGTGCCCATTCTTTCCCAGTTATGGAAAATGTATCTTAACTGAATTAGTATATGACTTTCCTCAGTAGTCCTCTAAAGCACTCAACTTGGCATCTGTCTTAGTTTTCTTATCTCCTGAAAATTGGATTCATTCTTTCCCTGGATGCCACTCATTTTCACACATTTAACCCTAAGGAAGTGAGAATACTAAAGTTTCTTCATTGTGACTATGTAGAACTTCTTCCTCCTCCCTGATCTGTGTATCATGATAACCTGTGGGAAGCCACAGTCTTCCACCCTTTGTTCCTCTCTGCCAGTCTGGACCCAATCTGATCCAGGCAGAAAAGAAGGTCCCAGTGTTCTTCTTCTTCTAGCGTTTGCCCTTCTTCCGTAGCCAGTCAACAGCGTCAGGTGGAGCCTGATGTAAAGTTTCGAGACCTCCTTTGAATCTGGAGAGGCGGCAGTCGTTGACTATGTGGGACATAGTCTGTCTGTAGCCGCAGGGGCAGTTCAGGTCGTCTCTGGCTCCCCAGCGATGGAACATAGCGGCGCACCGGCCATGGCCTGTTCCATAGCGATTGAGGAGGGCCCAGTCATAACGTGCTAGGTCAAAGCCGGGTTGACGCTCGCAGGGGTCTGTGATGAGGTGTTTGTTCTTTACCTCAGCTGACTGCCAGCTCTGTTTCCAAGAGACTGGAACAGAGAAGTTCAGTGTAGGCATAGGGGACCAGATTGGGTGACGAGACGTCAAGCGTTCTAATACTAAGCAATACTAGAGGGTCTGTCTGACTGCTGTCCCAGTGTGGCAAACCCTCAGGAGTGGAAAAAGGAACTGTTTTTATGAAATGATGCCCATAGCATTGACATTTTATTATTTTAAGTATTTATTTCATATAAGATAGATACAGAGAGAGGAAGAAAAAGCCAACACATTACTTTGGTACATATGTCACTGAGACTTGAACCAAGAGGCTCCAACATGCAAGTCCTGCACTCCAGCACTGAGTCCTATCCCTTCCTTCCCCAGTGTGTCAGAGCACGAGGGCTCAACGCCATTTTTCCATATCAAGGAGTGTTCGCTGCTAGAACTTCCTGAGACTGGGGAAATAGTCTTATGTATGTGCTGTTCAGTGTGGTTACTGTGAGCCACATAGAGTTTGTGAACACTTGGAAGGTAGCTAGTCACACAGAGGAACTAAAATTTTAATTTAATAAACTATATGTGACTGTTAGCTTCTATACTGGACAGCAAAGGTGTACAGAGTAAATCCGGAAATGCACAGACCTCTGATAATCTTGCTTTTACCTCTTACTTTCCAGGGACGAACTAGTTTTGATGGACCTTGGGGGGAGACTGGAAATGTTGGCCCACCGGTAGGCATAATTACTCATGGGATAGATTACCCGTACTGTTACACACTGGGTAGGTGGGCTGGGGTGTAAATTGATTTGTTTCCGTCTCTAAGATCTATGGTTCCTTTTGTAGGGATCAGGAGGAAGACGTGGTCTACCAGGGCTGAAGGTCAGTGTTTCTGGAAAGAACTTGCTTATTGTTCCACATACATGGCTGGTCAGGGACTGCTGGCAGGGCGTCCAGAGTTGCCAGAGGATCATTTGGAGGTTTCTATAGGGAACTTTCTTTCTTTTTAAACTTTTTTATATTTATTATTACTATTATGATGATGATGATGATGATGATCCCTCCCAGGTTGTTGCTGGGGCTCAGTGCCTGCACTATGAATCCACTGCTCCTGGAGGCCATTTTTCCCATTTTGTTGCCCTTGTTGTCATTATTATTATTGTTGTCATTGCTGCTGTTGCTGTTGGATAGGACAGAGAGAAATGGAGAGAGGAGGGGATGACAGAGAGGGGGAGGGACAGATAGACACCTGCAGACCTGTTTTACCACCTGCGAAGCGACTCCCCTGCAGGTGGGGAGCCGGGAGCTTAAACTGGGATCCTTATGCCGGTCCTTGCACTTTGTGTCACCTTAACCTGCTAACCTGCTGTGCTACCGCCCGACCCCCTATCTATTTTATATTTTTATATTACATGTCAACAGGGGTTTGTTTGAGTCCACACCGTTCCCACCACCAGAGTTCTGAATCTTCACTCTCCCCACTGCAACCCACCACAGTTCCCCTAAAGTTTTAGACATGGGCCAACCCTTTTCTCTACAACTATCTGTCCACATTTATACATAGTTGCCCCTTCTTTTTCTGATTCAATCCTCTTTTCTCCTCTAAGCCACACATAACATCGTAGCTCCCTCCATATGTCCCTCTCCTTTTCCTTCTCTCTCTGGGAGCTGGAGTGCAGAGTCCTCTTATCTTCCTATCACTTGTCTCCCAGTGGGAGTCTGGATCAAGGTTGTTTATGGGGAGCAGAAGGTGGGGGTTCTGGCTTCGGTAGCCACTTCTCCACTGAGCATGGGTGTTGACAGGTCGATCCAGACCCCCAGCTTGTTTCTGTCTTTCTCTATGGGGACTTTCTATGGGAAAATGACATGGTCCTTCACTCCTTTTCTAGTCACTGTTGTTCAACTCAACTGAAAAGAAACTAGTGCCTCAGAGAAGGGCTTCACCTTTACAAGAATGATTTTTCCAGTTAGAGAAAACCACTCTTAGTGGGTACACAGATCCTTTCAGTTTGACCTGCAAACTGACAGCCCTTCATAACCTGTTTCAAAGTTTCTAGCTATGTGCCTTTTCAAACTCGGTTCCTATTTTTAAGTTGAGGGACAGACTCTTGAAGAACACAATGACCGAGCAGTAATGAATGCTCCAAACGTCTCCTATTTATTTGAGCACTTTGAAAACTTGAGCAGCAGAGGCAATTGATCCACATATTGATGAATTCTGAGTAGCCTTCTCAGCATGTGAGTTATGTAGGAAAGAAGACAGAAGAACTCACAAAGTGGCTATTATCTTCACTTTTGGGAAATGTTATCTTCTCTGTAGAAATAGTTTAGTTATTTAATGAATTACATTAACATCTCACTCTTTGCTTGGGAACTAATTCAGCATTGCAAGAACCTGTGGGGTTTGGTTTATTTAAGCAAAGACTTTTTGCTTTTCTCAGTAGATGGCACATTGGAAGAAAGAAGTGCAAAAACTGGAAAAAGACAATAAGAGTCTGACTTTGCATTTTCCCTACACAAGTGGGTGTCCTTCCCCCCAAACACCTGTTTCTCTCTAACTCCATATGTGAGGAAAACTGAGTCAGAAATCTTTTTTTAGTCTTTCTCTTTCAGGGAAGACTGTTTTCAAAAGGAACACGAGAGAATACTTGGTGAACTCACTCAGTTTTGTTCATTTTGACAGGGTGTGCGTGGAGAATCTGGTCATCGGGGCTTCCGAGGAGAACTTGGGCTTCCAGGCTCACAGGTTGTATCAGTGAACTTGTTTTTAGTGCCCAAAGGAACTTGTACAAACTCATTTCATCCTCCCGTTTTGGGGAGGGGTCTGTGAATCACTATTTTACATGGAAGACATGAAGGGAATGAAACATTAGGTAAATTGGCCAGGGCCATACAACTAAGTAAGTGATAAAGGAGAACCTCACGTCCAGCTAATGTAGATGGAAAGTGTATGTATTTAATTACTGCCTCTTAAATAGTCTATTCAGATTATCCTACTACTACTTATCTCATTAATGTTGTATTCAGTTTGGCAGGGAACATCATCAAAGTACTTCCTGAGTATCTATGATACACGGGGCACTTTGCTGATAGGCCTGGGATGCAGGCCCCTGCCTTTGAGCTCAGTCCAGTGGACGCTGTAAGTTATTTAGTGGCAGTTGACATTGTCAAACTGCAGCCACTTCTCTTGGAACCTTATAAGCATAGCACTAAACTGTCATTCTGTAAACACCTCCAGAACACTTTACATTTTTCTTTTAAAAGCTGTATTGAGGGCCGGGTGGTGGCGCACCTGGTTGAATGACGTGTTACAGTGTGAAAGGACCCGGGTTCGAGTCCCTGGCCCCCACCTGCAGGGGGAAAGCTTTGCGAGTGGTGAAGCAGGGCTGCAGGTGTCTCTCTATCTATCTCCTCCTTCCCTCTCGATTTCTGGCTGTTTCTATCCAATAAATAAAGATAATTAAAAGCTATATTGATGGGAGTCGGGCGGTAGCGCGGTGGGTTAAGCGCATGTGGCGCAAAGCACAAGGATTGGCGTGAGGATCCGGGTTCGAGCCCCCAGCTACCCACCTGCAGGGGGGTTGCTTCACAGGCGGTGAAGCAGGTCTGCAGGTGTCTATCTTTCTCTCCCCCTCCCTGTCTTCCCCTCCTCTCTCCATTTCTCTCTGTCCTATGCAACAACGACAACGACAACAATAACAATAATAACTACAAGGGCAACAAAAGGAAATGACTAAATAAATAAATATTTTTAAAAAAGCTATATTGATTCTACATGTCTTCAAATTAAAACAAAACAAAACAAAACAAAACAAAACAAAACTCAAGAAAAACAGGCCATAAGACAGTTCACCCAGATAGTGCTCCTATTTTATTCTTTACCCTACCCAGTTTCACACTGGAAGAAGATCCAGTGCTGTGGTATCTCTGTCTCTCTCTGTGTGTGTGTGTGTGTGTGTGTGTGTGACTCTGTCCCTGTCTATCTGGGGGGGGGGGAACCAGCTTAGCCCAAACTTTACTAACATATTGAGTCTCTGCAAATTGAAAAAAAAATCGTAGAGCTTAAGAAAGCAATTTCAGAAGACTTCTGCTGTTTTTCACTTGAAAAAGTTACCAGAAAAAGAAATGGATAATCGTAGCATAATTAGAGATGGCATATTTTGTGTAGTAGAACATGGTATTTGAACATAGGGGGCGATAAGTGACCAATTTATTTCTGCCTTTACTTTTGACAAACCTTATTGGTTTAATTGAAACCCCTCCCCCCAATACCTCCCAACCACTGTTGTGACCCGAGTCCCCTGGCTTCATGAAGTGACACTATGGACAGCATGGGGAGCATGTTGCATTGTGAAGCAGGAGGAAGATAATCAAGAGCGTCTCTCTGTAATTCTCGCCTTCTCACTGGGCTGGGAACGTGGCAGTGTGTTTAAATAAGTGACTACAAGACCTCCCCCAGAAGCAGAGAAGCCTTGACAAGAAAGCATTTCTCCCAGAAGCTGGAGGAAAACTACAATGTTGAAAACAGACTGGGAAGAAAATGAGCAAGTTGCCGGCAATGTGCTCTGTGAGATGAGGCCACTTCAGTGTAGCTTCAGCTCTTGAAGAAATGCCATGCCATCTCTTTTCCTTAACTCTTGCACGTGTAAAGAAAAGGTTTATTTTTATCTTTTAACTTTTTCACAAGATTTATATCCTGGCAGCTCCTCTCATTGTCTTTCTAGGATTTAAAACTCATTGGGTGAATTAAAATATAAAGCCGTAGTTTCAAACATCCCGGTTCATCAGACTCCCCAGGAGAGATGCTTTAAAATGCAGATAGTGAGGACTCATGTGTCCTGGGCTCTCCCCATGGGTGGAGTGGCCTTGGGGCAGTGGGGGTTGAGAGCACAGGCACTGCTGGGCTGACGTGCGGTGACCAAGGAAGTCGTGTTCAGAGCGCTTAGTCTGTGCTGCTGTCAGTGTCTAAGATGATTTTGCGGCGACACTGGAAATGCATAGCTCAGTAAAAATTGGTTGAATTTTAATTTTATCTTTGGACTAGGGACAAAGAGGAAGACAAGGACCACCAGGACTGTTTGGGCAAAAAGGCGCGCTGGGGCCTCAGGTAGGTTTGAAAAAGTAACATTTCCAACACAGCTGCTCATCACAGAAGGCTATGTCATACCCCGAGTGTCTCTGGACAAAGGGCAGCTAGCTTCCCAGTTGGTCCTGGTGTCTGGGCATGTCTAAACAGTGCTGGCTCAGTGCACTGACCATCAGCAGGCATGTACCCTTTCTACTTGGGCTACATCATGAGAATATAGTGGCTGATGGGGTGTGAGCCTCAAAGTGCTGTGACACAAACTTATACTCACCTACTGTGCAAGAAAAATCGGTTTTCTGAGAGGACTATAGATGGTTACTTTAATTTAATGTATGGAAGTAGTATCCCAGTTTTGTGTATGAGGAAATAAGGATCAAAAGGATGAAATTACCTAAGATCAGAAGTAAGTAGCCTAACTGCCCTCTGTACTGCTGTACTTCCTGCCCAGTATCCCTGTGGCTCACAGGAGGGCCAGATCCAGTAAGATAGAAGATCAGGTAAGGTGACTGTCATTTGTGTATTCACTTACTTATCTGTCATCAGGGTTATTGCTGGGGCTCATTGCCTGCATTACGAATCCACCACTCCCTGTGGCCACCCCCCCTTTTTTTTCCCCTTCTATTTTTATTAGGACAGATAGAAATTGAGAGGGGGAGAGGGAGGGGGCTGGGTGGTAGCATGGTGGGTTAAGTGCACATGGTGCAAAGCGCAAGGACGCTGTTAAGGATCCCGGTTCGAGCCCCCGGCTCCACTGGCAGGGGATTCATGAAGCAGGTCTGCAGGTGTCTGTCTTTCTCTCCTCCTCTCTGTCTTCCCCTCCTCTCCTGATTTCTTTTTGTCCTATCCAACAACAATGACAGTAATAACAACTATGATAAACAACAAGGGCAACAAAAGGGGAAAAAAGTAGCTTCCAGGAGCAGTGGATTCGTAGTGCAGGCACTGAGTCCCAGCAATAACCCTGGAGGTGAAAAAAAAAAAGAGAGAGAGAGAGCGAAGGGAGAGGGAAATAGAGAGGGGAGAGAGACACCCTGCTGCAGACCTGCCTCACTGCTCATTAAGTGGGGGGGGGGGAGGAGGGGTCAAGCATATGGCAATCTGCGCACTTAACCTGATGCGCCATGGCCCAGCCACCAGCCAGATGACTTTCTAAGGAAGGAAGGATATGAGGCCCCTTAAAGCCATGAACAACATGATTTAAGTTCGTGGTAAGAGTCACCAACTGGAGATTAAAAACAGAAGCGCCAGGGTGGCATGAGCCCTGTTCTGTGCTCGTTTTCTCTCATTGAGGAAAAGACTAAACTCACGACTGACGGTATTCCTCCCATTCCTATTTGGTAATTTTTTCTATGTGGAGCTGGTAAGGCCTTCCCAATTTCTTAGGCAAACGGTGTTCCCGCTTCTATCTGCTAGATAATTCTCCTATTTACCTGCATACAGTAGATTTGATCTCTTGCACAGACCATCTCAGTCCCTCAGCTCAGAGGTCAGTTATGTACAACATGCACTTTATATTCTGGAGAATAAAATAAATCATACAAAATATTAAGCTGACTCATGAGTACATTCAAGTTATAGGCAGTTTCAGTACTAACGAGTTTGTCGCAGCGTCGACTTCACGAATGAGCCTGGAATTGATTTGGGTCATAATTTTGTTGCAGGGAAATTCCGGACCACCAGGGCCAAGTGGCTCAAAAGGAAAAGATGGACCAAAAGGAATGAAGGTAAATGTCAGAGAGCACACTGTTCTTTCTTTGTGAGCTGGTTTTCTTCAGGGAGATTGCCTTACGTGATCATTTCCAGCCTGAACGTTGGCAGTGATACTGGCTGTTCATTACCTGATAGCTGGATTCATAGAAGGAAAGACATGCAGGAAGACCTAGGAAGAGGAAAGGTAGATGGCCACGTGTAAGAATAGACAAAGACGTTAATAGGTAGGTAAACATACGGACTCCTCACAAATGCAGACTCACATATTCCATCTACTTAGAACACAGTACTAATATATAACCTGCTATCATTGGTGATAGAGACCTGATGTTTACTAGTTTTCAGTACCAGAATCTTTACTGGATTTGTTAGTCATCCGTGCTTAACAAAGTTTAGAAGAATTTTAGATTATATGATGAGACCAATGTGACTTTAGGAGAGTGACTGTAAAATTTCTAATGAAAATTATATAAAATTTCATGAACTCTTGAGACAAAGTTAATCTCTATATTTAATTATAAAAGGGAGAAGTTGGTGATGTAGGAGCAAAAGGCCCACAAGGTCAACAAGGAGCAAGAGGGCAGCCTGTAAGTCTAATTCTTCGTTGTGGACACCTCAATTAAATTTGTAGTGAGTTAGCATTGATTTATAGCATTATATAAGTTTCATGTGTGTAGCACTGTAACTCCTCATTGCTAAGCACTGCATCATGATCACCACTCCAACTCTGATTTCCCTCTGTCACCTTACACCCAACTCCCTTTGCCTTCCACCTCCCTTCCTCACTGTTGCCCGTCAATCAGGACTCCTGATTGTCTTGGTTTTGCTGAGTTTAAAATTACAGTGTTACAATGAATTACACTCAGGGTTATGAATACGTTAGGAGTAGAAATAGTTACGTGCTCTCAAACTGTTTATGTAAATAGAGAATCCAGTTATTTTGGGGGGGGTTATTTTGCCTTCTTGCATGTTGAAGAGGGAAATGCCGGTGAACCTCTTATGTATGACAGGTATTTCATGAATGTTTGAGTGTTTTAGGAATACAGAGGTGTTGAATGAAACATTTCCCCCCAGGGAGTTAGACAAAACAGCCAGCCAATCAGAAATTCAAGATTCTAAGGCTATGGGCTTCACTTTGTGCAGCGTGGAAATATTTTTTGGATAACAAGCATCATAAAAGGTTTAGCTCAACAGCTAGAATTTGAAAACAACGATGCATTTTTACTTTGCCATTGTTCTGAACATGAGAGCAAATTAGTTAGGACTGTCTTCAGTTAGCCACCTTTTAAGAACAGACTTGATGGTCAAATATCATCTTTTCTTCAAGTCATCTAAGTTTTCTTTTATCAGCAGTAGAAACGACAGGAGTGGTTTCAACCCAGCACTTTAGCTGCATTCACTAGCCAGGAGAGAAAACAAAAACAGGTCTGAGAAGCCAAAGTTCAGACATGGAATATGAATGGAAAAGATAACTGTCAGGACAGCATTACCTGTCAGATGGCATTTGGTGCAAATGGCGTTTTATATCTACATTGAATTCAGATGATGAAACCAAACCTAGATATAATAAAACCTTGTATTGTAGACAAATGCAGCACTTGATCCTGCTGTGGTCTCTGCCTGTAACACACAAAACTGAGGAGTGAAGCCTTTCTTGAAAGTGTGACTTCAAGAGGTTGCACATGTTTTAAATAACCCCAAAATAGTATTTGTAGCACATAAAAGGTATTTTAAGCCCAGTCCCCTGCTCCTGGGAAGTCGTGTAGTGATTATCTTATGAAAGTAGGGTAAACCTACACGCCCTCCTGCCTCCATCAACCCCTCTACCTTCCCCACCTCCCCACACTGCTTATCCACCCAAGAGTTTCCTCAGATCATCAGATACACTTTGATGTAGGTAGCTCCATTATTGACCTTGTGTCATCTTTGCAGGGTCGTTTTGGTCCAGACGGATTTGGACGTCCAGGAAGAAAGGGGACAAAGGTGAGTGTCACCTTGCAGGGTGTGCTGGACAAAGGTTACATTCTTGGTTCTGTTTGTCTGCAGTTAAGAGTTGTTACCCAAGTGGTATGCCAGAAATGGTCTCTGCATGTGCTTTGGACATGTTGCAGCTACCAGAGATCCTTCCTTCAATGACAACAGCTGATGTGTCACTCTTGTTTGAGAGTCAGACTCTACCTTACCTTTCACCTGTGTTAAGTAATCCTGCCAAGAGCACACCAAGTCCTCTCCTGACTCTCGGCCTCAGAGATACTCTGGCTTCTACTTGGGATGCCTGTCCTCATCTCTCTCTCTTGGACAAACTGCACATTTTGTAAGATGAGATCAAATACCAACTCCTTTGTGGGAGCCATACTGAACTTCCTCATTTAAATTAAAAAAAATTATTTATAAAAAGGAAATATTGACAAAACCATAGGATAAGAGGGGTACAATTTAGCACAATTCCCACTACCAGAACTCCGTATCTCATCCTCTCCCCTGATAGCTTTCCTATTCTTTACCCCTCTGGGAGTATGGACCCAAGATCATTGTGGGATGCAGAAGGTGGAAGGTCTGGCTTCTGTAATTGCTTCACCACTGAACATGGGTGTTGGCAGGTCTATCCATACTCCCAGCCTGTCTCTCTCTTTCCCTAGTGGGGAAGGGCTCTGGGGAAGCGGAGCTCCAAGGCACATTGGTGGGTTTGTCTGTCCAGGGAAGTCTGGTTGCATCCTGCTAGCATCCGGAACCTGGTGGCTGACAAGAGAGTTAACATAAAAAGCCAAACAAATTGTTGAACAGTCATGGACCTAAAGGCTGGAATAGTGCAGATGAAGTGTTGCGTGGTCCTCCCAACACTAGCTAGTAGTATTTTAGTTATAGTTCAAAGGGCCTGTAGCTATACTAGTATTTTGGTGGTGGTGTTTTTTTTTTTTTTTTTTTTTTGCCTGAGCCTGAAATCCGATATGCAGGTAGATCCAAGTTATTGTCTGGGGAGATGATGTCATGGCTGGGAAAAGGACCAGAAAGCTGGATCAGGGAAGAGAGCTCCCTAATATGGGAAAGGTGTATAAATATTGTTGACTGTAAACCCTATCGATTTGATGTGATCTGGGGCCCATAATCAGCTTAGGAGCCTGTGTGACCTCTGCATCCCTGTAGATCTGAGAATGTCCCGCTTCCTCTATAGAGCCTATGTTTCTCCCAATCCTGGAACCTCTGGGGTGGGGCTTACCTCCCTGCGTGCTTCTCTCAAATCATACCAAATGATATTACATCTGCCGATTCCACCCTAATCAATGCAACAAGTCCCATCTCACCCTTCACCCTTATCACTTGGGTGAGACCTTTCCTTTCATGGTATTTTCTAATTCCATTCCAGGAGGTTCACTTCCTAACAAAGACCCAAAACCTAGATATAGGCCAGATTCTGTTAGATAGAACATATGTTCTCATGCTTCCGTAAATTAGGACAAAATATATACCTTAAAGCAAAAATACACAATAGTCTTTAGTGAGTCAGTATCAAGTTCATAAAGAAATAGTGTCTACTTAGACTTAGATACCCCCCTCACCTACCTCCTATTACAGGTCTCTCACTCACTCCAAAGCTAACCTCATCAAAGCAAGGACTGCAAAAGCCAAATAAGGGCAAGAGACTGGCATACTTTAATGATGACTCTTTAGTCACTATCAGGCCACCCCATCAGCTGGGGCCCTAATCGGGGAGTCCTGAGATTCCCAGACAGACATGATGTACCTAGACCTCGAATAAATCCCTCTCTCCATTGTTACCAGTCATCTCTATCAGGAACAACACAATAGACCCCTTTGTGGGTCCCCACAGGACCTTGCCCTCAACTTGGATCAACAATGGTACAGAATGTTCCATCCTCCGAAGGGAGGCTGGACAACATACTCTATGCTACACCTGAGGAAGATGGGTCCTGAGATTGGGGCAGCTTGGAATGTTCCTACTCATGACCACAGGATGTGAGCTCCTCATTTAAAATTTGTTGCCCTGTTGATAGAACACAGCTCACATTTCCACAGGAGCCCCTTTCCAGCTAGGTGGAATTAAGATTTATCCCTGCAGACATGTCTCCCTCCCAGTCTTGACAGTAGGATTACATCTTAGTCACCTCTTAATTGTTAGAAAAGAGCCTGACACAGAGTAGGTGTGCACCGAGTGCAACGAGTACGTTGTGTGTAGGGCAGCACTACTGAATTGGCATCTTTACCACTTACATGAGTAGCTGGCATTTGTATCGAATGGGCCACTGGCGGGTTTTGAAGCATGAATGTCACACGGAACTTGTTGAGCAAATTAAATGTCAATAGACACAGCTTTTATTGGTGCTTAAATCTGCAGGTTATGTTTAATGTCTCATAAAACAAGAAACCACTGGGCTTAGTGATGCTCAGCCACTTAAGGCCAGGACCCTAGCGGTGGCTTCTCTGCATTGCTCCTGTTCCCTTGTGGCCACAAGATGGCACCACTGCCGCTTATCAATGAGGAAAATGCCCCAAACATAATAAACCCTTAGTGACTTGTCTGTGAGAAGTAGACCAGCGAGGACCTCAGTGATCGCTAATTCAGCCTTCTTGATTTACAGATGTGGAAACCGAGATGTGAGGGCCCAGGTGGTAGCACACCTGGTTGAGTGCACATGCTGCAATGCACAAGGACCTGGGTTTGAGTCCCTGGTCCACACCTGCAGGTGTCTCTGTTTCCCTCATTCTGGCTGTCTGTATCCAATAAATAAATAAATAAATAAACAGAGATAATAAAAACAATTAAAAAAAGAAACTGAGATGAGAAATAACTGGCCAGTGGTTGCACAGCTAGATCGAGGCAGCATGGAGAAGCTAGCCTATTAAAGCATCATCTGGCAAATGAAATCTTCTTTCTCTAGGGGAGCGCTTGCATAGTAAGGCAGTGCTAGGTCAAACATGATTTTCTTTTACTGGTTTTTTTTTTGCTTTTGTTTTTATTTATTGGATAGAGACAGCCATAAATTGAGAGGGAAGGGGGTGACACAGAGGGAGAGAGACAGACTATTGCAACACTGCTTCACCACTTGCAAAGCTTTTCCCCTGCAGGTGGGGACTGGGGGCTCAAACCCAGGTCCTTGCACACTGTAACACGTGTGCTCAACCAGATGCACACGGCTCAGTCCTGAGCGTGGTTTTCTGCATGTGCATGTTTGAGTTAAGCACAAAGATGATTGTGTTTTAAGGCTAACACTGTGACACACAGATTCAGGTGACACTTGCCTGAGTAATACTTAATAGTCTCCTTTTAAATGAACCTTAGTGTTAAGTGGTCAGTGAAGAATGCTTTCTTAGTATGCTTACTTTCCTCCTCTCCTGAGCCCACTCTGTCACACCTTCTTCTCTGCCCTCAACTCCTCCAAGACCTGCTTTCTCTTCCACATTTTCAGCAGATAATCATGTTAACCATTTCACTAAATTGTGTCTTGTTGATACTATCACCTTCTAATTTCACTCATTTAAACATACTTATTCAAGTATTCTCATTCAGTTGTATTTATTGAATATCCATTCCATGCCCAGTTCTTTTTTTAAAAAAGATTATTATTATTATTTATTTATTCCCTTTTGTTGCCCTTGCTGTTTTATTGTTGTAGTTATTGTTGTTGTCCTTGTTGGATAGGACAGAGAGAAATGGAGAGAGGAGGGGAAGACAGAGAGGGGGAGAGAAAGACAGACACCTACAGACCTGCTTCACTGCTGGTGAAGCAACTCCCCTGCAGGTGGGGAGCCGGGGGCTCGAACCGGGATCCTTCCACTGGTCCTTGAGCTTTGCGCCACGTGCGCTTAACCCGCTGCGCTACCGCCTGACTCCCCCATGACCAGTTCTTTGAACTGAGCATCAGATACCATATTTGTCTCACACACACATATTTTAGGTTATATATCTAAACCATCCTTTATAGATATGACCACAATTCCATCAGAACTCCTAGGAATAATCCTTTAAAATGTCGACTATCTGGTAGTCAAATTTGAGGCTCCTGATAATCTGCCCTTCCTCCAGCCTTCCCCATCACATCACTGCATCTTTTATAAGTCTTTTTCTCTCACCTCTTACCCTTAATCCATCAACATATAATTGTGAGTCTATCTGGGAAGTATGCCTGGGGACGGGAGCTAGCTCACCCAGTAGAGTACACACGTTTCCATGTGTGAGTACTCGGGTTCAAGCCCCTGTTGCCACCTAGTAGCAGCAGCTTGAATGACTCTAGAGGAAGCTTCATAAATGGTGAAACAGTCGATCTGAAATTAAAAGGAAGGAAAGAAAATATGTCTAGCATTTCATTGCTACCACTACTTCTCCATATTTAAAAATATTTTATTTATTTATTTATTAGAGACAGAAGTTAAAGGGGAGGGGGAATTAGAGAGGGAGAGGGACAGAGAAACACCTGCAGCCCTACTTAGCCAGTCGTGGAACTCTCCCTCTACAAGTGGGAACCAGAGGCTTGAACCTGGGTCCTTGGACAATGTAATGTGTGCAGTTAACCAGGTCTGCTACCGCCTGGCCCCTGCGTTTCATGACTTCTCGACACCATTTCTACTCTCTTGGCCGAGATAAGATGCTTTTCTGCCAGTACTGCTGCAGCAGCTGCTCAGCTGGCTCCCTGCTTCTGCCCCTGCTTCATTCAGTCAGTTTTTAACACAAGAATCAGAGCAACTTTTCAACATATATTCTGACCATTGTCATTCTTTTATTCAAAGCCAGACTGTGACTGCCAATTTCATCCATCAAGTCTGTTGTCAGCATGGCCTACTTAATGGCTTCACACAATCTGGTCCCCTGTGAACTGGGCTTCCCTGCTGTTCCTCCCCTGCTGTTTCTCCTTCATTCTGCCTTGCTGTTCCTCAAGCAGGGCACACAGTCATTCCTTTTTTTTTTCTTTCTTTGATATTTTAATAATTGCCATTAAGTCATGAATAATTAAGGTTAACTATAGCAGAGATTCCTACATATTCAATCAATAAAGATTTTAAGACAGGAATTTTTAAAATATTTTTATTTATTTATTAATGAGAAATATAGGAGGAGAGAGAAAGAGCCAGACATCACTCTGGTACATGTGCTGCTGGGGATTGAACTCAGGACCTCATGCCTGAGAGTCCAATGCGTTATCCACTGCGCCACCTCCTGGACCACTAAGACAGGAATTTAAGGCAACTATTAAACATACTGAGAAGCACAAATATTTCTGTTGCTTTAAGAACTTTCCACTTCCAAACATTATGAAGCCAAACTTGTTTTTTTCCTCTTTAAGTTTCTCTATTACACAAGCATCACTAAATCTGATTTCTCCTATCCAAGTACTATCCAAGCCCAATCCTGCCTAACTTGTAAACTCAGATGAGACTGAGTGTTCAAGAAGGGATAGCCACAGACAAGTCTGATTTCTTAGTGTCATTTGACATGGAAAATGCCTAACAAACACATGTGGCATTTGTGGTGTTGGGAATCCAACTCAGGACTCAGGCATGATGGTTTGTTTGCCTGCTGACCTGCCTTTCATGGTATAGCATTTGCCTTTAGTTAGCAACTGAAAACAGTTTTTTTTTTTAAATTTCTTTATTGGAGGATTAATAGTTTACTGTCAACAATAAAACACAATAGTTTGTACATGCGTAACATTTCCCAGTTCCTCACATAACAATTCAGCCCCCACTAGGTCCTCCTCTGCCATCATGTTCCAGCACCTGAACCCTCCCCCCACCTCAGAGTCTTTTACTTTGGTGCAGCACACCAACTCCAGCCCAAGTTCTGCTTAGTGTTTTCACTTCTGAACTTATTTTTCAACTTCTTTTTTTAAAAAAATTATTTATAAAATAAAAAATACAAACAAGACCATAGGATAAGAGGGGTACAATTCCACACAATTCCCACCACCAGAGTTCTGTATCCCATCCCCTCCCTTGACAGATTTCCGATTCTTTATCTCTCTGGGAATGATGGACCCAGGATCATTATGGGGTGCAGAATGTGGAAGGTCTGGCTTCTGTAATTACTTCTCTGCTGAACAAGGGCGTTGGCAGGTCAGTCCATAATCCCAGCCCATTTCTATCTTTCCCTAGTAGTACAGGGCTCCAGAGAGGTGAGGTTCCAGGATACATTGGTGAGGTTGTCTGCTCAGGGAAGTCAGGTTGGCGTCATGGTAGCATCTGCAACTTAGTGTCTGAAAAAGCTCAACTTCTGTCTATGTGTGAGATCATCCCATATTCTTCCTTCTCTTTCTGACTTACCTCACTTCATGTGATTTGTTCAAGTTCCATCCAAGATGAGATGAAGAAGGTGAATTCACCATTTTTAATAGCTGAGTAGTATTCCATTATATATATACAACAACTTGCTCAGCCACTCATCTGTTGTTGGACACCTGGGTTGCTTCCAGGTTTTGGCTATTACAAATTGTGCTGCTGTGTACAGATCTCTTTGGATGGGTGTGTTTGTTTCGTTGGGCTATATCCTCAGGAGAAGAACTACAGGATCCTTAGGTAGGACTGCTTCTAGCCTTCTGAGAGTACTCCAGACTGCTCTCCACAGGGATTGGACCAATTGACATTCCTATCAGCAGGAGGGTTCCCTTGTCCCCACAGTCTCTCCAGTATTTGTTGCTGCTGCCTTTTCTGACATATGACATTCTCACAGGAAAGAAGTATCTCGTTGTCTTTATTTGCATCTCTCGGACAATTAATGACTTGGATCTTTTTTCATATGTTTGTTGGTCTTTTGGATCTCTTCTTTGATGAATATTCTGCTATCCTCTCCCCATTTTTGGATGGGGTCATTTGTTTTTTTTTGTTGGTGAGTTTGGTGAGCTCTTTATATACTTTGGTTATTAGCCTCTTGTCTGATGTATGGCATGTAAATATCTTTTCCCATTCTGTAAAGGGTATTTTTGTGTGGGTGGTGATTTCTTTTGCTGTGCAGAGCCTTTTAATTTTATGTAGTCCCATTGGTTTATTTTTGTTTTAGTTTTGTTTGTAATTGGATTTGTATCATTGAATATGTCTTTAAAATTTGACAGAAAAGAGTTCTGCTAATATTTTCCTCTAAGTATCTGATAGTTTCTGGTGTAACATCCAAGTCCTTAATCCATTTGGAATTTACTTCTGTGTTTGGTGAAATACAGTCATTCAGTTTCATTCTTCTGCATGTTTCAACCCAATTTTTCCAACACCATTTGTTGAAGAGACTCTGCTTTTCCCATTTCATAGTCTGGGCATCTGTGTCAAAAATTAGATGTCTATAGGTGTGGGGGATTATTTCTAGGATCTCAGTTCTATTCCACTGGTCAGTGTTGTCTATTCATGTTCCAGTACCAAACTGTTTTGATTACATTGACCCTAAAATACAGTTTGAGATCTGGGAGTGTGATGCCTCCAGTTCTGTTCTTTCTTCTCACGACTGTTTTGGCAATTCTAGGTCTTTTCTGGTTCCAGGTAAACATTTGTAGCATTTGTTCTATTCTCCTAAAAACTGTGGTTGGGATCTTGATGGGGATTGCATTAAATTTGTAGATAGCTCTGGGAATTATATTCATTTTGATGGTGTTAATTCTTCCAACCCATGAACATGGAATATCTTTCCACTTATTTGTGTCTTTTTCTATTTCCTTATAATAGTGACTCATAATTTTCAACCTATAAGTCTTTCACTTCTTTTGTTAGCCTCATTCCTAGACATTTTATTGTTTCTGTTGCTATAGTAAAGGAATTAATTTCTGGATTTCTTCTTCTTCTAACTGTTTTCATAGAAGAATGCCACTGACTTTTGTGTGTTCATTTTTTTAAGTCTCACACCTTACTACATTGCCTTATAATTTCCTAGAGCTTCCTGCTGATTTTTTTAGGTTTTTCTGTGTATACTTTTTTTTTGTAGAATAGAATTTAGAGGCCCCAAACCATCCCTTGTACCTACAGATAATTAATTTTTGGCAAGGGACCCAAAACATAGAGTCTTTTCATCAAATGGTTCTGGGAAAATTGGGTTAAGATGTGCATAAGGAAGAAACAGGACAATCACATGGTAACATGAACAAAAGTCAACTCTACATGGATCAAAGTCTTGGATGTTAGACCAGAAACCATCAAATACATACCAGAAACCATCAAATACATTAGCAGAACATTTCCTGATGTTTTCTTGGAAACATCGTTGAAAAAATTCAAGTCCATCAACAAAGATAACAAAAACCAATGGACTGCCTACAATTGAAAAACTTCCGCACAGAAAAGGGAAACATCATCAAAATAGAACAACACCCTCCAGAATGGGGGAAGATCCTTACAGCATGTCATGCATCAGACAAGGGGCTAATAATCAAAATATATAAAGAGTTCACAAGACTCAATAACATAAAAACAAGCAACACTATTAGAAATTGGAGAGAAGAAACCTATGGCGTCTTCACTGAGGAGACTATTCAGATGGCCAGCAGACATATGAAGCAATACTCAGTCTCTGATTATCAGAGAAATGCAAAGAAAAATAGATGAAATCCCACGTCACAGCTGTGAGAATGACATGCATTGAAAGAGAGAGAGCAACAACAAATTCTGGTGTGTGTGTGGGGGGAGAGCAACAACAAATTCTGGCAAGGATGTTGGGGGGTGGGGGTAGGGCAGCCCTTTTACACTGTTGCTAGGAATGAAATTGGTTCAGTTCCTTGGAACAATCTGGAGATTCCTCAGAACGCTGGAATTGTGCCTCATAAGCTGACAATTCCTCTTTTGGGGATCTATTCAAAGAAAACAAAAACACCTATCTCAGGAGATCTTTGCACACTATGTTCAAAGTAACTTTATTTTTTAAAAATCTTTATTTATTTATTGGATAGACACAGCCAGAAATTGAGACGGAAGGGGGTGATAGAGAGAGAGAGAGAGAGAGACAGAGAGATATCCGCAGTCCTGCTTCACCACTCATAAAGCTTCCCCCTGCAGGTGGGGACCGGGGACTCAAACCTGGGTCCTGGCACACTGTAACATGTACACTCGACCAGGTGTGCCAACACCCAGCCCCAGCAGCTCTATTTTTAATAGCTCAAACATAAGGCAACCCAAATACCCAGCCATAGATGAGTGGTTAAGAAAGCTGTGTTATATTTACACAATGGAATTGTTCTCAGCTAAAGACAATGATGAAGCCATCTCCTTTGCCTCATCTTGAATGTAACTTGAAGGAAGCATGCTAAGTCAGATCAGTCAGAAAGAAAAGGACAAATGCTAGATTGTTATATCGGTTATGGGCGGAATTTACAAAACAAGGAAAAGGAAGCAAAATGTAGAGCAAATCCTGGACTCAGCATGCTATGTTGCAGCAAGGTCAAGGACTGGGGGGCAGGGGTTGAGTGGGCTTTTGAGGACCCAGTGCGCTGTGCTGGAGGAGGGAGGACCTAGGTGGTGTGCAAACACCTAGTTTGCAAAGACAAAAGGTTGTACTTGTGAGACTACAGCTGTCATATAATAATAATAAAACAATAATCAACAAGGATAAATAAATAAGGAGAAGGATGTTTCATTGTTTATATCAGCATATCAAGGAGGGGATGAATTAGTTTGTAAATTGATTACTTGTAAGTTGTTTCATATTGAATTATAGAAATAAAATGTGACCAGTTGGGAGTAACTCAAGGTAACAGCTGTTGTTATGTTTAGTGAAATAAGTGGAAAAGAGAAGTACAAATACCAGATCATCTCACTTATAGGTGGAACTTAAGAAACAAGGCCAGGAAATGAAAATACAAAGCAAAACTTGGACTGGGTGGGGTGAGCTGCACCAAACCAAGAGTTTCTGGGGAGAGTTGAGTGGAAAGGTATGAAAAGGGGGCCTGGTGGTGGTGCACCTGGCTAAGAACATACATTGCAGTGCACAAGGATGCAGGTTCAAGCCCCTGCTCCTCACCTGCAGGGGGGAGAAAACTTCATGAGTGGTGAAGTAGGGCTGCAGGTGTCTCTCTGTCTCTTTCCCTTTCTATCTCCTCCTCTGCTCTCAATTCCTCTCTGTCTGTATGCAATAATAAATAGAAATATTTCAAAAAAGGTGTGAAAAGTACTGTAGGGTATTGATGTGTCCACAACCAAACCATTAACCCCCCCTAATAAAATGAAAAGAAAAAGATGATAATAGCTGTTTCTGTTTTTTTTTTTTTTCTGGTACTTGTTTAAAATCTGTCTCCTCAAAGTGATAGTTTCTTCCCTCCACCTCTACTACCGCAGGAAACGTCAAAAAAAAAAAAAAAGAGAGACTTAATCATATGACACTAACCAAGACCTTATCTCATTTCTCACATTAGGGTGACCCTGGCTTTCCTGGCTCTCCTGGTGCACATGTAAGGAGTCACCTTTCTGGGCCTGGCAACTGGTATGCAACATGTATGGGGTTTTTTGCACTTTATTTCCTTTACACTCAAAGTTTTGCTTTTTCTTCTATTGAGGGAGAAGATGGTGACCCAGGCCACATAGGAGAGAAAGGGGCAAAGGGCATCAGAGGGAAAAGGGTAAGAACCTCAGACATTCCCTGAGATCTGTGGGGTCCAGACTGTAACATTCTGCACACTCCAGGAGCCCTTTCAACCTTTCATTAGAGAACTTCTCCGTTTTATTTTCATTTTTATTATTTTGATAATGATTCACAGGACAGTAGGGTAAGAAGGGTACAATTCCCACCCCCAGATCTCCGTATCCCATCCCCTCCCCTGATAGCTTTCCTATTCTTTAACCCTCTGGGAGTATGGACCCAGGCTTATGATGGGATGCAGAAGGTGGAAGGTCTGGTTTCTGTAATTGCTTCTCTGCTGAACGTGGGCATTGGCAGGTCCATCCATACTCCCAGCCTGTTTCTATCTTTCCCTAGTGGGGCAGGGCTAGGAAGCCTGTGTCTTCTTCAGTGAACACAGCCCACACTTTCCTTAGGTTAGACTACTTCCTACCAAACCCTGTTCTTATTGCTCTTCTTAATGCAAGTGCATCTCACCAAAACATAACAACAGAAAACCCAAGTTAGATTCTCAGTTCCACAAAATCAGTCTTTCAAAGAATAGGTTTGAGGATATCTTCATCTTGTGTAAATCTAGATGTCATATGGAAAGGTACTATTTTAGATTCAGAACAAACCTTGCTTCTTCTTTTTTTTTTTTTTAAGATTTTTAAAAATATTTATTTCCTTTTTGTTGCCCTTGTTGTTTCCATTGTTGTTGTAGTTATTACTGTGTTTGTTGTCATTATTGTTGGATAGGACAGAGAGAAATAGAGAGAGGAGAGGAAGACAGAGAGGGGGAGAGAAAGACAGACACCTGCAGACCTGCTTCACCGTCTGTGAAGCAACTCCCTGGTACGTGGGGAGCCAGGGGCTCGAACCAGGATCCTTATGTTGGTCCTTGTGCTTTGCACCACATGCGCTTAACCTGCTGTGCTACCACCCGACTCCCGCTTATTCTTTTTAAACTTCGGATTATTGATTTACAAAATTATGAGATAATGCGTATAATTCCACACCATTCCCACCACCAGAGTTCTGTATCCCCATTCTCTCTATTGGAAACTGCAGTTTCCCCAAAGTCACAGACACAAGTGAACTATTATTTCTATAACTACCTACCTATGTTTATATATATTTGCCTATTTTTTCTAAGGTCCTGCCTTCTTGCTTTAAGATTCTTCTGAACAGTAGTTTTCCTAGCTATTTTAAGACTAAACTTAACAGAATGTATCCATGACATTGGTAATATTGGAGACATATTTTCACTGTGCTTTATAGAGTCTACCGTTAAAAATCCATTTCTTCAGGTTCTGAATATTTAATCTCAAGGAACCAGAATCACTGTAAGTTCTTTATGGAATGAGTAAGCTTGTGACTATCTTAACACCTCCGTAGAATTGGGCTGATAGATATTGGTGAGATATTGGGCTGATAGATATTTCTAGGAAAAGGACATGAACTGTTGTTCAATATGGAAAAAAGAAAAGAAAGAAGAATATATATATATCTAGGAGCTCAGTGAGTGATTGGCACATTCATATTTTGACGTGTGCCTGACTTGCCCTATTGCTGACTAATCCTGCCCAGCTCAGCTGAATTTATCTCTCTGTTAACAAAAAAGATAAAGTATAAGCTAAATGTAGGCGATTCTACTTGAGTTCAAATAATTGTAAGATTATCAGTGAGTCCATAGTGAACACGTCCCTTTTCCAAGGCACTAAAGACCAGAAGATGGTGGAGGAACTTTGCCTTTCTCCTCATGCCAGCCTCTCAGTGCAGGCTTCCTGCATTCTTACAGCTGCATGACTGCAAGCTCAACTTAGTATTGAGTCACTCTTCCAGGACTTGTTGGTAGATGTGTGTTTGTATATGTAAACATATGTTGGCTAAAACACACATACAGGGCAATTTAGATGGTTCCCATAAAAATGACCTGTTTTCGGGGGTCGGGCGGTGGCGCAGTGGGTTAAGCACATGTGGCACAAAGTGCAGGGACCGGCGTAAGGATCCCGGTTCGAGCCCCCGGCTCCCCACCTGCAGGGGAGTCGCTTCACAGGCGGTGAAGCAGGTCTGCAGGTGTCTATCTTTCTCTCCCCTTCTCTGTCTTCCCCTCCTCCATTTCTCTCTGTCCTATCCAACAACGAATTGCGTCAACAAGGGCAATAATAATAACCACAACGAAGCTACAACAAGGGCAACAAAAGGGGGAAAAAAATATGGCCTCCAGGAGTGGTGGATTCATGGTGCAGGCACCGAGCCCAGCAATAACCCTGGAGGAGGAAAAAAAAAATGACCTGTTTTCTTGCTAGTTATGTTCTGTTCCACTGATCACAGCATATAAACTGGTCCAAAAGCAGACTTGACCTTAACTATTATTGACATTGTGACTCTGGTAGCTTTAAAATATTAAATTGTGTTTAAGGTAAGAGACTCATTTCTTTGATTTGGTCACTTGCAGGGCAGTGCTGGTTTTCCTGGACTTGCTGGAACTCCGGGTGATCAAGGCCCACCAGGACCAGTGGTAATATAGATTGTTCTTCCTTTTATTTTTTTGCCTTTGTGTAGACATGAATAAGGATCTGATAAGAGGCAACTATAGGCAAAAGCGAACATTTGGGACACAAGAGTATCTATATAGACTCTTCTTTTGAGGATGATATTATCTTTAATCCTTGCACAGTATATTTATTCAGTATATACTTTTCACTTGAACCTGGGAAAAATATTAGAGTAACTGGAGATTTAGGAATCTCTGTAAATACGTAAAATGATGCATAAAACTCACCGGAGAGCAAATTTATCCATTTAAACAAGAAGAGCAACAACATTCATGCAAAAGCCGGAAGAAAATCCTAACGAAATATGACATTTATTTAATCTTAGCAGAACACCAAATATGACATTTATTTAATCTTAGCACAACTGACAATGTTGCCAACTCACAAATGTGCTTTTTAGTCTCCTGGAAAGTCATTTGGGATGAGAGGAAAGACTGAGGTTTGTGTGGTGGGTTCTCTGACATCAGCTTCCAGGGGGATAGGGTGTGGGGAGATCGCACAGCATCAGAAAGTGAACCTTGGACACGAGGGGGATGTCTGGGAAATCAGTTCTGGCACTCTCTCTGCAGATACAGCACAAAATCTACATACAGGTTAAGACCCATTCTCTCAAGATGTGCTCTTGACACATTGCCAGGCCCCAAATGGTTACCTGTACTTCCATCCAACCTGCTGCACTTTGGAGCCTCCCCCAACCCCTCCTCAGACTTCCGATGCCCATCATAATAAGCAAGCTATGAATCAAAGGTTCCCAGGAGATATCCCGTCCCCACCTCGCTCAGGTTCTGTTAATTTGCTAGAGTGTTTCACAGAACTCAAGGGACCTATTTCCTCACCAGATAATCCATTTATTAGAAAGACTATAACTACAGTGCAACAGGACCCAGGTTCAAGCCCCTGGCCCCCCACCTGCAGGGGGAAAGCTTCACGAGTGGTGAAGCTGGGTTGCAGGTGTCTCTCTGTCTCCCTCTCTATCTTCCCCCTCCCTTTCAATTTCTCTCTGCCTCTATCCAGTAATAAATAAAAAGAAAAAGAAAAAGAAAGACTACAGCTCAGGAACATCCAGATAGAAGAGGTGCACAGGGAGGATGTGGGGAAGTGCAGAGCTTCTGTGCCCTCAGCAGACGTTTTGTTTCTCCCAGATCTTCACGTGATCATCAGTCCAGATGCCAAAATTCTCTCATTTGAGTTTTTTTTTTGCCCTTACCCAGCTTTTGCAGTCCCTGCTTTGCTAAGGTTAGCTTTGTAGTAAGTAAGAGAACTGTAATAGGAAGTAGGTGAGGAGGGTATCTATGTCGAAGTGGACACTATTTCATTATGAACTTGATACTGACTCACTACAGACTATTGTGTATTTTTGCTTTCAGGTATATATTTTGCCCTAATTTATGGATACATGTGAACATATGCTCTATCTTACAGGACCTGGCCTATATCTAGGTTTTGGGACTTTGTTAGGAAGTGAACCCCCTGGAATGGAATTAGAGAATACCATGAAAGGAAAGGTCTCACCCGAGTGATGTGGGTGAAGGGTTGGCAATCCATGCCTGATGTCTCTGTACACAGTCTGAGGTGAAGCATGCTGAGACGGTACTGGTTGCATTGATTAGGTTGGAATCCGAAGATGCGACATCATTTGGCCTGACTTGAGAAAAGCATGCAGGGAAGTGAGCCCCACCCCAGAGGTTCCAGGATTGGGAGAAACATAGGCTCTATAGAGGAAGCTGGAGATTCCTGTTGTCTTAGGGTTTAAGAAGACAATAGATAGTTATTGCAGTAATCACATTGTTTGGCAGCTGGGTTAACTTTGAAAAATCCCTTTGTTAGGATTTGCTGTATCACGCACACCCTCACCATATTTTGTGGCCTTTGACATTGTTTGCATATAGCTGTGCCACTGGTTGATTTTACTCTCCCTGGACTAGGCTTTTAAGCGAGTCAGCATATCAGAGACTCAGCCTGTGTATTTCATTTGAGTTTTTAGTGGAGGCTTCATTGCACAGGCATTACTAATGAACTCACTGGTAGCTATCGATCCCAGTTCCCAAGCCTGCTTTCTTCCCCCAAATCCTGGGGTGTGGGACTGGGAGCTCTGACCTTCTGTTCACCTTGGTTGCTCTGGTGACTATCTCCCGTCTTTGGGTGTTATCTATGCTACTGTTATTGACACAACAAGAGATGCATTTATCACATACACAATAATAAGAAACTTCAATCTTTTGGGATTTGTGAGCCAGGATATGGATAAAAGCCAAGTGTGTATGAGAAATCTGTCTTAGTTCTCTGAATGACAGAAGATGTTTCTTATGACTCACAATATTGTTAGGCTTTTGTTCTGCCCTATGCCTCATCCTATGAGACCAAACCGTCACTCCACAGTAGGTCAGTTACGGGCTTGGTGTTGTGGTCTCACTGCAGTTTAGTGTTTACTGGAGAGATATGTTGAAATCAGAATTAGTTTTATTTTTGGAGACAAGACATACTCATTTAACAGATCAAGAAGCAAAGACCAAGATGATTATAGTGAGCAAGGCCAGAAATTACTACCCTGCAGAGTCTAAATAACAAAGATCTTTGGATGGCCAAAAAAAACCTGACTCAAAGCATTATGGCCATCCAAAGATCTTTGTTATTTAGATTCTGCAGGGTAGTAATTTCAAAGGTCCTGAGATGTTGAATGACATTTCCCAAATCTAATCCTGTACTGTGGTTTGGTCTCAAAGTGATCTAGTCTTTTAGAAATCCTTATATATTACCTGCCTTAACCTCTTGGACTTTTATTTCTGGGGCAAACTTCTAGGCACTTTGAACTTTTTCCTTAAGGAGTCAGAACTCTGGGGCCAGTAGTAAAGGCCAATGGTTGGTATATTTGCTGTGGAGAAATTTCTCAGAATCTCTTGGAAAATCTGGAGAGTAATATATTGGATCTCAGAATCCTGTTTTTTTCCAAATGTTATGGTTGGGTTAATGGTTTACAGTACAGTTGTTACACATAGGTACAACCTCATGTCCAGGACATTCTCTCCCCCAGCCTACGTCCTTTTCCACTACTATGCAACAGGGCCCCAGAACCCCTCTATCCCACCCCTGACCCTCCTTCCCCAGAGTCCTTTGCTTTGGTTCAGTCCACCACACCCAGTCCAACTTTCACCTCATGTTTTCTCTTACTGTACTTGCTGCTTAATTTCCACCTAGAAGTGAGATCATCTAGGACAGAGTTTTGCATTTTTAAACAAAAATTTGTTTTTTTCTAGGGCATCAAGGGCCCCAAAGGTTTGATTGGTATGACGGTAGGTGAAGATTTTAATTCTTTACTGTTTGTTTTCATAACAGTTTTCTCCTCTTTTATGTAAAATCAGAAGCTGTACAAATTCTCTAGTATTTTCTCTTATAAATTCTCTTAGAACTTTAAGTTCGTAGACTTCATTCTGTACTGTTATAACCAAATCGATTTGACATTTATAGATATAAGAAGAAAGACTTTGAAGCTACTATCTTTCTGAAATAAACCTTTTTCTAAAGTTCAAAAATTGTTTGTAAAGTGCTTCTAAGTCACAATAGGATATGGTATAGGCCTTTGCGTCTTATGGGAACAGCTGAAGGCAATCTTAAAGGTTAAGCTGATTTTTTTCATCTCTGCCAAATACAAAAACACTTCTGAGGCAGGTGGGAAGTGGAGGCAACCAAGGAAGTGATGGATTGCAGAGGAGAACAGGCTGGACAGGAAGGGGGCGAAGGGGAGAGACAGTTTTCTAGCGAGGTTTTCAATGTGTCTTTCCTGGCAGCCCTTCATTACAGATGTTCTAGGAACTGTAGACCTAGGGGTCCAAGAGTTCAAAAGATTTTCCTGCCTTCTGTGCAAAAGATCCTTCAATTATCTTTTAATAAGAGAGAGGGAGGGAGAGGGAGAAGAGAGAGAGAGGAAGAGGGAGAAAACCAGAGCCAGAATATCGCTCTGGCACATGCAAACCTGGAGATTGAATTAGAGATATCATGTGTCAGATGTCAACATTCTTTTCTTTTCTTTTCTTTTTTTCTTTCTTTCTTTATTTTGTAATATTTGTATTTATTTATTATTGGATAGAAGAGATAGAGAGAAATTGAGAGGAGTGGGGAAGATAGAGAGGGAGAGGAAGACAGAGAGACACCTGCAGCCCGACTTCACCATTTGTGCAGCTTTCCCCCTACAGGTGGGGGCCAGGGGCTTGAACCTGGGACCTTGTACACTGTAATGTTTTTGCTTAACCAGGTGCGCCACCACCTGGCCCCTTCTTTTTTATTTATTTATAAAAAGGAAACACTAACAAAACCATAGGATAAGAGGGGTACAACTCCACATAGTTTCCACCATGCCACCTCCCAGACCACAAAACCTTTAATTTAAACTTCTTCAAAACCAGATTTGAATCTATCACTTCTTTTTGTTATTGTTGTTGATCTCTGGTGCATCACCATTTCTAGCTAACTTTTTTTTTTAAATCTAGATAAAGACTGAGACAAAGAGATGGGAGAGATAGCACAATGCTGAAGTTTCTTCCAGTGTGCTAGGGGCCCAGCTCGAACCTGGGTCCGGTGCATGGCGAAGCAGATTCATGATTCATTTTGGCTGACTGGCTAGCCCTCCATCACTGCGTGAGGCAGAATTTAAAAAAAAAAAATTACTTCTTATCTGCCTGCCTCTAGTCCTGTAGGCACTCTGCTGCACATAGAATACGTTAAATGTCATAAATATCCTCTGATGTAGAGTATATTTGTTGGATGGTTTTATCTGCTGGAGCAACATTTGGGGTTTTTGTTGCCAGTTACAAAACTTCAGATGGGCACTGGCAGTACTCATGCGACAAAAATTTCTCAGCTATGGTGGGGGAATGGGGTTGAAAAAGGAACATGCTTCAAGTTAAACATTTCTTTGTTTTCCTTCTCTTTCCCCTTATTTCTAACAGCCTTGTGAGATGGTTGAATTTATACGAGAAAAATGCCGTAAGTTGAAAAAGACACCACAGAAGTCTTGATGTAAATTGGGACTGGATTGCGGGTGGGGGCATAAATCGCCAATGGTTTTGACTGAGATTAGGGAGCTAACATCATGATCCACCATGAAAAGCCTTTTATAAATCAGTATATTCAGCAAAGGTGCCTCTAGGGTAAGTAAACTCCACTGTGGTCTTAGAAATGAGGTGGCCAAGAGGCAGACCGTCTCAACGATGAGGAAAACTTCTGCTGTGATACAGAGCCTGATCAAATGTGATCATCATACACCTGCATGTCTATCTCCATGCTTCTTACTGAAATTAGGAAAAGAGTAGCTTTTGGTCCTTTGGTCTCATTTTTCCCTAGAAAAGGGAGTCAACAGTGAGCTCCGAATTAGAAATTGCCCCATTTTAAAAAATTTGTATGTATGCTTTAAAAATGGGGGAAGCAATTACAGAAGCCAGACCTTCCACCTTCTGCAACCCACAACGACCCTGGGTCCATGCTCCCAGAGGGACAGAGAATGGGAAAGCTATCAGGGGAGGGGGTGGGATATGGAGATTGGGTGGTGGGAATTGTGTGGAGTTGTACCCCTCCTACCCTACGGTTTTGTTAATTTATCCTTTCTTAAATAAAAAATAAATAAAAAAAATAGAATTAGAAATCACCAAATTCAAGCCCCAGATTTGAAATCTTTGTCACAGCCCCAGATTGAAATTTGTTGATTGTCCTCAGTGTATTACAAGCTGTTTGTCTCCTATATTAGACATAGTTCCCCATTTATTGGTAATAAGGTGAGAACATCGATTGGGCACAATCTGGGTTTTTGCCACAGTTAATTTGTTCCATTCACTTTCTCTAACGTCCAGGTTTTGTCCATTCTCATCCAGTTACTATTCAGGGGGATTCTGGAAGTGTTTTTTTTTCTCCTTCCTGGAAATCATAAATAATAATACTATCACTTTGACCCTAAAGGAGAGGAATCTGAGAGCTGATCATATATAAGTTAAACTCCCTTTGTTTATGAAACATATACCACTTGTAGACATAACTGTATACTTAAAATTGGTACATGGTATGCATAGTGTTAGAAATATGTAAGTGCACATATTTATATCAGAAGAGTTGAGTGTATTCATTAAAGTCAATTGATCATAACCTCCCCCCCATGGAGGGGGGAGGCAACTAAGGTCTTGCACATGCATAATTTCACTGCTTCAGGGTCACTTTTTAAAAATCAGATAAAGAAGCAGAGAGAGAGAGAGAGAGAGACAGACAGACAGACAGACAGACAGAAAGAGACAGAGAGAAGGAGAAACCCCAAAGTACTGAAGCTTCCTCCATTCCCACAGCTTATCCCATGGGCTACTGGAACTTGACCTTGGGCCACTTCCTGGTAATACAGGCAGCCTGTCCAGTAAACTCTCTCTCCATCCCCCAGTGATCCACAATGACAAAATACATCCTCAAGTCAAAGCCTGGAAGTAATCACTCTACAAGTGGGAAGCTCCACAGTGTTCCAGGGTGTGGGCTTTGCAGGTCGTCCTACTCTGCCATTGGGGCAGTGGTGCTGTTCCCCTGGTCACCTCATGGTCCAGGATGTCTGTTAAGCTTCAGCCAGAGGAAAAAGGAAAGAAAAGGGGTTTTAGGGCTGAAGGTATAGTTTTTCTTATTCCAAAAAAATAGCAAGATGGTACTTCATGAGCAGTGCAGCCTTTATTCCAGAGAACCATATACCTAGCCAGAGAATGGGTGTTCTGTAACTAAAATTTCTCAGAGGACGTGGTTTTTATATTGAAATACTTACCAAAAAAAAAAAAAAACCACTATATATTAAACTAACAGTATCTTCTCTTCTCTCCCAAATTTCTTTTCCAGCTTGCTCAAGAGGTAAATAGTCTGCCTTCTTGCTCGTTCAAATTCTCACCAGTTCAGAAACATCACAGCAGATCTTACAGCTGTGCTTTCATTGTGTCAAAGGTGTTTCTAAATGTCCAGTGTTCCCCACGGAAGTGGCCTTTGCCCTGGACATGTCAAATGGTGTCTCCCAGTTGGATTTTGAGAGGATGAGAGGCATTTTATTATCTCTGCTGAAGAAGATGGAAATAAGTGCGAGTAACTGCCCAACAGGTGCCCGAGTGGCCGTTGTTTCCTACAACAACAGAATCAATCACCTGATTCGCTTCTCAGACTACAAGGGGAAGCCTGACCTGCTGCTGGCTGTCAGGAAAATCCCCCTGGAACGGTCATCTGGCAGCAGGAACCTCGGGGATGCCATGAGGTTTGTGGCAAGACACACATTCAAACGTGTGCGCTCAGGGCTCCTCCTGAGGAAAGTGGCTGTGTTCTTCCAGGCGGGCTGGGCCCAGGATGCAGACACCATCAGCACTGCCACCCTGGAGCTCAGTGCCCTGGATGTCACTTCTGTAGTCATCACATTCACAGAAGGACACAACCTCCCAGATGCCCTGCTGGTGAGAAGATGAGCTGCTGAGGAGGGGGAGTTGCAGTGGGTGGGGTGGCCATCGAGGTGTTATTCCGCCATCACAAAGCATCAGGCTCAAACCTCTGGCTTTGAGTCCTGGGACCACATGGGAATATCATGGATGATTCTGGGGAACAGGGTGGGGGGGATCAGTATATTCCACGGACAGTGGATGGAATCATGTTGTGGTGTTTGTCTCTCCTCTCTCTAGGGACGTAGCATAAGAAAACTGAAGTGTGTGTGTGTCTGTGTGTCTGTGTGTGTCTCTGTGTGTGTGTGGTCGGTCATTCAGTGGTATCACACATGCAGAAGGCCTTTGGTTTATTTCCTGGTGCCACATAAAAGTAAGATTATTTGAGAAATGAGCATCCTTCACATGAAGATTTTACCAGGGACTGATGTGTGTGAGAGATCACTCTATATCATGTGTGTTGTCACTAGTATCAGGGGGCCATTCTTGAAAGCTTATTCTGTGCTAAGTGCCTAATAAGCATTATTTAATTACCCCCCAAAAAAAACTTAATAAGATGGTGGTCTATTTTTGAGATGAGAAAACCAAGACATAGGTGAAGTCTGTCATATGAAGGCCAGTATCTAGACCTGGGGAGATATCATAATGGTTATATAAAGAGAATTTTATACCTGTGGCTCTGAGACCCCAGGTTCAGTTCACCGCACCACTATATGCCAGAGCTGAGCAGGGTTCTGGTAAGAAAAAATGGAAATGTCATATGGCTCATCCTAATAATGAATTCAGCTGCATTGGTTCATGTAATTTTCTCTGAAGGTTGAGTGTGTAGAAGTAGAAAGTGAGATTCAGTTGGCACTGCTGTGACTGTGCTACTAAGAATCAGAAGGTAGGATTGTGGCAGCTTGCAAACCACTGAGAGGGATGGACAGCATGAGAAACAGAACGAAAAGACGGAGGGTGAGTTCCTTCCTCCCTGTTCCCATCCCTTTTGTCTAGCGTGATGTCTGGACAGAGATGCGTTGGCAGTGATTGTGGAAACAACATTTAGTAACTTCCTGAAATGGATTGACTAAGACTGGCTGTAAACAAACAAGAGTTTACATTAGAGATTTAGCGTTTGCCTTTGTCTGCTTCATCGTTCATAAAGGAATGTTGGAGAAGACTTTCTGAATTTCTCTTTGCTCAGTTTTAAAACAGAGAGAGCGTCATGACGAGGCTCCCTTTTGCTGTAATTACCTGTTTTCAGTAAGGCATCATCCCAATTATCTGGAGAGTGGTATTCAAGATGTAGTTCTACCAGTGCAATTCTCTGAGGGGATCCTGGGCAGACAACATGTTTGAATCTGACATAAAGCCCTTTGTTATAATGTTCTTCCCCTCTTTGTTGCTTTAAGTCCTGAGTCAAAGGGTGTAATGATATGTGAAAAGAACTTGCCAGCTTAAATATCCTTGAACCTTGAGATCTGTCATTTTGCTCTGCTTTCCTTTCCGTTTCTTGGACATACTCGCACCTCAGGACACTGAGAAATGACTTTGTGTCTGAAATCCAACAACTTAGAACAGGTGTGAAATGGTGTTTGCCAGCTCGTATCTAAGAGATGACTTAGTTTCTGGTGACACTGATGAGAGAAACCATAAAAAAAATGACAGCCCCTGCTCGGGCCTGTTCAGAAAATCCTGATTTCTTTACAGATGGGCCTATTACAGCCCTTCACCTCCTCTGCACATACTCTCTTTCCGGGGGAATTCAGTTAGAACAATGGACTTGTCCTGTAATTTTCCTCTGAATGTTCTGCCTGAGGACTCTCTGACTGTCTGTAGGGCTTTTGTCTTTCACCACCATGCTATTTTATTTTTTGGAACAGCACCTACGTGCTCCTTTCAAGTGGGTGGTTCAATTTGAAACGATTATATAAACAGATGTTCTCACTCCCCAGTCCATTTAAACATGCCTGAAGGCTAGGAGCCATATTAAAAAGAGGATTTAAGTCATCCATTGAGTATTATCAACCCCAAATAAGCAGGATTATAACATTTGGATAGTTTCTGCCTAATCCCATCATTAAAACTGTCAATTTGCTTTTGTCTCAAAACATAACTTAGTTTGCCCTCATTTTTCAAAGTCTAAAAAAAAAAAAGATGATTATAGAGGAAAGACAGTTTGTGTGCCAGGCTTCATAGTTCATTTTTCATTTTAAGAAGTCTAGCATATGTTCCCATGAAGCAATACCTAAAGAAACAGCTCATGATTATTGATCCAAACACTTACCAATTATTGATGTGTTTAGTCCTCCCAACAAGCCAATGAAATAACCATTATTTTGAGCCCATTTTAAAAATGTTATTACTGACTTACAAAATTATAAGATAACAGGGGTATAATTCCACACTGTTCCCACCACCAGTGTGTCTCCATTTCCTCCACTGGAAGCTACAGTGGTTCTCCCAAGGTTGCAGATATAGGATGATGACTACTTCTGTAGCTACCAGTCTATATTCTGTATTTGATGGACTCATTTTTTCAGATGGTGAAACTGAGATAGAGAAAAGTTAAATAATGTGATATGGGTTGGAAATTTCTAGTAGCAGTGGGATTTTAAATTGAAAGGTCAAGAAACACAGGAAGGAGAGTTTAGTGCTCTATGTTCTTTCTACATATTAATTAATTTTATCTTTATGGCACTACAGTGAGATAGATTTGTGAGCTGGCCATATATATATTTCTCTAAAAAGAAAAATGTAAACAAAATACAAAGAATGAAATGTTGGCTATCATGGAGGCAAGAAGGAAATCAGCTTTAGAAGGTGAAAAATTAAGAGGAAGATTAGAGGAATTCAAGGGTAATTTTTAAATGTTTGCTGTAATTTCATAATTCAGAGCAGTTGTGAGAAGACATCAGTTTTTTTTGAAGTGTTGAGTTGTCGTCAGGTGCTCTCAGGAAGGTTATGGATGGCCTACAACTGAGCCCTTATGGGCTGCTGTTTCCCATTATTTCTCTGCAGACAGGATCCACGATTATAGCAGGGAACTGGGCAGCGAGCCTTCAAACTCTGGCTTTGTCTTACTTGTAATCTGGCCATTACTTGGCACTGGAGTCTGTTTATTCATCTACTTAAGAGGAGATAAGAATTGTTGTAAGGATTATGGGCTGGGGAGACAGCATAATGGTGACACATAAAGAGTTTCAGGCCTGATGCTCCAAGGTCCCAGGTTCAATCTCCAGCACCACCATAAACCAGAGCTGAGTTGGGTTCTGGTAAAAAAAAAAAAAAAGAAAAGAAAAGGAAAGAAAAAGACTACAGGGCCACCTGACATCATATTGGGGTACACAGTGTTAGGCGTGATAATCACCGCCTTCTTGGTACAGGAGTAACTATCGCTAGCAGTCTCTCCTCCCCGCTCTTTCAGTTTGCCCTCCTTGTTGTTCCATGATCCCAACTGGAGGCCAGATAGTTCCGTTTTTTTCAGAACCTGGACCGTGACTATGTGCAGTGCCACCATTTCCTGGGCCAACATTGTCATTATTTTTATTTCAGGTGGAGAGATACAAAGAGAGAGGCTGTGTGTGTGGCTGGGGTGGGGAGAGGAGACACCAAAACACCTGAGTCCCCCCAAAGTCATGGTACTCCCATGTGGGGGCAGCCTCAGGGCTGGGTGACATGGTGGCAAGGGACATATCCTACTAGGTGAACTATCTCTCTCTTTAATATTTCTTTTTAATATATTTATTTATTATTGGATATTGCTTTACAAAATTTTAAGGTAACATTGGAGATGGAGAGAACTTGAGAAGGGAAGGGGAGATAAAGAGAGAGAGACAGAGAGACACCTGCAGCCCTGCCTCACCATTTGTGAAGATTTCCCCCTGCAGGTGGGGACCAGGGAATTGAACCTGGGTCCTAGCACACTGTAATGTGAGTGCTTAACCAGCTGCACCACCCTCTGATCCCCTGGGTGAACTATCTCTATCATCTGCCTATCTATATGTCTGTCTGTCTATCTGCCTATCATCTATCCTATCTATCTATCCTTCCTGTCTGTCTGTCTGTCTATATCTATCTATCTATCTATCTATCTATCTATCTATCTATCTATCTATTCTATCTGTCATCTATCGGAGATACTATAGTTCCACAGCTTCCCATATGCTACCTGGGGTCTTGCATAGCAAAGCACACATCCTAACTAATGATCTGCTTTGAGCCCCTAGCTAATTCTAACTTTCCACTCAAGGTCTGTTTAGTTCTTCCTGTGTCCAAGACAAATTTCCTCCCTGGCACTTGATTCTTTCTCCTCTCTTCTCATGTGATCAAGCTAAGAGCTTCCCTCAAGTCTTTGCCTGGAATGAACCTTGTTCATTGGCCTCTGGCAACTTACCACAGTAGTTGAAGCATTAAGTGGAATCCCGTAGGTCTCCGGAAATCAGGGCTTATGGGAGGTTGGAAAGTTGTATTCTTTGACAAAAAAGTTTTTATATTAAAGAAACAAAAGAATAAGTTAAAAAGCAACTACAGGGCTGGAGAGATAGCATAATGGTTATGTACAAGTCTTTCATATCTTAGGCTCTGAAGTCTCAGGTTTAAGCCCCAGTACGACCATAAACCAGAGTTAAGAGGTGCTCTGGTCACTGTATCTTTCTCTTTGTATCTCTTTCTTCCTCTCCCCTCCTCCCTCCCACCTCCTCCTTCTCTCTTCCCCCCTCATTTAAATAAACAAACAAACAAACAAACAACTTCTGCTCTGTGCTTTTCCTTTTATCTGTTTCCACTACTCAAAAACACACTTTCAAACAAAACCTCCTATCAAATCACCACTCCACATTCAGGCATGAAGTTGGTTAGGGAGAAGTTTAGATCAGTGGTGCTGACACCAACTATAGTAAACTAGGATTCACAGTTACTAGGTTTGTACTAGGTCTGTATTTGAGGTTTTCTTCCTCGGTGCTGTTGGGACTGACTGAAGGAGTCACAGGGCCAGTTTTCTTGCCCTGAACTCCCACACACTTTGTTTTCTTGAACTTTCTCAAGAATTACCATGTTCGCCTCATCAGGGATTTAGACCGTGTTGACAAGTCCAGAGTCTTGTCATTAAATATTAATGATGAGTCCCAGCTGAATCAGTTTACCCATAGACTTCATGGTTTTGTGTGTGTGTGCACCACAAACTTTTATTTTCACTAATAAAAGGTGATAAATTTAAGTATGACCAGAGTTATTATTCCTAAGAAAAGTTTGCGAAGAGATGTCAGCTACTTCTATGCAGGTTAATTTGGTGATTCTCCAAGAACAAATAGAACAGCTTGTTCTGAACTTCACAGAACACAAGAGGAAACAGACGGTCAGGAATAGGAGAATGTAGCAATTGAAGCCCAGGCTTATGGAAATATGAATAAAACGTAGTTTGGCCATTAAAATAGTTCACTTCAAAAGGCAAGTGGTCTAGCAGAGAAATTAGAGAAGCCAGAACTCCCAACTTCAGCATCCCCAAAAGAATTCTGGTCCATACCCCAGGGAAGTAATGGGAGAAATGTTAGGGGAAGATGACCAGAGGGCTCTGAACTCTAATTCCATCAAGATCCAGAGAGAAAAGGAAAAAAGGAAAGACATTTGGAAGTAGCAATAGGTATAGGTGTGACTTAGAAAGGAAGAGAAGGCAGGACCATAGGAAAAAAAAAAAGCAAATATATGAAAATGTAGATAGTTATATAAATAATAGTCAACCCATCTTGGAAGAGCTACTGCAGTTTCCAGTGGAAGGAATGGGGACACAGACCTTTGGTGGTGGGAATAGTGTGGAATTATTCCCCTGTTATCTCATAATTTTATAAGTCAATATTAAATCACTAATAAAAAGAAAAAAGGGTAGGTGATCTGTTAGGCATGTAAACCAGGTTCAAGTTCAGCTGTCACTGCACTGGAGGCAACTTTGATGCTACGATATCTTTCCTTCACTCCTTCTGACTCTGTCTTTGTTTCTGTCTTTCTATCTGAAAAAGTCTTCTTGAAGTAGTGAGCTTTCTCCCTCCCCCTCTCCCTCCCCCCCCCACACACAGGGGGAGGGGGGGAGATGTAACTAATTGCTACTGAGATTTACCTTAAATTTACCTTAAATTTACCTGAGATTTACCTGAGATTTACCTAGGGTTTTATTGCCAATTGCTATCAATCAAGGATGAGAACCGGGACTGGGGAGACAGCATAATGGTCATGCAGAAAGACTTCTTAAAACTTTCCTGTGGTAGCTTTTAATTCATTCATGGGTAATTTGAATTTTGGAGATAGTAAAAAGCACCATTTAAGGTTGCTTTTGCCGCATGAGGAATGAGAGAGGACGCACTTTTGATTTTTTTTTTTTCTCAAGAGACTTTGGAGTGTCTCCATGTGTCCTGTAGTCCACCAACACGAAGGGAAGCTTCAGTCTTTCTATGCTTCCCCCAAAAGGGCTTTTCCTTTTGGGAAAGCTCATTCTGAGAGACAGTGTTTGGGCTATGGTGCAAACAGCAATAATGAAACACTCTATAATGAGTATATACATTACATAAAATTGTTTTTCCAAAGTAACCTTTTGAAACTTACCTACCTGTCTCCCTGAGGACCAGCATGACATCTTCTGTCCCAGCACCTCACTACTTGAAGAGAGCCCAGAGCTTGTTTTTTTTTTTTTATTTATAAAAAGGAAATATTAACAAAACCATAGGATAAGAGGGGTACAACTTCGCACAATTCCCACCACCAGACCTCCATATCCCATCCCCTCCCCTGATAGCTTTCTTAGTCTTTAACCCTCTGGGAGTATGGACCCAGGGTCATGTGGGATGCAGAAGGTGGAAGGTCTGGCTTCTGTAATTGCTTCCCCGCTGAACATGGATGTTGGCAGGTGGATCCACACTCCCATCCTGTCTCTCTCTTTCCCTAATGGGGTGGGGAGAGCCCAGAGCTTGTTTGACCTTGGCAACAGAGATGAAGAGGAGGGGTGAGTCTAAGTGGAGTCCTATCCCACCTTCTTTCATAGACATGGTCAATGGCATGGGCATGGCTCAATTTAGACATCTACCTCTACAAACCATACCTCAGTCCCCAAGGAACACAGCCTGAAAGCCTTTACAATTTCATCCTGAGTTGGAAATCTTGAAAATAGTCAGGGCAGGCTAACTGTGCAGTGATTTGGGCCCCGGTCTCAGTGGCTTAATACTGTGAGTTAGTTTGGCCATGGGTGAGTGTGGGTACTTTGGTTTTGTGTGCTAAAGGAGGCGATGTCTTGTTAAATGCAGTGATTTCAGGATCAGGGTTCCCTCTCTTAGTGGCCCTGCTATACTCTACAAACTCAAGATATATTTCTGGATCCTCTGTTATCTGGTTGTCAGCATGCACTGGGAATGACATATATCACTTCTACATAAAGACCTCTGGTTGGACCTCATATATGCTCCCATTTGACTGCAAGGAAGACTGGGAAATGCAGTGCAGCTGGGACCCTAGGAAGGGGAAAGAGTGGGGCTGCTGATCTCTAATCAGTTATCATATGGACTTTGTTGGATTTATTCTGCTTAGTATTTTTGTCTTTAGACCTTGATACCAATTATTTAATTAGCACTGGGAAGTTTAAGGAGGAGAGAAACACATTTTCCATGCCTACAAAACCTCCCTATTTCCTCCTCATGCTCGCCTTCTGGTTTTGTGTTCAGTTGACCACTGAACCTACCTGCCATCTCCTCTCCCCCTTTGCATTTGAATCGTATCTGACCTAAATGGTTGCCTCCTTGATGGGTCTGCTTTTCATGCGCGTCTTTCTCACTGTTTATACTGCGTGTTGTGTACTGAGGATGACCAGTAAGGATGAGATTCATACATGCCTCTACTATCACCACTCTCCTTCACCCCGGCACAGCCCAACGTTGAGTTTTACACACAGAAAGTCTAAAGACTCACAGCTTGTGTGCCCAGACCAGTGAATCCAATCCCCAGCTCCGAGTGAGAGAACCAAATGACTATTTTTCATTTTCATCTGCATTAAAAAAAAAAAATAACAGTGTGAAACACATGGTCTGAAATTTCATACTGCTGATAAAGTTGTCTGTGTGTTTGGATTAGATGGATGGAACCAACAGATTTAACCTCTTTGTCTGGGAGACAAAGCGCCAACAGGACTTGGAGCACATGGCACGCTGCACTCTCTGCTTTGGTAAGCCTGGACGGCATTTCTCGTCAGTATGATGTTGATGTCTTCAGAGTGGGAAGAATTAACTGGTGGCCAAAGGTCAGGCCTGCTCTGCAGATGTTTGTTTGGTATTTACAGGGTTTAAAACCTAAGGCCTTTCCATTTAGATAGGATTTCATTTTTCTTGGGAAGTTGGACTAGTCTTGAGAATCACAAACACTACGTTCCCATGGGACCACACTCAGCTAGAGCTGAGCTGCGCCTACACCCTTCCGTGGCCGTCAGATGTCTCCTCGTGCCGAGTAGCCCCTATCCCCTTCTTGTTATCTCACTGCCAGTCTGCTCTTCTCATTTTTCCTGGCTGGGCATGTTTTCTTCTTCATTGACACTTGACTGTGCTGGATTGATCATTGAACTAAGGGACAAGTGTCCTGGGTTCAACACTTAGAACTGCCATTGAACACCGGTGCTCACCGGTGAGTCATTCAGTGTCTCTGTGTTTCTAGCCTTTGGCATTGTATCCCACTCCCTACACTAGTCTGCGTCAGAGAAAACTTTGTGTGAAACCCATGCTCAAGGGTGAACTCATTCCCTTGTTACCCAGCACCAGAGCAAGTCTTGTAAGTGAAATCACAAGTAGCTTTAATCTTCCTTTCTACACTACAATATTAGACCTACTAAAGACAGATTTGATTCTGAGTTTGATAGTCAAATGTGGTCATCACCATCTATAGAGTTTCAGTTGCTGAACTGCTTTCACACCCATCATCTCATCTGACTCATGAGTGGTGAAGCAATACTGTAAGTGTCTCTCTGTTTATCTCTGTGTCCCCCTTTTTCTTGATTTCTGGCTGTCTCTATCATAAATAAAGATAAAGAAATAATTAAAAGAAAAAAGAAGTTAACCATAGATAGTTTGATCCCAATGTCCCTGGAAGTATTTGTCCTGAGTACTTTGGTATATTAATTCATTTTTTTTTTTCCTCCTCCAGGGTTATTGCTGGGCTTGGTGCCTGCACCATGAATCCACCGCTCCTGGAGGCCATTTTTCCCCCCTTTTTGTTGCCCTTGTTGTAGCTTCGTTGTGGTTATTATCATTGCCCTTGTTGACGCAATTCGTTGTTGGATAGGACAGAGAGAAATGGAGAGAGGAGGGGAAGACAGAGAGGGGGAGAGAAAGATAGACACCTGCAGACCTGCTTCACCGCCTGTGAAGCGACTACCCTGCAGGTAGGGAGCCGGGGGCTCGAACTGGGATCCTTACGCCGGTCCCTGCGCTTTGCGCCACATGCGCTTAACCCACTGCGCCACCGCCCGACCCCCTATTAATTCATTTTTAAAAATGTTAACCTCACAGATGGCCATTATTATCATCATCTTCATCTGAAAGATGAAGAAACTGAAGTACAAGGAAGAATGAGTAACTGGCCCGAGTTCACACATTTAGGAAAGTAGAGCTGGGACTGACCCAGGCAGGTGGCTGGGAACTTAGAGTGGGAAGTCACATAGCCAGTCTGCTGGCAAAGACACATGAAATAACTTAATGTGGTATCCAAGCCGTTCAATTCTTCCTTCTAGAAAATGGGCACACTGACCTGCAGTGTGCAAGGGCTTGTGTGAACACAGTGCAGGCCGCATTCAGCAGCAGCAACCTTGTTGAGGCTCTGGCCATTTGCATGGGAAGGAGAGGGTTCATGGTTAAACCCAGGCCTACCCTTGTGCTTCTTCCCCAGACAAATGCCAGCCAGCCCCTGAGTGTGGGCCAGTGGCTCCCGGGCCCCTGGCAGCGGACGTGGACTTGGCGTTTGTGGTGGACAGCTCCCATGGCATCAGCGCTGACGTGTACCATGCCGCCTTGAATCTAGTGGCGGCTGTGCTTGATGACCTGGAGGTGGCTACACAGCCCAGCACATCTTACCTCGGGGCACGTGCAGCCCTGGTGACATACACAACTCCTGGTTTCTGGCCAGGTTCAGGTCACTCCCCTGTGCTGGAACGCTTTCACCTGACCTCCTACAGCCACCGGGCACAGATGCAGAGGCAGGTCCTGGAGGCTGCAGAGAATCTTCTACAGGGAGCTCCAGCCTTGGGACATGCCCTAGAGTGGACTCTTGAGAAAGTGCTCCTGGAAGCCCCACTACCCAGAAGGGCACAAGTCCTTTATGCCATCGTGGCCAGCGAGACTAGCAGCTGGGACCGGGAGAAGCTAAAGACTCTGTCCATGGAGGCCAAGTGCAAGGGCATCACTCTGTTTGTGCTGGTCTTGGGCCCAGGCGTGAGGATGCACCAGCTGGCTGAACTGGCTCTTGTGGCCAGTACCCCCTCAGAGCAGCACCTGCTTTATTTACAGAGCGTCTCACACCTGGACATGGCCTATGCCCGGGGATTCACACGCGCCTTCCTGAACCTCTTGAAAAGTGAGTGGTCCTGAGTACTGGGGACACTGTGGGGGATGTGGGGCGCTTACAGAGCCTGGCATTTGGGTGAGTAGGTATCCAATGCACTTCCACTTTTCCTGTGGTATGCTGCAGAGGCTCTGCCCTGGGGATTCCCCAGGGAGTACCCTGGTGTTTTTTGTTTGTATTAAAGCACTGAGTTCACATTACTCTGACACTGTTAAGCCTAGTGCTGTTTTCTTGAACTCTCATCAGGTGACTATGAGGTCTCAAGTTTCTATCTAACATCTTAATTTTGAGAATCACATTCTCTTTCCTTCCTGTGAAACTTGCATTCAAATAAGTACATATAGAAGCTTTGAAAAACACCAGTGCTACAAAGATAAGGCATAGTTATTGTCCCTGTATCCAGAGTCCAGTGCTTTTTTAAGTTACCTTGAAATAGTGTTTTCTTTCAGAGTCTCATTGGTTGTTTCCCCATTTCTGATGACTTTACTTTTGAATTCTTTGCTCACTCCTGGGACTAATTCCTCAATTAGCATTTGGATGTTGACCTCATTCTTATGTGCTTCTACCTTTGGGGGACTTTTACAGGGCTTTTGTCCTGGTTCATTTCTTCAATGTTTCTTCTTGACTTAGCCATTGTATACAGTGTATTATGAGGTACCTCTCTTTGTATTTTTCAATCTTCTGATCACTCTTGCCTGGATTGACTTTAAGTAAGTTACTTCAAGAGCTCACAGTTGTGGAAATTAACAGTTGTTTCAATGTTATCTCAATCCCTGAGTTGAAGCACAGTAGCTGTTGAAGTTTGTTCTTTTTCTTCCCTGTAGGCTTTGGGAGCCTGAGGGCTTTCTGCTTATAAGCAGGCTTTTTAGATTAATCACTCACTTCTGACCAAGAGAAAAAGCAGGGTGGGGGAGAGATAATACAGTGGTTATGCAAAGTGACTCCCATGTCCCAAGGATCCAAAGCCTCAAGCTCAATTTAGCTGCTCTGCCAGCAGCCAGAACCAAGTTGGGCATCACCCTTGGCCCTGTGAGTTTCCAAACAAATTCTGTTTATACACTGTGGATTCTGTGGCAGTTATTCACCGTGTCTCCCAATCATTAGGAGAACAATGTGGAAAGGCTCCCACTGTACAGCCCCACCTCTAGTCCATTGTGGTATAGATCTTCTCCTGAGTTTCCCAGCCAGTTCTTGGCCTCCCAGTGTCAGCATGTGGCCTCCCAGCTGCTGTGCCAGCCTCTGAGGGGCAGTAGCCATGGAGACTCACAGCTGCATTTGGTGAGCCTTAGGGGAGTCCTCTCTTCCCTTCAGCAGTCTTTTTGTTGGTAAAACAGACTGGAGGTGGAGCCTCAACCACCAAACTGCCTGACTGTTACCAACTGCCCAGGAGTAGATACGGGCTTTATCTCCAGAAATCTCTTAGGCTCCTCTCTGTCCACAAAACACATGTGTTTGCACTCACCAGTGACTTGGTGGGTTCCCAAAGTCGTTCCAGTCCTGGCTTGCTGCAGTCCCCGGTGATGGTGATCTCCTTTGATATACCTAGCTGGCTGGGGAGCAGAGCAGAGTGGAAAGAAAGGCCTCAGCAGCTACTCTGTAGCCCTCTCCCCGTGCTTTTCAAATCTTAAAGCAAATACATGTCTCTTGAGGAGTCTGTAATATGTGAATTCTGGAGTGCATCTATTTTAGTGATCATGCTATCATGTTTGAAGTCCTGAGTTCAAGCTCACAGTTTCCACCTGCATGGGGAGAAGCTTCACAAATAGTGAAGGAGTACTGCAGATCTCTCTCTCTCCCTCTCAATTTTTCTCTGTCCCTATCAAATGAATAATTAAATAAAAAACAAATAAAGTATAAAAAGGGAAACAAAATACATGTGGATTCTGACTCAGTACATTTGAGTTTGGGCCAAGTTACTGCATTTTTAAAAATAAACTTATTATTTTAATTTTTTCACATTTTTATTGGGGGAATTAATGGTTTATATAGTAAGTACAATTGTTGGTACAAATGTAAAATTTCTCAGTTTTCTGCAAGCCACTCTAACCCCTGCCCAGTTCCTATCCCACCATCAGGCACCAGAAAATGATCGCACCGCCCCATCCCAGAGTCCTTTACTTTCCTCTTTTGTTCTTATTTCTCAACTTTGTCCATGAATGAGATCATCCCATATTCAACCCTCTCTTTCGGCCTTATCTCACCTAACATGATTCCTTGAAGCTCCATCCAAAATTATGGGAAGAAGGTGAAGTCATCATTTGTAATAGCAGAGTGGTATTCCACTGTGTATATAGACCACAATTTTCACAGCCGCTCACCTGTTTTGGACATCTGGGTTGCTTTCAGGTGTGCTGCTATAGGAATATATAAATATTTCTGAATGGTTCCTTGGGATATATTCCTAGGAGAGAAATTGCAGAGTCACAGGGAAGCCCCATTTCTACCCTTCTGAGAATTCTCCAGACTTCTCTCCACAGGGACTGGACCAGTTTACATTCCCACCAGCAGTGCAGGAATGTTCCTTTGCCCTCACAACCTCTCCAGCATTTGTTACTATCATTTCTGATGTGTGACATTCTCATAGGAGTGAAGAATCTCATTGTCTTTATTTGCATTTCTCTATCAGTGACTTGGGGCATTTTTTCATATGTCTGTTGACATTTTGAATCTCATCTTTGGTGAGTATTCTGTTCATATCCTCTCCCTAATTTTGGATGGGCCATTTGTTTTATTGTTGTTGTTAAGTTTGGTGAGCTCCTTATTTTGGTTATTAGCCTTTTGTCTGATAGATGACATGTAAAGATCTCTTATTCTGTAAGGAGTCTCTTTGTGTGATAGTTTCTTTTATTGTGCAAAAGCTTTCAATTTGATGTAGTCCCACTGGTTTATTTTTGTTTCAGTCTTCCTTGCAATTGGATTTGTATCATTGAAGATGCCTATAAAATTCAGATGGAAAAAGAGTTCTGCCAATATTTCTCTCCAAGTATTTGATAGTTTCTGGTCTAACATCCAAGTCCTTGATCCCACTTGGAGTTTACTTTTGTGTATGTGGTGAAATACGGTTCAGTTCAGTTCATTTCTTCTGCAGATCTTGACTCACACCATTTGTTGAAGAGTCTCTCCTCCATTTATGTCTGGGCACCTTTGTCAAGAATTAGATGACTGGGAGTCTGGCGGTGGTGTAGTGGGTTAAGCACATGTGGCGCAAAGCGCAAGGACCGGTGTAAGGATCCCGGTTCGAGCCCCTGGCTCCTCACCTGCAGGGGAGTCGCTTCACAAGCGGTGAAGCAGGTCTGCAGGTGTCTGTCTTTCTCTCCCCTTCTCTGTCTTCCCTTCTCCTCTCTATTTCTCTCTATCCTATCCAACAACAATGACATCAATAACCACAACAGTGTTAATCAACAAGGGCAACAAAAAGGGAAAATAAATAAATAAATATTTTTTAAAAAATCTTAAAAAAAAAAGAATTAGATGGCCATAGGTGTGTGGGCTTAATTCTGGGTTCATTGGTAGGTGTGTCTGTTTTTGTTCCAGTGCCAAGCAGTTTTTATTCCAATTACCCTATAATACAGTTTGAAATCTGAGAGCACAATTCCTCCAGTCCTGTTTTTTTTTCCTTAAGTTTGTTCTGGTGATTCTGTGTATTTTCTGCTTCCAGAGGAACATTTGTAACTTTTTTTACTATTCTCTTAAAAATTTCGGTAGGGCCTTGATGGGGATTACATTAAATTTTATATGGCTCTGGGTAGAATATTCACTTTTTTGGTGTTAATTCTTCCAATCCATGTACATTGATTATCGTTCCACTTCTTTGTATCCTCTTCTATTTCCCTGAGTAGTAACTCATGGTTTTCAGTATACAAGTCCAAGATATATGTTTTTTAAATTTATTTATTGGGGGATTAATGTTTTACATTCGACAGTAAATAAAATATTTTGTACATGCATAATATTTCTCAGTTTTCCACATAACAATACAACCCCCACTAGGTCCTCTGTCCATCCTTCTTGGACCTGTATCCTCCCCCACCCCAGAGTCTTTTTTTAAATTTCTTTATTGGGGAATTAATGTTTTACATTAGACAGTAAATACAGTAGTTTGCACATGCATAACATTTCCCAGTTTTCCACATAACAATACAACCCCCACTAGGTCCTCTGTCATCTTTCTTGGACCTGTATTCTCCCCTACCCCCCACCCCAGCGTCTTTTACTTTGGTGCAATACACCAACTCCAGTCCAAGTTCTACTTGTATTTTCTCTTCTGATCTTGTTTTTCAACTTCTGCCTGAGAGTGAGATCATCCCATATTCATCCTTCTGTTTCTGACTTATTTCACTTAATGTGAATTTTTCAAGGTCCATCCAAGATCGGCAGAAATTGGTGATGTCACCATTTTTTATAGCTGAGTAGTATTCCATTGTATATGTGTGTGTGTGTGTGTGTGTGTGTGTGTGTGTGTGTGTGTGTGTGTATGTATATCACAACTTGCTCAGCCACTCATCTGTTGTTGAACACCTGGGCTGCTTCCAGGTTTTGGCTGTTACAAATTGTGCTGCTAAGAACATATGTGTACACAGATCTTTTTGAATGGGTGTGTTGGGTTCCTTAGGATATATCCCCAGGAGAGGAACTGCAGGGTCACAGGGTAGGTCCATTTCTAGCCTTCTGAGAGTTCTCCAGACTGTTCTCCACAGAGGTTGGACCAATTCACATTCCCACCAGCAGTGCAGGAGGGTTCCTTTGACCCCACACCCTCTCTAGCATTTGCTGCTGTTACCTTTTCTGATGTATGACATTCTCATAAGAGGGAAGTGGTACAAGAGATATGTTTTTATGAGAAAGAAAAGATGAAAAAGCAAGAAGCCAGAAAATTGCTCAGTATAGTCATTAAAATTAAAGAACTTCCATGTGACTTTGGTCTGGGGCTGTCACCAAACAGGGAGTTTATTGCTTTGTGGCTGTTTGGGTGCAGCAAAATGGGCAATGGGCTGTGATTGGCTAGTCATTATGGTGGATCCATCGGTCTGTGAGCTACGAGAGCTAGGCTACATGTGTTCAGGTCCCCAGGGAAGGTGGCATGGTGATTCCAGTCTGGGAAGAAGGAAAGCCCACAGAAACAGCTAGCTGGAACGGAGTTTGCAGGAACAGAGAGCATTTCGAGAATACACGTGCAAAATTAACTTCAGTGCACTCATAATCCCTTGTGGGTTTGCATAAGTCCGTAGTAAGCTTGTGCTTAGTGTGTACTTACTAGTATGCTCATATTGGCCATATGCTGATTACATTCCTGTCCCAACAGCTCATCTCTGGCAGATGGCGGTGCTGGGGATTAAACCTGGGTTCTCTGGGTGTCTCGAGCTTGCAGAACGTGTGTTATCGCCAGAACTGTCTCCTTGGCCTTAAGTTTCTGCATTTTTAATAAGCTCCCAAGTGATGCTGATGTTGCCAGTCAATAGTAAATACCTGGAATACCTAGAGAATATGACATTTTATTTTCAGAGGTCTCAAGGATTTGCCAGGAAGTGAGAACAGGATAGGTAAACTGTAGAGGGACACTGAGACCATGAATCCTGGTCAGAATTCTTTCCTACTTGTTGCCCTCATATCCTGACCTTCAATAAGAACTACCTGGACCAAGTTCATGGGTGGCCAGCATCAAATCTATGTCCCTAGTGTGACAAAGGAGACTTCTAGGAAGGGGGGAGGTGGGTATTATCCTGGTCACAGTTTCTGGAGCTTACCCTTGGTTTCACCCACCAGTACAGCTCACACATGCAGTGCATCTTATGACAGAACACATGAGGCCTCCTTGCTGGGATACTATGCTGTGCTGTTGGGAGCCTTAAAGGACTCCTTCCCTTTCATCACTGAAAGAGTGAAGGAATCGGATGGGCATCTGGAAGTGCTGACATAGCATTTGGTGTCTCTCCATTTAGAGCGAGACAAAGATGAGAGAAGTGATTCTAGTCCCACCTTTGCCTTTAGTGAGCTGGATGAGCCTGGGGAGGTCTCTGAGCCTCGGGGTGTCAGATTCCTTGCCTTTTGTTAAATTTTAATTGTCTTTATTTATTGGATAGAGAGAGCCAGAAATCGAGAGGGTATGAGGATATACAGAGAGAGCGAGACAGAGATACACCTGCAGCCCTGCTTCACCACTTGCAAAGCTTTTCCCCTGCAGGTGAGGACCGGGGGCTAGAATCCTGGTTCTTGGGCTTTGTAACATGTGCACTCGACCAGGCACTCCACCACCCGGCCCCAGATGACTTGCCTTTGCGAGAGATGGAGGAGCAGGTTGTAGCTGGGAGAAATAGACTGAATGAGTCACTTTTCTAGTCAGTTTAAACTTCAGTTTACTCTAGTTTTTTTTTTATTATTATTATGTTCTCCTGCATTTTATGTTTAGCTATATTTTATGTTGTGATTTTAAATTATTTGTTTTGATTCAGTTTTTTGTGTTTTTATTTTGTTTCGTTTGCTTCTACATTTATTTCATCTCATTTGCATTTATTTTACATCTGTGTGTATCTTTATCTTCCTTTGATCTTATTTTACTGTCGCGCTCTTAATTTTATTTTGCTTTATTACATTTTTATTTTGTCTGATAGGTTTTAATGAATAATCTATTTTGTTTTCATACTTTATTTTATGTTTATTTAAAAAGGTGTATGATTTTATTTGACTTTGAGTTTCTATTTTATTTCTAGGTGGGACAAACCAGTATCCACCCCCGGAACTCAGTGAAGAATGTGGGGGCCCGAACCGGGGAGACACTCAGCTGAGATCCACTAGGCCTCTCAAGAGGTAGCTTGAGTGGGCCAGGCACTGTGTTTGTGTGTGTGTGTGTGTGTGTAACTAAAGTAACAGAGGCTGGTAAGATTCAGTTCTGAAGTATCCTATCACCCATGACCAAAAGTTTATACCGTACATTTGATCGCTTAGACCTGCTTTTCCCCACTGCCGCCTCCACCCCTCCCCTCCCTATCATCACAGATAGGCATCTGTTTTATCTTTGCTTAGTTTATTCATTTGTTCAGCATATTATTCTGATGTTAGTCCAGGCACCTGTACAGGGCTAAGATAATAGGGAAGGTAATAACAAAGCCACGAGCACATGCCCAGAGCTTTCTGCCTAAGGCTGTGGAGTCCAGCACTGCCAGTTGAATTGGCCCACTCAGTTGTTGGGTTTGGTTCTCTCATTTGACATGATTGTTTCTGTGCAGGTTGTCCCCAAGCCAGTTAGACATAGCAGGTTTTGCTGACGATTGGAAAACACTGAATGGAACAGGCTTTTTTCAAGAGGAGGAGAGGAGAGCTGTATCACCATCACTAACTTGGCAAGAAGCACTTGGCATTTTTGGAAAGAATGAATATAATGCTAAAAACAGTGAACAAGAAATGCCCACAAGACAAAAAGGAGCTGGAAAAGAAACTGATTCAGGTACTGCTGATGGTAAGAACCAAACGCTCCTTGCTTTTTAAATGGAATCATCTTTTCCTATAGATTTTTTAAATAAAATCCCCAGGGACTGGGGAGGTAGTATAAAGGTATGGAAAAATACTTTAATGCTTGAGGTTGCAAGGTCCCTGGTTCAGTCCCCAGCACTACCGTAAGCCAGAGCTAATCAGGGCTCTGAAAAAAAAAATCCCTGTATTTAAAAATAGCTTTCTCAGTGCACTGCTTTGCCATGTGTACAGCCTGGGTTTGAACCCAGTCCCCACCTCAATGAAGACCTTTGACGCACTGTTTCTTTCCCTTTCTGTCCAAAATATTCAGCCTGATGCAGGGAAGTCCTGGGGGATAAGAAAAACAAGCAAGAATAATGTTGGGCCAACAAAATAGCTCATTTGGATAGTGTGCTGCTTTGCCATGTGTATGACCCAAGTTTAAGCCCAGCCCCCACCGCACTGAAGGAAGCTGCAGTACTGAAGACTCTTTCACTCGCTATCTCTGCCCCTCTAAAAAAAGTTTCTGCACACCTCATTAACACGAACGTTGACTCTTTACACATCACCCTTCTGAATGTACAAATTTTGTGTGCAGCTCAGAGTTATCTAAGAGCCTGTGAGGATCCCTGCAAGTCTAGAGATGGATGAAGCTATTTCAGGGGTATCATGGAGACACACCCTCCTAGTTGATGAGGAGGAAAATATGGCCTGTTGGCAGAGGTGTTGGACACAGGCCTGATCTTGAAGGAAAGTACACAGGCTCCTTCGCCACTGTGTGATCAAATGTGTTCTGAATGAGTTTTAGGAACATGTTGAAAGCATCTAAAAGCCAACTGTAGCTGATTTTGACTTGCTAGATGTGTTTTGCAAACCCTTATCTCTTATATGGGGTCAACAGCAGATGAATATACTAGAAAGAGACATGGGGAACTTAGATTTGACATTTTTTTTTTTTATTTAAAATTTTTTTTTTTTTATTTAAGAAAGGATTAATTAACAAAACCATAGGGTAGGAGGGGTACAACCCCACACAATTCCCACCGCCCAATCTCCATATCCCACCCCCTCCCCCGATAGCTTTCTCATTCTCTGTCTCTCTGGGAGCACGGACCCAGGGTCATTGAGGGTTGCAGAAGGTAGAAGGTCTGGCTTCTGTAATTGCTTCCCCGCTGAACATGGGCGTTGACTGGTCGGTCCATACTCCCAGTCTGCCTCTCTCTTTCCCTAGTAGGGTGGGTCTCTGGGGAAGCTGAGCTCCAGGACACATTGGTGGGGTCTTCAATCCAGGGAAGTCTGGCCGGCATCCTGATGACACCTGGAACCTGGTGACTGAAAAGAGAGTTAACATACAAAGCCAAACAAATTGTTGAGCAATCATGGACCCAAAGCTTGGAAAAGTGGAGAGGAAGTATTAGGGAGGTACTCACTGCAAACTCTAGTGTACTTCTGCTTTCTTACTTTGGTGCCATACTCCAAACTCAGTCAATTTCTGCTTTGCGTTTCTACTTCTTTTTTTTTTTTTTTTTTTTGACATTTTTGAAAGGCAGGAAAAGATAGCTAGGCAGTTCTCATTAGTGGTATAGTCTGACCAGTTTAAGTTAAATGAAACATACTTGTCCAGAGCTTTTGAATTTGCACACATGGTTCTCTATCTGTGCCTGTTAAGAGTGAGACCACAGAGAAGTTATACGATCACTCTGTGGCTCTATAAAGTCAGGCTCTGAAGTTTTGACACTAAAACTTGATAATCCATGTATTTGCCATATGAAGAACCTTCATATCAGCTGTTAAAATGTTGATAATGTCTCTGCCTCTTAGATTCCAAAGCTGACATGTGTCCAACAGAAATAACAAAACCAGTTTGCCTTAGCAATAGCACTCCCAGTAGGAATATTCTGTCAGCAGGGAGGAACTGATTTTGTTGACTATTGCTATTATTCTTTTTGGTATAAGAACATCTTCAGTGACTTTTACTAAAGTAAAGTAGTACTTTTCAATCCTGGCTGTGAGAATCACCGGGGAGTACTTAACAATCTTGAGGCCCAGCTCTCCTCCAGCATCAGTTCAGCAGAATCTCTGGGTGTGGGTGGTCCGTGATTCCACTGATTAGCCAAGAGCCATAGCCCCTGATCCAAGGGATCTTTCCCACAAAGTCAAGGTGAAAGAGATAGAGAAGAGCTTACAGGTCATCTTACCCAACAATATTCACAGGAAAAAAAAATGATGCCAAATTTCCGAGTTGCCTTGCTACTTAGCTCTGGCCATTCCCTCTCCTGTAGTAGTCCAACGTGATCCTAAAGTTTCACCTCTTCAAGTCCCTACCCTGACTACTCCCCATATTTCTCCTTCTAGCAATTGCCTGCATTTTTTTCTTTCAAAAGAAATAGTGGTATTTAGATACAGTCTCCTACAACTTTTCATTTCTCTGCATACCCTCTCTCCCTGCCTTCTGTAGAAGACAAAGTTGGCCTTTTCTTTAAGAATGTTCTGAGATGTCAAAGACTAAAGCCTCTCTCTGATGTCTTTAGCATGAACTCCTGGGAACTGAGCTGCAGTTGACCACAAGTTTCCCCTGCAGACCCTCACCTTTCTAAGCTTCACAGACTACTGCTTCATCTGGTCGTTCTGCTTCTGACTACTCTCTCTTTTGAGCTACTTTTCCTCAGAACCATCTTTTCAGGGCAGTTCAGCTTTTATGGAACCTGCAGATCGTACCACTTAGGGGGAATTCATTAAGAAAAAGAATACAGGGAGTCAGGTGGTAGCACAGCGGGTTAAGCGCACGTGGTGCAAAGCGCAAGGACTGGTGTAAGGATCCCAGTTTGAGCCCCCGGATCCCCACCTGCAGGGGAGTCACTTCACAGGCAGTGAAGCAGGTCTGCAGGTGTCTTTCTCTCCCCCTCTCTGTCTTCCCCTCCTCTCTCCATTTCTCTCTATCCTATCCAACAACAATGACATCAATAATAACTACAACACTAAAAAACAACAAGGGCAACAAAAAAGGGAATAAATAAAATTAAATTAAAAAGATGTTTTAAAAAATAAAAAAGAAAAAGAATACAGTGGAACTAGGAGATAGATAACTCGTTCTGCAGAATACATGCCTTCCCACACAGAGTCCCTGGCTTTGAGTCTCCCAGTACTATGTCTTGGGTTGAGCTCCTTGGACGTGCATTAATGCTGGGGTGTCGATCCTTTCTCTCTCTAAAATAGAGAATGAAGCATTGACCCTAGACAGGCCACTCAGCTGTAGCATCACACGTGTGCAAGGCCCTGTGCACCATGTTAATACAAAGAAAATGAGCACAAAATTACTGAAATTAAGTCTACAGGCAGATATTTAGAGAAGCTTAGATCCAGAAAGTATCAACAGCTTAAGTTACATGAATTGTATGATATATCTGCTGTGCCTTCCCCAGGGTCTTTTCTCTTTAAAATTGAGTCATTTGTTCATTTATCTACATACCTATTGCTGGGGCATGGTGCCTGCACTAGGAATCCACAGCTCCTGGGAGCCATTTTTCTTTTTCCTTTTTTTTCTTCTCTATTTTATAATAATAATAAGACAGAGAGAGATTGAGAGTAGAAGGGAAGACATCTGCCTGCCTGCTTCAGCACTCATGAAGTGTCCCTGCAGCAAGTGGGGAGCAGGGGCTCACACCCAGGTCTTTGCACACACGACTATTTGCGCTTAGCCAGGGGGGCCACTGCCCACCCTCCTTTTTAAAATTAATTAATTAATTATTTTAAAAATATTTTTAAAAATATTTTTTCCCTTTTGTTGCCCTCTTGTCATTGTTGTTGGATAGGACAGAGAGCAATGGAGAGAGGAGGGGAAGACAGAGAGGGGGAGAGAAAGACAGACATCTGCAGACCTGCTTCACTGCCTGTGAAGCGACTTCCCTGCAGGTCGGGAGTCAGGGGCTGGAACCGGGATCCTTACGCCAGTCCATGCGCCCTGCGGCACGTGCGCTTAACCGGCTGTGCTATCGCCCGACTCCCTTTAATTTATTTTTTATTATCTTTATTTACTGGCTAGAGACAGCCAGAAATCAGGAGGGGAGGGAGGGGTAGAGAGGAGGAGAGGCAGACGCCCGCAGCCCTGCTTGGCCGCCCGTGAAGCTCCCCGTTTGTTCAGGTCTCACTTTCTCACGCGCACTGGCTCAACACCCCGCTGCTGCTGTAGGGTCAGCTCAGCTCTCTCCGGTGTACTGATGATTTCTAAATCCACATCTTCCGCTTCTCGCTCTCTCCAGAACTGCAGCCCACTACATGCAACTCCCCTTCAGCTTGAGCCATCTCACATGCCAACCCTCATCTGAAACAGACTCACGCACACGGGACTTACCTTCCCCTGCCACTTGCAGACTCTCCTTCTTAGCTGTCTGTATAAGAATGAGCCTCTACTGGCCCAAGAGGAGAAACTGAACACCCAGACACTACTCCACTTCATCTCGCTTAATCGCCCCCTCCAGCTGGTACCCAGATCCTGGTGTGGCTTCCTCCGCTGCTGCTCCCACAGCTTCACTCTCAGAGCCTTGCCTTTTGCCTGGAGCTTAGTTGCAGCGCTCTTTAACTGGACTCATTTCTTCCAAATTTTCTTTCTCCTAATTTCATTCTAAATATCAAATCAACTTCTATAAATGTGAATCTGATCTGGTCATTTCTCGTCTGTTGATTGTAAGACAGCATCCAGCTGCCTCTGCAAGGCACATCAGCCTCTTGCTTTGTTCTCTGGGACAGTCCTCTGGGACCTTACTGGCTGTCACTTCCCTGCATAAACCTTTCATGCCATTTGTGCCCTGTTATTTATTTATTTATTTATTTTCCCTTTTGTTGCCCTTGTTTTTTATTGTTAAGTTTTTATTGTTGTCGTTATTGATGTTGTTGTTGGATAGGACAGAGAGAAATGGAGAGAGGGAGGGAAGACAGAGAGGGGGAGAGAAAAAGAAGCACCTGCAGACCACCTGTGAAGTGACCCCCTTGCAGGTAGGAAGCCGGAGGCTCGAACCAGGATCCTTACGCTGGTCCTTGCGCTTTGCGCCATGTGCACTTAACCCGCTGCGTTACCTCCCGACTCCCTGTGCCCTTTTATTTACCCCAGTTTTCCATGTCACTCCCTACTCACCCTCAGATACCTGTCAACACACGCTCCACAGTGACTCTTACTGCTATTTTTCATTTTCTAGGAGCATCATGCTTTTCTTTTATTAGGCCATCTTAATTTCCTGGCCGAGTGGAAGGGTATAATAAACAGTAATCTGCATTAGGTGGGTTCATTGGGAGACTGGACAGGATGGGACTGTCAAGCAATGAACTGAGGTGTTTCATGGGGAAAAAGATGGAAATAAGCTTAATGAACCAGTGAGGACAGTTTAGTACTAGAAAGACTTTTTTTCATTAATTCATCCACTCAATTGTACATTGCCTGGTGTATCTGCCATAAGCTAGAGACTGTGGGAAATAGTAGCTATTATTGTATTGGACCTTTCACATAATGTAACACTTTTCAACAAATTTCTGATGTTGGATTTTTAAAACAATTTTTATTATTAGATACTTTCTTTTTTCATTTTTTTAAAAAATTCTTTATTGGGGAATTAATGTTTTACATTCGACAGTAAATGCAATAGTGGTACATATGTTCTCTCTCTCTTTTTTTAAAGAATTAACTTATAATAAGAAAGGAGAGGAAAAAGAGACAAGAACATTCTCAACTCTGCTGTAAGCTGATGCTGGGGATTGAATTGAGAGCCTCAGGCATTCAAGTTGGTGCTTAGTAGGCTGAACTATCTCCCTGGCCCCTAAACAGTGTTTTAAAAGCCGAGTTGTGGTAGGAAAGCTTGCCAGCCAGTGTATTTACATATTTAGAGGGAATGGAAGTGCTTGGGGGGAAGTATTGCAAATGTACCATTTTATGGATGAGGGCACCGAGGCTCATTGAGCTTGTTGCTTGCTCAAAGTCCTACAGCCAGTTGGGTGGTAAGGTTAAGATTCACTCCGTGTGTGTCTGTGATTGCAAACTATTGTTCTTGTTGTGCTCATGCAGAGAAGTCAGCTCTTTCTATATTTGTTTGGCTGCAGGTCCTTGTTCTATGGAGCCAGTGGGAGGAGAGTGCCAGGATTACATCCTCAAGTGGTACTATAACAGGAAGAAACATGCCTGCCTTCAGTTTTGGTATGGCAGCTGTGGGGGCAATGCCAACCGGTTTGACACCAAGGAAGAATGCCAAGTTCGTTGTGTCCCAAAACCCGTGTAGCCTTAGACAGAGACACAGTGCTTCCGCATCTTTTAATATCCAACAAAACTAAGGCTGGCCTTGGGGAGAAGTGCCGCACAGCTCGGAAGTGACAGAGACCTCTCTGTATTCTGAAAGGTCAGAGTCCTAACAGTCCTGAATTTTTTCTCCCACCTACAAGGACTTAGACTAGATGCAGTGTGACTTAAGAAGGACCGTATCCTAGTAGTGAAAAGAACAAGTAACCAAACATTTCCCAATAGTTATTTCAGTGTTTTAGAGCTTAATTAAAAAAAGAAACTTGGACTATACAGTTACTTTAAATTTAGAAGAAGGGACTGTGTAACCAAAAGGAAAGACAGAAACAGTGTGATACCAGAGAGATAGCCCACCAGATGGGGGTGCCTGCATCACCATGGGCACAACCCAGCTCCTCGTGGGAGCTGCTAATGCTGTGGTGTCTCTCCCTATATGTAAATGAAAAGGGAGACCCAGAGCTGGGAATCATGCATGCGCAAGGCCCTAGCTCCAGTGGATATATAAATAAGTAAGTAAAATAAGATCGATGTGAGCAGCGACTGAAATCTAAATTGGAAATGAATTAAAATGTGAATTTTGAGCTGGGGTGACAGCATAATGGTTATGCAAAATGATTTCATGCCCCCAGATTCAGTCCCCAGCACCACCATAAGCCAGAGCTGAGCAATGCTCTAGTCTTTCTCTGTGTGTCTATCTCCCTGTGTCTCTCTCATTAAATAAAGAAAGAAAATATTTTTAAAAAGAGAAATTCAAATTTTATCTATGTCACTGGAATACATGGATCAAAATGGGTCTGGAAAAAGGGGTATGTGAAATTTTATCTGTACTACCGAGCGTAAAAATAAAGGCTGCCTTCATTAAGTCATTTGATGTGCAGTCACAGGTATTACCTGCTCTCTGCCACCTGAGCTGTGCTCTAACACAGTCAGTGGAGAGGAGACAGCAAGGACTTGGCTGTGGTCTTAGCCCTTTGTCATCAGTCTCTGAGGTTCCTGTCCTTCTTAAACCTGGTAACTCCATAATTGTGACTAAAGATATCAATGCAAATAGGACACGAGGGATCGGAAACTTTTGCAGTCTAGGTAGACCAATTGTGATTTTATAAGATCTCATCCTTCAGCACAGCTTGATTTTCTGGCCTGTGAGTTTGGACTCAGCATGAGGGAAGAACTAGGCATTGCGTGAATGCTAGAGCTGCTTGGTTTAGGGGTGGCTTGTACATGGCCTCTGGAGAATCCTGTATTCCTGTGCTTAGATTGTCATAACCAGATAGCACAAACCAGGATATGCAAACAACAGAAACTTGTTTTCCCAGTTCTGGAGACTAGAAGTCCAAGACCAGTGTGCCTGTGGATTTATTTGCTGTTGTGAACACTTAACGTTGCTTGCAGACTTCTCTCAGTGGAAGCAGCAGGAGAATACATTCTGTACTGTCCATTCTTTAGTTTTGTTCATTATATTTCTTTTTTTATCTATTTTTTATTCATAAAAAGGAAACATTGACTAAACCATAGGATAAGAGGGGTACAACTTTACACAATTCCCACCACTGGAATTCTGTATCCCATCCCCTCCCCTGAGAGCTTTCCTGTTCTTTAACCCTCTGGGAGTATGGACCCAAGGTCATTGTGGGTTGCAGAAGGTGGGAGGTCTGGCTTCTGTAATTGCTTCCCTGCTGAACATGGGCGTTGACAGGTCGATCCATACTCCCAGCCTGTCTTTCTCTTTCCCTAGTGGGGAAGGGCTCTGGGGAAGTGGAGCTCTGGGGAAGTGGGGTTGTCTGTCCAGGGAAGTCTGGTTGGCCTCATGCTAGCATCTGGAACCTGGTGGTTGAAAAGAGAGTTAACATACAAAGCCAAACAAATTGTTGATCAATCATGGACCTAAAGGCTGGAATAGTGCAGATGAAGAGTTGGGGGGTCCTCCATTTTATAGTTAGCTAGTAGGCATATTTTAGTTATATTCCAAGGGGCTTATGGGTATACTATTGGTTTTTTAATTTTTTTTTCTGAGCTGATAAGCAGGTGGATCCTAATTGTTGTCTGGGGAGGTGGTGTCAAGGCTGACAGAAGGACCAGAAAGCTGGATCAGGGAAGAGAATAGCTCCCAAATATCAGAAAGGTGTATAAATATTGCTGACTGTAGACCCCATCACTTTGATGTGATCTGGGGCCCATAATTAGCTTAGGAACCTATGTGACCTCTGCATCCCTGTAGATCTGAGTTCACATTCTGTGGTCATAAGTAGGAACATTTCAAGCTGCCCCAGTATCAGGACCCATCTTCCTCAGGTGTAGCATAGAGTATGTTGTCCAGCCTCCTTTCGTAGGATGGAACATTCTCTACCATTGTTGATACAAGTTGAGGGAAAGGTCCTATGGGGGCCCACAAAGGGGTCTGTTTTGTTGTTACTGCTAGGAATGACCGGTAACAAGGGAGAGAGGGATTTATTTGAGGTCTAGGCTCATAGTGTCTGTTTGGGAATCTCAGGACTCCCCGAATAGGGCCCCAGCTGATGGGTTGGCCTGATGGTAAAGAATCATCGTTAAAGTATGCCAGTCTTGGCCTTATTCAGCTTTTGCAGTCCTTGCTTTGCTAAGGTTAGATTTGGAGTGAGTGAACTGTAATAGGAAGTAGGTGAGGAGGGTATCTAAGTCTAAGTAGATACTATTTCATTATGAACTTTATACTTACTCACTACAGACTATTGTGTATTTTTGCTTTCAGGCATATATTTTGCTCTAATTTATGGATATCTTACAGGACCTGGTCTATATGTAGGTTTTGGGATTTTTTTTAGGAAATGAAACTCCTGGAATGGAATTTGAGAATACTATGAAAGGAAAGGTCTCACCCGAGTAATGAGGGTAGAGGGTTGACATTCCATGCCTGATGCCTCTGGACACAGTCTAAAGTGATGCATGCTGAGGTGGTACTCTTTGCGTAGAGGTTGGGATCGGTGGATGTAATATCATTTGGTATGAATTGAGAGAAGCATGCAGGAAAGTGAGCCCCACCCTAGAGGTTCCAGGACTGGGGGAAATAGAGGCTCTGTAGAGGAAGCAGGAGTTTTCTGTTGTCTTAGTGTTTAAAAAGGCAATAGACAGTTATTGCTGTAATCACATTATTTGGCAATTGGGTTAACTTTGCAATATCCCTTTGTTAGCATTTGTTGTATCATATACAACATCACCATAATTTATGTCCTTTGACATTATTTTTATATAACTGTGCCACCAATTGCTTCTGTTCTCCCTGGACTAAGCTTTGAAGAGAGTCAACATATCAAAGACTCAGCCTACGTATTAAAAAGACTCAGTCTGCGATATAAAAAGTTTGAGACATTCAATCAATTTCCCCCATCATATTACTTAAATAGTGATTTATATGACTACAAATTGATAGGAGTGTACATAAACACCATTTCCATCACCAAAAGACTGTGTCCCATCCCACCCCCTTCTCCTCCCTCCCCCGTGTTCATTGTATTTCACCTGTAGGTGAAATCATAGGGTGTTTGCTTTTCTCCTTCTGTTTTATTTCTCCTTGGTTTAATCCCTTCAATGTCCATCCATATTGTTGCAAATAACAAGATTTTATTTATAACTGAGTATCTTACTTATAGTCAGAGAATCCTATTGTGTGTACATAGATATGCATGATTGGATAATAAATTGGATAAAGGATATATATTTTTTCAGCCATTTGTCAGTGGGGGCTTGGGTGTTTTGCACCCATATCTTTTTATGTTATAAATAAATATATGTTATATGAATATTTCATATACTCTCTATTATAAATAGTAATAATAATGCAACTAACAACCTGTGCTGCGTATCTATTTGAGTTTGTCTTTTTTATTTTTTTTAGATATCTAGAAATGAAATTGTCAGATCATAAGATAGTTTTATTTTAAATTTTTTGAGGACTTTATTTTTTTGACAGTGGTTGCTCCAAGTTACATTTTTATTTCAAGGATGACAATTTACTTATTTATTTATTATTTTTACACTACAGAATTATATGCCGACAGCGGTTTGGATCCACACTATTCCCACCACCAGAGTCTGAATCTTCACTTTCCCCACTGCAGTCCACCACAGTTTCCCTAAAGTTTTAGACATGGACCAACCATCTTCTCTGCAACTATCTGTCCACTTTTATACATAGTTGCCCCTTCTTTTTCTGATTCTATTCTCTCTTCCCCTCCAAGCCACTCATGACATCATAACTGCCTCCATATATATGTCCCTCTCCTTTTCCTTCTCTCTCTGGGTGCTGATGGAGCTGGAGTGCAGACTCCTCTTATCTCCCTCCTATCACTTCTCCCCTGCTGGGAGTCTGGATCAGTGTTGTTTATGGGAGCAGAAGGTAGGAGTTCTAGCTTCTGTAGCTGCTTCTCTGCTGAGCGGAGTGTTCAGGTTGATCTATAACCCCAGCCTGTTTCTGTATTTCCCTAATGGACCAGAGCTCTGGAGATGAGAGGGTCCAGGACACATTGGTAGGTTGTCTGCCCAGAGAAGTCGGGATGGAGTCATGGTAGCTTCTGTAACTTGGTCTCTGCAAGGTGGCATGACCTAAGTTGAGACAAGATGGTTAATGAACAGGAACCAGAAAGTAGGATCAGAGAAGATGAGATTAGGGATATGAATAATGTCTGAGAGAATGGTGTCAGAGTAGAGAAAAGGGCTAGAAAATTGGATTAGGGCAGGGAGTAGCTCTCATTCTTATGAAAAAAAAATTCTGTGGCTAATATTAACTATTTATCTCCATCCACCTGCTCCAGGGCCCACATGTAAATGCATATTTATATTTAGCACCAGAGCCTGTGTGACCTCTGAGTCCCTATTGGTCTGAGCTTATAACTCATGGTCACATCTGAGGAGCATTGCAGGTTGCACTCATTTCAGGACCAGTCTTCCTTGAGTGGCAGGGCAGGATCCCCCCAGCCTCCCTTCGGAGAGCAGGACTATCCCTACTATCATTGCTTTATGGTAGCGGCAAGGTCCTGGAAGGGCCCACAAGACGCTGTTCCTTATGGAAGCGACCAGTGGTAGTGGAGAGAGGGACCCTTTAGAGGTCAAGGCCCATCATATGTATATGGGAATCCAAGGATTCCCTGACTAGGGCCCCGGATCATCAGGTGGTGTGGTATTGACCAAACAGGCCATTATTAAGTGGGCCAGTCTCTTGTCCTTATCCAACTTCTGTAGTCCTCTCTTTATCTGATGATCTTAGATTTTCTCTCAGTTGTTTAGGCATTGCATATCATTTGTCGAGCCCAGCCAAAATTAGGTTTTGTGGACCTGTCTTCTTTGGGCCTTTCTGCTAGGCTATCCTCCAAGTTATGTTTTCTGTCGATAAGGATTTTTCATATATATATATATTCTCTTTTGTTGCCCTTGTTTATTGTTGTAGTTATTATTGCTGTTGTTGTTGTCATTGTTGCTGGAGAGGACAGAGAAAAATGGAGAGAGGAGGGGAAGACAGAGAGGGGGAGAGAAAGACAGATACCTGCAGACCTGCTTCACCGCCTGTGAAGCGACTCCCCTGCAGGTGGGGAGCCACCGGGGGCTCGAATCAGGGTCCTTACGCCAGTCCTTGCGCTTCACTCCATGTGTGGTTAACCCACTGCGCTACCGCCCGACTCCCTCATTTTCTTTCTATACCCTCACGAACACGAACACCTGTTGTCTCTAATCTTTTTGACATAGGCCACTCCCAAAGCCATAAATTAGTATGTCATGATTGCATTTCCCTAGTAACAAGTGATGAGCCCCCTTTCAAGTTACGTTTGTTATCTATATATCTTTAGAGAAGAGTCTCTCCTGATATTCTGCTCATTTTTTTAATTGGGTCATTTTCCCCGCCGCACACACACACACACACACACACACACTTTTTCATTAATGATTTAATAATGGCTTACAAGATTGTAAGAGGATTGCTTTTGATGTGTGAATTATTTGTATCACATATTTAGTGTCTTTGTTTTCATGATAGTTTTTTTGTTGTTGTTGCAGAAATGCCTTGTTTGATGTAATTCCACTTGTTTAATCTGATTTTAGGGATATTAGAATTGTGTCCTCAAATATATTTCTAAGGCTGATGTTACGGGACATGTCACCTGTGCTTTCAGACCTTACACGCAAGTCTTTAGTCTGTTTTAAATCGAGTTTTTGTGGGTGGTGTTAGATAGCAATCTGATTTCATGCCTTTATATGCAACATGGAATCCCAACACCATTTTCTTTCTTCATGGTAGACTCTTGTGTTGTTAAAATTCGGAGGCTCTAGCTGGCCGGGCTAGCTTCATGGGCGGGTAACAGAGACGACCAGAGACATACGGCTGGGCAGGGAAGCTGTATTTCTTTATTCAGGAACAACGATTCATAAACTAAGACAAACTAATCACCAAACAGAACTCTGTTGTCTCTTTTCCCCGCGACGGCGCCAAGCACTCTCCAACTCTGAAACTCTGGAACCCTCTGGGGTTCCTTGGGGCGGGACTAAGCAGGCCCGCGAAACTAGCAGGACTGATCCAATTTTCTTGGCAGGGGGAGAGCTAGAACAACCCAATGTAAAGCATACAACACTCTTGTTTCTTTGTTAATCAACTAACTGTCTGTATGTGTGGTTTCACTTCTGAGCTTTCACCTATATTGCATTGGTCTGTGTTTCTGTTTCAATGTTCCATCGCTGGGGAGCCAGAGACGACCCGAACTGCCCCTGCGGCTCCAGACAGACTATGACCCACATAGTCAACGACTGCCACCTCTCCAGATTAAAAGGAGGTCTCGAAACTTTACATCAGGCTCAACCTGACGCTGTTGACTGGCTACGGAAGAAGGGCAAACGCTAGAAGAAGAAGAATACCGTTGCGTTTTGATTACTGATGCTTTGAATTGTAACTTGAAGTCAAAGAGTATGATGTCTCAGTTTTCCTTTTTTTCCTTAGGATTACTTTGGTTATTCAATGTCTTCTATATCTTCATATAAATGTTAATACTGTTTATTCTCTCTTTGGAAAACCCATTGGAATTTTGACAAAAACTTTAGTGCACCTGTATTACTTTAAGTAAGATCACCACGTCATGTCAATTCTTCTGATCTATGAGCATGGAATCACATTCACTTGTGTTGCCTTCTATTTAATCAGTGTCTTTTCTTTTTCTCTGCCTCCTCCTCCCCCTCCTTCTCTCCCCCTTCCCTCCCCCTCCACCTTCTTTATATTCTTTTATTGCCACTGGGGCTATTGCTGGGCTCTCGGCAGCACTGCTTCTGGCAGCCATTTTTTTTTCCATTTTATTTCTAATTTTTCTTTTATTAGCTAGGACAGAAATAAATTGAGAGAGGATGACTAGGAGATGGAGAGAGAAAGATAGACACCTGCAGACCTGCTTCATCTCACTGCTCATGAAGGGAACTCCCTGAAGGTGGGGAGTGGGGGCTTGAACCCATGTCCTCATACTTGGTGTAATATATGTGCTTAACTGGGTGTGCCACCACACAGTCCCCAGTATCGTATTTTAATTTGAATGTGTATTTCACTTTGTTGTTAAGTTTATTTCTGTGCATTTACTTTTACTTATGTATCTATTCTTAGATATAAACAGGAGACAGAGAATGCAGTGAGAGAGACCACGGCACTGAAACCATTGAAACTTTTTCTTTAAAACATTTTTTTAATATTTATTTATTGGATAGAGACCGCCAGAAATTGAGAGGAAAGGGGATGATAGGAAGGGAGAAAGATAGAGAGAGACAGCTACAGCCCTGCTTCACCACTTGCAAAGCTTTCCCCTTGCAGGTGGGGACCAGGGTCTTGAACCTGGATCCTTGAGCACTATAACATGTCCATCCAACCAGGTGTGCCACCACCAGATCCCCTGAAACTTTCTTTAATACAGTGGGGCTCAAAAATGGATTGCACACATGCCAAAGCAACACAATATCCACATGACCATTCACCGTATTTCACTGTACATTTAATTATTCTTATTCATGTTGCACTGAGGAGTGAACCCAGGGCTTCACACAGATGTAATACCTTCTATGGGATGCTTCTCTAACATGAATTTTTTTCTTTATTTTTTAGAGGAGAGTAGAGAGAAAAAGGAGAGACACCACAGCAACACTTGACTATCCATGGAACATTCTCTTGTGCCACTCATGTTCTTCCCATATGGTACCTGTGCTCACACCAGAACCTTACATGTGGTAAGGCACAACATTGTGCCAAGTGAGCTCTCTCTTGACCCAACAGTGACTTCTTTTTGGTGTCACTGGCAACATAGGATTGTCTTTTGAATTCCTTTTCTCCCTATTTCATTGTGTATAGGAATTCAACAGATTTTTTTTAAAAAAATTGTTTATTGGATAGAGACATTGGATAGATGAGGAAGGACAGAGAGAGAGAAAGATGATATGAGAGAGAGAGAGAGAGGAACTGCAGCGCTGCTTCCCCACTTGCGAAGCCTCCTCCACTGCAGGGAAGGAGCAGAGGCCTCCAGTCCTAGGTTCCGGAGCATGGTGTGTGTGTGCTACGCTAGGCGCACCACCTCCTGGCACACTCAAGGAATAGTTTCTGATATTGATTTTGTTACTTTTCAGTTGACTGTACTGATTTATTAGACCCTTTTTTCCTTTTTTCCCCAACCTTCTTCCCCAAAAATTTTATTAAAAATTATTCCTGATTTTTTCATTTATTGGGGGGATTAACGTTTTTTGTTTGTTGGTTGGTTTGTTTTGCCTCCAGGGTTATCGCTGGGGCTCGGTGCCTGCCCTACAAATCCACTGCTCCTGGAGGCCATTTTTCCCATTTTGTTGTGCTTGTTGTTGTGCTTGTTATTGTTGTCATAGCTGTTGTTGTTGTTGGATAGGATAGAGGGAAATGGAGAGAGGAGGGGAAGACAGAGAGGAGAGAAAGACAGACACTTGCAGACCTGCTTCACCGTCTTCAAAGCGCGCTCCTGTAGGTGGGGAGCGGGGGCCTCAAACCGGGATCCTTACACCAGCCCTTGTGCTTTGCGCCAAGGGGGATTAATGTTTTACATTTGATAGTAAATACAATAGTTTGTGCATGCATAACATTTCCCAGTTTTCCACATAACAATACTACCCCCACTAGGCCCTCTGCTATCATGTTCCAGGACCTGACTCCCCCTGCCCCACCCACCCCAGAGTCTTTTACTTTGGTGCAATACACCAACTTCAGTCCAGGTTCTGCTTAGTGTTTTCCTTTCTGATCTTGTTGTTCAACTTTTGCCTGAGAGTGAGATCATCCCATATTCATCCTTCTGTTTCTGACTTATTTCACTCAACATGAATTTTTCACACTCCATCCAAGATCAGCTGAGAAAGGTGAAGTCGATAACAGCTGAGTAGTATTCCACTGTGTTTATAGACCACAACTTGCTCAGCCACTCATCTGTTGTCAGGCACCTGGGTTGCTTCCCAGTTTTGGCTATTACAAATTGCGCTGCTATGAACATAGGTGTGCACAGATCTTTTTGGATGGTGTGTTGGTTCCTTAAGATAGACCCTTTTTTCCTAATTGTCTTTCAGTGAAGTTGTCAGGGTTGTATTGCTGTATTGCCGTGATAGATATTTTAATTTTGTTTATTTTTTGTCACCAGTGTGATTTTTATCATGCCCAGCAGATTCTTTTTGTTTTTTTCTTTCTGAGAAGCAGAAAAGGAGAAAGATAAAGGAGAGACATCACAATGCCACTCCACCTGTCCTGATGCTCACCCTTTGCATGGAGCTTCCAGGTGGTGGCCAGAGGCTCAAACCTGGGCCCTATGTGCAGCAGTGTGCACGCGACTGTCTGCTGTCAGAGTTCCCAACACTCACGACAGTCTCCTCCTCCTCCTCCTTCTTTCTTCTTCTCCTCCTCCTTCTCCTTCTTCTCCTTCTCCTCCTTCTCCTTCTTCTTTCTTCTCCTTTTCCTTCTCCTCAGTCTTCTTCTCCTTCTTCTCCTTCGCCTCCTTCTTCTCTTTCTTCTCCTTCTCCTCATCTTTCTCTTTCTCTTCCTTCTTCTCCTCTTCTTCTTCTCCTTCTCCTCCTCCTCTCCCTTCCCCTTCTCCTCCTTTTCTTCCTTCTCCTCCTTCTCCTCCTTCTTTTCCTTCTTCTTTTTTATTTTTCCCAACCAGGGTTATTGCTGGGTCTCAGTGCCTGCATAATGAATCCACTGATCCTGGCCATCATTTTTTCTCCTTCCTCTCTTGCTTCCTTTCTCTCTCTCTCTCTCTCTCTCTCTCTCTCTCTCTCTCTCTCTCTCTTTCTTTCTTTCTAGACAGAAAGAACTTGACAAGGAAGGGAGAAACAGAGGAGAGAAACAGAGCGACACCTGCAGCCTTGTTTCACTACTTGTGAAGGAAGCTTCTCTGCTGCAGGTGGAGACTGGGGGCCTGAATCCAGGTCCTTTTGGAAGGTAAGGTATGCACTCAACCCTACGCACCACTGCCTGCCACTCATGATAATAATTCTTATCTGATCATAAAAGCACAGCCGTGTGCTCTTAGTCGTAAATTTGTGAAAACATCAATTCCCATGAAAGAAAAGTAAAACCATATGTAATCTCTTTTCCCAATGGTAACCATTGTGTTATCGTCCAGGTTTTTTTTTTTTTAAACCTAGAATACTCTCTGTTTTCCCCTTGGTGCTGTACCCTGTCTTATTTGAAGTAAAGCATTGTCGTGGTGGGGTGAAGTGGCAGGTTTTCCTTCTTGGCAGTGCATGTGAAGGCAGACACATGTGCTGCTCTTTTAGCCATAACCTCAGCTACCTGGACATGAAGGGAACCATCTCCTGAGGATGGTGTGTGATATGATGGTGACCTGCCTATTTTCTGCTTCTAATTCTTCTGCTGTTATTGCCAGATGTTGGGAACACATGGGCAAAGATTCTGTAATGAGAGGTCTGTTGAGAAATGTTCACAACACATTTAATGTTCCATCCTTGAAAGTTCAGGGCAGTCCACCTGAGGTTTCCCTTGACAATGAAGGGAACAAGGATTCAACCCTTCCTTGAACCTTTATTATTCCTGGCAAAAAAAAATGTACTTGAAACACCCCGAGGCGTAGAGATACTGTGGTCAAGGGGCAGGAGCAGCTGCACATTTTTCAATAAGACTTTATCCCCGCTTGTGTACACAGAGTTTACAGAGCACTTTCCCACGTTATTCCATTGCATCTGCTCACTCCCACCACTGAATCTCAGATAGTGTCTTGATTCTTCTTGTTTGGAGTATATGGGAACTCTCAGAGAATTGAAGTGACTTGGCCCAGGGACATAACAAAAACAGGCTGTAGACTCCATTTGGTTCTGAGACCAGGCGTCCTTCTGCTGTATTTCATGCATCCCAAAATGTTAGCTGCCAATAGAAAATTCTGAAGGTTTGGGTCACAGAGTAGGAGGAGGATGGAATGATACAGAAGATGGGAGGCTTTGACCAAGGTTTGACTTTTTTGTTTATCTCAAATCCTCCCTCTCTCAACCCCACTCTCCCTAAGCCCCAGGGTTTTTTTTTTTTTTTTGTCTGACCTTCAGTCTGAGAGGAAAGAACCACAGATTGAACAGGGACTGCACTTACTAGGGCAATCCCGATGGCAGTCTTGGCCACCTCCCATTAAAGCTCTGGCCCTAAAGGGCTTATCAGACCCTTCCCAAAGTGAACTGAATGGTTGAGTCTGCATCTGTTCCCTCCACTGAGCACTGGATGTGGACATCCTCAGGAAGGGCATGCTCATGTAGGAAGGAGACAGCCCTGCAGCCGCAGCTGAAGACATTCTGCCAGTAGCTCTCTAGCGGCTGCACACCAGAGTGGTCCATCTCATTGTCCACACTGTTCTACCTAGAGTGTCATCTGGCATCTAATTCCAAATTTGTCTCCTGAAATCTAAACAGACAAGCCCCAAGTCTTAAACATGTTCCTGCAAGGTTTGAAAGAATAGGTCTTACTATATCAACCACAAGCACATCACTTGTATGTTCCTGGAAATTCCATATTCCATCCATCCATATGCATTTGGCCCTGTGATTCCACCATGGACAATGACTTTTATTCATTACTTGGAAAATATTTAATAGGCACCTCTTACGGACCAAATCCATTTTCTGTGTCAAAAAAGCCAGCTTAGCTCTGATTAATCCCTTTCTAGAAATATTCATCTTCTGTGGCCTGCCTTGCATACAAGTTGTGCTCTTTCCCCATTAAATGTATGGCATTTTTCCTATTAGTTTCCTTTGACTCTTTAGAATACTTTTTATTTTCAAAAGACTTATTTTCTTTATTTATTGGATAGAGACCGAGAGGAAAGGGTGATAGGGATCTGCAGGGCTGCTTCTCTGGTCATGAAGCTTCCTCTGTGTGTTATGGCATGCACTCTACTGTGAGCACCACCACCTGTCTCCTAGAGCTGTGAATCTTTTCACCTTCAAGTTGCCTGCCACGCACAAACTGAACCAATTTTATTTGGCCTCTGATTGTTAAATTCTGCCTGTTTTCAGAGACTGTTATGTGTTCCCCAACAATGCTTGACACTATCCCTCTAATACCTCTTGTTGTATCAAAAACATTTGCTTTGTGTAGACTTTAGGTTTTTTTTTAAATTTATTTTTTATTTAAGAAAGGATAAATTAACAAAACCATAGGGTAGGAGGGGTACAACTGCACACAATTCCCACCACCCAATCTCCATATCCCATCCCCTCCCCTGACAGAAGCCAGACCTTCCACCTTCTGCAACCCACAATGACTTTAGGTTTTGTTTCAGACACCAGAGCATCAGTGTCCTATCAGATAAGTGGGAAACTGTTCATGTATTTTTAAATTATCCCTAGCATCTGTCATCTTAGCACCACCACGTACTACTTTGGGATATTGATTTTCCTGATAAAGGAATTAGGATACAGAAAAGAAAAGTCAAGTGGCATCGAGTCTCATGCAGGGATTCAGTTAGCAGCTTAAATCAGAGCTGGAATGTGTATTGAACTGATCTAGCATCTGCTTGATTCACTCTGCAGTACTTAAGGGTTTTAATCATTGTGTGTTCCTTTGACTGCTTTTGTACCATTAAATGTAATGTGCATTATTTCACTGAGCCTGAAAAATCAGAGGGTTTGGGATTGCCTAACAAGTAGATTTTTGCCCCCAGGGTTATTGCTGGGGCTAGGTGCCCTCACCATGAATCCACTGTTCCTGGAGGCTATTTTTTCCCTTTTGTTATCCTTCTTGTTTTATCATTGTTATGGTTATTATTGCTGTTGTTATTGCTGTCATCGTTGTTGGACAGGACAGAAATGGAGAGAGAAGGGGGAGCAAGAGAAGGGGAGAGAAAGAGAGACACCTGCAGACCTGCTTCATTGCTTGTGAAGTGACATCCCTGCAGGTGAGGAGCCGGGGGCTCGAACCGGGATCCCTATGCTGGTTTTTGCGCTTTGTGCCACCTGTGCTTAACCCACTGCGCTACCGCCTGACCACAGTATAAAGCTATTCTAATAGATATGAGATGATATCTCGTTGCACTTTATTTCTCTTGGAGCTAGGGCCTTGTGCATGTGTGAATACATTACTCCCGGGCTTACTTTTTTTTTTTGCCTCTAGGGTTATTGCTGGGGCTCAGTGCCAGCACTACAAATCCACTGCTCCTGGCAACCATTTTTTTATCTTTTATATGCTAGGACAGAGAGAAGTTGAGCAAGGAGGGGAAAGTAGAGAGAGGGAGAGAAAGATGGACACCTGCAGACCTGCTTCACTGCTTGTGAAGTCCCCCTCTTGCAACTGGGGAGCCAAGGGCTCGAACCAGGATCCTTGTGTGGGTCCTTGTGCTTTATATCCTTGGCTCACTTTTTCAGACACAAAAGAGTGACAGAGAGGAGAGACACCACAGCACCAGAGCTTCCCTCAGTGTCTTGCTCCTCCCATGTGGTACCAAAACTTGAACCTGGGTTGCACATATGGCAAGACATGTCCTTTCCAGTGAGTTATCTTTCAATCTATCATTGTGGATTTTATAAACGTTCCCTTGATGTCCAGCAATGTTGAGCAACTTTTGACCATGTGTATGTCTCCTTTGGAAATGCCTGTTTGTCTGTTCTTCTTTGGCTATGCCTGTTCTTTTGGAAATTCAATTTTCCATCTGACTTTTTTCCATATTGAGTTAGTTATTCACATTAGATATTAATCTCTTACTAAATATATGGTTTTCATGTATTTTCTTCCACCCAGTAGTAGTACGTCTTTTCATTTCACTGTTTCCTTTGTAGTGAAACTCTTTAGTCTAGTGGAGTTTTACTTATTGTTTGCTTTTGCTTCTTGAACTGTTGGTCTCCTGTCCAACAAAAGTCTTTGCTGGTTAGCAAGATGGCAGAGTGAGTGACATCAACCCCAATTTATTACCATCCCCACTACCCTTAGCAATTTGAGAGCTGTCTAGTAACAGTAACCCTGGGAGGACTTGAGAGGCAAACTACAAGCCTACAGTAACAAAGTGGATCAAAAAGCAGATAATCACTTCAGGAAAGATCACTGAGGAGATGAGCATATCTGATAACTGAGACAATTAGGAACAAAGAAGAGAAGGACTGGCCAGGTTGATCCCACTGAAGGTTCTATCTCTGCTGTGACATTGGTGTTGTTGGCACCAAAGACCCCAAGAGTCCCGGTGAAAACCTCAGAGTCCCTGCAACTTCACAGCAGAGGACATGAACTCCTGAAACCAATTTCCCAAACACGGAAACTTGCTGCCACTGAAGAGTCATTAGCTGCCATAGATCCCTGGGAGGGAAAGGCTGCCACTCATGTCCCAGAAGAGTCATTGGCATTCTGCTCTGTCTCTAGGACACCTGGCCCCCATGCCCACATATGCCTTAGAGTCTCAGCACCAGACCATGGCTCCATACTTGCTCTGTGCACACCTGTGTGTCAGGCATCTCCACCCCAGGCCCTGGAGCCCTTATGTATCCATGTAGGCCTTTGCTCAGGAACTTGATGCCGCTTCTTGATGTCAGTTATACAAGTCATCATCCCATGGGCTAGAATCCTGGGCCTCAGAATCACTGTCACCCTGAGCACCGGACCCCCTGAGCTCCAGAGCCCAGCTCCATGGCCATTCTAGAGGTATCCATCCCCAAAATATCAGAGCTGCTCCCACCATAGACTGGCCAGTGCCCCACACCCTGGAGTTTCTTTCCCTCTGTAAGCTTCAAACCCAGCAATGTAGGACCTCCGTTAGGTGCACACGCATCAGACACCAGCACCACCACTATGTCAAAGTCATTCCCAAGTGAGACCAAGTGCCAAGAGCATCTCCCTTCACTGCGTATCCCTCATTAGAAACATTATGAATATCATAGAAACACAAAGAGATTGCTATCAACAAGTATACATATGCGTATTGGATCACCTTGATGAAAATTCTGGAAGCATTTAGATTTAAGGTGGGAAAAATGAAAAATAATCAGTGTGAAGAAATATTATCTAAACAGGCGAACAATGAGTAAGAAAAATTGTTTTGGTAATTAAAAAAAATCTGCCAACAAAGAAAATTCCAGAACCCAGATGGCTCCAAGGATGAATTATAACAAACAATTACATTGTTGACAGTTCTTTTCAAACTCTTCCAAAAACATTGAGATGTCATGGGAAAGCTTCAACTTATTTTTATTTCTTACATTTTTAATTTGTGGTTAATAGTGGGTTACAAGATTGTAACCCAATAGTTTTAACCTCACACACACCAGCAAAGATCTTTGTTCCCACCTCCCAACCTCCCAAAGATAATCACCATAGTTCTCATAAGACTCCTTTCTCCTCTCTCTCTCTCTCCCCTTTCTCTTTCTCTCTTTCCCCCTACTTCCCTCCTTCTCCCTCTCTCACTGCAAGTTCATGTATATCATTTCTCTAGACTCTACATCTGAGTGAAACCATCTGGTAGTTACCTTTTCATCTTTCTGCGTATTTCACAAAGTATAATCTCCTCCAGTTCCATCTATTCAGTCCCAAAGGACGCAAAATCATCTTGTTTGATAGTGGTATTCTGTGGAGTATGTATCCCATAACTTCTTTACCCAGTCATCTGCTGATCGGCATTTAGGCGGCTTCCACTCTTGCACAACTGGGAATAATGCAGCTATAAACAGCGGTGTGCGTGTGTCCCGTCAAATTACTTTATTAAAACTTCAACTCATTCTAGGAGACCAACCTACCCTGTTAAAAAAAGTCAGAAAAAAAAGACACTACAAGAAAAGGAATTACAGACTAATATTCTTGAACTCCATGCACAAATCATCAATAAAATGTTAGCAAGCCAAACAGTGTATAAACAGGCTCATGTTTCATGTTTAACTAGGATTTGTCATGGGAATGCAAAAGTGGGCCAACATACAGAAATCTGTAATTCATTCATCACATTAACAGAAATGAAGGGAAAAAATAATCTCAAAAGATGCAGAAAAAGCATCTGACAAAATCCATCATTTTTTCTTGACAAAGCACTCAAACAGGAATGTAGCTCATCATGATAAAGATCACATATGACCAGTTTTCAAGTAACATTCTTACTTGGTGATAACAGGTTGAACGGTTTTACTCTACGATCAGGAAAAAGACAAGCTCTCCTGTTCAACATAGTTCTAGAAGTTCTGCTCTCCTGTTCAGTATGGTTCTGGAAGTCCTATCCAGTATCCAGAGCCACTGGGGAAAAAAGAGGAAGAGGAAGAGGAAGGAAATGTGGTGTGTGTGTGTGTGTGTGTGTGTGTGTGTATGTGAGAGAGAGAGAGAGAGAGAGAGAGAGAGAGAGAGAGAGGGAGGGGGAGAGAGAGGGACTGACTGCCCATATGCATGCAGGCATGCAGAGAGACAGATACTGTATTGCACCAAAGCTAAGGACTCTGGGGTACCAGGGATGGGGGACAGCTTTCAGGTCCTAGTGGATGATGGTGAAGGAGGACCTAGCCTGGAGATAAGAATGTGTTGCAGAAAAGTGAGAAATTTTACACATATATCAGTAACTGTATTTACTGAAAATAATCAATTAAAAATAAAGTAATTGAAATTAAAAATAAAGGAAAAGAAAAAAACAGAAGTGTGAACATGTCTGCTTTTAGATTACATGTTTTTCTATAAGAAAACCCAAAAGAGTCCACAAAAATCTGTTAGAAACAAATCCATTAAATTTGTGAAATACTGTTGTATTGCACCAAAGTAAAAGATTCTGAAAGGGGAAGGGAGGGTGCGGCAGAGAGAGTTCAGGTCCTGAAACAGGATGGCAGAGGACCTAGTGGGGGTTGTATTGCTATGTGGAAATCTGAGAAATGTTATGCATATACAAACTATTGTCTTTACTGTCGACTGTAAAACATTAGCCCTCAATAAGGAAATAAAAAAATTGCAGTGTACAAAGTTAACAGAAAGTCAGTTGTGCTTTTATATATGAGCAACTAATTATTTGAAAAGCAAAAATTTGAAAAGTGAAAAAAACTGTAAACTGAAAATTATAAGGCGTTGATGAAAGAAACTGAAGAGAACACAAACAAAAAAGAACAACATGATAATATTCTTGGATTTGAAGACCATAATCTACTTAGCAGTCTTCTATAGACAGATGAAGTGATAATTTCCAGTTTATAGCCAATATATAAATTTTTAAAGACTGTCACTGAAGATATTAATACAGAGACACTTTTCAAGAAAGTAAACACCAGCAGAGGACCAAACTAGTGTACAGTGACTGACTGTCAATGATGATCCCATGGTACTTTGACAAATGTTGATAAACAAGTTCACTACAAGAAGTGTAATTGCGGGAGTCAGGCAGTAGCATAGTGGCTTAAGTGCAGGTGGTGCGAAACACAAGGACCAGTGTAAGGATCCCGGTTTGAGACCCGACTCCCCACCTGAGGGGAGTCGCTTCACAGGCGGTGAAGCAGGTCTGCAGGTGTCTATCTTTCTCTCCCTTTCTTTGTCTTCCCCTTCTCTCTCCATTTCTCTCTGTCCTATCCAACGACAACATCAATAACAACAGCAATAATCACTATAACAATAAAACAACAAGGGCAACAAAAGGGAATAAATAAGTAAAAATAAAAGAAGTATAATTGCTACAGCAAAAGCAGTGTTCACTTAAAAAAAAAAAAGAGGTGTGTTGATGGATCTTGAACAGCTTCCAATTAGTGGTGCTAAAAACTCCCGCCTGCATCTGCTGATCCCGCCTGATCAATGCAACCAGTACCACCTCAGCATGCTTCACTTAGGATTGTGTCCAGAGACATCAGGTGTGGAATGTCAACCCTCCAGCTTCATCACTCTGCCACCAAGTTCCAGATGCTACCATGATGCCAGCCTGACTTCTTTGGGCAGAGGACCCCACCAGTGTGTCCTGTAGCCCCGCCTCCCCAGATCCCTGCCCCCAATAGGGAGAGAGACAGGCTGGGAGTATGGATTGACCTTTCAACTCCCATGTTCAGTGGAGAAGCAATTACAGAAGCCAGACCTTCCACCTTCTGCACCCCGTAATGATCCTGGGTCCAAATTCCCAGAGTGATAAAGAACAGGAAAGCTATCAGGGGAGGGGATGGGATATGGAACTCTGGGGTTGGGAATTGTGTAGAAATCTATCCCTCTTATCCTGTAGTCTTGTCAGTATTTCCATTTTATAAATAAAAATAAAAAAAAACTCCCACCTGTAATTTGAAATTCTCTCTGTGTCTGCCTCCCTGTCTCTGTCTCCTTCTGTGTCTGTTTCTCCCTCATAAAGACAAACCTTAGGAAAAGTGGGCAGTAAAAGGTCTGGGGAGGGGGTAGTTCATTCAGCGGAGGATACGTAGTACTACTTGAACCCCTAGCACCACTTGGGAGCACCAGGCAAGGTACCAGGCTAGGATAATGAATGATGGGCTGATAACTGTGATCTCTTTCCTTTTCTCTGCCCCTGTCTGTCTGTGTGGCTAAAATTAAATGAAAGAGTTCATTGAGAGCACCAGAAGAGTGTGTGTCTGTGTGTGTGTGTGTGTGTGTGTGTGTGTTCACTGATGCGTGCACCCCTTTTTTAGAACCAGGAATTCAAACTTTAACTGAGCTCTGCATTTCCATCTACAGTCTCATTCCTCTGTGCAGGTGACTTCTACGTTCTCAGATGGGTTCTAAGAGTCTTGAACCTTTATCCCAGTAGTTCTTTGATTACATCTTCCCACCTAAATCACCAAAAAATAAGATCCCTTGCTTGTTTTGTGAGATGAGCACACTCTCCACAGAGCTATGAAGGCTGCTTTGTTCCCCTTCATCTGATAAATGTTTTAGAAAACCTTCAGTAAATACAATAATAAAAAAATAATTTAATTTACTATTGGATAGAGACATAAAGAAATTGAGAGGGAGAGGGAGAGAGGGAGGAAGAGCGAGCGAGCGAGCGAGAGAGAGAGACCTGCAGGCCTGTTTCACCACTCATGAAGCTTTCCCTCTGCAGGTGGGGATCGGGGGCTTGTGCCCTGTAATGTGTGCGCTTAACCAGGTGCATCACCACCTGGCCTCTGAATAATTAAAATTAGAATGTCCCTTCATACTATCTTGGTAACTCTGTCTTAGCTACATTTCTGGTCAGAAAGACTTCCATTGCCAGCTTATATGAGAGGATAACTTGTATTGTGAAATGACATCAGTTTATCAGAATATTAGCATCACTTGACTAGCAAAATAGCTTACTTGGATAGTGTGTTGATCTGTCATGTGTGTGATCTAGGTTTGAGCCCATCCCCCACTGTATTGAAGAAAGCTTCAGTTCCATAGTGCCTCCTCTCTCTCTCTCTCTCTCTCTCTCTCTCCACACACACACACACACACACACACACACACACACACACACCTGGGAGGAAGAGTGAAAAAATAGGACACAAGTTCTTAAGGTGTCACTTCATCCTAGCTCTAAATTATATGAGAATGTGGGGCAGGGCTAGATAGCATAATGGTTATGCAAAGAGACTCTTAGGCCAGAGGCTCCAAGGTCCCAGGTCAATCCCCTGAACCACCATAAGCCAGAGCTCAGCAGTGTTCTGATGAGAGAGAGAGAGAGAGAGAGAGAGAGAGAGAGAGAGTAGAATGTGCTTTTTCTCTTTTTAAAAAAAATTTCTTTATGGGAGTTGGGCTGTAGCGCAGTGGGTTAAGCGCAGGTGGCGCAAAGCACAAGGACCGGCATAAGGATCCTGGTTCGAACCCCGGCTCCCCACCTGCAGGGGAGTCGCTTCACAGGCGGTGAAGCAGGTCTGCAGGTGTCTATCTTTCTCTCCTCCTCTCTGTCTTCCCCTCCTCTCTCCATTTCTCTCTGTCCTATCCAACAACGGCAACAACAATAATAACTACAACAATAAAACAACAAGGGCAACAAAAGGGAATAAATAAATAAAATAAATATTTAAAAAATTTTCTTTATTGGGGAATTAATGTTTTATATTAGACAGTAAATACAATAGTTTGTACATGCATAACATTTCCCAGTTTTCCATATAACAATACAATCCCCACTAGGTCCTTTGTCATCCTTCTTGGATCTGTATTCTCCCACCCACTCACCCACCCCAGAGTCTTTTACTTTGGTGCGATATGCCAATTCCATTTCAGGTTCTACTTGTGTTTTCTTTTCTGCTCTTGTTTTTCAACTTCTGCCTGAGAGTGAGATCATCCCATATTCATCCTTCTGTTTCTGACTTATTTCACTTAACATGAATTTTTCAAGGTCCATCCAAGATTGGCTGAAAACGGTGAAGTCACCATTTTTAATAGCTGAGTAGTATTTCATTGCGTATGTATACAACAACTTGCTCAGCCACTCATCTGTTGTTGGACACCTGGGTTGCTTCCAGGTTTTGGTTATTACAAATTGTCCTGTGTATGTGTACACAGATCTTTTTGGATGAGTGTGTTGGGTTCCTTAGGATATATCCCCAGGAGAGGAATTGCAGGATCATAGAGTAGGACCATTTCTAGCCTTCTGAGAGTTCTCCAGATTGTTCTCTATTGAGGTTGGACCAATTGACATTCCCACCAGCAGTGCAGGAGGGTTCCTTTGACCCCACATCCTCTCCAGCATTTGCTGCTACTACCTTTTCTGATGTATGACATTCTCACAGGAGTGAAGTGGTATCTCATTGTTGTCTTTATTTGCATAAAATAAAGACTGACAAAGACTTCGAGCATTTTTTCAAGTGTTTCTCAGCCTTTTGGATCTCTTCTGTGGTGAATATTCTGTCCATGTCCTCTCCCCATTTTTGGAGGGGGTTATTTGTTTTCTTGTTGATGAGTTTGGTAAGCTCTTTATATTTTCTGGTTATTAGCCTCTTGTCTGATGTATAGTGTGTAAAGATCTTCTCCCATTCTGTGAGGGGTCTCTTGGTTTGGGTAGTGGTTTCTTTTGCTGTGAAGAAGCTTTTTAAATTGATATAGTCCCATAGGTTTATACTTGCCTTAGTCTTCTTTGTAATTGGATTCGTTTCATTGAAGATGTCTTTAAAAGTTATGGGGAAAAAAGTTCTGCCAATATTTTCCTCTAAGTATCTGATAGTTTCTGGTCTAACATCCAAGTCCTTGATTCACTTGGAATTTACTTTTGTATTTGATGAAATATAGTGGTTCAGTCATTCTTCTGCATGTTTCAACCCATTTTTTTCCAACACCATTTGTTGAAGAGACTCTGGTTTCCCCATGTAATAGTCTGGGCCCCTTTGTCAAAGATTAGATGTCCATAGGTGTGGGGGATTGCTTCCAGGCTCTAAGTTCTATTACACTGGTCACTGTATCTATTCATTTCCCAATACCAAGCTGTTTTGATGACAGTGGGCCTATAATACAGTTTGAGATCTGGGAGTGTGATGCCTCCGGTTCTGTTCTTTCTTCTCAAGATCGTTTTGGCAATTGTAGGTGTTTTCTGGCTCCAGATAAACATTTGTAGCATTTGATCTATTCTCCTAAAAATGTGCTTGGGATCTTGATGGGGATAGCATTAAATTTGTAGATGGCTCTGGGCAGTATATTCATTTTGATGATGTTAATTCTTCCAACCCATGAACATGGAATATCTTTCCACTTCTTTGTGTCTATTTTAATTTCCTTGAGGAGTGACTCATAATTTTCAGTATACAAGTCTTTCACTTCTTTGGTTAGGTTTATTCCTAGACATTTTATTGTTTTTGTTGCTATAGTAAAAGGAATTGGTTTCTGGATTTCAACTTCTTCTGACTTAGTGTTTGCATAAAGTAATGCCACTACTTTTAAATGTTAATTTTGTAGCCTGACACCTTACTGTATTGCCTGATGATTTCCAAAAGCTTCTTGCTGGATTCCATACATATATATATATATATATATATATATATATATATATGTTATCATGTCTGAAAATAGGGAGAGTTTGACTTCTTCTCTTCCAATCTGTATTCCTTTAATTCCTTGCTCCTGCCTGATTGCTATGGCAAGAACTTCCAACACTATGTTGAATAGTAATGGTGATAGTGGGCAACCCAGTCTAGTACCTGATCTGAAGGGAAATGCTTCCAGTTTTTCACCATTGAGTATGATGTTGGCTGTAGGTTTGCTATGTAGGGACTCCACTATCTTCAGGAATTTTCCATCTATTCCCATGTTTTGTAGTGTTTTGATCATGAAGGGATGTTGTATTTTGTCAAAAGCTTCCTCTCCATCTATTCATGTGACCATGTGGTTTTTGGTCTTGCTTTTGTTGATGTGGTGGATCACATTGATTGATTTACGTATATTAAACCAACCTTGCATGCCTGGGATAAACGCCACTTGGTCATGATGAACAATCTTTTGAATATACTGCTGTATCTGGTTGGCTAGACTTTTGTTCAATATTTTAGCATTTATGTTCATCAGAGATGTTGGTCTGTAGTTTTCTTTTTTGGTTGTGTCCATGTCTGTTTTTGGTATCAAAGTGATATTGGCTTCAGAGAAGCTGGAAGGGAGTATTCCAGTGTCTTCAATCTTCTGGAAAACTTTTAAAAGCTCAGCTCTTTCAGCTTTCAGATCTCTAATAACCTTAAGATAATTAAGATTAATTAAGTGTTTTCTTCCTGAGTCTCATTTGTTGTTTCTGCATTTCTGATGACAATTCTTTCAAACTGTTTACTCACTCCTGTGATTATTTCCTTAACTAGTGTTTGGATGTTGACCTCATAACATTGGGGGGCTTTTAGCTGGACTCTTGTCCTGGCTCATTTATCCAGTATTTCTTCTTGTTGGTTTAGCCGTTTTATATAGTATGTTATGATGTCCCTCTCTCAGTACTTTTCAAATTACTGATCACTCTTGCCTTGATTGACTTGTGTCTAAGTAAGGTAATTAAAGGGTTCACAGTTGTAGAAATTGACAAATGCTTCAATAATATTTTAATCCCTGAGTTGGCGCTCAGTGGCTTAAACGCCTCTCTTGTTCTTTTTCTTCCTTGCAGGCTATGGGATCCTGAGGGCTTTTAAACTATCAGTAGGCTTCTTAGCTTAATCACTGACTCCTGACCAAGAGATAAAGCAGGGTGGGGCAGAGATAATCCAGTGGTTATGCAAAGAGACTCTCACAGCCTCACTGCTAGGCCACTGAGGTATAGATCTTCTCCTGAGTTTCCTGGTTAATTCTCTGTCTTCTGGTGTCAGCACAGGGCCTCCCTGATGCTGCTCCAGATTCTGAGGGCAGTAGCAATGGAGACTCAGAGTTGCACTTGGTGAGTCTCCAGGGAGTCCTCTCCTCCCTTCAACTATCCCCTTGTTGGTGAAACAGACTGGAGGTGGTGTCTTAACTGATAAACTGAGGGACTGTTACCAGCCCCTTAATCTCTCCCTAGGCTCCTCTCTGTCCACGAGCCACACATGTTTGCACTCACTGGCGATTTGGTGGGTTCCTGAAGTCGTTCTAGTCCTGTCTTGTTGTGGTCCCAGGTGGTCTTCTTTGGTATTCCTAGTTGACCCGGGAGAGGAAAGGAGAGGAACACAGCTGCTGCTGCTCTGTAGCCCCAGTGCCAAGAATGTCCTTTTCTAAGGAAACCCACAGAAGGAAAATAGAAGCATGTGCCATGGTGAAGATTCAAGAGGACCCAGAGAGCCACATGAGTCACAATGTGGTTTTGGATTCAGGATAACAAGAGGATGGTTGTATTTCTAAAGTTTCTCCACCACTATTTAAAGAATAAAGCCAAAGGAGGGAACAAAAAGAAATGCTCCAGTACAGATCTATCATTACTTACAGAATAAGTAAATTAATGCAAAAGACAGTGTAGAAGACTCTCAACTAAGACTAGCAGAATCAAGATACACCAACCTATTTTTCTCTCTGAAATAGTAGGAAAAAAAAAAAAGCAAAGAGACTCTTAGAGAAGAAACTTCAAACTAGTCTATAAAAAGTAGCAGTGAAATCCAGATATTTATCCCCTTTGTGATGCTGTGTAATTTATAACATTTATGCTTTATTATCTGCCACTCCTGGGATATTTATTTCTTTTGTTCACTGATGTATTTCAAAACTTTAGACTAGTGTCTGGAAATGATTGCTGCTGAATAAATTTTTGCTGAATAAGTGATGATGCTTCTGAATCCTTGTTGAGTTTCCTTACTTCTTTTTTGCCTCCCGGGTTATTGCTGGGTCTAGGGGTGCCAGCGCTACAAATCCACTGCTCCTGAAGGATATTCCCCCCTTTATTGCCCTTGTTGTTTATCATTGTTGTTATTGTTATGGATTTTCTTACTTCTTTAGACCTCAGGTATAAAATTAAAAAGAAAAGTATATTACACCAGCTTTTCTAGTTGATTTTCAGTAACAGTCCCACATCCCCACACACCTGGCATATAACGGCAGTGGAGATGTAAGTCTGCCACATATAAGTCTGCCACATGATATCCTCATGCTTAAGATTTAACTCTGGTTTTAATGCGACTTTACAATCATATAATCTCAGAAGTCAGTATAGTTGACTCAGGTTAGCACCAGAGACAGTTTTTACTTTCCTTCTCACCAACTTACATTCTCCAAAACAATCACATTCAACTCTCTTTTTCATGCAATAGTCTTACCTTTTTGACTTTTCAGTTTTAGACATTCTCTACAGACGTCTCAGTATGGGATTTCTTTATTGTTTAACTTATTTCATGAGAGAGAGAGACTGACAGTTCAGAAGACTGGTCTAGCTGATATGGTATTTGGGGTACAACCTGGGGCTGTAAGTATGTACAACTTGTGTTTTACCCACTGAGCCATTTCTCAGGTTGCTGGGCTTTCTTAATCACATATCCATTTACCCCCTCTTCATCTTCCAAATAATTCTATTCATTAAAAAATTTTTTTTGCCATACAGGCACTTAAAAAAATTATATTTATTTATTTATTTATTTATTTATTTTATAGAGACAACCAGAAATCAAGAGGAAAGGGTTTGATAAGGAGGGAGAGACCTGCAACACTGCTTCACCACTTGTGAAGCTTTCTCCCTGCAGGTGGGGCCTGGGGGCTTGAGCCTGGGTCCCTGTGCATTGTAACATATGTGGACAGCCAGGTGTGCCAACACCCAGCTACTTCTATTCATTTAAATCAAATCAAATGTTCACTGTTTTTATGACTTTGATCACGTTAATTTTCTTCCTAGCAACGTCGTGTGTATTTCATACAACTTGTTTTCTTTTGGGGGGGGCTGATTAATCGAATCCCTTCTATTTTATCTTTTCTTAGTCATTTATGTGTGTCTCACTGTTCCACTGCTGTACATGTGTAATTATCCCGTCAGCCTATTGAAACACATTAGTCACTCTGTAAGCCTTTTCTCTTTGCATGTATCCTGTCACCTTCTGATTTTATGCTCTAGTTACTTGCTTGCTCTTTGATAGTCAGCTTTCACCCTGACAATTGGAGGGTAATGATTGTAGGGACAGCAAAACCCCCACACCTATGGCCATCTAATTTTTGTAAAGGAGGCCCAAACTATTAAATGGAGAAAAGAAAGTCTCTTCAACAAATTGTATTGGGAAAAGGGGATTGAAACATGCAGAAGAATGAAAGTGAACCACGATGTTTCACCACACACAAAAAGAAAACTCCACACACAAAAAGAAAATTTGAAATTCATCAAAATAAGATAGATGGGTAAACAAGGGATAAATATATATTAAAACAAACAGCAAAGTGTTAATGGTAGAATCTATTGATTGATTGATTGATTGGATAGAGACTGAAAGTCATCAAGAGGAAAAAGGTAAATAGGGAGACAGAGATACATTTGCAGCAATGCTTCACTGCTTACAAAGATTTCACCCTGAAAGTTGGCACTGGAGCTTGAACTAGGGTCCTTGTTCATTGTAACATACAATGCTCAACCAGATGTGTCACTGCCTGACCCTCAGGTAGAATCTAAAGGGTAGACTGCAGTCAAATACATACTTGTGAATGTGTGTGTGTGTGTGTGTGTGTGTGTGTGTGTGTATGTGTGTTTGCGCTGATGAGAGGCTAATGAAGAATAAACGAAAAGTATCGTGTTAGAAGGTGACGTGGATCCATGCCTTTGAGTGCACTTTCTAGGTTTTCTGTCTCAAATAGGATCCACCCAACAGCATTGCCTGCTTCTCTTTCCATAAAGAGTTAATAGAGTTGTAAGTGGAGAGGAATACACAAACCTTCAAGACAGCTCTTCCTCAGCTCCATGGTGCCCAGAAAACACTCCTCCCCTTGAAAGCTAGCTCCTCTGGAGAATGAGAGAGAGAGCTTTTTATTCAATCCCAGGTTGGAAGAATCATTGAGATTAGAAAACTGTCAGACTGATGGCTTTATTTTTGCCAGTGACATAGTCATCAACACAATCTTATCAAATATGCAGTGTCTTCAGAAAACAGTTGCAAAGGACATTGGGTTGCTATGGTGATGGAACAGCCAGTCAGACCTGATGTTTCTTTTTATACCTTCTATTTAAAATAGCCTAAACCAGAAAAAGAGAAAAACTGGCAAGCCTAACTATGATATTGGGAGAACTAAGAAATTTGGTAGTGGAAGTGGTATGGAATTATATCACTATTAAATGAGTAATAAAATATTTTTAAAAGAAAATAATAATTAGGAAGGTAATTGACAAGGGAGAAATATTACTGTCTCAATACCGTAAGTGAGAGTGACAAGGACATAACATTGGCTGATGAAAAAAATACCTAAGGGGGGCCGGGCGGTAGTGCAGCAGGTTAAGCGCACAAGGCGTGAAGCACAAAGACCAGACAGAGCAAGGATCTGGGTCGAGCCCCCAGCTCCCTACCTGCAGGGGGGAGGTTGCTTCATCAAGCAGTGAAGCAGGCCTGCAGGTGTCTGTCTTTTTCTCCCCCTCTGTCTTTCCCTCCTCTCTCGATTTCTCTCTGTCCTATAAAAAGAAAAAAAAAGAAAAAAGTACCTAAGTAAAGCCGAATTAGAATTTTTAAAAGGATCAGTTTTTTTTTCCTGATACACAGAAAAAAGAAAAATGAACTGAAGTTGACTAAGAAGATCTGAAAGGGAAACTAAAAGCAGGACCTGACCAAATTGTAAGTAGGGCACCAAAGTAAAAACCCTGTGGTGAGGGGTAGACATGCAGCTTTCTGGTCCAGTGGGGGGTGGGAGTGGGTGGGAGGGGATGGGACACAGTCTTTTGGTGGTGGGAATGGTGTTTATGTACACTCCTAGCAAAATGTAGACATATAAATCAGTAGTTAATTAATATGAGGGGGAAAATTAATTGTATGTCTTGAAGTTTTTTTAAAACACAGACTGAGTCTTTTTAATATATAGGCTGTGTATTTGATATGCGGACTCTCTCAAAAGCCTAGACCAAGTAGATCAGAAGCAACCAATAGCACAGCTATATACAAGATACTGGGTACTGTACAGCAAACCCTAACAAAAGAACTTTTCAAAGTTAATCCAATTACCAAATAATGTGATGATAACATTAACTATCGATTGTCTTTTGGAACCCTAAGACAGCAGGAACCTCACATCTCCACTATAGAGCCTCTACTTCCCCCAGTCCTGGAACCCTTGGATAGGGCCCACTTTCCCATATGCCTCTCCCAATCCATATCTAATAATATTGCATCTGCCGATCGCAACCTAACCAACGCAACTATTGCCACCTCAACATGCTTCACTTCAGACTGTGTCCAGAGACTTCACGTGTGGAATGACAACTCTCCAGCTTCATTACTCAGGTGAGACCTTTCCTTTCATAGTATTCTCTAATTCCATCCCAGGTGGTTCACTTTCTAACAAAGTCCCAAAACCTAGATATACACCAGTTTCTGTGAGAGAGAGCATATGTTCACACGTATCCATAAACTACTGCAAAATCTATACCTGAAAGCAGAAGTACACTAGAGTTTGCAGTGAGTACCCCCCTAACATTTCCTCTCCACTATTCCAAGCTTTGGGTCCATGATTGCTCAACAATTTGTTTGGCTTTGTATGTTAACTCTCTTTTTAGTCACCAGGTTCCAGATGTCATCAGGATGCCGGCCAGGCTTCCCTGGACTGAAGGCCCCACCAATATGTCCTGGAGCTCAGCTTCCCCAGAGACCCACCCTAATAGGGAAAGAGAGAGGCAGACTGGGAGTATGGATCGACCAGTCAACGCCCATGTTCAGCAGGGAAGCAATTACAGAAGCCAGACCTTCTACCTTCTGCAACCCTCAATGACCCTGGGTCCATGCTCCCAGAGGGATAGAGAATGGGAAAGCTATCAGGGGAGGGGATGGGATATGGAGATTGGGTGGTGGGAATTGTGTGGCGTTGTATCCCTCCTACCCTATGGTTTTGTTAATTTATCCTTTCTTAAATAAAAAAAAAGAAAAAAAGAAAATTAAAAAAAAAAGACAAATAGAATAGTATATTCAAGATGGACCGTTGACCCTCAAGGATTGTAACATGTGCACTCTATTGAGTGTACCACTGACTAACCTCTTAAATTTCATGTTTTCTAAAACACCACTTGTTATCTGATTCTTGAATGCTAAAGTTGAAAGTAGAAACCAATCAGTTACCTAAGCTCTAGGGCTCTAGATAAAATTAATCTGTGCTTCCAGTATAAGAGAAATTTCTCAACTTGATTCCCCTACATTGCTCAGGATTGTCAGTGTTCTTTGTGATACATGTCAAAGAGACACACTAGGGACTCTGAACCTATATTATATTGTTGTAAACTGTAAAATCTTACATTTTTCAAGAGATAACCCTTTTTTGAATTTCTAGCCAAGAAAAACGAAGGGTCCAGTGGAAGGACAGACATTGTGTATGTAAAATACTGTATTAATCTTTTGGCATTTTCTAATATTCACAGCTTAATAGAACATCTCCATTTTTCTTCTTCTAGCATTTGCCCTTCTTCCGTAGCCAGTCAAAACATCTCCATGATTACCTATCATATCAGCAGACAATGTCTATTGGTGGTGGCAATAATAGTAAGAAATATGGGAATAGGAATTGTTGTAATCATTGTAGAAATCAATGGAATCTCTTCAAAATATTACTTCATTTTGTTGATCAGTCCCACATTTCTCTTGCTCACATTAACCTGATTCCAAACCCCTGATCCCTACCAGTAGAGGGGCAAACTTCAGAAGTGGTGAAGCCATGCTACACACGTCTTTCTCTCTTTCCCTCTGTTGCTCCCTCTTCATTCTTAATTTCTCTCTATCAAATAAAAAATAATGGCCCCTGGGATCTGTGGTTCCTCCATACCAGAGATAACCCCCTGGTGGTGACAACAACAACACAGAGAGAGAGGGAGAGAGAGAGAGAGAGAGAGAGAGAAGGAGAAGGAGGAGAAGGAGAAGGAGAAGGAGAAGGAGAAGAAAACCTGGACTTTAGTGAAAATACTTTCTCACAGTTGTGTTTTTCCTCTTATTATGGCTAACAAGGTTTTTCCTCTTACTATGGCTCACAAGAGATTCTACAGTAAATGTCTTCTGTAGCTGAGACCACTCAATAAAGGCAGCCAGTGTGTCCTCCCCAAACCCCTGCACACAAACAGCTTTTAAGGGACTTAAATTAGTTGAGCAGTTGAAAGGGACTGTTTCCCATGGCAGACATTCCATGCCCCTCCTCCCTTTGTGATCTCAGCAGTGGTTTGGCTGCGTAGTGGTTTCCATACCAGCAGATAAGCACACTAGTCTTAGCTCTTAGCTCTCGGGCCAGAGGAAGGGTGTAGTTGTGAAGACATGTCGAAGAGTGCAGAAGCAGCTACGGACTCCGACAATAAGAGAAAAAGCTCACAGCGCCGGGGCCTGGTAAAAGGACCAGATTTTCGTTATTTCCAGCATCGGTCTTTCACAGCTGCTGAGGTCGCTCAACACAAAGAAGAGGGAGATCTCTGGGTATCTTACCTTGGACATGTGTACGATCTAACGCCACTGGCCGAGGAGTACAAGGGAAACATACTCCTGAAACCCATTGTAGAAGCAGCAGGGACGGATATCAGCCATTGGTTTGATGCGAAGACAAAAGACATCCGCAAGCACGTAGATCCACTAACCAATACTCTGCGATACCGCACCCCGTGGGGCCGCTTCATCCATATTCCACCCCAGTTGCCCCGTTCGGACTGGGCGACTGATTATGGTAAGCCTTGGTGGCAGGGGACTCAATATATGGTGGGGCGACTGATCTCTAAGACCCGGCACATCCGCCTCGTGAACTTGCTCACCGCACAAGAGCACATATTGGAGGTTGGCACCCTGGAAACCATGTGGGAAATCGTACACCGATTCCTCGCTTACAATGCACATGCTGCCAGCTACACATGGAAATATGATGGGAGGATACTGAACATGGACTGTACTCTGGAAGAAAATGGGATCCACAATGAGGAGGATGACTTTGAACTTCTCAAAATGGACGACCCCCTTTACTTGCCTGCAATAACGCTTCATTTCAATGATGATCTCACCGAGTTATAAGAAAGAAGATGGAGGCACATGCAGACTCAAGATGCATTTGGGGGTTCTGTGATCACTATGAAAAACATTGGGCTGGGGGGAGGGGGTTCTTTGGATTTAAGCCCTTATTCCACTCTGGGAACTGACATGGGATGCCCATACCTTTCAGAAACAATTAAAATTGCTCGGAGAATAAAAAAAAATTATAAAAAACACAATAAGTGTAAACAAGGTACTCCTACACTGATGCAGGTCTTCTGTAAAGTTGAAGTGGAATAAAAGAAGTTTGCAAAAGGAGGGTGTAACTGTAATAATATTTACTTTGGTGAGTAGGGTAAATATACAACAACTTAAAGAGATGTCTAATGAGTATTACATTGATACTATCCAGTAGACTACACGTTCACAGGGTACAGAAAACATTTTTTTATTTATCATCCGTTCTTAGTCCAGTACTTGGTACCATGGTGACTATGTTATTAAGATTGAAACTGATAAAGTGTACCTTAAAGATAATTTGGCTTTCTAAATGAAATCCCAGGGTTGGGTTATTCCCAGCCTGAAAAATGGTCTGATTTTGATATTGCTTGTATTGGACCATTTATCTTCATTTGTCACTTGGATGCTTTTGGAGAATTCTGTTAATCATGAGTGCTTTGATTACAAATTTGGAGACAAGACAAATGTATGGCAGTGACTCCTTCTGAGTCTTTCTTGCTGATCAGAGCAGTCTTCCATCCTTTGAGATCATGGCAAAAGTTCTAATGTGTGTTTCCAACTCTTCCTTGAACACTTGTGCATCACACCTGTCGATTCAGCCTTTACCTGGCTTGTGCTTCATGTCTGAAGTGTCTCCTTCTCTCTTCTTATCAAGCCACATCCTACCTCATCTTCAGCATCTGCTCTTTCAGAGACTTTCATGTGACATTTTCTTTGTCAGAAATGTTATTTCCCTTCCCTGAACTCACGGGGAAATTTAATTAAGAACCAGTCAACGCCCATGTTTAGCGGGGAAGCAATTAAAGAAGCCAGACCTTCCACCTTCTGCAACCTACAATGACCCTGGGTCCATGCTCCCAGAGGGATAGAGAATGGCAAAGCTATCAGGGGGAGGGGATGGGATATGAGATCTGGTGGTGGGAATTGTGTGGAGTTGTAAGCCTCCTATACTATGGTTTTGTTAATGTCTTAAATAACAAAAAAATAATAAAGAAAAAAAATAGAATCTTCTGCTAATTCAGGGATTTCTCCCTACAAAACCTAGGAAAGAAAGAAAAAACAGTTTTATTATTGAATGAACATTAATCCACATGATGATGTTCAATGTGTTGTGTAGATGGCAAAGACAGAAATAAATCTTACTTTTCTGTATTGTCAAGTAGATATAACCTGTAAGACATAGTCCTGAAGATAAATGGTAATTCAAGTAAGAAGTGTCACAATTCATCTTACTATGCTAGTGATTATGATAGTCGTCTCTGCCAAGTGCCTTTATCCAAAGGAGAAAGTTCTTATCTTTGCCGTAAGAGGTAGTTTTGTATCTGGGATCCAGATGTCCTACCAAAGTTAGGATCCTCCCTTTCCTTGGAAACTTAGAAACCAAGGCCCTGTCTTCCTTGCTAATAACTATATTCCTGAGATAATTCCTGAATTCCTGAAAAAAAGAGAAAAACATGCCTGGCTTATAAAACTGTCAGGAGGCTTATTGAACTCTTTGAAAGCTCTCTGTAACCCTCTCAAAGACAGAAACAAGAAGTTACAGTTAAATATTTTCTAAAGCAAGTGCTCTAAGGAAAGAAAGGTGAGCAGTTCTTTGGGTTTGGTGTCTTTATTATCATTTTTTTTTGTATTATGAATTCTTTGGTTCTCCCTTAATTATAATGTGTATTTTTTTTTTAATAAACTCTAATAGTCTTTTTGGTTAATGCCATCAGACTACTACCACCTGGATGAAAGTATTTGTAAATGCCTCATCTCTTTCTCCTGCCAGATCATAGAAGGAGTCCTGTATGTTTGTGCTGAGCACCTGATGTGTCTCTACTGCATTACTAGTGGTTAATTAAAACTGGTACTTGTATGGCATAATAGTCAAGGCCTGGTCATATTTCAAAGCCAGTTTACTTTCAAATATAAGTCATCTCTTCAGTTATTACAGTGTCAAGTTTATTCTGATAAAGGTACTTTGGAAAAAGGAAAAGCCAATTTCAAGAACAAAGTTTTATTTTATTATTCTATTTAATTTATTTAATTGCCCCTAGGGTTGTCATTGGGGCTTGGTGCCAGCACTACAAATCTACTGCTCCTGGTGGCTATATCCCCCTTCCCTTTATTTCCCTTCTTTTTTTCTTTCTAATTTTTATTAGAGAGGACAGAGAGAAGTTAAAAGAAGATGAAGAGATAGAAGAGGGAGAGAGAGAAAGAGAAATACCTGTGGACCTGCTTCACTGCTCATGAAGCAGACCTTCTGCAGGTGGGGAGCCAGGGCTCGAGCCCAGGTGTCTGCGCTTGGTAATATGTGCATTTAACAGGGTGTGTCACCACCGCCCACCCCCAACAAAATTTTATACATTTATAAATTCTGCTTAATGCTTCATAATGGCTTCTGAACGACAGAGCTTTTAATATACAAGGGGATGGCACTGAATCAAATGTTAGAACACACATACGAAGAAAATAAAGTGACAAAAGTTAATCCATTTAGACCTTTAGCTATCAGAATTCTTCAAGATAGTATCCCTTAATGTCAAATGATGGTGGTTCTTGAAGAGTTGCCCCAGACTGTGGCACTGTATACCTGGGGGGTCTTAGAAACACACATCTTTATTTAGAAACACACATCTTCATTTAGAAATACACATCCACATTTTCTGAATCAGGATCTACAGGGGAGGCGGGAGGGAAGTGGCTTCCAGCATTCTTTTTTTTTTTTTTTTCTCTCTCTAGGGTGATCACTGGCACTTGGTGCCTGCACTATGAACCCACTGCTCCTGGAGGCCATTTTTTCCTTTTTGTTGCCCTTGTTGTTATTGTTGTGTAGGACAGAGAGAAATCGAGAGAGGAGGGGAAGATGGAGAGGGAGAGAAAAACACCTGCAGACCTGCTTTACCACCTGTGAAGCGACTCCCCCTGAAGGTGGGGAGCTGGGGGCTCGAACTGGGATCCTTGAGTGGGTCCTTGCACTTTGCACTATGTGTGCTTAACCCGGTGCTTTACCACCTGGCCCTGCATTCTGTTTTTTAATGAGCCCTTTGAATAGCTTTGATACTTTCTAATGTAGGCACTACTGATTTGATCTGATGTATCCCATTTAGGTCATGAATTGACTTTTTTTTGTATCTAGAATTGAACTATTTCTAGATCATTCTTGGGAGATTTGAGAAAAATAGCTTACTTCAGTAATTTATTTTGAGGTCCTTCTGACATTCTCTTAAACCCCACTTCTGTTTTGGTCTTCAGTTAAAATGCATTCCCCAATCTCTTCTGTTTCTTATACTTCAAGAGGGGTTATGGTCCTCAGTGACTTGACCTCAGATTATTATCTTGGTAACTAACTCTTTGAGAAACCCAGGAAGGTATACTACATACATCTGATGGAACTTGCTTAACTTTCTGCTTCTGATTCTAGGAGAATCAGTAATAAAATAGTACAGGGGGCCAGGCGGTGGCACACCTGTTTTTATTTTATTTTTCCCTTTTGTTGCCCTTGTTTTAGTGTAATTATTATTGTTGTTGTTATTGATGTTGTTGTTGGATAGGTCAGAGAGAAATGGAGAGAAGAGGGGAAGACAGAGAGGGGGAGAGAAAGATAGACACCTGCAGACCTGCTTCATCGCCTGTGAAGTGACTCCCTTGCAGGTGGGGAGCTCGGGGGCTCGAACCGGGATCCTTGTGCCGGTCCTTGCGCTTTGCGCCACTTGCACTTAACCCACTGCGCTGCCACCTGACTCCCGTGACCATCATCTTTAACTGCTCTAACTTTTCCAGGTCTAGACCTCCCAGTCTGTATCTAAAACTCATGCAGCCTCACTGTACTTCTCACACCTAAAAACACACAGCAAACTTGGGCTGGAGGTAAGGTTTTGCCGTCTCCTGGCACACCTGTTTAAGATCACTCTCAATAATGCACAAGCCCCGGAACCCCACTTGCAGGGGGAAAGCTTCATGAGTGGTGAAGCAGGGCTGTGGGTGACTCTCGGTCTATTTCCCTCTCTTTCTTCTTCTTTTTTTAAAATGGAAATAGTGACAAGACCATAGGATAAGATGGGTACAACTCAACACAATTCCTATCACCAGAGTTCTGTATCCTGTCCCCTCTCCTGATATCTTTCCTATTCTTTATCCCTCTGGGAGCATGGACCCAGGGTCATTATGGGGTACAGAAGGTGGAAGGTCTGGCTTCTGTAATTGCTTCTCTGCTGAACATGGGCATTGGCAGGTCGATCCACACTCCCAGCCTGTCTCCCTCTTTCACTAGTGGGGCAGGGCTCTGGGGAGGCTCCAGGACACATTGGTGGGGTCGTCTGCTCAGGGTAGTCAGATTGGCATCATCATAGCATCTGGAACCTGGTGGCTGAAAAAGAGTCAAGATATAAAGCAGAGCAAATTGTTGACTAATCATGAACCTAAAGGCAAGAATATTGCAGATGAAGATGTGGGGTCTCTGTTTTCGAAAATGCTAGTAAGTCTACTTTAGGTATATTCCAAGGGACCCACGACTTTACTAGTTTTTTTGCCTGAGTCTGACAGCTAACATTCAGGTAGACCCAAGATATTGTCTGGGGACATGGTGCCATAGTTGAGAAAAAGAATTAGAAAGCTGGATCAGGGAAGAGAGTAGCTCCCAAATATGGGGAAAGTATATAAATATTGTTAACTGTAAACCCCATCAATTTAATCTGGGGCCCATATTCAGCATAGGAGCCTGTGTAACCCCTGCATCCCTGTAGGTCTGAGCTCACATTCTGTGGTCAAGGCTAGGAACATTCCAGGCTGCGTTCATTTCAGGACCCATCTTCCTTGAGCGGTAGAGTATGTTGTCCAACCTCCCTTCAGACTGGAACAGTCCCTACCATTGTTGATCCACATTGAGTGCAGGGTCCTGTAGGGGCCTACAAAGTAGAGTCCATTATGTTGCTACTGATGGAGTTTTCCCTCTCTTTCTATCTTCCCATCTCTCTCAATTTCTGTATCTATCCAGTAATTAATTAATTAAAAAAGAAAAATGTTAACCTTTCAAAAGAAAACAATGCTTACTGCTGCAGTCTTTGAAGGGTGTGTATTTACTTGTGGGATAGCCAAGTGAAATCAATGAACTTCACTAATGGAGCAATTCTTAAGAAAAAGATAAAGTCTTCCACTGTATAATGACTGTTTATTTGTTAGTAAGTGTGGTGGGTTGTGGTTTCTCTTTCAAAGAGAAAATACCATAAGGGAAGGCATTGTGATTTGTGGGGGAGCACAGAGGAATTGATCGCTCCGAAAGGGAATATCTAAGAACTTCCAGAGTAGGAGGCAAAGGAAGAAGGTACTTAGAGTCACATGATCAGTGAGGACCTTTATTAGTTTGTTTGGTGGTGTGCTAGATAAATTCTATTTCCTATTTCAATTCTTGGTACCATCTAATGTCAGAACTGACTCTGTTGACTTTTACTTCTGGCTTCCATTAGTTGATCAGAATGTTAACTTAAAATGCTCTCCACAAGAATGAGAATGCCTGACTACTTTTTAATTTTTGACACCAGTAGAAACAGTGATTTCACTGTGAAGTAATCTGGAGACGAATGTAAATTTAGGAGAATTTCCCAACAGTGGTCCTACTGAATATTGATATGATTGTGAAATAGAAATTCAAGAATAATGACGGGTAGAAAAGTTTCCTTATCTCTTTTTCTAAATTCATGCTCCTTTTAAAGATTCACTTTCATGGGACCAAGAGGAATGAGAATATGCTCCCCACGCCCCCCCCAGCCCAGTTCTGAACTGCTGAACCTTGCACAGGACTGCATTTTGGTCTTCCCCACCCCCACCCCCGCAACCCTCTCTTCCTCGGCATGGCAAGTAACTGAGTAGCTGGCATTCCACTAGCCACGCAGTACCAACTTCTCTTTCTGTTTTTATATTGAACCAATTATCTTGACTCAACTACTTTAATCTCACATGTTAACATCTGCTGCTTAATACTATTTTCCAAGCATGTGGAATATGTTGATTTTGTTTGGCTTAAGAAAACAAAAACATCCTTCAAGTATAAGTATCACTGTCCTAGAAATTGATTGGGGTTATAGTCTCACCCTTTTAGAGGCTGTGGTCCACTCTGTGATGAATAAGCAACTTATTTATAATTCTACCCATCTTTAAAACTTATCATTCACTTGGGAAATCGACTTAGCTCAAGCCAGAAATCAACGGTTTCAGTTCTAATACTTTTCTCCACACTTATAGTCTACATCAGGTGTATAGCTGACCAAAGTAATTTGATTTTCAAATGACAGTAGACTGTAGTCATTTCTCTCCCTCTTTACTGTCCCTACCCTCATCTGAGTCACCATTACCTCTTATTTAGATCACTATTATAGTCTGCAGCCTAGCTTCTCTGTTTTTGTTCTCTCCGTTCATTTATCACAAAATAGACATGGTGATCTACTTAAAGTGTCGATGTAATCAGGTCACCTTGCCCAAACCCTTCCATGATTCCTCAGTGTGTTTGGTAAAGTCCAAACTCCAGACATGCCAATGAATTTCACCCTTGTTAGCCCCATAAATATATATTGTGCTATCGTTCCCTGGTTCTTTCATTTACAAACTCATTTACTTAGTCCCATGGCATTGAGATGAATAGTATCTGCAGATTCACCAAAGCTTCATGTAAGCCTACAGCCTTGCCTCAAACTTTTATGATGAAGAGTTGCAAGCATTTTAAAAATCTTGTTCTTCAGTCTTAATCTTAACATTTATCTGAATGTTTGCTCAATGTTATGTTTTCAAGGGAAAACCAGCTGGGAAAAGCTGCAAATCCTAAGTCTGCCAGAAAGTCTGTGTGTGTCCTGTGAGCCATGAGAGACCCCAAGGATGAATAGTCCATGTGTGGCTGGGGTAAAAAGGACACATCCAGTGGGCACATTGACCCAACCCTCAAGTGATTGTTGCTATTTTTTTTTTTAAGTCTGAGAACGTACAGTCAATTTTGGTAATCTGAAGAGTTTAAGAACTCATTCTTGGGGAGTCGGGCGGTAGTGCAGCGGGCTAAACGCACATGGTGCTAAGCGCAAGGACTGGCATAAGGATCCTGGTTCGAGCCCCTGGCTCCCCACCTGCAGGGGAGTCGCTTCACAAGCAGTGAAGCAGGTCTGCAGGTGTCTGTCTTTCTCTCCCCCTCTCTGTCTTCCCTTCCTCTCTCCATTTCTCTGTCCTATCCAACAACAACAAAATCAATAATTATAACTACAACAATTTAAAAAAAAAACAAGGGCAACAAAAGGAAATAAAGAAAAAAAAAAGAACTCATTCTTGCTAGTTAACTGCTAATCTGCCAAATATACATTATATATAAGCGCACAGATCAAAATGGTTGTTATTACAGACCTTACTGACATTTTGACCACTTACTCTATAAGCTTCTGTTTTATTTTTTTACATTGACTAGCTCACTGAATCCTCTAAAAGATATGTACGATCACAATCTTTTGTTTATAGATGAGAAAGCTGAGGAAACAAGGAATAAACATAACTTTCTTGAGATCCTGCAGCTGACAAGAACTGGAGGCAGGATTTGAACTTAAGTTATCTGATTACAGATTCCACCCTTTTCTCTTTAGTGCATAATTAAGGAATAGATGCAGGCTTCCCCCCATGGCTGCATGGCCCGCTGGGTCTCATTGTTTCATGTTTTAGTGAAATGTAGGGAAACTCCATAGCTCTGCTCCACCATTCGTGCTGCCGAAGTGCTCAGTTGTGCTAGTCAAGCTCAAACCCAGGCCTCCTGAATGACAAAGTGTGTGCTCTTCTGGGTGAGCCACCTTTCAGCCTCTCAGATCCCACCTGCTGACCTAGACGGGTTGTGTATGATTCGGAAGTAGCCAGAGTAGGGGCCAGCCAGTGGTGTACCAGATAGGGCGCACCTGTCACAATGTGCAAGGACCTGCGTTGAAGCAGTGTTCCAGGTGTCTTTCCCTATTTCCCCCTTCCCTCTAAATTCTTGTCTCTATCCAGTAAATAAATTAATTTCTAAAGATTAGAACAGGGTTAACACATTAATAACACTAATTTTATCCTATATAAAGTAGTATTGTGCTACTCCTATGGTGTAGTAATGACAGTTTGGTCGATCTGTTGGTGTGGTTCCTGAGCTCCAGGTGGACTTTGTCAGATAGGGAAGGAAAGACGGCATAGCACTGGAGCTTCCTTTAGTGTCACAAGAGTTGGCTGGAACCTGAAATAATGCATTTTTAAAATTCTGTTCGCTCTTCGACTTAGTTGGAAATTATACATTCGATTTCTTTGACCATTACTCTTAAAAATCCAATGTGCATGCCTGAGTAAATAAAGGCTACAGTCAATACTTCTCTTCTGGTTTAAAAATTTTTTTAAAAAAAATTCCATTTGTTTCTGCTGGGTATCTTAAGGCACTGCTTCCTCAGAACTACTTTAAATTCTAGGTCTGGGGATCACCTAGGTTGAGGTAGTATAAATACGAATCCGAGCTCTCCGTTAGAGCCATCGTGGAGTCATAATTTCTCAGCAAGTCAATTGTTTTCTGTTTGTTTTAAGTCATTTCTCCACTCAGGAAAGAAGCAAGATCAGCTTTCCCAGTTGCCTTATCCTGCAGGTAGACTTTTCCTCAAAGACCCTCTTGTAACTGGTTCCTAGTATGTATCAGTCTAAGGACTGTTCATCGATTTCCTGTACCAGCTGGCCACGAATCCTACAAATTCAAGGTCCCTGACATCAACTGTTGCTGCCAGACATACCAACTTCTGCTTCTTTTCATCAACCTCTGGAATTATAACTTCCTCCTTTTTTTTTTTTTTTCCCTCTCTCACTTTAGGAATGTAAACAAGTATATATTTATTCTGAAGCCTATTCATGTCTATTGAAGAGATGTGGTTTTATAAGATGGTGTTGTCACAGGGACACAATTTCATATCTCCCCCAAGATATGTGTCAGAACACCTCACCAACCACTTCCTTATGAACTAGTAAGATATTAAGAAGTATCCTAACCAGGCGGCTGTCGTAATGATTCCATTGGTAGAACGCAGGACTCCCTAGCTTGATACTCAGCTTGAGCCCTGGCATCACACATACTAGTGTGGTGTTCTGCTTTCTCTCTATTTTTTTTTTCTGTCTCTAAAATACTTTCTAATAGGACAGAGATAAAAATAATCATGCCCTAGCTATAATTCCAGACAATAGAGGAGTTTCTTTTCTTTTTAAAGATCTAGACTGTCATGCTGTCCACAACAGAGTTGATCCTTACCAAATGCAAACTTCATATCCCTCGATAGAATATTTTGATGAAGTCTCAATGATCTCAGGAGAAAGACTAAAATATTTCTTTGCATGTTGCTGGCGTCTGACCCCATAATCTTGCACATGTGTGATGCAGCTGAGGTGCCTCCCCATCCCGATTCCTACTTAATATCTTGAGGGTGAGATGCCAGAGCCGCACTCCAGCACCCACTGGAGTTCCTCCTGTCTTTGCTTCGTGCTCTCATGTGGTAGTAAGACTAGAACCCAGGACTTCATTCATAGAAGATATCTGCTTTTACTTATTGACTTATCCCTTGGGACTCCCCCGCACTTCCCCTCAAAAAAGACAATATATATTTATATTTGTTGGCCTGACACATTGAAGGCCTGATACATTTGTAATCTCACACTTAATTTATGTTATTGTTTTATTAATGTCACGTTGTCAACAAGCAAAATGGTCTGCCCTTATGATTCTCGTTTCCCTATGCTCCGTACAGTCCTCACCCATCGCAAATGAGGCCACCTATGGAACCCAGGACACTGTGGAAATGACAACACGTAACTTCTCAGGTAAGAGTGTTACTAGGAAAACCAAAAAAATAATAACACTTGATTCTTGCCCCCACTTTTGGCAAATATTCTGATAAATAGGGGCACAGATTATTGCTCAACCATTTATTGACAATTGAATGAGATTAATTTTATTAAAGAGAAAACCACCATGAATTAGCTAGGAGAGGTAAGAAGGACATGTGAGAGTGGTTAAATATTTCTTACATTTAATGATTTTAACAATAATAAACAATTTGCTAATTTAAACAATAGTAAACTATGTGAGGAAGATATTCCTGGTTTTATTTATTTAACCTTGCCCCTGTGTTTCTTAGAACAACCATTTTAGTAAGATTTAATTAATTTATATACTAGTGACGGAAATGGGAGAGAACTAGAATATTAGACAAACGCCATGCTGGGCTTGGGACCTCATGCTCTAGTTACTGTGCCGCTCACTTCCTTAGGCTCAAGAACGCACGTATTTTAAAGCAATGAGGGGAGCCTATACAATGGCAATACAAAAACTAACACTCTTCCCCCTTCCCCACCCCACACACATCCCTTTGGGTCTTCTGGGAGGATAGTATAGTGAGAGAGGAAAACTGAGTCCTTTAGGATGCCTTTACGCACAGTTGTTTATACATGGGCACACTTTCCAAGTTCCACATGATGGTGTCTGCAAAATACTCTCACCCCCCAGCCTATGACGCCAACCCTTCTTGCCGGGCTAGCGTCACGGGTGGGAGAGGATCCAGGAACCAAGCTCCTGGCGGTAGCAATACAAATCTTTATTCATGCAGGAGCCCCAGAGTCGGGCGTGAGTGCAGCAGGTTAAGACACGTGGAGCCAAAACCGCAATGGCCGGTGTCCATGTCCCCGTCTGCACACCTGCCCTCCTCTAGATGGGGATGCGGAAGAGAGAGAAACCAGAAACAAAAGTGACTTTTATAGGATAAAACCGGAAGTGGCAAGTCGGAAATGGAAATGGCTAGGAAAGGGGGTGGGGAAAGGCAGAAACATGCTGGGAAGGTGGAAGCTTCCTTAGCAACTGTTGGGAGGGTTTTAGCTGGTGGGTTTAATGTTACCCAGCAGGCAGGGTGGGTCTCGAGGTAGAAAGAAGATAGATCAGGCAAAACAATGATTATATGAATAGGCCATACTATCAGCAGTGCAGGATGGGGGGGTTGGCTTAATGCCAGACACCTTCTAACCCCCAACCACCCATGATGGGCCAATTTCTATTTATACTGCACTTTGTGATTTACACAGGAGAAGGTAGGCAGTCTCAGGTTATACTTAGTTGGTCTTGAAACAAAAGTTTCTGAAACTTGTACTTGGGACTTTTAGTTTTTACATAAATCTCTCTCTCTCTCTTTTAATATCTTAATGTTTTTCTCTACCAACCTTATCTGCTTATTCTTTTTAAAAAATATTCATTCCTTTTTGTTGCGCTTATTGTTTTATTGTTGTAGCTATTTTTGATGTTGTCATTGTTGGATAGGACAGAGAGAAATGTAGAGAGGAGGGAAAGACAGAGAGCGAGAGAGAGAAAGATTGTGAAGCGACTTGTGAAGTGATTCCCCTGCAGGTGGGGAGCTGGGGGCTCGAACCGGGATCCTTAAGCCAGTCCTTGCGCTTTGCGCCACGTGCACTTAACCCTCGGCGCTACCGCCCGGCTCCCATCTGCTTATTCTTAACTGACACTAACATGAAACATGCTTTTGTTTATGCCTTGCTCTATTTAATAACTCATACTTTAAAAAAATTATTTATTTGGATAGACAGAAAAAATGATGTGATACAGAAGGGGTAGATAGAGTGAAAGAAAGACACCCATCACCGCTTTAGCACTTGTGAAGCTTCCTCCAGCAGGTTGGGGACCAGGGGCTTGAACTTGGTCTTTGTGCACATGTTCATTTTACCAGGTGCCCCACAGCCTGGCCCCAGATGACTCTTTCTGGGGAAGCCAACTACCAGCACTTGAGATCATTTCAGCAGCATCCTTCCCTTTTGTTCTCTTCAGTGAATTGAGTCCACTTGGTAAATAGTTGCAGCATCCCACCAATAGACGTGAATATGCCAGTGTGGAGGTATTCCTTTCATCTCTGGTACATCTTGCATCTGGCCAACAAATCTTGAAAAAAAATAGGAGCCAGAATCATTCAGTGAAACCAGTTCCACATTTACGATTCATAATGTGAAATAATTAACCATTGGTCTTTTAGGCACTATGTTTGGGGGGTGATTTGTTGTGCAATAATAATCAACACAGCATTCATCTCTTCTCCAACACCAAACTCTTCACAGAGCAGGGACTCTGTTTTTGTTTATCAGTGCCTCTCCTGTGCTTGGCATTTACTAGGGATTTGATCAGTTCTTGTTGAATCAAGGAATAAAGCAAGGGATATAAAGACTGTGTGTGCCACAGAAATGATTACAGATCCCAGTGATGGGGAGCTTCTGGAAAAAAACAACCCTGGCATTATAGAATGACCTGTATCTTCCTTTGAGACTGAGAGATTTTGAATTGAAGTACATTAATGGAGGAGATGATGTCTGTATGGGCTTCCAGATTATTTAGACAGTGAAAGAGGATGGCCAGGGTTAGAACAAGTAATTAGTATCTTTAAAGTTCCTTAAAAGACAACAAAATAGTGCAAGAGTTGAAATGACTTTGATTCTGTCCCTCCCAAAAATAAAAAGGGAGAGGTAAACTGTCTTTTGAGTATTTGCATATCTTGGTATTTCAGAGTGTGTGTTTTTGAGGTATTAGTGCTGACAGCCATTGTAGTTGTTAGGTTAGTGTGGCAGTAAAGTGTTAGCGTTATGAAGCATAAAATAAGTCAAGCTGAGTTGGAAAAGCAAGTTTTTTTATCAGGGGAGATGAGTTAGGAGTGCTGGACTCTCTGTGGCCGGGTTGGGGGCCTAGAGTGGAGGGCCACCCCGGGATAGGCTAGGGGCCTTTTTATATATGTTCAGGACTTGTTTGCCTCTGGCCTGGAGGTCCCTGGAAGTTGATATTGTCCCAAGTTTTATGGCCCAATTCTAGCTGGAAATGCCCGGTGTAGTTCTATCGGCCTGGAGATCAGCATTGTTTCAGTTCTGGTTGAACATGTCCCACAGAGGTGGGGGTGAATTCCTGTGTGGGTGAAGGATTTACTTTTCCATTTTCAGCAAGATGATCTCTGTATACTTCCTTCAGTTGTGATGGTGGCCCCAGGAGTAGGGACTGGGATGGTGCTGCAAAGGGAGAGAATAGAAGAGCTACGTTAATCATATCGCTGAAGAGACTGACTTTTCATTGATGGCCTCCTTTTAAATACTTTCTCCTTTGCTTTATGATTACTTTCTTTTGCTTTTTCTGAGTGCCTCATGCCTCAGTTTGTCTAGACTTTTACCCTTCCAGTAAAGTGGCAGTTCAAACCCCTTTTCTTCTGGGAACCCTCCTGATTCGTCCACTTCTCAGATCACTGAGGGGGCTGAGGAATGGTGCATCTGGTAGAGTGAACACGTTGCAATGCACAAGGTCCCGGTTCTAACGCCCTCGTCTCCACCAGCAGCGGGGAGAGCTTTACTCACAGTGAAGTAGTGCTACAGGTGTCTCTTTCTCTATTCTTCTCTTTCCCTATTGACTTTTCTCTGTCTCTATCCAATTAATAGAAAAAAACCCATAATATTCCTCCACTTGTGTGTGTGTGTGTGTAGAAGGCAGGGGAGGGAGAAGTGAGGGGAAGATTGGTGATTATTTGCTGTGTAATACTGCCAGCCTTCCAGGTTGGTGCTTGTAAATTAATTAATTAGTTAATTAATTAAGCCTTTCCTTTATGGAAAAAGGTTTTCTGGTTGTCAGTCGTGGCTTTCAGTGATAGAACCAGTTTATTTATAACCCTGTCTACAAGATCTCCTTCAAAAACTTAAGCAGCTTCACACCGTGGACCTGATTTTACAGTTTCTGTCAATCGTAAATGTGGAACTGGTTTCACTGAGTGATTCTGGCTCATATTTGGTTTCAAGATGTTGGCCAGTTGCAAACTGTACTAGAGCTAAAAGAAAGACCTCCAAAATAGCACATTCACCGGAGCATGGTACTCGGACAAGTAGCAATCCTCCAGGAAGCAATAGCCTAGTCAGAATTGGTGCTTGTCCGCATACTGTGGTATCCTCAGAGTACTGAGTATTCTCTAAGCATAATAGCTGCTCAGTGCATTTAAAAATTTATTTATTTATTCCCTTTTGTTGCCCTTATTGTTTTATTGTTGTAACTATTATTGTTGTCATTGTTGTTGAATAGGACAGAGAGAAATGGAGAGAGGAGGGGGAAGACAGTGAGGGGGAGAGAAAGACAGACACCTGCAGACCTGCTTCACCACTTGTAAAGACTCCCCTGCAGGTGGGATGTCCACCACACGTCTGCCTTTGGTGTAAGGCTGCAGGCTGGGGACTCCCGGGGGTTGGGGTGGGGTTCCCAAAGTCACCGATTCCTGCATGCTTGGAACGGGTCAGTGATCAGCCTTCCTTTCAGGAGCAATGCTCACTGAGAATTTTCTAGAAGCTGACATGGGCCGTGTGCACAAGTGTGTGTCCATTAGTAGGTGGGACAACCACCTTCCCTGGAACTGACGGTCCTGCTGTGCCCTCACTCCAGCCTCGTCTGTGTTCCTCCTGTCCTTCATCCTCCATCCTAAGGAAAAAAAAAAAAAAGAAAAGGATCTGGGAGGTGGCAAAGTGGATAAGGTGTTGGACTTTCTAGCATAAGATCCCAAGTTCAATTCCTGGTGTCATCACATGTTTCAGAGTGATGGCCTGGTTTGCTTGCTCTCTCTCCCTCCACTTTCATTAATAAAAGAAATAAATTTTTAAAAATATTTTATTTATTTATTCATGAGAAATTATAGGAGAGAAAGAACCAGACATCACTCTGTACATGTGCTGCCAGGAACTGAACTCAGGACCTCACGCTTGAGAGTCTGATGCCTTATCCACTACGCCACCTCCCAGACCACAATAAATAAATTTTTAAATGAAAATGAGATCTACAACATTATCTGTGCTAACATCGTATCTTAATAAAGATCAGTTGGGAGGTGAGGGCAGATAGCATAATGGTTATGTGGAGACTTTATGTCTTAGGCTCCAAAATCCCAGGTTCAATCCCCTGTACCACCATAAACCGCAGCCGAACAGTGGTCTGGTAAAAATAAATATCGTGGCCCGGGAAGTGACACAGTGATAAAATTTTGGACTCTCAAGCATGAGTTCGATCCCCAGCAGCATATGTGCCAGAGTGATGTCTGGTTCTTTCTCTCTCCTCCTACCTTTCTCATTAATAAATAAGTAAAATCTTTTAAGAAATGTAAAATAAAAATAAATATCAATTGGACTAATCCTGATGAATCTGATAAGAAATATTTGTAATCAGAAAGTAAACAAACTGTATTATGTGCGCTTAACCCGTGAACCACTGTCCAGAAAGTAAACTATATATAACAAACAGGGTTTGCTAAACAACGTTTTTTTGAAACAAGTACTCATTCCTAGTATGTCTAATTTATCCTAACTCTGCAGTAGTGAGATCCAAATTAATAAAATTCCATTGCAACTGAGAAATGTGTTCAGGGCAGACATCTCATTAAAAATCCCTTAATCTGGGGCCGGGCAGTGGCGCAGTGGGTTAAGCACACATGGCACAAAGTGCAAAGACGGGTGTAAGGATCCAGGTTCAGTCCCCTGGCTGCTCACCTGCAGGGGGGGGTCGCTTCACAAGTGGTGAAGCACGTCCGTAGGTGTCTATCTTTATCTCCCCATCTCTGTCTTCCTGTCCTCTCTTGATTTCTCTCTGTCCTATCCAACAACACATCAGTAATAAAGATAAGCAACAAGGGCAAAAAAAAAAAAAGGGAAAAAAAAGTAGCCTGCAGGAGCAGTGGAATCGTGGTGCAGGCACTGAGCCCCAGCAATAACCCTGGAGGCAAAAAAAAAAGCTTTAATTTGCATCTTGATAAGTAGCAGTGGACTCTGCTTAGCTTACAGTGTCTGTTATTCTTTCTGACCTTTGACCTACCAGGAGGAAGAGAGGGAAGGTCTCCAGATTGAAAAAGAAGCTGAGGCCAGGCAGCAGAAATCAGCATTTAGCATAAAGTACACCTCTAGGTGGGCGAGGCAACGACATAATGGTTATGCAAAAGGACTTTGATGCTTGAGGCTCCAAACTAGGTTCAATCACCAGTATCTTACTAAACCAGAGTTGAGCAGTGCTCTGGTAAAAACAAAGGAACAACAATAGCAACAACAAAAAGCCTTGGGGTAGAGAACTCCTTTCAGTATTTGAAATAGAAAAAAAACAAAAACAAACCCCCCCCCCCTGAAGTTAATTACTTCCTTTGAGGGAGGGGTCTGCTTGGAGGCAAGGTCTCTTTGAATCATGCATTCCACTGATCTCAGCTTTACAAATAGGCTCACTAATCAAGTAACTCCCCTACAGGGAGGTCACTTCACAGTCTGTGAAGCAGGTCTGCAGGTGTCTGTCTTTCTCTCCCTCTCTCTGTCTTCCTTTCCCTCCTCTCTGTATTTCTCTCTGTCCTATCCAACAGTGATGACATCAACAACAGAAATAATAACTACAACAACAATAAAAAACAACAAGGGCAACAAAAGGGAAATAATTAGATATAAAAATTTTTTTAAAAAAAGTAACTCATTTGGATAGTGAGCTGCTTTGCCATGTGTGAGACCAAAGTTTGATTCTGGTCCCCTACCACACTGAAGGAAGGAAGCATTTAAGCTATGGCCTTTTGCTCTCTGTCTGGAAAAAAGAAAGGAAGGAAGGAAGGAAGGAAGGAAGGAAGGAAGGAAGGAAGGAATTCCTGAAATGAATCTACCACCTCTCCTACCACTGAATCCTAAAATTGAAAGTTTTCAAAGGATCTGTAACATATACTTAGCCAGACAGAAGAGGGAAGAGGGAGGCTTGGCCAGAGAATTTAGTGGTTGCACACCACCCCCACCACCAACCCAAGTCCTTCTTAACCGTCATGTGCTGGGTACAGGGACACTTGCTAAGCAGGCACCCACCATGGCAAGATGGGAATCCCTACCTATATGTCAACAACTGTCCTGTAAACTATTCTTGATATTTAAATGTTTAAAAATATATATCTTTATTTATTTACTGGACAGAGACATCCAGAAACCAAGGGGGAAGAGGGAGACAGAGAGACACCTACAACACTGCTTCATCATTCGGAAACATTCCCCCTGCAAGTGGGGACCAGGGGCTGGGACTCAGGTCTTTGAGCATTGTAACAGGTGCGCTCAACTATTATCAATATTTTAAAGACTTAAGTTTATTTTCTATTTTCTGAGAAGGGGGGGGAGTAGGGAGAGAGAGGCAAAAAAAAAAAAAAAAAAAAAGAAGGGAGAAGGAAAGAAAGCAGGCACACTATTTTAGTGAGCTATTTTGCTGGTCCCAGGTATATTTCTTCCACCCTTATTCTGTTGATGTTCTAATTTTATTGTTATATAAGGATGCTAATTTTATCTGAGGTTCTTTTTTAAAACATCTACTGAAATTATAATGTTATTTTTGCCTTGCGTTCTGTTAACAGTGTACTAATGGCGTGTCACTTTATGTCCTTGGATCCTGCAGGTATGTCGCACTTCATATGCTTCATTTATTTTAAGGAATATTTTCATTTTTCATTTTATTTATTGAATAGAGATAGAGACAAATAGAGAAGGGAGAGATAAAGAGAGAGAAAGAACTGCAAGACTGATCCACTGCTCATGAAGCTTCCCCCCCTGCAAATGGAGCTCTTGCACTCTTAATGTTCAGTGGAGTCAGGCCTGCTAGTGTTCACTGAGAGCTTTTGGATCTATATTCATCAGGCTTATTGCTCTGTAGCTTTTTATAGTGTTCTGATCTGCTTTAGTATGAGGATATTGCCAGTATCCTCCAATGACATAAGGAGCATTTATTCCTAAGCTGTTGACAAGTTCTCCTGTGGCTTCAGAGGCTGGCTGTGGGCATGTATGTGCCCGTGAAAAGAAAGTGCGGGGTACACATCAGTGCTAGCTCTGCCAGTTTAGTCTGTAGATGTGTAATAAAGGAGGCTTTCTAAACATAAACAGTAAGTGATTGTCTTGTTTTTGTGATCCACTCTGATGATCTTTTAATTGGTGCATTTAGACTGTTGCCATCGAAAATGATCCTTAATATATCAGATTAACAGAGACCATGATTGCTGGCATTTTCTACTTGTTTTTTGTTCCTGTTTTCTATTCTTTCTTCTGTCTCTTATGATTTTAACTTTAAAATGACTCATTTTCTCTCTCTCTACTTAAAATAATAGTTATAAATCTTTTTTAAAACACTTTTTTTTTTTTTACTGATTTCCCTTAGAAAGTTTGCAATATCCATTTAAAGTTAATCCAAGTTTGCTTTCAGATGACAACACACCACTTCACAAGTGTGGTTACCTTCCGCGCAGTTCTGTACTGCAGATGCTCTTGCTTCTCTTATACACATGCACACGTTGAGTACATGCTGCTATTAGTTAAAACATATCTGTCACAGCAATTAAACATAAGAAACATAGAAGCTACTGTTTTGCCCTCATTTTTCAATTCGTTTTTCTTGTTTTTTTTTTTTCTTTTTGCTTGGTTTTCACTGGGGCTGTGGGCTTGTATGATTCCACCACTCTCAGAGAACAAATTTTTTTAAGAGAGAGAGAGAGAGGTAGGCCACAGCATTGTTCAACCTATTGTGAAGTTTCGCCCTTGCCTGGTGCTCCCATGTATAGAAGACTCAGGGTTCAAACTCTGGTCTCAAGAGTTTCATAAGGTAAAATGTGCATTTAATTAATTAATTCTTGATGGAGGGTGAGAGGCAGAGAGAGG